>NC_086194.1:100085935-100696769 GCF_035770615.1 Melospiza melodia melodia
GAAAAAGCAGCAATATTCGAAAGGGGTACACCACTCAGTTATGTAAGTCACAAAGGTTCAAATTTAGATTTATATTTAGTTCATCAATTCCCACCCAGAGTTCAACTCAGTAAACTGATCTATTTTTAGCTTTTGACTCTTTTGGACATTTCCTTCCTTCATCTGTGTAAATGCGTCAGAGCTTCTAAAATGTTTCCCTTTGGCTAGGGTAGGATGCATCTGATTCCAAGCTTAAAAAAAAAGCTAACACACACACACACACCGAGTGGTTATTGCTGGCAGAATTACACCCTTGCTCTGAGTTAAGCATAGGCAAATTTGACTACAATCCCCACACTGTACTAGAAAAGACCTTGCTCCTTCTGCACTGATGGGTTAAAGCATGTCATGGCTAAACTTTACAAGGATCACAACAGGATAAATTGTATTTTATCACCTTCTATAAGCAGGCTTGACTTGACTCTCCTTCCTTGGTAATTCACCAGACAAACAGTAGAATTTTCTCAAAATGGGGACAGAAATGAAATTCAGTTTTTTAACTTTGTGCTCAGCTGCCAAGGCAAGAAATTCAGTCAAGTACAATTCCTTGTTTTTCTTCCAAAGACAGCCTTGCACTATCCGTGGAGAAACTAGTATCATAGTTTTTACTTATTTTTTCATTTAATGTAAAGCATTAACAAGCCAGTGTCCTGGTTCTGGCCTGGAGGGGGCATGACGAGGACCTGGAGTATTACCTCATGTAATTTTCTGGGAACAAAGGGAAGGGCTCACTCCCGTGTCAGGGCAGTGTGGCAGAGGGAACGGTCAGAGAATGTCCACAAGGAAAACGTTCCACAAGGGGTGAGCAATAACATTTCTTTTCTTGAAAATGCTGTCATTCGTATAATTACTGTCCGTTTTCTTATCTCATTACTGCTCCCAGTAAATTGCTCTTATCTTGACCCATAATCTTTACCTTTTGTGCCTCCAATTCTCCTCTCCATCCCGCAATAGGGAATACAGAGCGGGAGTGAGTAAGTGGAGTGAGGGAACACCATTCCTAAACCACGACAGTCAACCAACAAGCCATCAGATAAGTCATAATCATCTTTCCATCTGAAAAGGTGTGAATCTTCTAATAAATTTTAGTGTGGCTTGCCTCTGTTGTCCTTACAGAAGCCTGGCTCACATGATCCCGGTGAATTAAGCAATGCATAGCATTGATTTCTTCTTTGAACTTTGCAAACTACGGCAAATTCAAGCCTAACAACTATCTTTAAGTGCAGAAAACAAGTACTTCAAGCACAGGAAATGTGACTAAGATGTGTAAAGACCATAAGCTACTGCTGTAGCTGTTCCATTTCCAATCATTTAGGACCAACCCTATGCACAGTATCAACCAAAATGAAGTCGCTAACTAACATTAATAAACCAAATAATAAAGACAGGCAAAAAAGCTTTGAAACTAACACGTTATTAAAAAATAAACAACAACAATGGCTATTTAGTTTCTTTAGCAGTGAAATCATAACCTATTTTATTATTCTATAGTAAAAGACAACAGAGGACTCTAAAGATGGGGTTTGGCATCTCCCTAAGTCTGATATTCAACATACTATGTGCTATCAACTTCTGTGCAGAACAGGACAATCCAGGCAATTTATATTTCAATTCACCTTGATTTGCTGACAGCTTTCTACATTTTTTTTCCTGTGCTTTCAGCTGCATATATCTGGAATTCAAGGAGTAGGAGAATTACAAAGAGCAAAGACACTTTGACCTTGGCCTAAAGTTTTTAGAAGAGGGTGGAGTATTTTTATGATCTCAGAAAATGGTATCATCTTTGTACTCAATGCTGCTTAACCCAACATGCCCCGAAGTCAGTGGCATGAAAAACACTTGGAAATTGAAGAACTCACTACCTTAAGGCCAGTAGAAAACTATATCCAACCAACACTCTACAGCCAAGACTACACAATGGATACAGTGAAGTCCACCATGTAGCATAGAGAGTTAGCCAAGAAATATTGGTATTAAACACTCCATTTAGTCTAATTCACTTCTTGGGATGTCCCTTTATTATCTAGGACACGCTTTAAGAAATGTTACCTGATTTCTTCCCAATACTTAACATCTGTTTGGGCTCTGAAAACAAGCAGTTCCCAAGACTTCCAACACTTCTGCTTTCATTAAATTTCACCAATAACATTTTTCATTGTTTGGTGCCCTCAAAAATATTAACCAGCTATGTGACCATCATAAGCCCTAGTGAATAGCCTTTGACCAAATGCCTTGATAAAGTATGTCATAAGGCTGAAGGTTTCCACAAAAGTACCCACAAAAATGCAGAAATTCTGTATAAAGCCTAAAAGTTTGGGATTTTGAATTATTCTTTTATGCAATAAGTGAGGTACAGACTAGACAAAAATAAGTAGGTATTTACCTTACAGGTCCCTGTGAGCCCTATCTTTCTGCAGTATATTTTCCTGTTCATTTTTAGCACTTAGGAAATCTCACTTCACTATTACCCCGGATCCTCAGACTCTAATTGCTAAGCAGTCATGTACAAATCTAACCACAAAAATCACTACTGGTTGTTTACACAGTCTGCAGACACCTCAGGAATAACTATTACTGCTCATACACGCACTAAGACTACAAGAAAACACGAGTAATTAAGCTCCGGGTAGTTTCACAGATGACTAGAATGCATTGGGATTACTCACAATAGCCCTGTTCAGAGCCTGCTGCCCAGAATACTTTCTCCAACTTTTTAACAAAGAGATTTGCCATGCAAAGTCAAGTTTTTGAAGCCGCATGGACTATTTAGTTTGACAGTATATACATGCACAGATGTATCCTCATGCACACGAGCAAAACAAACCTTCCTGAATCTCAGACTCATGTCAGACTATTACACACGCCAGTAACATCCTGACTCTTGCACAGATTTGTGGGAATTATCCAAGAACACTGTACTACACCTATAGCATAAAACATAAAGCAAACCCCTGACATATTTTGAATGCTGCAAGTCAACACTTTTCTCCCTATACTTGCCATCTTGCTTCCCCAACATCTTGGGCCCTGAGAGGAAAAAAAAAAAATTCTCATCTCCCTATCCTAAAGATTGCTTTCTCTTCCCACCATAATTATAAAACACCAATGCCTATTTCAGTTCTTCAGTAAGGTCCAGATTACAAAACACCATATTCAGAAGTACCAGCAAAAGACATAGTTCAGCACTGTTCAGTAGGAAAACCTGTTACATATTTGCAGTTGTGTATACTAAACAGCGCTACTGCCACTTAGGCAAGGCAGTAGCACAGGAGATTAAACAAATTTGACTAAATGATTTCAGAAGACTCCACTCAACAGCCTTGAAAAACAACCCTATTTTTTAAACAAATGCACAATTAGCCTATTTCAGATGACTTAGAGCAGCTATTTGGCAGAGAAACCACTGGAACGGGCTTTGTATCTTTAAAGCACAGTCTTGTCACTCAGACTGTTTTGTGAAACTTTGTGGACACAACCCATTTATGACCCTCCTCTTTGTGTATCCATACAACAACCTACTCTAGAGGCTGAAAATCAGATGCTTTAATGTGCTGTAGTGTCTACTGCTAAAAGCACTTGAGTTGTTCCCTGTCATTTCAATTCCTCCTCCTCACTACTGGGTAAGTGATCTGTTTTCTCAAAACAGCAGTATCCTTCCTGAAGGAATATGACTCAGCTTTGCAGATCATCGGTATTACTTCACCAGTAGTCTACTTTTTGATTTTACCGCACCAAGAAAAATGTTAAGTTAAACAAAGATCCTTCTCCAAATCAGGCAAATTTCTTCATGAAAACAACAAATAGATGTAACCATCTTAGTCATTACATTAAAATAGCCTGCTGTGACTTTCATGGGGTTTTTTACCTCTTTTTTATTTTAAATTTGGTTATTACCAATATCAAGCAGAAAAAAATTGTTTCCCCTGTTCTCTTTAAAATTATTACCCACTTTGCTTCGATCACCACTGCATTTCCAAAATTTCAATGTGTCTTTACTATTTTAACACTTTTGCTGACCATGAATAGCTATTTCAGTAATTGTACCTCCTTCTTCAAGATGCAGACCAAAAATCACTATGCAGTTTCACCCTATTAAATTGACCTAGCAGTCTGCAACTAAGCATTCTGTGACATTAGAATTACTTTAGTTTTTATTTTCAATTGAAGAGGAGTAGAGAAACATTAATATTTTCTCTGTATATTTGGGTAAGGAAAGTCCAGTCTTTCTCTAGATTTTATTTACCTAGATAGTGATTTTACATGCAAAAGCTTTTGGAAATCATGTGATATTTTAGGTTGAAATTCACACCTGTTTCTGTCAGGTTGCTGTGGGACACATTTAACTGGGGACACACCACTTCTATAAGAAACATTACTACCCATCTTCTACACAGTGACTGAGCTGTGCAACTGATGAAAGCCTCAGCTCCACCAAGTCTCTTCCTACTTCTGTCAGCTCCTTTCTGGGCACATCAGCACTTGATGCCAGCTCGAATGTACTCCTTCCAAGAATGGACCTGGCTTTTCTCTAAGTCCCATTCACCTTCCACTCCAAATGTGCATTTAGTTTATCAACTGGCAGCTATCAAAGATGTTACCAGTAATTGTCCTTTGTCCTCTCTTAGAAATATTCATGACTTCTGCCTCCAGCTGTTTCAAAGACAACCTAACCTCTAACTTGATCTATCCTTGTCTATCCACAGAGAAGCTTGGCTGTTTCACACTAGGCCAAATTGCACAACAGCTGCTGCATTTCACACCGAAGCTCTCTATCCTCATCTTCATTGTTCCGGGGAATGTCACTTCAACAATGCTATTTCCCAGCCTAACTTCTCCATTGTAACTTCATTGTTTCTGCAGTTATTTTTGCTCTGCATATGCTCATCAGAAACTATCAAGTTATGGCATTTTTCTATGGTATTTTTCAAAATATCATTTACACACACACCACTCTGCTTCAACCATCTTACTAAAATGGACACTTCTGGAATTGGATCAAAACTCCACAAAAAAGCCCACTTTTTCAGCTCAGGTCAACCAGCACTAATGACAGCAATACTGCTGCAACCTTCTCATTTACTAATGCAACTCAAAGCACAAAAGTAACAGATTCTTGAAAAGCTTACACAACACTGTGAATTTTTGTTGTGTTTATTTATTTAATACAAATGCCGTCATCACACTAAGTCACGTGAAAGAATGGACAGCTTGGTTCATACTTCACATCCTCTGCATGCCCACCAATTCTTAAAACACACCTCAACTCCTGACAGCCACGGGGCCAAGAACCAGTACTTGCAGAGAACAGCAGGGAGCTGTCATGTGAGCTACCACCAGTGCTGCCTGGCAAAACTCCACTTTTGGCTTCACTATTAGATTATTTCTTTTGGACACTCATAACAACTCTGTAGCAGCTCCAACTGGAATGCCAAGTAAGCAACAACAACTCTGACTACCTTCTCTGTAACTTAGCTGCTACACATCACCAGGAGATAGTGCCTTCCTGACTTTATAGATGGTGTGCTCTGCTTCATGGTTTTCAGACAGAAACTTGGCTTGTTTTTCACATTTGATGCCTACCTTGAAAGCTAGTTTGCCCATGATCTAAATGATAGTGTTTTTATTAGTAGTATTCTTGAAAAAATTGCTCTTTCTAATAACATGCTTGCCTTTTCTTTACCATGTAACCTTTCCAACCCTCCCTCCTTTCCCTACTATGATAGCATTTTGAATGCTGTCTACTATGTGCCAGTCACTATCACACAGGACACAATATAAAGCAAGCAAGGCAACAGTATATAAAGCAATATAATCAGAAAGAAACAAAACATAAGTCCTCCTTGTAAACTTGAAACAACAAATTCCTAAATGCTGACTTTTATCTTTACAGTATTAAGTGATTTTCATGAAAACTAAGCAAACAACAAGATCACTATTTAAACGAAAAATAAGAAAATCAATCATATTTTCATGACACTCATTAATACTTCTTCTAAGGTCTCAACTATACAAGCAGCTATGAGCATAGGTTGCTATAGGCAAACCCAGACTGATCGAAGTCTCAAGTTACTAGTGCTTGCAGAAGTCTTCAAATGTCCACAACCACAACAAATCTCAGCATTCTGTTTTCCTAAAATACTCACACGTTCATTTTGGTACCTAAACACACATATCTTAAACCAAAGTTTTAAATTCTCTTATCATTAAGCTTACATTAAGAAACACATGCACAAGCAGGATACACTAAGTGTATAACATTAGAACTAGGTGCTATTTAAAGCTCTTCTGGCTACCAGCCTGTTCTCTAATTTCACCTTGAAAGAGGTGGCACACTGAACTCTCAGCTTGGAACAACCACTTCTTCCAGACCCACATTCATCTCAGACTTACCCCTTCTCCTGAGAGAGGACTGCTGCTACCTGTGCAGATTAGGTTTTAGATGGAGAATCCTCTACTTTTTTGTTTTCCCATATCAAGGGATGAAGTACAATTAACAATTATGTTCAGATTTGACCTGGCAAAGCCTGGACAGTTATTCACCTTAATGACAAGACTTTTGGAGCTCCTTGTTTTTCCTTTGTTTTTCAAACACTTCTGTTCCCCCAACCCTTCCCATTGCTCAGTATGCAAACTGTGATCCTTCCAGGCATGTGGCAAGTGTTCACATAAACAGGTGGTGACCACACTAATCTCCTCAACAGCTTTGAAAACTGTATTGTCTGTCCATATATGAATGAAGCTACTGCAGTTTGTAGAGGCCACTCATAAAAAATGTATCATGCAGGAAATAACTGCATCCACTTTCATCTCATAACTATGAAGAGTTATCAGTCAGTTGGTTTTTCTTCCATGAAGACTAATCAGAGTAATTTAAAAAGGCACTCCCTACACTGTCTAGCCAAGGATTGACTGAAGTGCTTACAAGCCTTTTTCTCTGCAACCTTTTGTATTCATATCCATCATAACAGAAGGGTAAATTTAATTACTAAAAGTTTGACCAACGTCAACATTTGTCTTTTACTTGGATGAAAAATGTTTTGTTCTTTATGCCTAAAAACTAAATTCACGAACTTCAACTAGCAAAAATACTTTATTTTGTAAAAACACTCTTACAATAACATGATTTAAACATACCAGACAGCCCTCATTCTTGCATCCTGAAGATCTGAGTCCCCTTACCAAAGTATTGAGAACTTGCAGCTGCAAAGATGAAGATTAAACCAACAACAATCAAACAAAACCTCTGTATGGTTACTGCCCTGTAAGCCATGACTTGATGGCACTCCCTCAAATTCAACTTTGCTCCTGTCAGCTGTTTTCAGACCTTTCAGACACACAGAATTTTAGGATGAACTTGGAACATATTTTGAAAAGTTTTATCTTAATAACTTTTCATAAAAAATAGATCTTGTATACTTAACACATGTACTAACACCACTCTACACAGTCACTTAGACTCTGTGCTACTGGGGTTTTGTATGGTAACAGGTTTTTTCCATAATTCCAAGATATTTTACCAGTTCTTTCAAGTCACAATAGTGCACTTTTTTAATTCAAGAAAGGGATAATTGTCTAAACATTTATAGTTCAAAACATATCCTTCTGTCAGTTTACACAGTCATTTCCAATCTCTAACTTATATATAGGACAGAAAGGCACCTCCTACAACCACTGTGTTTTCTCCTTCAAAATGTAATCACTATGCCTGGCCCTCAACTCTGCTTCTTTTACTATTAATCCTGCTACAAAGGTGACAGGCCTAACAAGGTACTCTTTCCTTTTCAACTCCAAATAATGAGATTTAGATATCAAATATGTAACAGAAAGTAAGCTGCCTCAATTTCTTCCAATAAAGGGATTCCTCATTTACATCCAAGACACACAGTCTTTATATGCTCCTACTACCACCACCTCACTTCCAGCTCAGCTGCTTTCCTCACATTTCAGCTGCAACTTTATTTCCCCAACAACTCAAGAGAGAGTTTACATTTACATAACCAAAGTGAAAACTGGAAATGTGCACATTTCAAGTGATGTGAACCTAGCTGCTGTTCAATATCCTAACAAAATCTTCCAAATAATGAAACTCCATTCTCAGGCTACTTTAATTCTACTTCAAGCTTAGTCTTACAAAAGGACAGGAGGAAAGCCAATAACCCCACTTGGCAGCCCAACTGACCAATTTAACCAACCCAAGATTAGAACTGATTGTTTAGGCAGGCTTTTTGTTGTTGGGGTTATTTTTTTTCCTCCTGGAAAACACTGCAATATTTTTACTCATTTTCTTTTAAAGTAACAGCTAGAGCTTTGCTAATATTCTCAGCAAGTGACAGGAAAGAGGAAGCATTTTGTCATTGTAAATTCTGTAAAGAGAAAAATATTTTGTCTGCGCCTAAGTGCACCAAACAAAGTTTTTTCCTTGATCATTGATCTCTGTTCCTTTGTGCTCCACTGAAAAAAAAGTGCCTGTTGTTCAAACAAAGGGAAGCACCGGAGATCTCTTAATAGACCCTCTCCTCATAGAAGAGTGGATCATGCACAGAGGCGGAATTCAAAGAGCTCTTCTCAATACCAAACACCCACAGGAGATGCCAGAACATTTTCCAGTGTATGTCAGAGCCCAGGCTGAACCAGATAACCTTCACATGTAAATATGGAAATGAGAATGCCAGCTGTTAAATCTGCTCTGAGAGTTTTTTGATAAGTATGTCCTTCTATTGCTTTAAGATTTTCAGATGCTGCAAGACTGAGCTCAGTGCAACTTCCCGGTTATCCCAAGTTATCAGCATCAGAAGTCATCACTGCACCACTTACGAGCTTACCAGCTGTAGCATCCCTCAACCCACACATAAATGTGGAAGTTGATTATTAATACAGCTGGCAGGGTCTTCCAAAACTGCAAGATTACTACACAAGCACCCATTTGGAACTACACTAGGCAGACTACTGTGTGTAAGCCTACTGTTATAATTTGCCATTTTGCTTTAATTGGGATTTTTTTTCCTGGGAACGATAAAAGTCAGTTCTTTTTCCACGATAAAACCCACCAAGGCCAGCATCCTGACAAGGAGTTTCACACTCAATGGCTCTCCTGTGAAGCAGGTTGCCCCGGGAGCATCAAGCCCTCCAGAGGGGACACAGCCCCCTGTTCGGACCCTCTATCCAAGCAAACACTGCTCCCAGCCCTGCTTCAAGGATGCCTGCCACAAATCACACCTCCTTCTTCTTCATCCTCATGAAACCAAGGACACTGAGCAGCACCGCCGACCGCAAGTAGCACTGATTACGCCGTTTTCCCACTTCCCTCGCGGACTTCGCTTAAAAATCCAGTGAACGCAGCTTTTACTACTATTATTACTACTGCCATCATTATTTTTTACACACGAAATCGGCCAACCCCCTCATCTTTCCTGCGGTGAGTCTGCATTTCCCTTGCTCGCCGCTCCTTTTTAGGCATCCAAAAGGAGCAAGTGCCCAGCCCAGCCCGGCCCGGCCGGGCCGCTCCGCCCGGAGCGATGGCCGGGGGGTGCCCCGGGGGCCGCGGAGGGAGCGGACGGAGGGGAGGAGCCGCCGCCGCCCGGGGGAGGGCAGCCGGCACCGGGGGGAGGCTCCGTCCCCGCCGCCGCCCAGGCTGCCGGCAGGGCTCGGTCCCCGCCGCCGGCGGTCCGTGCGGCCCGGGCAGTGCTGCCCTCCCCGCCGCTATCCCCCGGGGCACGGTGTCTCGGCGGCGGGCGCAGCCGTCCTCCCCGCCCGGTTGCGTGCCGAGAGTAAACACCGAGGGAGAAGGCAGCCTCCATTTTTTTTCATCCCGGCAGCCTGTCAACAGGCTCCCCCCTCCCTTCCCCTGCCGATCCTCCGCGCCGAGCCCGGCTTCCCAGCCCGGCAGCGCCCGAGAGCCGCTGCTTCCCCGCCCCAGCAGCGACAGGCAGCGACACCCCCTTAACACAGGCTTCGCTTTTTGTCTGCCTCTTTCGGTTCTCCTTAGAACATCCACTTTCCACGCCGCTTCTACCATCCCTGCCCTGTGCCGCCACCCAGCAGCACAGCACCGGAGGAGCGCTGCCTTTTATAGCGGTGTCATCCTTGCCTGCTCGCCGGCCTCCCCGGGGGGCCCGGCCGGCGCAACCGGCTCCCCGCAGCCCTGCGGCCCCGCTCACCCTTCCCACCCCTCCGACACCCGGGGCTTCCCGGATCCGAGCGGCTCCTCCACCCGCCTCCCGCCCCGCGACCCCCGCGGGACATTTTCGGGGGGCTCGGGTCCACCTGGCGCTGGGTGGTGCCGCCGGCCCCGGTGACGCGCCTGCTGCCAGGCCGGCACGGGAGGCAGAATCGCACCTGTCACCGGCGACACCGCCCCGGGGCGGCAGCAGCCCCGCACCCTCCCGGCCGGGCCGCGCCGCCGCCGCCCCCGTTTTCACGCCTCGGTTCTGCCGGCGAGGGTGGCGTCCCGCCCGCGAGTTGCGGTGCCTAAGCCCCGCTGTCCCCGGCACAGGACGGGGCGGCTCGGCTCTCTTCCCTGCCGCCTCCCGAGGAACAGACGGGCAGTGCCGAGGCGGCCCCGGCGGCGAGAGGCGGGCGAGCCTTCCCCGAGGCCACCTGACAAAGCCGGCTGCCCTCTCCTCCTTTCCCGGCTCCAGGGGGAAGACGTCGCCTCCCCAGGGCCACCTTTCGCCTCTGCCTCCAGCCGCGGTCTCGCCGCCGGCCCTTCTTCCCCGTTCCCCCAGGAGGGGAGCGCACTCACCGGATCGGAAGAACGCCGCGATGTCCGCCGAGTCCTTGGCCGCCTCCTCGGCCCCTTCTCCCGCGCCGCTGCCGGCCGTGGTGGCGGCGGAGGTGGCGGTAGCGGCGCTGCTCATGGCTGCTGCTGCTGCTGCGTGTGCCGGCGGCGGTGACTCCACCGGGCGAGACCTGCCGCCGACCCCGCCGCCCCCTCCGCGGATCCCGGCTTCACCTCCTGGCGGGAGCGGCCGTCAGGGCGGCAGCCGGAGCGGGCGAGCGATGTGGGGCGGCGGCAGGCGGCCGCAGCGAGCGCAGGGACATGAAGGTATGTGCGGAATGGCAGCTCCGGGAGCGCCCACCCCCCGCAGCCACCTAGGAGGCGGCGTGTGCATGCAGGGAGTCCGGGCGGGCGGGCGGGCGGCAGCCGGAGCGCAGACAATCGCGGGAGGAGGAGGAGGAGAAGGAGGAGGAGGAGGGCGACGACGACGACGACGGCATGGGAAGGGCCAGCGGTCCGCGCAGTGAGCAGCTAGTGGGCGGAGAAAAAAAGAACGTTTCCAACCTTTTTTTTTTTTTCCCTTTTCTCTATTTTTTTTTTTTTTTAAAGGAGCGAGGAGCGATCTGGAGGAGTAGCAGCTACCCTAGCCACCGCGGTGCCAGGGGCCGCAGCAACCACCGTCCTCCATCTTGACTGGGAGGAGGAGGAGGAGGGGAGGAGGGTGGGAAGGGGGAGTCGGGAAAGGAAGCGAGTCCCCGCCCGAGGAACAAGGGCGGTGGAGCCGGGAGTGGGGGGAGCTCGGGAGTCTCCGGCTGCGTCCGGCACCGGTCGGGATGGGGCGGGGCCGGGCGGCGCAGCGCGTCAGCGCTCCCGCCGGGCCCGCTCCCCGTGCCTGGGCCGGGGCTTCCCAGCGGCGCGGCCGCCCGCGGGGAGCTGCGGGTTTGCTGTTCGGGTTTAGGATTTCTTTTTGTTTGGTTGGGGGTTTTTTTGGGCGCTTCCGGCTGGCCTTCGCCCTACTGCCAGCTCGCCGGTGTGCGGAGGTCGGAGTGGAGGTCCGAAAAGAAAACCCAAAACCCTAAGCAAATCCAGTCCCTCCGCCCCGGGAGCGTGGGAAGCAGCGTGTGCCCCGTGCTCCTGCCTGCCGCTCCCCGGGGGACCGCGCTCGGGAAGAGACCCCTGCCCGAGGCCGGAAGGAGCCCGGCTTACCTCTGGAAGGCACAGGGGAAAAGGGGTGCTGGATTTCTTTAAAAAGGTGCCTTTAAAGGGCACCCGTTGCGTTGCTGTCTGTATTGTGGATATTTTTTCTTCTGTTATCACGGAGATGCTTCAAAAGGTTTAATGCTGTGGACTGGTTCAATTAATATCAAATAGGCAAGCAGGTCACGACAGGGAGGTTATGATGTGCCCCACCACCGTCCTGCTCCTCGTGTTAAGGCAGTATAAGTTAGGGTCCAGGTAAGGTTGAGGAGAGGGTGTCAGAGCAGGAATCAGAGGTTGCACAGATTGATGAATTTGAGTAACAGATCTCAAATGCTTGTGGTAAATGGTAAATCGTTAGCACACTTGAAATGCAGAAGTACAGCTTCAAGAATTAAACTCCCGAGCCTTTGGTAAGCGTTAAAAGGAAGGTAAGTTCAAGAGAAGTGTGGTTCGTAGTGTCATAGAATATCCTGAGTTGGAAGTGAGTCACAAGGATCATCCTAGGATCCTGCAGAGGACCACCCCATGTGCCTGAGAACATTGTCCAAACACTTCAACTCCAGCAGGCTGTGGGTTATGAACACTTCCCTGGGGAAGTTCCAGTGCCCAACCAGCCTCTGGGAGAAGAACCTTTGCCTAATGCCCAACCTAAACCTCCCTTGGCACAGCTTCATGTCCTTCCCTTGAGTCCTATGGGAATCCTGACAGGTTCTGTTAGTTTATCAGTCAGATGATGAGGAAGTCATCTGCAAGGTTTCCAAGGTTTGTATTTATCTGAAGTTGTATAGCTTGATGAAAAGCTTTTGTGCAACCATGCTTGCCCTAATTTCTCTTAGAGAGAAGAGATTTGTTTGACTGTAAAGATTTTTTAAATGTTTTTCTTTCAGACAGCAGACACAGGAAAGAGTTCCAAATTAGCATCCCACTGGCAGAAGTGGTTTCAACATTAATTTCTTTCTAACTGACACCATGCACTTAGCAAAAAGTATGAATGGAACAAATGCTGCTGTTCCCTAGCAGGCAGTGAGTTGACCTAGGAGTGGGAATAGGATATTGTATATCTGCCCAGAAAAAAAAAAAACACAACAAACAACATGCATAAGAAAATGAGAAAATTGGGTAAGTGCATGGAAAGCGTTAATATAATGAGTAAAGAAAAGAAAAGAATAGGAATCCATCATTCCAGCTTTCAGTGACTAGAGAGTAAGAAGTGCTTGAGATTACTTGTTTTCCAAATTTGAAAAAAGACATCAATATGCTGTGCAACTCTGGAAAAAGCTTCAGAAGGATATTCATCAGTTGTTGAATACTCTGACTTTCCATTTCCAGTTAGTTGCTCTTCCAGCACACTGTACAAATCTAAGTGGGGACTAAAAAGGCAAGGTGAATTTGAACACTTTTGAAGGATATATAACTCAAATTTGTCCCTTCCTTTGTCCCCTCCATCTGCTGAATTGCAAGAGATGCTCGGTTTGCTTTTTTCTTGGGACATGGATGCCCTGAGTCATGTCCCCCAATACAGGAGCCTTTCATCACTGTGCAAGTGGTTGAGAAGTTATAATCAGCAGCAAAGGTGGCCCTTACAGAAAATCCTTCAGGAGCCAAAAACGTTCATGTCCTTTGCACAATTCATAAGATTATAGTACTACATAGGGTTCATGCTAATGTTCGGATGCAATATTTATTGAAGGGTAAGTTAAAACAAAGAGGCAAATACAGAAAAATGACATTATGACCAAGTTGCTTAACACTCTAATAAAACAAGGATTTAATTCACAGTTATGCACCTCAAGTATCAAATACCAGATTTAATATTTTGACATTAGGAAATTAAGTTTCTGAGTCTGATTCTTCTTGGTTATTTTAGGCTTCAAACAAAACCAAACCAGGTGTGAATTGTCTATATGGACAATGTCCCACATTAGAAATTTGTGTGAATTTGAAAACCTGTCATTAGGGAATAGCCATATTCTCCTCAACTCCTGCATTGCTTATCTCAGTTTTTGTGCCAGTTGCAATGGAAAATGCAGAAATGGAAAAAATATTTGTGGTGTAAACCATACTTTAGCCGTAAATGTGACCTGTGAAATACCCATAGTGTTAAGGCACAGATTCAAGTTAAAGTTTTAGATTGTGTATAGAAGTTTTAAATATTAATGATGTTCAAGTTCTGTGCTTAATTTCTGTATTTTATATATACATATAAAACATTTAATTTTATGTAAGTATATTGTTAAAAATATTTATACCCCAATAAAACAAATGCCCAAAGAGTAGTGTTGTTTCATTTGAATGCCCTTTATTTTCACTTGTGTTGTGTCTTAACTGTGGTTGAATGGTCACTCCAGAATCAGAATGCCAAGCAAAAACTTTATTCCTGTCAAAGAGGTGTCTTGTGAGGGAAGAAGCTTGCCCAGAGCCTAGTCTTGTGTATCCAGGCTGAGAAGTGTCACACGTCACTTCATGTTTCATCCCTAAAGGAATTTGCAGACTTGATACGTCTTGAGTTCTTTTCCTGCAGTATTTGCTGCCCACTTGATCAAGAAAACAACAAAAATTCCCCCATTTCTGTAAGACGTTAATGAAAGCAGGGCAAGCTTGATTTCAAAATCACTGTTGTTTACCAGCTTTTGAGAAATAAACTAGAAACTCACTAGTTTGGACAAACTAGGAGACAGAACATGGTGTTGACCTGGGGCTGTCAATCAGAGTTGTCTTACTTAGAGTCATGGAAAAAGAGACTTCAATTACGAAAAAAATAAAAAATGCACAACTGCAAAACCCAGCCAGCAACTAGATTTTTACAATGGAGTTCTCTTCTTGTAGCTGTTTTACAAGCTTCACTACTCATTTTGTAAACAAAAACACAGAACACAGAGGGTAGCATGGGGACAAGGCTTCCACATGGAAAACACTGTAAGGGAAAATGCACATGGACTTCAGCCCAGCCAGCCTCTAAGAACTGTTTCTTGCAACCCTTATTTTTCTACAGCAGGGTTTTGGGGGACTTGAATCTATAAAACAAGTTATAAACACAGTAAGTAATAGAGAAGGCCATATCAGGCGCTACTGTGCTTTTAAGATGATAAGGCTTCTTTCAAGTTTGCAGCAGTTAAGGAAAGCAATCAAGAGTTATTAATGTGCACCACCTTGGAGTTGCTATCTGGTTTCTGATCTAAATGGCGTTTGCGTTATAGCAACATTTGTCAATTTCAAATTGTTCTCAGAGCACATGGTGTATCTGTTCTATCTGTAGACAGACATTGAGGCATTTTCCAACCGTTATTATTATTGCCCTCTTTTCCACAGAAGGATCCAAAACTTAAAAAGTTTTCTTGAACAGTATTAAGCTTATGTGTTCTACTTCGTTATCCTACAAAATGAAGTTCTCATTTCATTGTATGAGTTCTGGCAGCTTTTGGATCTTTGTTTATTCATAGTTTTTTCATTTTTTTGCAAAACTTTTTTTTTTAGCAGATGATGTACCTATCACCAGTGTAAAGTATTGTCAGTCTAATTGAAAATATTTTCTCCATACTTTCCCTTGTACAACCTGACACGCACAAGTTTGAGAAGTGAGCCCAAGGTAATCTCATGAGTTTTAGCAAGACCAAGTGCAAGGTGCTGCTGGTCAGTATCAGCCCAGGCTGGGGGATGAACAGATCCAGAGCATCCCTGCCCAGAAGGATGAGGGTGCTGGTGAGGCTGGACATGACCCAGCTATGGGCACTCACAGCCCAGAGAGCCAAACGTGTCCTGGGCAGCATCAAAAGCAGCGTGGGCAGCAGGGTGAGGGAGGGGATTCTGCCCCTGCTCTGATCAGACTCCACCTGCAGGGCTGCATCCAGCCCTGAAGTCCCAGCACAAGAAGGACATGGCCTGTTGGAGTGAGTCCATAGGAGGGACCCGAAGATTATCAGAGGGATGGAGCACCTTTCCTATGAGAAAACACACAGAGAGTAGTGTTTGTTCAACCTGGAAAAGAAAAGGCTTCACATAACCTAAATGAGGCCTTCCGATACCTGAAAGAAGCCCACAAGAAAGATGGAGAGAAACTTTTTACAGGAGCATAGAGTGACAGGAGAAAGGGGAATGGTTTCAAACTTCAACAAGAATAGATTTAGAGTAGATATGAGGAAGAAATTCTTTACTGTAATGATGGTGAGACACTGAAACAGGCTGCCCATGGAAGTCATTGATACCCCATCCCTGGAAGTGTTTAGGGTCAGCTTGGTGGAGCTCTGAGCAACATGGTCCAATGGAAAGTGTCCCTGCCCATGGGAGGGGATTGGAACTTTAGGGTCCCTTTCAACCCAAACCATTCTGTGATTCTTACATGTCCTTATAACCTTAAAGCAGCACTGCCAGTCCTCCCCAGAACAACATTTCACAAACACTCTGACCACCTGTAAGGAGAGGCTTAGTACATCTAAGTCAAAACAATGTAAAGGGACAGTATTTGATGGTAACCACAAATAAAGTTTTACTACTTATGTGGTCATGACTGTCAAATCTTAGCAAAGAATCAAGCAGGCTTTTAATAGCCTACAGACCAAGATGTGTGTTTTTGCATATCGCTTACCAAAAATACTAACCATCCTGATTTTATTTATAACCAAACTGTTTTTTAAAAATTCTCACCATTTCAATGATGTGCTATCTCTATAAAAATCCAGCTCCCAGTTCTGCTATGGGGCATGTACTGACTTGTCAATGTCAAGGACACTGACATGTAGAAATTATACCAGACGCCTAATGTTCTATAGACTATTGGTGGTCTATACACCATCTGTTCACTACCTTCACCCTAAGGAAGTGTTGGTTTTAACATTTATGCTTAGACACACATAATTCCACATAGTTGTGCAACTGATGGTAGCTGAACCACTCAACTGAATCTTAGAAAGGTCATCCCATTGCCTCTTCTACCCAGGTTTTCAGACACGCTTGTTCTCCCCACCAGGAAGTATGCAAACATGTAAATGCACACACACATGCACATTCCAATTTCAGATTTTCTATCACTATCATTAACATTGTCAGTCATACTGGACTTTCAAAGAATACTTTCCTTTTTGTCCAAAATTTTCCAGGCAGAAATGAGTGCTTCAGAGGCTTTCTAACAGAATTGAACTTAGTGTGCCTGACTGAAAGCAAGGTGCACATGCATTACAGGATCTCAGCCTAGAAGGAACAAATCCAGAAATCATAACAGTGGGACAATGCATGCTAAAACCTGTATGGGTGATTAATTCCTCTTGTTTTCAATCAGTTATTCACCAAGTGGCATGACTTTCCTTTAGACATTCTGCAGTGTGCTCCTCACTCCACAACAGATCAGATTACATATTCTTGATCATTTTACTTTGTCATCCCTGAATTTTTGAAGACTAGATTTTGATAAGGTATGGTTCCAGATAAATAAAGAAGAGGGATGTGATTTTATTTTCCCTGGGTAAGGAGACTGGTGATAAGAGTTTACTTCATTGTAATTGATGACTCATTGAATACATCTTCATCTTTCTTTAGCTTTAAGAGCACTTCAGGAAGAAACTCAAGAGAAAAATTCAGCATTTTCTTTTTATTGCTGAATTTCACCTTTTACTGTCTTACATGTGTTGTATTTCATATTTCTAGAGTCCCATAGCGTTGTTATCAGATTTCTTAAGTCCATACCTTCTCTCAGTGTTTTCTTATGACTGCAGATCTTCACAGCATAGACTCCTTCTTCTACATGTTGCTCCTTCTTAGTCAGGGCTCCTTCTAGGCTCTCCCTGACTGGCCAAGCCCAGCCCCTTTTATCCCAGTTATCTTCACTAGCCACAGCTGCAGCCCAATTAAGGACACCACAGCTGCAGCCCATCAAGAACAACCAGGACCTACCAGGGCAAGGCCTATATACAGATATTCAAGTACAATACTGATATTTTACTAAGACTCAAAGGCCACCTCTACTATATTTCCCCCTTTTCGTTTATTTACAGGAACAGGTTTTACATATCCTGCTTAGAGTTAACAAATATACATAGGTATTCAAGTACAATACTTCAAGTGCAATGCATATATTTTCCCATTACTCAAAGGCCATGTACAACACACACAGCTCCTTGCTTAATGCCATATTCTCACACAGCTCCTGGCTGTCACAGCTCCTTAATTCAAAGGCTATGTTCTTCTACAGCTCTTGGCTGTCTTAGCCACAGCTCCTGGCTCAAAGGCCATCCACAGCTCTTGGCTGTCTTATCTCTGCCAACTATCACATCGGGGTCACCAACAGTTGTTGCTATATTTCTAGAGTCCCATACCTTCTCTTGGTGTTTTCTTATAACTGCAGATCTTCACAGCACAGACTCCTCCTTCTGCACATTATTCCTCCTTAATCAGGGCTCCTTCCAGGCACACACCCTAACCCACCCTCCCTCCCTCCCTTTTATCCCAGTTATCTTCACTAGCCACAGCTGCAGCCCATCAAGAACAACTGGGACCTCCCAGGGCAAGGCCTATATACAGATATTCAAGTACAATACCGATAATTTACTAGGACTCAAAGGCCACCTCTACTATACACGTGTTAATCCAGTTTGAAGTATTTTTCAGTTTAAGCTAAATTGGGCTCCAAAAATCCAGATCAACTGAAAAAATGAAGACAGCATGACTAGATTTAAAGCAAAAGCTGTGACAAAATTTTTGCTTACACTACAGAAAGTGTAAAAAGCTTAATGTTGTACATATTCCCTTCCTAGCCCTCCAGATTCTTGCTTCCCTGATTTCAGCTCTTTAAGCTAAGCACCTGAATGGTACAACCTACTCAGTGGCTTGTGCTATGTCCCATTATTCCCATTGTTCTGAATGTACAATACAGCCAAATCCCTCTGTGTACAAACGATGTTAAGCCTCTAAAGAAAGCTTCTATATCATGCCTGGCATTCTCCATGGATCTGCCTGTTTCTTGCTCCTGTTCAGGGGATGCAATAGAATAAAAGGTTGCCAACAGCAAGGTGGGCCCCTATCATGCTTATGCTATCAACACTATGTGTGTGTAATTACTACTGGAGAGTATTCAAGCTTGAGGACATTTTATGCATTGAAGGCATTAGTCGTACCTTATTTGATCATGATATGCAGACAGCTTGTGCCAGAACAGCCTCTGCCCTTCATGCCAAAAAAGCAATAGCATGTCCATAGGAAAGAAAATATGTACAGAAAAAATGTACCATGTGTATCTTCAAACAAAGACCACTGTCTTGTGTCATCATGATGGAAACTCAGAAAAATAGGTCACCAATTAAGCTAAGCTATTACACCAGTGATTGCCAATAGATCAGCAAACAGCCTTACATTATGTTGCTTGTTTTTACCAAGGCTTTGATTTATAAGAAAACTCTTCACTCAGTATCAAATTAGTGTTAAGTCCAGTTGACAATTACCCTTCTGCCTTAACAGTAATCATCTGTTAATTGTACTGGCTTGCCTACAACTATATGTCAAAATAGTGTTCAAGAATTGGCATAAGGCAACACAAAGAGCCATATGTAAATTAGAATATTTTAATTTATGATCCTAAACAAAGTGAAAAGTCAATCAAAAGTGAAGCTTAAAACAAATAGCACCCTGTTTGAAGACTTGTCTCCCAGAAGAGGGCATTTAAATCAGTTCCACTGCTTGTGTACTTTTATGCATATAACTTCATCTGTATGCCGGTTTAGAATTGCACAGTTTGGAAGGCATCTTGGATGCCGATGTCTGTATCACTTCTGTCAATCAATATCTTGTAACAGGGATTGAAGAAATTTGAGTAATTGCTTAGAAATGCAGAAATGCATAGTTTCTTTTCAATACATTGAACTGAATTTTAGTTTGAGTCATTTGAAAATGACAATTTAAAAAAATGTTTACAATACTTTTGCATCCAGTTCTAGGGAGCTAGCTTTATAGCAATCCATGTAATTCATAAGTTTGTTGTTTTTATATGACTTAAGTCTTCATAGGTTGATGTTTCCCTAAGAATATGTTCAATCCTTGCTGAATTTTTACTTTAAAAGAAGAGTGTAAATTTTTTAACCAGGTGTTGTTTACAATTGAACGTTGAGTTTTCCAAGTTCATGTGAGAGCTCACTAAAGAGACCCTTGCAAAAGATACAGAATTTTCAGCCAGGGTTCTAGTAAAGTCTGTTCTGATGCAGTGGATCTAAACTGCATGAGTTCCCAAGAGGATCCCCTGGATTTTTTTTCACTTGGAAAGAACAGATTTGCTCAGAAAAAGGCTTTCCAGATTCCCAAGGAATTTGGAACCCATGGCATGGTTCCCCCATCACCACCTCCTGCTGTATGAGGTGATCTCAATTATCAAAGCCACATTTTACAGACAAGTTTATTTATCTCTAAGTATAAACATTTATAATGATTTCTCCTGTACCTTGGTTTTGTCAAGGTAGTGTCTCCTGTTTGGTCTTTTTATCATATACTTCCTGCAGATATTTCACTACTGCCTGTGGTCTCTAGACATTATAAGTGATTTATTCTGATCAGTGAGTCAGAGGCTCTGCTTAGGGAGGTCAGATCCAAGGTGAGCATTTGTCACTCCTTAGCACCGATTGTCCACCATTGTCATCCTAGTCAATTATGCTATTAGCTAGACAGTCACAGTGGGTGTTATTCCTGACATTTCTCAGTCTTAGAATGAATTTTGTGATAGTGCACAATCATGAATTGCCAGCCTTGCCTTATTCCAGGAGTTGCTGCGATGGGAAAGAACTGAACAATGTGGAACAAAGTTTCCTAGTGTTTCCTTTGCTCATAATCAGGAAGTTAAATTCCTTGCCACGCCTGGGAAGCCACTTGGCTTTCAGCGGCAAAAGAGCAGCAGCTGCAGCATTGCTCTATGGATATGGGGCAGTAAATAAACTGGTTTTATTTTTTTCTATACTCTTCAAATTTTCGATTGTAAGACAAGCCCTCTTTTATTTGCCTTTATCCTACTTATTCCCATCATATTGGTAAGCTAATTGAGCAAAAAGCAACTGTTGCCTGCATTTCACTCCATGTGCTTGCTTTCTCCTCTTTTCTATTTAGCAGCTGATTTCACAGGCAGTCACAATATTTAATTGAATAGACTACTTGGAGTGGACGCTTTGGGCATAACAGTGGTAGATTTTTGATATTGACCCTGAAAGGTATCCTGCACACACTGTTATTGGCATGTTAACCCCAGCTGGAGCCAGCTGCTTCCTCAGATGTTCAGCCATTGGGAAACCATTCAGGACTCACAGAATCACTTGGTGTTCCACATTCCCTCCAGGGTCTCAGCTGCTGTTTCTAAAGACAGAAATGCAGAAGGACTTCAGCTTCCAAGCCTTTCTAGTTTGTAGCCCCTTTGCCAATACTTGTACACAAGACTGAACACATCATCTGTGCACGCTTTCATTCTGGGATATAGGGTTGTTCAGTTTGTACATGAAGCAAGTTTACAGATCACATGCTCAGCATGGCTTATGCTGTATCCCTACCTCTCAATCCTCACAGAGGAGGAGCAGATAATGTGGAATACGAGCTGTATTCAGTTGGCAGGACTCCCAGGAAATGCCTACAAACTTCTGGATCTTAGCATAACTGTAGGACACAAGCTATTTTTGCATTTTTCTAAAATTATTCTGCCCCTTTTGTTCCAATTAATAACCCAAAAATAATACTTTTCCAAGTAAAAAACTACATCCAGTCATTCCTGCTGCCATTGTTATTAGTGTATATACTTGAAGTTTCACCAGTGGTCTCATTCATGTCAATCAGAGGTGGGCAATGACT
Organism: Melospiza melodia melodia; assembly: GCF_035770615.1. NCBI lineage: Eukaryota > Metazoa > Chordata > Aves > Passeriformes > Passerellidae > Melospiza > Melospiza melodia. The sequence goes on from NC_086194.1 coordinate 100,107,693, forward strand.
TTTTGACAGTAAATCTATAGCAATAGTGCAGTCAGATAAGAAGCATGTGGGATACCATGGAAACCCAATTGAGATAATTTGCTAAACAAATGTTTAAAGTTTAAATTATCAATACTTCTTAGTGAAAGATTACATATTAGGTTTCAGGAAATACTGACTTGAAATTTTGCTTTTCTAATTATGCCCCTAATTTTCTTTCCTATTTACTGCTTTCACCTAACAGAAGTATTTCTTGCATGACACTTGTCAATTCTATTATCTCACATGTTCTCCTAGACCTAAACTATTGCCCAATAGATTTGGAAATTTGTACAACTTTTAAGAAGGATTTGGTTTGTAATGGCTGCAAGGGTTTTACAGAAAAGACTTCCATAGGAACTACAGCAGTACCACCGCTCATGTGATGCCTTGTCTTTGCAGCATACAGTGAAGATTAGGACCAAATTTTGTTTTCTAGCCAAATATGAAGTTTCAATATCTTCATCACATTGTGGAGATTGCATGACAAACAACCACTTCATTACAAAAGCATCTTTCCTTGCCTGGGTCTATTTCAGCTACATGTTGCTTCAAGCTCTCTCTGCTCATTTTGAACATTCATAATAAACTCTGGTGGCTGTGCTGAGCCATGAATGAATACTACTGCTATCCCAACCTGCCCTTACATTTTGTTAGGAGAAAATCATTCTTTTTGAACTTGCTGAAATACATACTGCATTTAGTCACTTCTCTTGTATTCCATTTGTGTCTGTTGTTGGAATTTGATTACTTTGAATTATTGTCTATTTCTACCACTGTTTGCCAGGACTGATGTCTAGCTCCTGTAATAATTAAATATTAGGCCTAACAGCAATGTGGTATAAAAACTATTGTTATGTTACAAGAGAGAAGCCAATCCAGTCAGCCGTCTTGTAGGTGGAATTAGTTTTATTAAAGTTTTACTTCACAGAGAATGAATAATTTCTGAGTAAACTTCCCTTTTCAGTCGGTTGAATACCAAAAGATAGTGCACAGATCTGACAAATCTATCATGCCATAAAAATAAGTTTTTTCTTATGAATGAAGATAATGTTAGGCTGTAAGGATCTAGGACTGCAAGACCTTTATAGGAAGATCTACTGTGATCATACTTTGACCAACAAGTGTCACTTGGGGACTAACTAGAACCCAGATGAACTTTTGTGATTAAATCACAGTGCAGTGTACTCGTTAATTCCTTTATTTATAAGTCAATGGCTTAACTTTTGTCATATTTCATAGCATGCAAGGAAGTAAGCATGTGGCTTTATTCTTTTGAGGTGAAAAAAATGTATGTCAACTCATCTCACTCAACACTAACATCTACTACATGGATTATAATTTCTCTCATCTGTCAATTTCTGTGCTTAACCATGCATTTTTCACTGTGATGTCTTGTGCTGTATTTCATAAAAGTAACTGCTATTAGAGAACTATTCAGTTTTTGAAGTTATATGTTACATATAAAGATGGAAATACTTATAGCAACACGTCAAAATATCTGCTGAGTTTTTTTATGGGCTTCCACTAATTATGATATCAAGACTAGCAATGAAGCATTCAAAATAATTTCCTATCTCTGTTAATGAAGATTTGTATACAGGGGGTTTTTAAAAAGCTCATTCCTTAGTTTTATAATAAAGTAAAAGCAATCAAGCCTTTCTTCCTTTTATATCAGTTTTTCAGTAGTAGCTTTGAGCCATCAGTTCTCTCCAACTGCAATTGCTTTGGCAGGACTAAAATCTAGTTTTCTGTCTTTTCATATATGATTAAATGAATTGACTCCTTCCTCATCCATCTATGAGGCATCTCTGTTCATTGTAGTACATTTAGAAATGTTATTTTTTGCATTGATTCATCAGCAGTTTTTTTGTTTCTAAATGATGTTCAGAAAATAGTTGTATCCTAAATATTAATATTTTAATGTATCTCAGAATATTAATATTTCAGTGCATCGGAGACTAATATCTTTACTTATCATAAGCTTTTTACATTATATTAGACCACATAATAAACTATCTTGTGATAAAAATGGATATTGCAAACATCTCAAAGAAGGAAATTTTGCTTTTATTAATACTGAGGCTTTGTGAACAAGGCCAGTCAGAGCACTATGAATAGACAAAACAAAGCTGCTCACAAAGATGTTGCCAGTAGACAACTTTGTTGGCAGCTAGAACTAAGGGCCACCAGCAAAGATGCAGGACTGCCTTGAAAAGCTGTTGGAAGGCTTTTCATAACACATGTACTGAGACAATTTATGAAGTGGATGGGAAAACAAGTAGGGAGAAAGGGTAGCTTGCAGTGCTGGGATGAATATGCAATCAACTGATATCCATGTTTTCTATAGAATGAATGTTATAAATGACAAAATTCTCTGTGCTTTGTCCATGACTGATGACCTTCATGTGAAATTGTGAGCAGTATATTTACAATAGAAGGTTTGTTTTCTGTTTGTCAAACACAAGACATGTGCCTTAAAAAGAAAATGCTGACCTGAAGTGTAATCCCATCTTGTTTCAGAGTGCAGGAGAGGCCAAATGCTACACAGAAACAGAGTAATAGTTTTACCTTTATTGGAAGTTTCATTCTGGCCTCATACTTCTACCATATACCCTAAACCACAAATATTGCTATCCTTTAATATAGATATATGCATTGTGACTATTGTGTCTGCATGTGATAAAAGTTAATTGAAAAACTAAGTAGGAAAAGGTGCTATCTTTGATCAGATGAGCTGGTACAACTGGAAAAGCCAGGCAAGGTTTCAGACACACACATTCCTCAAAGCAGATGAAGTTGTTTTCTGCTAGCAACAGTAGTTGGCTTAAAAAGATTTTCTTGTCATTAGACCTTTAGTTTCTCCTACATATTTAGAAAATCATGGCTAGAAAATATTATGCAGTCCATATGTTCTTTTTTGTGATTGGTTTGAACATATTGCTTTTAATTAAGAAGATTATTTTCCCCCCTTTTGCCTTAGAGAAAATTGTAGAGGTATGAATCCTTCTTACTCTCCCCATGCCATTTACCACAATAAACTTTGTCCATAGTTGCAGTTATCATTCTCTGTATATTAAATGGTCTCAAATTTTTACATGCATTTCTACAGTATTAAACTGTGATTTGTGGTCGATCTATGTAAAAGGTTCATGTAACAGAAATACACTTATTGCCAATTTATAATATCCTTATCTTACAGTTGCACAAAAATGGGATTTATTACATTCAACTTAGTGAAGAACTAAGTTTTAAGTTTTCATATGTTCTGGTTTTGGTGAAATTTCTTTTTAGTTCTGATATGGTAATACTAACATAAGAAACCATATAAATAAATAAAACAATAAAAATAACTAATTTAATTAGAAGTATGGACACAAATCTGTACTTATATAAGGCATAAAAAGTTTTGAAAAAGGTTGAACAAGTATGCATAAGCAATAATACAGATTTTAGTTCCTTGGGAGTGTGTCCTAAGTTGGATGACCTCTGAAGGTACCTTCCAGGCCTGTAATCTTACAGAATGAAATGCATCATTAAAATGTTTAGACCTCCCTGCACATGCATTTGTCTAAGTAGCTTATGAATATTTACAATTCACTTCACTTTCATTCCAAATTGCAAAGAGGTTGAGTACATGGCAGTGATCTTAGTAGCCTTTCCTCCTTCAAATCAGAATGCAACAGAAGTAGAACAATAACTCCTCCTGCTCTTTCTCTTCTCTTCTCTTCCTCCTTTTTTCTGTTCTAATTGCCTTTACTCTGTGATGTGCTTCTTCTCTCCTTTAAAGGAATTTATCTGAGAATTTTTTTGCATGGAAAATAGTACTGCATGTGCTAACATGTCCATTTATACAGTAATTTTTATATCAGCGTGATTCCTTTCGTAGAAAATTTTCTTCTCTTTATACTACATTGCTTTGTAAGGACTTTTAACTACAGTAAAAGGACTTCTTTTAATCTAGAACAATCATGGCTATGGAAATGACATTTTAATGGCTGTATATTGATTTAACAATATCACTATAAAATATACACTGATATAACTTTTCCTGTAGAAACAGTCAAATACTTCAACAGAGACAGGACTTTTCTCTCTTGTAGAATTTTTTGGATCAGCTAGCTCTAGAAAGCTAGTCATACCTTAGAACCACTATATGACTGGATGTATTTTCATTAATGTTAAATAAATAAATATTGCAGTAGACATTTGTGGGTGTATTTGTCTCCAACAACAACAACAACAGCATAGTATTTAAGTATTGAGATAGCTTATGAGAATCATTTATACCCTTACAGGAGATCAAAATGAAACTTTGAAACATCAAACTTTGGCTATAGGTAAATTCAGATAGTGCACACTTGGGTGCTGTCAAAGTCCATTTCCAATTTTAATGCTCTTCTAGATCAGTTTCACAGTGAGTTTCCTGTTTGTTTTTTTTTCTTAACTGTTGAGTAATTGGGGGGCAGCTGTTTTCCATCAACTGTGCATGTGCTACCAGACCCTCTGCCTAAATCCTAGGAAGGAAGAAACCTTCTAGGCTACATATAAACTTCACAGCCAGAAATCCTTCTGTGTGGGTTGATCCATGTCCTCTAGCCCATGGCTCCTGGACCTTTGTAAAGTGAAGGATCATGTTTTGGTTTGTCTTGTTTTGTTTTTAATCCACACACAATGTTATGGAGATATTATACTGCTTTAACTTACAACCAAATTAAATTAGTTTAATTTATATGTCACTTTTATACTCCACTTTTCATCCCATTTTTTAATCTGATTGCCTGGGAATCCAGACATTGTGTATTCAGATTTTTTATTATTCAACTTGTTTTTTCCCAGACTACCTTTTGATGATTTGTGATCCTGAAGAATCTGAAAGCCACTAATCTTGAATGACTCTTGTCATCTACAGAGAAGAGAGGCTGAAGAAGGGTCTGTGGGTCGTCTGCTCTTGAGGCACTGAGGGGACAATGGGGTAGGAGCCATCATAGTGACTGCATGGATATTTTTGTCTTTCTCTAGTAAGCTGCCATATTCGAGGACAGTTTACAAAGGATGTCTAAAGAGGTCCAAAAATATTCTAAGTACCAATATATATGAAAGGATCTTCCTTTGCTGCCTCTTCTGTAGTTCACAAGAGCACCATATAAGAGTTAGCCTTGTTCCCTGATTACTATCAATATTTGAACCTTGCTGAGTTAGCAGCTGTCAGAATGTGCTCCTTGCTTAGCTTTTAATTAATGATATCTGAATCATAATAGAGGTAGATGACATCTGATAAGGTATAGATCAAATGGGCACATAAAAATTTCAGGCAGAGGCAATTTCTACTAGATAGCTGAAGATACCAGAGATGGATCTTGCACTTTTAGTTACCTTTTTATTGACACTATTGAGACCTTGCTGCAGCACACATAAATCAATACGTTCTTTCATGGCCACAGGAGAGCCACTATTAACATAAGAATTCAGAATAAGGGCTTCCTTACATTAGTCTCAAGCAGGTGCAATATCACTAAGCAATTAATGGCAACAGGGAAAAGCTGAGAGAGTCTCATTTTGAAATGGCAACACTCTGACAAACATATCCTTATTCCTCTTGTAGCAAAGAACTGCTTTCTCAACGCAGCTACCTAGACAGCTAACATGAGAGATCCTTCCAGAACTAAAACCTGTGTCCTTTTCACAGTTCTTGTGAAGCACAGCATTGCCCATATGGAAATAAAATGTGGGGGGGGGGGGGGGAAACTTGGAAGCAAAACTGTCAGACTCTACAAGCATCTTAATTACATGGACTTGATCAAGTGTTAATTTCCCAGCTAGGTTCCCAGCTTTCTGCAGCTGATCTTCTTAAGGTGTTTTACGAGGCATAGGACACTTTACCTCCATGACGTGGACTAAGCTCTTGTTTTCTACAAGTTTATGGTTTGCAGGAAGGCTCTGCTATGTGGCAGCACTTCTGGGCAGCTGGAGCTCATGGCAGAGGATGTGGCTGCATAGGTGCTGCTGTGCTTGGACACTAACTTAAAAGAGAGTGTAAGAATTATCTGTTCTTACCTGGCAAGAGAAAAGGAGAAAGAAAAGTGAGCTGCCAGCAGCATTTCTCCTTTGCAGGCCCATAAAGGGATAGTCCTGCCATTTTAAAAAGTAGACCCTAGTCTGAAGAAGCTCTGAGTAACTTCTAGCATGAGAGCCAGAATAGGTAATAACATTAAGAATTAATAGTATGATGCTCTCAATGTTTCTTAAGTTTAATGATGGGACCAGAAGTGGTGATCTGAATTGCAGATGGTAGTGGTTCCTTCCTCTCTCATTTGGCTTTGATAGTTCCTTTGATGTAGAAGAACTGTGAGCTTAATTTGCATAACATTACTCCCACTCTTATCAGTCTGCTGATGAGATATCTTTATTAAATTTTTCACTATTTCAGGATTATTTACATACTTTCTGATTTTATAGTAAGGTTCTGCTTTTCTACACAGAGAGCCTATTGATGAACATCTGGTACCTTATGAATTTTGATAGTTTTAGTATGGTATTTTAAATTTTGCTCCTGTTACAAATTACTCCACTCCATCAGAAATTACTACTATTCTTAATTGACATGCAATGTCTTTTCAGGAAATGGCAACTGGAGATGATTAAATGAGTAGCAGAATAAAAATTATGAACAAGCTCAATTAATGAGTTTGCCTTTTATTAATATGAACATATGGGATATTTACAAAACAAAACATGAAAATAAATGCATCTGTTTTTAAAAATTCTTCTCTAAATTATAATTTTCACTTTTATTCCAACTTTTTCTTCCTCTCTTTCTTTTATGGAAGAGAATATCCCCCCCCCCCCAAAAAATAAATCTGTTACTGCTGGGCAAAGAAGAATAAAGTTGTGTTTTGAATGTAAAGAAGAACCTGGTTTTGTCCAGAAAATAAATTAGGTTTTTTGAAACTCAGTTAAACATGAAATGCACACAGTTACTATTCGTATTTACCTTAATTTATAAGGTAAATAACTTAATTTATAAACGAAGGTAAATAAGAATAGTAACTGTGTGAATTTCATGTTATACTACAATATAACATCACTCAGTTCCCAGTTTCTGACACTTTTTTTCTCTTATATTCTGGTATTTTGTTCAACTTTGTTTTCAGGCAGCAGAGTGAGAAAGATTTTAAAAAATACAGATTTGCAAACATATGAAAGATTTCCTTTAAAAAATTATTAAATTTTTTATCTGTTAGAAGCAGTTCAGGAGATGAAGTCTACTTTGTTTCTAAAAACAAAAAACAATATTCACAGCTGTTCCAATCTGATTTGCAGAGTTCCCCCATGCACATCCCTGGGACAGGAGAGAGGGAAGGTGCTGACACACCCATGACCAAGGTCTAATTCTGGTTACATTTTGGAGGCTTCCACTGCAATTCAGAAAGCATCACTTGTTGAATATGCAGCCTATTAAAATCACTTGCCATGAGAAAGGGCTTATTTGCCTACAGATAAAAACAAGAATTAAAACAAAGATTCTGGAGAACAGCATCAAGCAACTGCAAGGTTGCCTCTTTAGGAGGAGCAAGAAAGACTGCCAAAGACAATGTTGTAGACCCCTCTGCAGCTTACAAATGATTTTTATTCCACCAGGTAATTTTTGTAACTTTTTATTTCACATGTTGCCAATTTGGCTGTCCTTTAAATCAGAGTAGCTTGAGGCCTGTGAAAGTCCAAGAATGCACTTTAGTAATGAGGTTCTTCTTGATAGAAAGAGTGTACTGAACTCACACTAAAATTAAATTTTAAAAAATCTGAGATTTTTTTCCTTTTTAAAATTCCATTATAAAAAGCAGTACCTTAAAGTAAAATTTATTGAATAATGCAATGTATTCTAGGAATTACATATGAAAGCCTAAATTAAACATCAAAGAATTACACCACTGGCTTGTTCTTAACATGTGTGCTTTGTAATCTCTAGAACATGTTCAAGTAAAGAAAAAAGCAATTTGCATGAATCTCTAAATAATACAGCCATTTAGCCTGTGTGGTTGATTTTGATTGAAAATACATTCTCATTTCCTTCTCCCAAAGTAACCATTGATTTATAATTTGAGTGATAATATGTAGCTAAACATTAACATTTCAAATAACTTTTACTTATCTGCAATGTCTATATTAGACAGCAGGTTCTCTAATTACCAGAAAGCAGTACACTTAATATACTATAAAATGCAACACTTTTTAGATTGTGCTTTTCCTTCCTTTAAAAGAACACTAAGAATTTGGAAGGGTACATGGAGAGGATCACTTTCTTATTTGATGAATTGAGTTTATTATAAAATGGCTCCAATGACCAAATGAAAAATATCTGAGATGGCAGAAGGCAGGATATTAATGTATTGATATAATCTGGATAATAATACAGTGTGTTCCTGAACTTAGAGTCTTCAGAAACTCTGACAACTAAAATGACTATGTTTTTCGGGTATCAAAAAGTTATGAAGGACATTTAGATTTTAAAAGGTGTCCTTAGAAATAGGTGATATGTACACACACACATATCACTGCTGCGCCCTGATGAAGCTGCAGAATAGATCCACAAGGATCAACTCTCTTCTGACAGAATTTGCTCTGCAAGGAGTAAGTGGGTCTGGAGTACTCCCATGGTAGCTCCATACTTCACAGTGCAGGAAGCAACAATGCAAAATATGTGTAAACATCTCAGCTGTCCACAGATGCCAGAGCAGCCCTTGAGGCACAGGGTAGCTTGTGTTCGTGGCTACATCAATACAGCAAACAGGGAGGGATGAAGATTCTCTACATCACCTTTGCCCTTTTCTTGCACCTTCAGGCTAAGCACAAGCCCAAATTTGTTGCTGCGACGTGTTTGCATTGTGGCTGAGTTCTTTAATACTGAGTGCATTCCAAAAACACCCCTCTTTTCACTGTTCTCAAGGGTTAATTCAATAAACAAAACACAATAAAAACTACTGGAAAGTCGAGCAGGAAGGAAGCTGACTTACTGCTCCTTGGTTTCCCATGCTGCCAGTGTAATAAATTGCCATTTTCAACACGGTGGCTGCAGCTGGCTTAGAATTTAACTTTCTTTTGTTATTTTTTAAACTGTTACTATTACTAAGTAATTAAGATGTAGCACATCAGTCCTAAAAGCATGAGCCCTTCTAGTGGGAGAAGGAGGGGGCCAGAAGAGTTTCATTGCTGATCCACTCATTGTGGGAGGATTCTCCTTTGAAAGTATCATCTAAGGTAGAGGGTAGAGGAAAACACCCATCCTAGGAAACATGATAACAAATTTGCCTTTAATGTCTGTAAGGACTGGAATCTGACTTTTTAATTTAAAAGAATGCCCAGTGGATATTTTTAAAACTGCCAGCACTTTATGCCAATTTTTTTGGTGATTCCTACTTGCCTTGCCCTACCTGGCACTTAAGCTTGTGTACAGGAATTCCTCATATATCTTACTCATCTTAATATGGCTATGCTTTCCCTCCTTTTTTTTTCTGTATGCAATTTTTGCTATGTACTGTCCACCTGGTTTGCTAAACAGATAAAATATTTTTAAAAGGTCTGTGTTATACTGAAGTATGTTTTTTCCATAAGCTTATTTCACTTGTCACTCCATATACTGCATGAAATCTTTGATCATTACCTAAATTTTAATTGAAAAGCAGTTCAAGACAACAGTTGAAGTACCACTTAATTGGTTTTAGATGACAGACTTTATTTTTATGTAGATTTTTCTGGGTATGGGTATGAATAAAATGCATGACTGTGAAGAAAATGACACTGATTGTGCTTCAAGTTTTCAGAGCACTGAATAATTGAACTTGTATAGTGTTTCTCTTCAGGTCTGTACAAACACACAGACCTGACCTGAGGATGCAAATTCTATAAGGGGATCATTTTTGAAAGCAGTATTTTAACTTTTACATGCAATTGCCAACTTGTTCACAGGGCATTTAACATTTTTTTTTTTTTTTTAAAGATACAAACTAAATTCACATTCTTTGTACCAAAAGGACCTGTTCCTTTATTGAGCAGATTTTTATACCATATGGAAGAGCACTATCTTCTTGTTACTTGAAAGCTAGGCCTTTGCTTTACCAAATATTATGTGCCTCTGGGACAGGAAGAAAGCCTGTGCAACAGGTTTCGGCACCCTTGCTGGCATGTTCAGACAAATTAACTTGTTGTGACGAGTTGTGCTTGGTCTTCCCAAGGGGAGCTAGAGGGGTGTGGATTCCATAACAGCACCTCACTTTTTCTCAGTGAATGTCTTTGATTTGTAGCTATTTGAAGGGATTTTCTTTACAGACGTGATGCTCCCTCTCCAGTCTCTGCACTCGCATAGACCTCGTGTAATGTAAGCCTACACCCTTCTCCTTGCAGTAGGTAGCTGAAACAGCAGAAAGCTGTTTAAATCTCCCTGGCAAAGGCTCTCCTCAGTCTCACCCACACTGGAGGCACATACATGGTCTCCTGGCCCTCAGACCCATCTGTCAGCATGGCGTGCTGCCCGTCCTCAGCCTTGTGAGATAGATATGCTGCAGCACAGACACAAAGCAAACACTGGGTTTAGGGCAGGCATTCTATATGGAGTGGCAAATAATGCCTGTTTTATGGGAAATAACACCTTTGGGCTATTAGCAGCACCATATGTTTATTTAGCCTACGTGTGTTATGTAGATACATGTCATGGGATATGTGGATACAAAAGACATGAGCCAAAATATTTGCACCTGGAAGCATAAAATTAGACTCCTATGTATGTATGTCTGTGTAGAGACATATATATACACACATATATATGTGTGTGTGTCTTGTTTTGCAAAAAGCAGAATGCCCTGCAGTCAGTCCCCTGGATGAAAACTGACACACACTCCCACCTTCTAAAAATCAAACCAGTTGCAAATATGCACTTGAGAGACATCCAGAACAGTGGTTTTTTTTAGCAAGATGCTCTCCTTTAGCCCCATGCTTTTGTTGGCTATTTCTGGTACTGCTCTGGATAAGACTTCCACATGGAAGTGCGATTTTGAAGAAACAGGCTCAGTCTCCTGAGTGCAGTCAGGCAGTGCAGCAATGCCTATGGGGAGGTGGCATTTACTGCTGTGGAATTGCTTCTGGAGCATCACACACAGGCTGATTCACGCTGTCTTGTTGTTCAAATGATGGACTGTGAGGCTCCAGCAAACTTTCTCTTCAGAGTTTTGTGCACAGCTGCTCTCTGTGCACTCTCAGTGTGAGGTCCTCTGACTTGTTGCTCTGTGGGAGGGTGGGTTGGTGTTTGCTGGAAATGCGGGCTCAGTGATGGCAGTGTGCTGGCGGCAGAACAGCAGGAGGTCCTGCACACATCCTCTGAGCCAAACAAAGGTCCCTTTGTGGGAGTGCAGCAGCTTCAGAATATACAGTTTGTCATCAGCAATTATCTGGGTGTCATAACTGAAGATCTGCCACAACACCTACAACCCCGAAACACAGTGTGCCTCTGGCATATGGTCGATTTTTTTATTATTCATTGTTACTCTAGATTCCCTTTGCTACAATCTGAGTAGGTAAAGGGGTCTGTACACCACCACATATAATGGATGTACACAGTTCCCCAAGCACTATTGAATGTTGGAAAATGTAAAAGAGCAACAGAATAAATGAAAATGCATCCCATATATCTTTCTTTGTATTTGTGCTTAGACCTCATAGAATTGTGTGAATTCCTTATTGTTTTAAAGAGTCCTTTTGGAAACACATAGAGGTCCATTTATACCTTCGGGGTTCATTAGGGGCTGCTTCTGAATAGAGAAGAATGGCAATTGGTCGCTGGTACTATTTTAAAATTTTTCTCTTTTCCAACATTCATTTAAAAGAAGAAGTTTATTCATGGATTCAGTTAAATTCACCAGGGATAGCTACACAGGAGAAGGGACTGAAAGCTCCAATTCACTTTAATTTGTCTATTTGCTTACAATCTGTATTGGAATGCAGTACCAAAGAGACAGACTTTTTAAATTCATGAACAAACTTTTTGAATTAAGTACATTTGAAAAGACACATTTAGTTCTGAGGCCAGACCATTACAAGTTCTGGTTCTAGTAAAAGACTGGCACAGTTCTTTGTTATAAAAACACTGCCAAATGAAGTCCTTTGTGGATCTAGTGTGGCAGAAAGTGGAAATATAAAAATTCTTGTTTCACACCACAGGGGCATTGAGTACTCTTTGACATCATCAGTGGGCTTCTGCTCAGAGTTTGCTGTTGGACTGAACTGTTCTGATGGGGCTGACATCAAACAAATGTTAAATCTCTGTGAATTCAGTCAGGGCTGGTGTTTGAGTGTTTTGCTGATTCATGCCATGAGAGGGCTAGCAATCCAAAGGAAATGAACACAGACAATTAAGAAAACAGGGAAGAGGAAGCATTCAGCATAAAACTTCAGTAGATACTGCATTCAACAACATCAACTCTACCTATAGCCAAAGGATGACAGTAACACTGAAATGGTGTTCATTTGGCAGGTTGAAAATTTGATCACAAATTCAACACATAGCCAAAACCTCGGTAATCTCTGGAGTCCAGTTCACTCCTTTGGGTTACCACTTGTACTCTCAACTCAAGTGATCTAGAGAATCTAGGGGTTTTGCAAGGCCCAGGCTGCAACAGCTGCCATACAAAACTTCTCAACTTCATCTTCATCCTAAGCAATGGATTTGCTGTGTAGTCATCATTTGCTACAGGTCTGGGGCAAAAATGTTCATCCTCAGCTGAGCTGATGCCAAAATGTCCTCATCCTGCCCTCCTAACCATGCAGGGCCTCTGGAGCATTCCTTTACTCCCCAAGAGTTAGGGATTAGTGAAGCCCTTACTGGTTGGGTGATCAAGTGGGTCTTTCTTAACCCAGAAAAAAGAGATTGCAAATTGGCCCAGCTCTATATTTATTGGCATAATCCCTGCATGAACCATCAGAATTACATAGCTTCCTCTTTCTTTTTCCCAAATACACGATCTACAAAACAACCACATCTTTACAAAGGAAGTTGTGTGCGCCTCTTTTAGAAAGCACCTATTGTTTGATAGATCTCAAATACTATGTATGTATTTATATAACTAACTATCTATCTATCTATCTATCTATCTATCTATCTATCTATCTATCTATCTATCTATCTATCTATCTATCTATCTATCCATTGTCTATCTCAGTTTTAGTTTTATGTTGTTTCATTTTTTGCCAGCAGAGAATAAGAGTGATATTTGCTGTATAACATATAAAAGTATGTGATCATAATATTTGATACATGATTCTCTGGATGATAAATATATTAAACTAATTAATTATGACCTATAGTTACAAACTGACGTGCCAGTTTAAATAAATGAGCACTGCTGTATTTAAATTTTTATTATATTTTCATATTATCCTTTGGTCAAGGAAACCTTTCTGAAATAAAAATATGTATCAAATAGATAGCACTTTGTCCAGTTTTTTTTCTTCAATTATATTACATGGCATATGTTATGTGCTATTTGTCCATCTAATTTAACAGCTTAAAGAAATAAGCAAGATTTCTAAGTTGTGCTTATCCCTACTAGCAATATTCCACAGTCTGTGGAATTACTGTCCCATAGGAATTTTTCTCTGGATGTTAAAATAACAGTCTTCTTGTATATAAATGAAATATTTGTAGTGGTAGAAGGACATAATAATTTCCTAAATATGCAAATTAAATAACCACTTTAGCCTTGCTAAGGTACAGAAAAGATGGGATAAGAAGTGTCTTTGTACCTGTGTGTCCTCACTGATGTGTGAGCATCTCAGTACAGAGTTGTTCCTATTAAAAATCTGCATTTCTCTGCAGCCCTTCAAAAGACAGAGCCAGAGAACTGAGTTATATACTTCTGAAAACCTCTCACTCATCCCTTTAAGAGAAATGTCTGTATTTTGAGCCCTGAATAAATTTAGGCCCTTAATTATTAAAACTCTCTTTTTTTAAGTAAAACAATTGTTTTGAAGTTTTCCCATATCAACTGAGTACCAACATTGATCACAACTGGATGTATTTGCTACTGGGCTGAATGTGATATTTTTTTTGAGCCTTTGTAGTGATAGTATTTGTTTTGGGAGTTTTGTCCTCCTTGCTAATGGTGCCAGCTCCCACTCTGTAACCACTGACTTTTCTTCCCTATTGAGTTCCTGGGCTGTGCCAGCTGTCTGGAGCCACACACTGCACTGCATGGATGGATGGATGGACGGACAGGTGAAAGAATGACTGACTGAATGAATTATAGTCTTTATGTTCCACATTGCCATGTCTACACTGGTGTGGTCCTTGGGAGTGAGCAAGGAGAACAGTAGAGACACAGACTGTGGCACCACTTGTTGGAGACAATCTAATAACATGCATATCTGTGTATCATAAAGTTCAGTACTTTATTTACTTCCTTACCTCTCAAACAGCAAGGTAATTTTGTGTTTATGCAAAATGGTTCTAAATGTAAAATGAGTACAAACTTCTAATTCAATATGTTCCTGAAAGCTTGCACGAGACAAGAAATTTAACTCATAACTTATCTGTTCAGAATGACCGTACTTAAAGGCTAATACTCCTAGCCTTTAAGTGCTGTCATCTGCACTGCCTTGGTGTCAATTCAGAGGCCATTGTCTTCAAGAAAGCCCAGAAGCATGACCTGAAAATACAATATTTTCTGAGTGTGCACTCTCAAGTCCAGCAGCATCATGAAAAGACAACTAGCCAGCTCAGTCATGCAGAGATTGACATACCTGCTGTGTTCTTTGCCACGGGCAAAGCTAAGTTAATTACATCCATGGTAAGGTTAGCTTCTGTTGATATATGAGGGCAGAACACACATGTCTGAACTATCATTAACACAGGTGTGAAAGAGGCATTTCTTGCTGGCAGTCTTGCCAAGTAGATTGAATGCATTCCTCCAGAATTAGCTTTGTCACCTTCCCTACAAATTGTTGACTTACTTTGAATTTTCACAAAATAAATGATTAAGAAGAAATGCTATGCAGTGCAATAGGCATGAAGGCTCCTCAAAGTCAGTAGAAAAGAGAAAAGGCAGCAGAGAAAATCACTGTTTTCTCATTTTTATCCTAGCTTGATAATTGGATAAGAAATAAGTCTTGCAAAATATCTGTTCCTTTAGACATTGAGACAACCCTTGTGCTGGTAAAAAGGGTGATCTGAATTATGACATTGACAAAATGAATCAAAGAAGTCATGATTAAGTGTCAAACTTGCAGTTTATGATTACTAGTAATGTGCAGTACTATAAAAAAAGTAATAGCTGGTACTAGCAGACAGGGTAAGAAAGGGTAGGGTGAGATTATTACAGTCAGGAAGGGAGGTTGTTGCTATGTGAAAGCAGCATATCAGGGAGAAATGCAAACTGAGATGCCTTCCTCATTTTATCATCTTTAGAGAGTCAAATTGAAGAGAAAAGGCTAAAAGATTCAGGCTTCTTTGATACAGCCAGGACTGTTTCAGCTTTGGAGAAGATGTTAGAAAGCTGATATGTAAGGTATTTTTATGTGTGGCATTCTTATAATCTGTTGTTATTATTTTAAAAGTATCATTTGAGCAGCTGTCTTTGCAGCATGGCAGATGAGGATGCCACCCAGTTCTGAAAATCAAAGTTTCTTTTCTTCAGGGATGTGGAGCTGCTTGAGATATCCAACTGGAGCTCAAGGAGGTCAGCCAGCCTCTGACTGACTATCTGAAGCAGTCTGAGCTCTTCACCTCTCCTCTCCCTTCAATCTTCTCTACTCGTTATGAATAGAGCTAAAAAGGCTGTATTTTGAGGAGGGCTCATCTATAGACACTTACCAACTGTTACTTTGCTTTTTTTTTTGGTGTTTTTGTTGCCTTTCAGTTAATTCACTGAGCTAAATATGCTATAGACATCTAAGATACAATCCTGTTATAAAATGAGGAGCTATTGAGGGGTTTCAGCAGCTTCCAGAACTGGTGTGATGACATGTGAACACTGTAAGGAAAAGCAAAAGGGGAAAAAGATGTGACTTTTTATCATCCTGCCAGTTAGTGTGAACAGGCTCTAAATGGTTTGGCTCAGCATGTAAGCTGCCAGTGATTTCTTTCCTGTATCACTCCTCTCAGGTGCTTCTGCTCCATCATAAATGCTGTTATGAATGGCCAGGCATTTTTTCTCAGTTTATCACAACACTGTTTTAAAGTATGAACCTGAAATGCATGTATGACCACCTGTTCTGTGTTCTCTGTATTTCTCTTCAGTGATTAGTTGTGACAAATTACAGATTGTCTGATAAAAAAAATTAATTGTTACCATTTCAGACAATTCTCTTTTTCCTTACCTCATATCCTTAGGCTCTTTCTAAAGGAATCAGTCTATTGTCAAGACAGGTATCTGGAATCGAAGTGATTAGTGAATCAATTTTTGTGGCAACTTTTGTACTTTAAAACAAGTATTTAAAGTAGTCTGGACTTCTCTCTCATTGTGAAAGAATTTCTTTCTGTTTGTGATTTCCTGCCGTAAGAGATTTCATGCAGATAATGGTTTTCAAAGAATGCAATTGCTTGCGCAATTTGAGACGATAACTTACTAGTTTTTGTTTCCTGTCCCAGCCAAGAACAATAAGGAAGGCTTAACAGAAACCTAGCAAATTTTGGGCTGCTTTATCCTTCTGCTGCTGAGAAACAAAATGTTAGCATAGTATAACTTGCATCAACTCAGTCAAAATAACATCATTAGTTACTGACCTGCTTTCCTTATCTTGCACGTTACATATTCTCAGAACACTTGAGATCACAGGGTGGAGCTTCACATAGTGATGGGATTTCTAGGACAAAGCTTCTGGTCAGACCAAGACACAGCCATATGCCAGATGTCAGGTTTCAAGACAGGCTTCTGGTTTACACTATATTTCTGTCAGTCCCAAACAATGGAATCAGATTTTTAACTGTATGGTCAATACATACATTGTCAGCTTTATAAATATACTATGGATTATTTTTTCATACAGGCTAACCCTAAGTGGTTTTGTGTTCAAAGCCTGTGTTGCCCTCAGTCTGAGATATTGCTGTTCAGTGAATAGTTTCACACATCTACTCCTGGAAAACCAAATAGAATTATGAAAAGGAATTGCTCACGGATTTCAGATCTGCATTAGGGTTTCATGTGAGTTGTTTGTCAATTCTTCAATGCTTCATTAATATTCAAGAACATTTATACAATAAATTATGGCCTCTAAACATTTTATATTAAATGTTAATATAATCAAATATCTACACTTTCCCCCCTGGTACTACCCTGCATGTATACTGTTATATTTAGTGGAGTGTTTTATTATGATGTTAGTAATTTCCTAAAGGTATGCTGGCATTATTAATATGCATTTTTATTCTAGACATATAAAGAAGATCTTAGTTGGTTAATAATAAGGAATTAATATTAAACTCACCAAGACTCCATTTTTATTTTCAAAGCTGTCTTAGTCTAGGGAATAACAAATTATTCAAGTAGAAAAACAGAAGTGATGTTGATAGTAGCAACTATAAGACAAACTGAAGGAACAAATTAACAGAAACAGACAAAATAGCAGAGAGAATCACATATTCATGTAAGCTTTGTTTTGTTATGGTTATGTACTTTGTATCAGCAGTCTTGAGTGCTAGAGGCTGGTGAAATGTACAATTAACAGTAGGGTTTCACATTTACCCAACTTTCTGGTATAAATTCTCTTAGAAATACAAACTGTAAAGAGATTTATACACAATTTTAGCTTTTGAGGCAGTCTTTTTATGTTCTTGTCTTAGGAAAAAAGTCTTATGAGTGTGAGAACTACTTATCAGCCAGTGCTTGATTTCCAGTGGGTTTACAGTTTGGTGGTATGGAGCATCTATGATGTTTTCTTCTCAGTGGAAAGCATGAAAGAGGTGAGGAAGGAAATCTTTCCTTCTCCATTCTTGTTTCTGGTTTTGAATGTTTTATTTCCTTCCCAAATGATTTCCTCCTGTTTCTCACAAAAATATTTTCTATAAATATCCTTTCCCATTAGACATGTGGCAGAGAATCTGCTGTCATTAGCTCATCAGCTTTTTCTTTCTGCTGGACTTTGCAGTCTCCTGTCCCCAGGTCATTCCACTGCTGTCTCTACACACTCACTAAAGGGAGAAGCTGTGAGGGAAAATGGGGATTTTCCACTCCCTGCATAGTCCTGAAGGAGGCAGAACAACACACGGAACTGTGTAGGGGGATACAGTATGTGTAAATGAAGGTGGTATAGAAAGTAATCTTATCCCCTAAATTGCAGCTGGGCCAATTACTAAAGATTAGGAGCAGGCCTGATTTTAACAGGCCACAGCTGTAGCCAATAAGAAGAGTGTTATAAAAGAGTGGATTGGTTGGTTGAGGAGAATAGGAGTCTGTTGGCTGCTGTGAGGACAAGGAAGAGTCAGTGCTTAGAGGAGATGCCTATGAGAAACATCAAGCAGGTACAAAACTCTAGCAATATAGAACCCTTGCACTATAATGACAACAGAACTGCACAACCAGCCAGAAGGGGTTCCTGTTTGAGCCCCAAAATTTTGTACTCAAGGGGAGAAGACTGCAAGAAACTTGAGTAATTTGTTGTGGGACAAGGCCACGATAGCAGGGGAAATAGCTGCCTTTGGCTGGCTTTCCAGAGGGTACAGCAGACACAAGAAGGTGTCAACCAGGAGTTTGTCCAAGTCCTAAGCAGATTTATTGATGGGTGAGAAAGTTCAGAATTATGAGACACTCCCAGAGGACCTGGACTGATTGTAGCCTGGGTTTATACCAATTACCATACCTGCAGCAGAGGCAGGCATGATGTGCATCCTGCAAACTAACAGCTGCCTGCATTCATATTAGGGTTCTTCCCTAGAGGATTATCCTATCCATCTGTTCAAAAAGTCAGTAATATGTTATACTCATTATAGGTGAAAAATTTGCTGGTAAGCATCATACAGTGAATGAATCACTGAATATAAAACAAGTTTGCAAACAATGTTTCAAAAAAAATTTCTGGATTAAAACATTGTATTCTAAGCCCACAACTTCATCTTTGAGATAATCTATGTTTCTCCAAGAAAAGTATAGGGTTGGAGTCTTTTCCCTGTGTGTTGAGTCTGTTACACTGAGGGAATTTAGTGGCCCACATTTAAATGATCTGTATGGAGTGAAGCTTTCAGGAGTGTCTCTTTTGCTCACTGCCCTGCCTGTATTCGGTTTGTGTGCAGGATTTTGGTGGCTGGGGAGGGCTACAGGGGGTGGCTTCCTTGAGAAGTTGCCACAGACTTTCCCTGTGTCCTACAGAGCCTATGCCAGGATGGACCTGCCACTAGCCAAGGCTGAGCACGCCAGTGATGGTGGAAGCGCCTCTGGGATAATATATCTGAAAAGGGAGAAAAACTCCTGTGCTGCAGCAACTGGAGAGAGACGTGAGAATGTGTGTGAGGAACAGCCCTGCAGACACCCAGGTCAGTGCAGAAGGAGGGGAAGAGGTGTTCCAGGCACTGGAGCAGAGAACCCTTGTATGTTGTGGGGCAGCTGTGCTCCTGCAGCCCATGGAGGTCCCTGGGGGAGCAGTGACCAACCTGCAGCCCATGGAGGACCCCACACTAGAGCAGGCGGGTGCCTGAGGGAGGGTGTTGAGCCCATGAGAAGCCATGCTGGAGCTGGCTCCTAGTGGGACCTGTGGGCCCCTGGAGAAAGGAGCCCACACTGGAGGTGGTTTGCTGACAGGACTTGTGACCCTCTGGGGGACCCACACTGTTGCTGAAGGACTGTACCCTGTGGAATGGGCTCTGTGCTGGAGCTATTCCTCAGGAACTGCAGCCCATGGAAAGAAAGCCTATTGGAGAAGTTTGTGGAGGACTGTCCCTTGTGCCAGGGACCCATTCTGGAGCAGTGCAGGAGTGTGAGGACTCCTAGCCCTGAGGAGAAAGGAGCAGCAGAGACAATGTGTGATGAATGACCTCAGCCCTATGCCCTGTCCCCTTGTGCCAATGATGAAAGGAGGCAAAGAAATGAGGAGCAAAGTAAAGCCTGGGAAGAAGGAGGGAAGGTGCTTTTAATTTGGCTTTATTTTTTTATTATTTTATTGCTAACAAACTAATTCCCTCCAGTCAAGTCCGTTTTGCCTGTGATGGCAACTTGTGAATGATATCTCCCTCTTTATCTTGACCAATGGGCCTTTGCTTGTTGGTTTTCCTCCCCTGTCCAGCTGAGGAGAGGAGTGATGGTGTGACTTTGGACACTGGATGTCCAGCCAGTGCCGTCTGCACATCATGGTCTCTGTGGCTGGCACTCTGATGGTGGCTGCAGCCTCCTGAGGGACCAGTGAGGATGTGGCTTCTGAATCAGGAGGTGCAAAGAGCATTTCTTAGCAGAAGGAATTTTGTGTCATTGTGGTCAGGAAAAAGGAGCATAGGACAAACTGACTTGCATTGCACACAAAAAACATTGCAGCCGCTGGTGCAGATTAGACTCTATTAATTTTACAATGTGTTAATCCAAACTGTAATTCCCAGTCTGATGACACAGGAGATGAATTCCAATTTCATAGCTAGACAAGTGAAGTTGGGAACTGTAGGAAAAGTTTATGATCGCAAATGACACATCACTGTTCAAATTAATGCTGCCTACTTTGTAGTTTAGTGTCCTGGTTCCCTCAATATTACAGAATCTCTCTGGGACAGCAATCTTCAGCAACAGCATCTTGGTGACCTCTATGCTGCAGTGCAAGACAGAAAGCTGATTCCTCTTAAATCTTGTTTAGATTTTTAATGTTTGTGGTGACCAAAAGTCATGCTAGCCCCTTTCCCAAACGCTCTTGGAAGCTGTCTGGGGGAGGCAAGCTGCATACCTCCCAGGGCCATCAGAGGCAGGGCAGCATTCCTCTGCTCCCAGCCCTCACCCATCTGTCCCCCATCAGCTGGGGGATACTAAAATAAATCGGGAGTGGGCTGATGCACAAGCTGTATTACAGAAGGTATGTCCTCCCCAGGAAATGTGTAAACAAATATTTGAAAGATCTAAAAATATGAACAAAGATGTCTCTGTGGCAAACAATGGACCTTCAAAAGTCTGTGGCACATGTTCTAGATACAGTTGTTTGGTAGTGAAGTTAAATTGCTAAATAAAATTTGTATTAAATAGCCAAAGCTATAGAATCTTCAGCCTGAATGTAGCATCCTTAATAACAAGTTTTTAGTTTAATATCTTGCTCAGTTTTGGTGTGGCCTCATCTGTGTAATGTATTAGATATATGAAAAATAAATATTATTGCAAAGCATCCACTTACTCCTACATCATGTTCTCGTTCAGTCTGGCCTTTGCTACCGAAAAAAAAAAAATCAGGCTTACATCTGTAATATTGCTCAAAAAGTTGGAAGTGCTGCTGAAGATGGCTGTATCTGCCCTGAGTTCTGTGTAGTGCTAAGCATTTGAAAGCTTCCTGCTTCAGCACCAGTAGTTCTCCTCTCTCACTGTGCTTGGTCAGTAAAAAGTCAGTGAGCAGCGCAGTGTCAGGGCAGTGCTATAGCATTTTCATTTGGCTGGTCTCTAATGACAGCATTTCTCCCAATTCAAGCATGCTAACTCATATCCTGTCCCTCTTGCTCTGTCCAGGACCTTCTGATGTTTATGCCTCTTTTCCCTTGTGCTGAACCTCTGCCCAGTTATGTGTCATGAGCAGCCTCTGCTCCCTTGCAGCCACACTTCCTCCCCTGGCCAGAGATCGGCATATGTGGAATGAAGTCACTCCCAGCCATTACTGGTCTCTGTGTCACACAGCTCTTCATGTTTCTCTAGCCCAAATTCTTATTTTGCACTCGTGCTCTCTGCCTTTGCTCTCCAAGCTAGTCCTTTATCTGTGCAATTAATATGTCCTTACAATATTTAATCACCTACTTTGTAAAGAGATCTTTAGCAAGCTTTTTAAGGGTTTGTAAGGCAAAAGGCCTCCAAAGGACCAGGCAGAAAAGGAGCACAGTTGCTCAGCTATATTTTTAAAAAAGTCTGATTTATCAAAGATGAACTCCTTTCCGTTACTCTCTGTGAATTATCTCAATTTAAAGTCTAACTTCCTGGGGGCTTCTTGAGTTTCTCTCTAATCGGTACTTTGTCCTCTTTGTTCTCATATGACCTTCCTTAGCAAAAAAGAACTGATATTTTAATGATGTTTTAGGGTTTTGTTTGCATGGTCACAGCTATGTAAATGCATAAATACTAGTTTTTCTCTGTTAAAATTTGATATGTTGATTTTTTAAAGGTTTCCTTTAGCAGCTGGAAAGCAATTGCATGCAAACACTTTATACAATATAACCTTATGCTAGCTACCAGTTTTCCCCATTAAAAGGATCTCACCCCTCATGAACAATACTGTTTGATTTCAGGGCTTCCTCTTATCTTTCTCAGCATAGGCAATTCTGGATCAGTCCTCCTCTGCTGTTCCCATTGCTCTACTGCCTCTCCTCTCCTCAGCTGTTTGTACTTTCTTAGCAGAGAACCCGTGAGGAGGGACAGGAGGATGTGTTCTCATAGCATTGCTGCCTCTCTAAATTTTTTGTGAATGCTTTGCACTCCTACAACATCACGTTTACTCAGCATAGCCCACACCACCACCAAAGGGCATGGGAAAACCAGACACTTGATCTCCTGCCTTCAGGAAACTGGATAAAGTTTTCATTTGTTTCTTTTTAAAAAGAGGTCAGATTGATAACTGCAACAGCAGCTGAGTTTCTGTTTTCGAAAGTATGTTCCAGGAGTTACTTATCTCCCTGTGAGACAAACTTCATTCATGGAAAAACTCCTATTTCTGTGGTTGACCATTACAATTTCTATTTCCAGTTGCCAATTCTTGACCTTTTGATCTGTATCACAATTATAACATTTCTTTTTTATTACTGTTTAGACCTCCTGTCTTGGTGTATAATTTTTCTCAATATTGTTTTTTTCTCTTCTGAGAAATAAATGCACACCTGAGGGAATATCTTCTTATAATGCACATTTATATCTATATGTATGTATTATTTAATAATATTAAGCCTTCTGTAAAATACTGGTTTATAACCAGGTAGAACATAGAGTAGTTTCAGCTGCTTACATCACACAGGCAAAAGTCACAGAAAACCAATTACTGCTCAGTTTGTGGTTCTGCCTGACCACTCATGTGGGATGCTAAAAGAAATTAAACATTCTTTTAGTTCTTCATGTTGGTTATGATTGTTGTTGTGGTGAATAATGAGTCTCTGCAGGCCTGCGCCTCTGCTTCCCTTGTGTGACTGATGGGAGAAGCAAGTGAGATCTGGGAATTCCTGGAGATGCATCATGGATGTACAGGCCTGTGCTGGGACACATCTTCCTTGGTTTTGCTTGACAGATTACATTTTCAGAACTATAATAACACACTGTCTCACATCTGCCTCACAAATTTGCCTAACAAGTCACAATAAAATACAAAGCAATTCCTCCCACAATCAAGTGTCTCCGTGGCTGTCACAGATGAAGATTTTATCATAGCTGTATTATGTGTGACAAAGTTTATTACATCATAGGTGTGGATAATTACTGTGCTCCTCTCCTATGGAGAACCATAGGTCGTGATTGCTTTGTGATACAACACAGTTTAAGTCTTCCTTACCTCTACTCCATGGGCTCCTAACAGCTGTGGAGACATTGATCTGAGTGGAGGTGGAGCAGTCAGGGCTGTCACTATGACCTTAACAAATCACTGGGAATTTTTTTTATGCTCACAATAGATAGTACAGATTGATTTTTCTGGTTGGTTTATAAATTGAAATTTGCTGAAAGTATCATAACCTAGCTGCTTGAATATGTAACATATATTCTTATTGTCTCAGTAAGGGTACTTGTGTTTGAGCACAACATGCCAGAGTTTTGTGATCTGTAAGAATTAGTGAGTTGAACATTGTTCAAGTTACTATGAATTTAAGGTTCCTTAAAGGAAAATTGCTGAACCCTAGAGTCCCAAAATTAAATCACCCTGATCAAGAAATTGTAATTTAAAAATTATCTGTTAATTACTAAATAAATGGAGAGAGCCTTCTAAGGAAAGGCCTTAGCTCTGGCAAGGTACTTCTGATTCATCTGCTGGGTCTAAGAAAAAATAATATCCTAACAAATAATTCAATATGATTTATTGTAGCTGAATACTTGTAGTGTAAAAAAAAAAAAAATAGATGTTGTGGTCATGGTGATAGAAAATAGATTCAAATGTACAAATTCTACCAGCTAGGATTAGAAGTACTCAAGTGTTTGGGATTATCTCCCCCTCTAGTGGCTGTTTTATGCAAAAACGTGAAAACTGGGATTCTCTAGATATACTGTAATGTTTGGAGGGTTCATAGAAACTTTTAGGTCACGTAGAAGTGACCAAAGTGGACTGTTTATTTTTACTGCAGTGGATTTGAGTGAAAGGGTGCTAGAACAAACCAGAATCAGATTTGAAATTCATGATTTTTTAAAACCTTGACAGTGATTTGGATATAATGGAATCACAGAATTGATTAGGTTGAAAAATAGCACTGAGATTACTGAATCCAACTTTTGAATGAAGTACATCACAGGCTAACCCATACAAATATGAAAATTTGGGTTTGGATGTGTACAATAATGAATTTCTTTTCTCTCACTGTGATTTATATATTTTTTTCTATTTGGTGCTGCTCAAAATTTGTCCTCAATGCTTTACAATTTCATGGTAGGTGTTGCAGGTTTTATCTGTGCTGGGTGAACAGTTATTACTGCTGGTGGCATTGCTAAGGGGAAGCTGAATGCATTTTAGTACTGCCAAATGAGGCAATATTGTTACTGTACTTTTTGTTATCATGTCAGGAGTCTTATCTGCTCTCCAACAACAGTTTGTAAGAATATTTAAAACTAAACTAGTCCTAAAACATTATCACTGACCCTGCAGTTATAATAAAGAAGTACACAAAAACCTCCACTGAGTAATCTGTGGCAGTAAGCAAAACAAAGAACACATTACAAGTTTTCAGGAAGGAAATAGCAAAAAGAAAATGTAATTACACCCCTGTATAAATTGTTTGCCCACACCTTGAATATCCTGTGCAGTTGCAGTTCTTCCATCTCAAAAAGGATATGCAAGAGCTAGAGAAAGGAAGAGTAGGGCAGCAGGGTGGCCAAAGGACTGGAATGGTTTCCATAAGCAGGATGGCTGAACTGGCTGGGGAAGAAGTGTTTCTGCAGGGGAAGATACGTCAGGAGACTACAAAAATCAGAGGGGCATGGAGAAAATGGATAGACATAGAATGTTCACCGTGTTTTTCAAATGCAAATAGGGAATGATGGAGTGGGAACCAGGTTCAAAACAAATAGCTGAAAGAGAGTCTTCATGCAACAGGCAGAAAACCTGTGGATCCCTTTGCTGACCAATGCTGTGGATTCAACAGCTTTGCATGGGGTTAGTGGGAGGCTAGGGAAGGATCTGAAAGGGCTTCCACTGAGATTTCCTAAGCAGACAAAACCTGGTCTTGGCCCATCCCTGTCCCCAGAGAGGTGCCCAGTGCCAGGGCTGGGGCTGCCTCAGGGCCCCTTGGCTGCCAAGCTCTGGCTGAAGCAGCAGGATGGGGTCTGGCAGCCAGGAGCTGCTCTCACCCACCCACCCACAGGGCCCCTGCTGCCCTGGCTGATGTGTCATGGTGGCACCATGACAATAGGCTCTAAAAATTGCCTAAAATAAAGATGGTCAGAGCCTAGGAAAATATTATGCAAAGATTTCATGTAAGCTTGCTCTTTTCTCTCTGAAGATGTCTTGTCACCACTTTTGGAACCAGGATTTCAAACTCTGGAAGTATTCCCAAAAGCATTCCCCTAAATTTATTTAGACACACAAATAAGAGCATGACATATGAATAATCCCTTCATTCCACGCTGAATTAGTCAAGCAACAACTGGAATCAGGAATGTTGTTTTTGCTGTGACTTAAGCTGCAAACAGAAAACACTTCTATGCTTAAACCATCATATAGCAATCACCTGTAAAAATGTACTTTAACCTGCAGTTACAGAAACTTGTATTTGTGACTATTTCAGTAAAATGTCTTTCTATTTTTCAAGTATCAATGTTTTTTTTTTAACAATCTGAAATTCAAAAGAAGCTTTTGTACAAATCCCTTTGGACAACTGTTCTGTCATACACTTTGCCATTCCTGGAGCTGAGGGAGATGCTGGGGGCAGCAGGTCCACCTGAAGGAGCTGAGTAACTTGGGAGTTGTCAGGAGTGAAGTGGCTGATAAAATGAGCTGAGAGGAGCTGATGGCGTGACAGGCAGGCTTGGGTGAGTGACTGAGGTGAGTAGTGTCAAATTAGTGTCAAATAAATAACTGATGTGATTGAAGTCAAAAGTGACACAAGAGGATTGAGGGACCAAGGTGACTGTAGTGACTCAGGTGTGATGCAAACTGAGGCTTTCTGTGTTTGGACATACCTATATAACCCTCTATACACACCAAAAATATGCACAGATTGCATTGCTGAGAAAGGGTTACCTCATGGGCATGACTATCAGTTCTGAAAGTCTGAAAATTTTGTGTCTTTGTCATGTTTCAGCATGGATTTAAGAAGGGGAAGTTGTGCTTAACCAGCATGACAGGTTGGATATAAACTGAAACACAGGAAATCCCACTAAAGCAGATGGAAAATAGAATTATCTTGAGGGTGTTTAAGCAGTGGAAAATTTAAAAAATTCTGTTGGAACCATTAGTAGAAAACTTCCTTTTCTGCTCTGTAACTTCTAAGGCCACTGAAAGAGTTTTATGTCCAGTTTTGTGTGCCAAAATTTGGCAACAGTACTGACAAACTGGAAAATCATAAAGAACAGAACCTATGAATCCCAAGGGAATGATGAAATAAATAACTTTTATCTGAAACAATGATCTTATTTCTAGGAGAGAAAAAATTGACCAAGAAAACATTTCCCATTGGGAGGCAGTGAACAAGAGGCTGTGTGGGCTTTAGCTGTCTACCAGAGTTAATCCACAACAAACAGATTAAAACTGTTATTATAAAAGTCACTTTTTCTGCCTAGTCTCTGAAAGATAGATAGGTTTGAAGTAATAATTGCTACTAGTGAAAAAATAATGAAATGAGCAAATGAGAACTGGACCATGCCCCTTGGGAAGTTTGTATATGCTTTGCCTTCCAGGGAGTTTAAAGAATAGGTGGAAAATCCTGTTAGGGGATGATGAGGAATTCCTGGGCTGAGACCTGGGGTTTCTGCAGGTGTTTTGCAGTGCTATGTATGTTTCCATAAAAGATGAGTGGGAGACTCCCTCATCCAGAGTTCAAATTACATCAAAAGGACCAGAAGAGAAACACATTCCAAGGTGAAATACTGCCTCAAGTCTGGACATTGGGTTTCTTACACTATTCTGTAAAGAATTTCAGTTTTTCTGCTGCTGAATTATCTGTTTTATTCCTAGTATTTAGTTTTCACATTCCCAAGGATGGGTTGCCATAGGTTGTGGGTGAACAAAAGCTGCTGATGCCTCAGTGTCAGGTTGTACTTATTTAGTCTGTCCTTCATGTATATTTAATCTTGGACAGCTCTCAGTACTTCCATGTTGCATTGTAACCTGAAGTGCAATTACCACCCTGATCTGTATCTTATCTTTTGGGAGAAGCTGAGGAGGAAGAGATTTTCTTGGGGATGGATTCATTTATGAACACCTTTGGAATCTGATTTATGCATCAATGATCAGCGTGTCTAATGGGGTGTCAGCAAGCTCTTTATTTTCACTGCTACCTTCTGGGAGGAGGAGTGCAGGAAACCTGATAGCCAGGAGTTTCTCTGGTCATTTAAGAGGGCAACCCTCGCTGCGTTATCCAATTAGCAGAAAGATGTGCACCTGTAGCATCCAGCTGTATTAAATTTCGTTGCTCTTTTGCCAAGCAGTTAAAATAGTGGCATTTGGAACTCTGAATTCTCCTGCCTCCCTCAGACGTGCCAGGTGCGAGGGCTGCACAAACGCGAACGTTTGGGAGCTCCTGAGAACGAGATGTTAAAGGTAAGATCATCTCACTGTGTCTGAAGTATTAGTGCTGTACCTGGTACAAGTTTTCAGCTTTTATGGCGGTATCAAGGGGTGACACCCTGGGCAGTCGGAGGGTGTTTTCGCCGGGGGCTCTGGCGTCGGTCCGGCCGTGCGCGGCATCTCCCAGGCACCGCAGCCCGTTTCCATGGGGAGCGCGCTGGCCTCGGGCGGGCAGGGGAGGTTCAGAAAGCGCCCCCCGGGCGGCGGGAGCCCTCGCCACGGCAACCAGGGCGGGCGATGGAGGCGGCGGGGCAGCCGCGGGGCCCGGCCGTGGTCGCTGCCGCCCGCCCGGGGCCCCGGGCCCGGCCGGAGGAGCGCGGAGCGGACTCGCTGCAGGTGCGGGCACGGCGGGGGCGCCCGGGGCGGCGGGAGCTGAGAGCACCGAGGCAGGGACGGAGGCAGGGAGCGCGGCCGCCGCCGGGAGCCCCGGGGCAGGCGACCCACAAAGGCTGGGGAAGTCCAGCGTGGGCAGCCTGCGTGGGAAAGGGAGCTATGGAGCGGCTGTGCCGGTGCCTTTCTTCCCGCACACTTTCGGGACCTTTTGTTCCCGAGGTGTGCGAGGAGAGGGCGCCCCGTGAGGGTGCGGACCCGCGCTGTGAGCGACGGCGGTCGCCGCTTCTCCCTCTGCCCTGCTGAGGGGTGCGCTCAGAACTGGGGACAGGCAGGCGCAGTTTGGCTCCTCCTCGGAGGTGTTTTCATCTGTGCTGAAATTCAAACTTTTGCTGCTCATACACGAACTAAGCGTTGCTGCGTCTTGATGAGGGCAGGTGTTTCTAATGGCAATTATTTGTCTTGTGACAAGACTTCACGTATGAAAGCAGTGAAGCAGGGTGTCTTCATGAGTACCAGCGTCATAGGATGTTCCTTAAGTCCTCCAGTAAAGGAGAGGAATCGTGCAAATTCCCGTTTCCTGCATCACACTGGAAGTCTGGTCCTTTCAGCTCCACTCTGATAGTTAGTTTATTACTAGCTTTGTTGAGTCGAAACAGGCTTCAACATTATTTCCAGGATTAGCACAGTTAATAAAACTGTTTCTTGTAAACTATTTGTTTCTCCTTTGTTTTGGCTGAGTCCTCGATGTATCTACAAGCAGAGAAGTTTCCAGTATGGTCATTCACTATTGAGGGGAGCTAACTTGATTGCCTTTTCCTGGAGGGGGTGTGTGGTTCATAGATGCTAGGGAGAGTTGGGATTCCCTATGGATTCCCATAATGCTAAAGCAATGCAAATGCCCCTCATTATTAAATTTTGCAATAGTTACCAGATGTATTTGAGCTGCTATTTCTGTACAATTGCATACTTAAAAGTAGTTGTTCTTATCTCTTACAAGAATTACTTGTTTACCAGGGTGGCTGTCCTGCCAAAACTTAAAAATTTCAAGCAAAGAGAGTCAGTTCAATGCTATGTTAATATAATCTAGAGTATATATTAAACTTTCATAAAAAGGTATTATTTGGTTTACAAGAGGTTAATTAAAATGTAATTAATTAGGTATTTGATATGTGAAGCAAGTGATAAAAATGAAGCCACTCTTTCTTATTAACATTCATTTGAATTTTAATAATAGTATTATTCAGGTGAGAATTTGACTCCTACTTTTTCCTTTAGCTTTTGTGGATATGAGATGATGAAGATAAACTTTTTTAAAAAAATTGATAGCTTGATTACATGTATCATTTTACACCTTCATGTGCTAGAAACTTTCTTTTGTGCAACTTGAGTATGAAATCCATATTAGTAAGCAATCTGTGCCTTGTTTTTTTTTTTTCCTCTTTTATAGAATGTGGCTTGATGATGTACCTTTTCAATAACCATAAGTGTCCAAATGTCCTCCTACATTTTAGCAGCCTATGTTTTGCAGGAAATGGAGGAAGACAGAGATAAAAGAGAACTTCTTCTACACTTGAGCAATTCACAGTTCAACCACTAAGGACAATAAAGTAGCTCTGTTACTCTTGGGTAGTGTAACTTGCCTTAATAGGAGTTTTTAATAAGCAGGCTGTTATAATTGTTAACCTTATAAATTCTGCGTTAAGTTTTGGGATGTTCAGGTCCAGTAGCCCATGTGGAAAGGCAGATCCCCTTTCCACTGCCTCCTCAGTGGATATATATTGGATTTTTAAAATAATAATGGGAAGTATGTAACAAACATCTCTCAGGTATTGGCAGTTTCCCAGGGAAACAAAATTAGGACACTAATAATTGTTCAATACTGGAAGTGTAAACAGGGAAAAACATTTGATTTGTCAGTGAAAACATGTGAAAAGGTTTAGGACTGTGACAGATGTTTGGCAATAACTTTAAGAGAAAAGAAATAAAATGCTTTCCTTGCCAGTAAAAGATTCAACTTCAGCCTTATTCTATATGCCATGATTTTGGTATTGCCCTGATGGAAAACAATTCTTCAATTTTATTAGTGTTTCTTTTCTGAAACAATATATGGAAGAGGCCATGATTTCAGCTTCTGCCAAGGGTAGATTGTTGTAGGTCGCTGAATTAATGGACACACATTGCAGCAGTTACAACCCTGCAAGTCTTTGCTAAGAAAAATCCTGCACTCAGCAATATACATCAGAATGAACAGGAGCTGGAAGTTACATGATTTTTCTGTGTATTTTTCTGAGGATGCATGCAAAATTGCAAGGAGAGATGGTTAAGGTGTGGGAACTGGAAAGAAAAAGTGGATGAAAAGATGGAAGTGCTTCTTCAATGTTCAGTGAAGAGATAAATTTTCTGACTTTTGAGCTTGTAAATTTTTAAGCAATGATTTGCCATATTTAATCAGATTTAGAAGTATCCACTTGCTTGCTGCTGGCAGAAACCCCTGAATACTGATTCTGAATGTCAAAGCACGAAGCAAATTGCATGAAACAGGATGTTACTGTACTGTAAGGTGGCTGAAGTAAGCTTAGCAAAGGCTGATGGCTAACCTGCTAACAGATGGAAAAACAGCTGTCTTTTGTTTTCATCACCAGTATGATACTACCAGAAATTAGACAACATGCAGCAATGGAGAGAGGAATTGATGCAGTAGCATGAGAACTATGTGTAGAGTTAATGAATTGTCTAGTAGCCTTTCTAATGAAAAGAAAACAGAAGCCAAATGATGTTGTTTTGTTTGGAATACAGGGATGAATGTGCAATAAATACATTCCATACACGTATTTAATTTCATTTCATTTTCCACAAATAAATGGATTCCATTTGCCAAATATATTTGGATAAAATGTGACATCATATGTTTAAAAGGGAAAGAAGGATTTTTTTTTTCAGGCACAATCAAGCTGTGACTGGTTAAAAGAATGTCATGGGTCCTTGGTGGTTTCAGTTTTCAGTAGCCAAATAATATTTCAAACTGCTTGATAGACACAAGGAGCATTTCCAAGGAACTGTGACTGGTAATGAAGGAGTATTTCACCATTACAATTAATATTCAGAAGATTTACAAATAAGGAAGACCTCTGTCACTTAACCTAGATCAGATAATGTGTTGTACTCCAAACACAACAGAATGATGACGCTTCATGACAAATAACAATTGTGTGCCACAGAAGCAGAAAGAAATTTAACAGCCAGCAGCTACAGAGCCTTGTGTCCAGCCCCCTCCACTCTGAACGTGCAGGAGAGATGGTAAGCTGGGGACTCAGCCATAGCACAGCTCTGGTTGCTCAGCAACAATTGCAGCTTTTTACTGTGAGCGTGTGTTAAGCAGGCACTGGCAGTTGTGCTTTTTCCAGAAAGGTTTGATTTAGCACCGAGGAGCCAATTCCTCTCTGACCTGGTTGGAAGGCATAGGCTGCTCATGTATAGCCCAGGATTGTGGTGGTGTTTGCAGGGGTCCCAGGATGAGGGAGGAGATGAGAATCTTGACTCCATGTTTCAGAAGGCTGATTTATTATTTTATGATATATATTACATTAAAAGAAAATGCTATATTAACACTATACTGAAGGAATAGAAGAAAGGATTTAATCAGATGGCTAGCAAGCAATAGAAAAGAATGGAATGATAATAAAATCTTGTGACTGACCAGAGAGTCCAAGACAGCTGGACTGTGATTGGCCATTAATTAGAAACAACCACGTGTGACCAATCACAGATGCACCTGTTGCATCCCACACCAGCAGATAACCATTGTTTACATTTCATTTCTGAGGCCTCTCAGCTTCTCAGGAGAAAAAGTCCTAGCAAAAGGATTTTTCATAAAATATCTCCATGACACAGGATAACTGTATAAATTTGCATTATTGCCACTTCAGTGGAATTCAATAGGTTTTGGCATTTGTTTATGTCATGTGGAAATTTGCAATCTATACTTCCTCTACTGCTAAAGTTATGTAAAGGGAAATGCTTGGTTATTGGCAAATAACTGGTTTTGCTTTTAGGTTTGTGAGTAGATATTTAAAATACCTGAAGGGGATGTTGGAGTGGGGACCTGGGGTTGAACCACAGTGAAAGAGATAGTAATGAGATAGCAATAGCAACCTTCTGACTCTGTGCAGTGGAACTTCTCTTGATGAAAGGCTGCAGCTGGTCCAGTTTAACTGCTCAACAGAAAGGGATATAACACCCGTAGTTCAGGGAAATAACAGTGTGCCTCCCGTGTTGCTGTGTTCCTGTGGTACCCAGGAGATTGCAGGGTGTCATGGTTTAACCCAGCTGGCAAATAAGGCCCATACAACAGCTCACTTAAATCTCTCCTTGCACTGGGATGGGGGAAGAGTATTAGACTAAAAGTGAGATGGGTTGAGATAGAAGCAGTTTAATAAGGAAAATAAAGTCCTGCGTGCAAGCAAAGCAGGTTAAGGAGTGCATTCACCACTTCCTGGAGGCTCCATCTCATGCAATGTGACTTGGGAAGGCAAACACCATTTCTCTGAATGTCCCCCCTTTCTCCTTCTCCCCCTGCTTTACAAACTCAGGATGATGCTTTGTAGTTTGGCATACCCCTTGAGTCAGATGCTGAGGCTGTGTGCCCTCACAACTTCTTATGCCCCCTGAGCCTTTTCTTGGTGGGGTAAGAAAGCCTTGGTGCTGGCTAAGCAGTGACTGAAATGTCCCTGAATCATCAGCACTGCTGTGACGGTGGTCACAGGCGTCATAGGATGAGGGAAGAGATGTAGATCTGACTCCATGTTTCAGAAGACTTGATTTATTATTTTATGATATATATTACTTTAAAACTATACTAAAGAATAGAAGGAAAGGTTTCATCTCAGAAGGCCAGCTAAGCTAAGAATAGAAAAGAAAAGAATGATAACAAAGACAGCTGCCTCACAGGAGACCAATCACAGATGCACCTGTTGCATTCCACAGCAGCAGATAACTATTTTTTACATTTTGTCCCTGAGGCCTCTCAACTTCTCAGGAGGAAAAGATCTTAAGGAAAGGATTTTTAATGAAAAGATGTCTGCAACACACTGCTTCCTGCAGAATTCCAAAACATGGCCCTGTACCAGTTACTAGGGAGAAATTTACCTCTCCCAAACCCAGCACACAGGGTATTAGGGGAACTGGATTAAAAGTGAACAAAAAGGTTAAGTGCAGAGAGAGGCACTTGACATTCCCTATATTGTCTAAGATTAAGGAAAGGCAGGCTGAGTTACAGAAGACTTTTTGGAGACTATTGCAGGACAAAAACCCTCAACCCTCTTAATTTACTATTTTGAGTACAGTTTGCCCTTGGGTACCTATTCTATTTGTACTCAAATCAGGTGTCTTTGCTGCTTGGCTGAGAGAACACAAAGGAGGTGTCCTCTGTCAGGATGGTGGAATCTCAGAGCTCCTGGAAAAGCTGAAGACACTGCTAAAGTATTATGACAAAAAAAAGAAGAGGCATTAGTATGTTGTATGAAAAGTATTAGAAACTTCAGATTCTTGCAGCAATAAATCCTTCATGTTGCTGATTTTGGAGCTGTGTCTTCTAATCTGTGCACCAAATCATAGTTTCCCATTCCATTTGTGATTACCATATTGTTGTTGTAGCACCTATAAATATAATTGTTGTTATAGCAGGTTGAAGAATGGTCTAAATTGCAAATTCTAGACGAACTTAAATGACTTCACTTCTATTATCAGAATGAAGAAGAACATGGGATTTTTTGACTGAAATATGTGACTCAAGGCTTTGTATTTTAGATAATAGTTTTCAAAAGAAAATATACCAGGTTTTCCCACAGCATGAACACAGTGTTCCATGAACACTAAAAATTTAAAGAAAAGATCAGATTTTTACTATGGAAAAGAAGTGCTTTGTTTAGCAGATAATAGAGGGTGGAGTATTCAAGCTGCAGCTGCTAAGGGATTATGAGATCATAACTTGGTTGTGTGATCAGGTGCCAGAAGTTTGAGTCTGTAGTTTCTCCTGCTTTACCATTTTATTCCTAAAAATCTATAGGCCAAAAGCATTTTAAATATCTAGCATGGAGAAAATAACATGCATTCTGCCTCTCATTAACTTCTTTCGGTATGTTTTAAGGTGCAAAAATGTAAAATGTGGAAATTGAGATTTCTCAAATCTATTTCTAGTGATCTTGAGTTTAATAAGGAATTAAAACTTCCCTTCTTCCTGCTCTGAATTGTTTTCTCTTTTGGAAGTTTTTGACCTCTTCAAGAAGAATGCTTATTGTATGTGGTGAACTGTTTATTAATATAAACCAGGCCAAGAAGTACAGAACTCCTTTGTATTAAATAATTTCTTTTACTCTTGGTTGTCTATGAAACATTTTGTGTGTACAAAAGATGTATAAGTACGAAGATCTTTCTGTGAGGATTTATTAGCAGGATTTTTAGCTGATGGCATTTGCTGGCTGGAAAGATGTAAGACTTATTTTTTGAGGGAAATGTAAAAACCAGCAGAATGGTGGGGGAGAGAGTGAGAGTGCTCTCCCCCAGTGTGGCCAGGTGATGGGTGCCTGCTGAGCATCCCCTTAGACTGGTCTGTCTATGCCCGCAGTGCAGCATGTGGCAGCAATAAGGATTAGGAGTGATACTAGGCACTGTCTTTTCCTTGGGACTTGTCCAAACTCCCTATTATTTCTTCTTATTGGAGTATGCCAATCAAATGTAAATGCTGCTTACTGGTTTTTAAATCTCTTTGCACCCACGTTATCCAGTAATAGTTATCAAGCATCTCTATGACTATTTTCTACTCTGTTATGCATTATGTTTGGCTTTTTCTAATGTAAACTAAAATCTTCAAAGACAAAAAGCAAAGAAAGGAGGAAGTGAGGAAGGGTGATCCTTTTGCTGGAGGGAATGACTTCCTATGAACATGGCAACAGCACTTCAGGGGTTTGCAGGTGCAGGCCATAGGGAAAAACAACATAAGAGTATTAGCACCAGAACAGCAAAGGGGAAAAAACCCTACCCACAGAGGTTCTGGAAAACAGCTTGAGTGCAAGACTACAGAACTGTAAGCCTTTGGTGTTATTGAGGTGAAAGCACCTGAAAGTACCATGCCATAGGATGTTTTCAGATTTGTTGGAATTTAAAAGCTGAAGTTTAAATCTACTGAAATACATGAAGGGACTATAACAGTCTCAACAAAACAGTGAGCTTAACCTTCACCTGTGGTGAGGTTGTTTTATATCCCTCCCAGGTGATATGAACAGGCCTCTGGACTATTCTTTAACTGTAGTGAAGAGGGAATTCCTGCTAAAAGCTGAGAAGCAGAGTTTTCAAGAGTGTTGGTTTAGCCACATGCAGACAATGCAGTAACTTTTGGGAAAAGCTTTTGAAATCTTTGTTTTCTCAGGAGCACTGTTACAACAGTATTCAATTTCAAGTAATTTTAAATCTTAAGAAAAATATTAATAAAGAAGTTTGGATATTACCTTCCCCCTGCCCCATCTTGCTATATTGCAATCATGGGATCATGGTTGGGGAAAAAGGCACTGGAAGTCCTAAGTGAAAGAGAAGTCTTGATAGTCCCAATACAATGGTTTGTTAGGGGAGAGCCTCCAGAGATCCATTAAAGGTAGTAATCTAAATCTTAGGTTAATCAATCAATAAAAAAAGTCTCTAAATGTAGTAGTCTCTAAATGCAGAGCATAGGGAAGTGCCTTGTTAGAGGATGACTGGTTTGAGAAAGAATGAAAGACTAAGAAGAGAGGAGAAAAAAAAATTACAGCGTGGAAAAGAAATAGAAATCTATGGCTTTGCTTATTACCTTTTTATTTCTCCAGAGAAAAAGAACTGGTATGAAAGCCAACACCACTACATTGGCTGGTTGGCAAGCAGTATGTTTTTCATGCTGCTATTAAAAATTGCCAAGTGGGTGTTTTTTGTTATTAGTGAAAGAACTGGGTATCACGAATTAAATGTACTTGAGTTCTGCAGCTCTGTTTAATTAAATTTTTATCAAACTTAAATTTTAAGGCAATGAGTAAGTAAAAATTCATTAAATGGAATCTTGTTTGGTGGTAAATAAGCCCAACAGACTGAAAAATGAGTAAGGCATTCTTAAAGACCACTTGGAAGTAAATATTAATTTAAAATGTCATAACCTTACAAAATAAAACACTTCCCCCATAATTTTCTATATTTTGAAATCTGTGTGTGGAAGAATTTAATTTCCTTTAGTTGTGCATATATTAGTAAATTAGAGGAGGGAGA
The DNA here is from genome assembly GCF_035770615.1 of Melospiza melodia melodia. Classification (NCBI taxonomy): domain Eukaryota; kingdom Metazoa; phylum Chordata; class Aves; order Passeriformes; family Passerellidae; genus Melospiza; species Melospiza melodia. The sequence continues at coordinate 100,144,437 of NC_086194.1, forward strand.
GAAAACAAAAGACATTTTACTTTCAATGTTTTCAAACTGAAGACTTCTTGTATGAGCTGCTAACACAGCTGGACAAATATCTCTTCCTGAGTTACTGTGGAAGAAGCGCCATGCAACTTCTGCTTTTACTTAATGCATCTAGCTCTTTTCAAAGATGGTCTGGTAGGCACACATCAAACTAAGACTGGAAGGAGTGGTCTAAAGGACAGCTGGAAGTTTAAATAACTTCTAGGTGACTGGAAAAAAAAAACAAAACAGCAAACTCAGCATAGCTGCTGAACTGTTTTAATGAATATATTGTGTATAACAGTAAGTACAATGGAAATACCTTTTTATTAAAATCTTTAATGCCATAGATATGTAGTGCACAAGTTACTTACATCCTGTATATGGTCAAACTTTTGTGATTGGACTGTACCTTAAAGTTTTTTTCACCCAAAATGATTCTATCACTTAGTATGAGTACATCATGTCTCAGCTGCAGAGCTGGCTTCTGTCTCTGGAGCATAGGAAGTGCTTTTCTAATGACCTGTAGGTCAGAGGAGTTACTCCTGTGAGCTCAGTGCACCTGTGAATGGAGATTTAAAAAGCTGCAGAGCAGTTTAGTTCAGCTGTCTCTGAACAACTCTAAAAACCTGTAAATTAATGTGGTGAAAAAGCTTCAATTCAGCACAGCAATAGACCCCTTCAAATGTTAATATTGCTAAAAGGGAAGAACATATTTCATATCTGTTCAGTTGCTTCTGTGTGGATCCAGGTGTTCCTTTGGTGCTGGCAACTAAAGTTAGGATAGTTTTGGGACATGGAACAACTCACAGGACCTGAATCAAAGAACTTGTCTGATATTTAACAAAAAAAGGGCAAACTCTTAATTGGCAGGTTTTTTTTGGGGGGGCTATTCCATGGAAAACAAATTATCCAAGTGGACATTTTGTTATTAGTGCTAACCTACTCAGAAACCTCTCAGGTACAACCAAGCTTTTAGTTACTGATTTACTTATGTGGTATGCATAGCAGAAAAAAAAATCAGGCATATCTCTTTAAGGCTTGTGCTGATAAATCCCCTTCCAACTAAAGTAAATAAAGCGCAGTGGAACAGAAAATACAAACAACTGCAAACATCACTACCTTCACTTAAAAGGATAACAAAACAGCTTGTAGAAAGTAGTTAACATCTGTAAAAGTATTTACTGCCTTAGAAAGTGATAAATGACATAAATAATGAGTTTGCCCAGACTCCCATGCTGATCTAGAAAAAGTACAAGTAAGTTTTTGACCTTTATAGTAATAGAAGTTGCATGAATTTCTATTTCGTCATCTAATATGTCTAAAATGGAAATGTTGTTAAAAAATTGTCTCCAGTAATCTTTTGTATTTTTTAGAGTGTGCGTTTGTCTTAGGCTTAATGAAAAAGGGAAATTTTAACTTGTAGTGATCATGACCTCTCAAATCAGGATGATTACTAATTTCTGTATGCTAGCCAGTTGCTCACAAAGGTAGAAATAGGCTTCATGGTAGTAATGATCAGTTCAGAGACCATAATTTTGATGTGAATTTTGGTTTAGATTTGTTATTTTCCCATTTGCTTACACTGAATTTTCATTTGCCATTCTGACACATCATAGTTGCTCAGTCTTGGAAGTTCCTGTAATTCATTGTGCTCATCCTTATTACTTTGAATAACATACTTTTGTCTGCAGATGTCACTCTTGTAGCTTTTCCTTTTTTCACCTGATGCGCAGATGCCTGGAGCGCTCCACTTACACCTTAAAACCGTCGCTGTAAGATCTAACTATTCATTTTTTTTTTCCTATCCTCTCCATTCCCACCTTTAATCAAGTCTCTATCTTTGAAGGTCATTTCCCTTATGCTTTTCCTAAAAGCACTTGACAATTGATCTTTTTGAAAGCTTTATTTGCAAATCCATATAATTTAGCTCAATCTTCTTTACACGAATGCTTATTAACCTCTTTAGTGAACCTCAGCAGTTCATGAGGATTGTTCCTCTCTTTCACAAAAATATTTTTGGGTTTTCCTTTGGAAATTAAATAATTTGAGCTGCCTCTTAATTATGTGCTTTAATATAATGCCTGTTACTTTACCTACCAAGGCTTCATCATCAGGTGTTTCTCATTCAACTATCCCCTGAAGGTGTGCATTTATTTTATTAGCCAGAGCCCAGTCCTCTGATACTGATGCAGAATATATATCACATTAAGAAGTTTTACCCTTTTGTCTGAGTTCCTTTGCAATTTCTGGGCATCTAGCTATCTGAGGCATTACTTTCATTCATTTAGAAAAAAACAACACATTTTATTTTTTTCCTTTTTAGCTTATAAACTCCTACCTGGCCCCAATATATTGCCTCCTTAATGGGAGGTTTCTGTGAAGAAAATACTGAATTCTGCAGCAAAAATATATACAAATTTAGTACTCTTCTATGGCTTTCTTATAGAATCATAGAATGATTTGACTTAGAAGGAATCTTAAACACCATGTAGTTCCACCCACCCCTGCCATGGGCAGGGACACCATCCAGTAGACCAGGTTGCTCAAAGCCCCATTCAGCCTGGACTTGAATGCCTCCAGGGATGGGGAACCCACAGCCTCTCCGGGCAATCTTTTCTGTTGTCTCACCTTCCTCACACTAAAGGTTTTCTTCCTAATATCTAATATAAATCTAACCTCTTTCAGTATGACTTGATTTCCTCTTGTTCTGTTTCTACATGCTCTTATGAAACATCCCTCTTTGTCTTGTGAACTCCCTTCAGGTGCTGGAAGGCCACAATTAAGTCACCTCTAAGCATTTTCTCTTCCAGGCTGACCAAACACAATTTTCTCAGCCTTTCACCTTAGGACAGGTGCTCCATCCCTCTAATAATCTTGCTGCCTCTCCTCTGGACTCACTCCAACGGGTCCATGTCTTTCCTGGGCTGGGTGTAGCACTGCAGGTGGGATCTCACCAGAGAAGAGCAGGAGGGCAGAATTCTCTCCCTCCCCTGTTGCCCACACTGCTTTGGAAGCAGCCCAGGACACATTTGGCTTTCTGGGCTGCAAGAGCACACCGCTGGGTCACGTCCAGCCTCTCACCCACCAGCACTTCCAAGTCTTGCAATGCCATGTTTTTTTGAAGACATTGTGGGAAATTTCCTGTTGTTGTGGTGAACCATGGCAGGGACCTCATTATCACCACTTTGTATTTCTTATCAGCTATTATTCAGTCTGCTTCATCTTGCCTTATTGCATCTTTGTCTAAGCTGTCATGTTTTAATTTATCTGGATTTTTTTCATATCTTTGTTGTTCCAGCTTTTTGGAGGATACCTGCTGGCTTTTGCTCTACTTTTTAGCTATGCTGACTGGCTTATGCTTTTTCTCAAGTTTTTCCATGGTAGAAGCTGTGCAATTGCACTCTGTTTTCAGCATGGTGTTCTTAAATAGTTTGCATATTGTCTACAAAGATTTAATTATTTTGACTGGTTATTTCTATCTTCTTTTACTGACTCTCCAGTTTGAAGATGCATTGGTTTTTCTAAAGCTTTTATTAGTGCTGTTGTGATGACCCACCCTTAAGGGGAAGGAAGCACCTAAGATTTACAAATGCTCTTTGGTCAACAGGAACAAAAAAATGTAAGAGCGTCTGCAAATAATTAGAAAATTTTACTGGTGCGTTACACAATTGGATGGAATTTGGTGTGTAATTCTCTGACCTACTATATTAACACCCAACAGGGGTTTGGATGAAAGAGTGTGGCAGCAGGGACAGACAAATTTAAAGAGGGAGAGATTCATTAAAGAAAAAAATGAGAAGGTAAAGGAAAAGAAAGAGGAAAAGCAAGAGAAATTCAAGAGCGGGAGATAAATTAAAGAGAGAAAGCAACACAGAAAAAGAGAGAAAATGATCATCACTTCTGCTTTTAGCATCAATCCAGCAGATAAGAATTGATCTAGCTGTGTCAGTCTGCCAGTGAGACATCCAGGGTCCTGGGGGGCACTGCCCAAGCTTGGGAAAGTACCTTTTTAATGGACAGGTTTCTCTCTTTCTAAGGTAGTTAGTTATCATGTGCAGGCCTTTGTGGAAAGGCAGTGGAGGGGTTTGGGGGTCACTGGTGTCTCAATCCCATGTTGTAGTTCATGCCCACGTCCTGCCACTCATTCCTGCACTTGTGCTGTAGTGTGTTGTGGCTCCTTCCCAGAGAAAAGTGCTGCTCCATCTCCAGCCTGGCCTTCCTTCTCCAGCAAAGTCTTGCTCTTTCTCATGCTGTGTTAGCACCACTCAGGTTGCTGTGTGGCCTGGGTGGAGTGTGGGGATGCATCATCAGAAGCCATCTTGTCACCAGCCAGGTTCTCTGGGCCTCTAGAGCTGTGAGGTTGTTACATTTGGTGTTTTATTTGAACTCTAATATTTTGAATCTGATATTGTGCCTTTTTAGGCACTGAGGCCTCATGTGTTTTTGAATTATGAACCTTCTATTATTGATGTCTAAAAAAATTAGTATCAGCATTGCAATCTAAGATGGTGTTTCCCAGGTGTACATGAATGCAGCTGAAGTTACTTACTGATTCTGTTCCCTGCCATGGACACCCCTTGTCACTGTCAGCATGTCACAGTCAATACTTCCAGGCTAATTAGGCAGACAGGAATATCATATGCCGTGTCTATCTTGTTTGTGACTGAAACTTTATGCTGTTGGGCTCTGGTTGACTCTCTAACTTGTTTGAACACTGAACTCTTTTAAACCAGTGTGCATTTTCCTATATTTCCTGTGTAGTAAATACCTTGATGTATGGCACAAAGTACCAATGGATACCCTCCTTATGCTATTCTGGTGGTTTCTAGTGCGATTGTTACAGCCGTTTCTTAGTTCAAAAATGGTATCTCAGATCCTCCAACTTTGTTTCTAGGACTTTTCCTGCTTAAGCAAACGCAGTTATGTACTTGTTTTAGTTTTCTGTTTTCTCCTACCTTGTTCAAAATGACAACCTTTTAGTGTCCAGCCTTTTGCTATGGCTTGCAGTGTGACTGGTGGAGCCCTCTGCTTTATCACATAATTAGCTCCTTGTACTTCACACAAGTGGATATGGATTTTAAGAACAGATGATCTTTAGGGCCTGATAACATTTCCTCAGGCTAGGTTTAAAACCTCCTCGCTAATATTTAAGAGTAAAAGCCACAAAGTTCATCCAAATTGTTTCTTCCAAAACCATTCCTTTACTTCCAGGAGTATTCTCATCTTCCAGTGAATCTGGGCCTTGTTTCTTTCCTGGTCTTCAGTTGCATGCTGAGAATTTATCATTCTCTTTAGTCTGCTTTTCTAGGGATATTGGAATGTCTGAGTGGTGCTAGGGATGCTTGAAAACCCTGAGGTAAGGTATTTTTGCCTTTGATCTTTGTGCTGGCTAAGTTGATGGGCACAATGTTTGTGCCCATCACATAATTTGAAATAGGAAAGAGTGTGTGTAAGTTTGAGGTGTGAGATTTTGTAGCTCCTTAAAAAATTGGAAAATGTATCACTTCCATGGTTACCCGAATGGCAATTTTCTGTCCTCGCAAAAATGTCTCTTCATTTGGTAAGATCCGTGCATCCTGTTTGTCCTGGTAAACAGAGGGTAGTTATTTATCTGTCAACTATATAATTGTTTTATCTTTAATTTTTATTTTTTTATTGGTGTATCAAATATGCAAGCATAGCCTGAAGAACAAATGTTTTGCCTAAAGCAGAAGAGGGAATTATACTAGGACTTCCTACATGGTAGGCTAGCTCTTTAAGCAATACTATCTTTCACATAACATCCCTGTTAAATAGCAATGTTACATGGTTAAAGTCTTAGTCATATCTGTTACCTCATCAAGTAAGTTAGAAGTGTAGTTTTCAGCTATGATAGCTTTTCTTTTTCTCTTTTTCCCCCCCTTTTTTTTCAATATATTTGATCTGAAGATATTAGGTGGCTGACAAATTGTACACTTGTTAGATATTTTAAGACAAAAAGTATTTTTTGGAATGACAAGCAATTCATGTGCCTACTAGTGCAGGAAATCACTAAATATATTGAAGTTTTAATTTTTCTCAGCAAAGTAGTTAAAAATACTTGCCTTCAAGGTATTAAAGCCCCAGTGTTATTTGACTTTGAAAGCAGTTCAAGGTAATGTCTACCTTTAGCTCTGGTTATTTGCATTGTAGCTGTATCAAGAGAATGCAGCAGAGTCAAATATCCTTTTCTTTAAGTTCCTGCAGTTACAGTGAGTGTAGATTTTCATCTGTGATTTGTCAGTGATCATCTCTGTAAAGAATATTTCAATTGCCAAATTTTATATAGACTATTTTGTGAAAAAACCATGAAAGTCACGGACACTTTCAGCTTTCAACCACTAGATGGTAGCTAACTATCATAATTTCCCACAGTAAAAGAACCTTCTCGTTGCCAAAACTGTGCAATGCAACACTAACAAAAAACCCATAGAATCATAGAATACACTGAGTTGGAAGGGACCCATCAGGATAATCGAATCCCACTCCTGCTCCTACTCACAACACCTCAGGAGTCACATCAAGTGCCTGACAGCATTGTCCAAATGTTTCTTGAACTCTGTCAGGCTGGTGCTGTGTCCACTGCCCTGGGGAGCCTGTTGCAGTGTTTAGTCACCCTCTGGGTGAAAAACCTTTTCCTGATATCCAGCCTAATCTTCCTCTTACTCACTTCAGGCCATTCCCTTGGGTCCTGTCACTTGCCACCACAGAGGAGAGAGCAGCGTCTGCCACTCCTCTTCCCATCCCACAGTGGGGATGGAGACCTGAAGGACCCCACTAGTGACTGCTCTCCAGCCTGATGTTACTCCTTTTACTAATTTTGATACTGGAACACAAACAAAGTCTCTTGACATTGTGAAATGAATTTTCATAATTCCTAAAATAGTACAACAACTCATTATTTTAGTTTGAAAAGTGTTTCTCTAGCACAGTTGATTGTGTGCTTCATAGTTTTTTACTCGTCTGCACATCAGTAATTCACACCAAATGTGACTTAATGCTTGTTGGGTGCGGAGCAGAGCCAAGGCTAGCCAGAGATATATGACAGACTAAAATTATTCTTAGAATTCTCACTTATAATACAAGATCCTCATTAATGTATAGATTAAATTATTAAAAATGGATCTTGCACTCCTGAAGCATCTGGAGAGAAAGTGCGAATTACAGATCTGATGGTGTATCACCAGTAAAATAAAGGTAAAAGAGGAGTTTGTTTTAAAGTTGGTTAAAATCTGCAAAAAAACTTTTTTTCCCCCCCAAGTTATAAAAATGTTTCTAAAAGTCAAATCTGGTACTGGGATAGAACAAGGAGCTCCGCCTCAGCAAGAACTGTTCTGGTCAAAAGGCTGAAAAAAACCAACCTAGATTATTTGATCTGTTTACATATCCAATCTAATGCTCTAGTGGATGTAAAATGGATGTAAAACAAATTCCTAAAGCAGTATTTTTATAGCATTTTAAGCCAAAATCAGCTAAACTATATTTAAGGCTGGGCATTATTTGTTTTTGTGGCTTATAAGCCAAAGAAGAGGTAGAGGTTATAAGAGTCTGGCATGTAATTTTTGACCAAAAGATTTCTTCTCGGCTGTCTGGGTTGGTTGCATTAATTAAAGTGGCTCTGCTGCAAGTCTGACTTTTGACCTGAGGACAGCAATGACCTGATGATGGCAGTTAAGCACTGTCTCAACCACTTCATTATTTTCCATTTTCTTTTTTTTAACTTAATGAGATGGAAGATCACAGGAAGTTAAATTCCATAAACATCAATGATCTTTGAATGACTCTAACCAGTATCAGTGTATAATCTAGTACTGTAAATGCAGGCTGCCCCAAGGGTTCTGAGGATATATTACAGCTGCAAGGAGAGTTCCTGTGTAAGGTAATGATTTGTGATTATTTGATATCAACACATATATGGGTTCCCTTCATGGGTTAGATTAATTCTTCTCATGATTGACAGCCATTTTAATTCTAGAAATGTCACATTCCAATTTACTTAAATGACTGAGATTTCTGGAGTTCAAAGACTGTTTCTTTTTACAAATGATAAATGAGCTGACAGAGATGCTCTGTTAGGCTTGCCATTCACAAACAAGAAAACTAATTGAAGATGGGCAAGTTGAGAGAAGATTTAAGCGCAGGGATCATGAGATTGTGAAGCTTAAAACACTGAAAGAACCTTAGACTTTAGAACTTCAGATTTTTGATTTCTTGAGGGAATTTGGTGGGAACCCATGTAGGACTTCCCTAGTAGGAAACAGGGCTGAAGAAAGCTTTGTAACCTGCAAATGTAAAATCATTGGAACACACAGACAGGCCATTCAATGTATAGAAGGAAGAGGAGACCTTGTAGGAGGCCAGCACGGATGAACACAGAGGGTATGAATGCAAACATGCAAGCTTCCTTAGAAGCTAGGGATGAAATAGAATCAGGGCCGCCCAGGAAGGATATAGACACAATGCCTGAGTTCACAGAGATAGAGTTAAGAAGCTCAGCTGGAGTTCAAACTTTTGAGGAGGTCAAAGGGAAATGACAATATTGTTTTTAAGTACAGTGACAACACAAGAAAATGTAGGCTGACTGCTCAGGGGAACAGGAAACTAAGGAGCAAAGAACATGGGAAGGCTGAAGTTTTCAGTGACTTTTAAAATAAGTTTTCATGAGCTGGCTTTGCCCTCTGGCTCTTTTAGACCTTCAAGCCTCCTTGCATAGTGAACAAAAATGAGGGATTATCTGTGGTAGCCAAAGGTACCACAGGGAGTGTTAGGGAGCACTTAAGCCAATTGGTTGTACAGAAGTTAGAAGTCCATGGGGGCAGATAATAAACACCTGAAGGTCCTGAGAGGGGAAACCAATGTCATTTTGAGGCCCATCTGTCTTCAAAAGGCCACGATGATCTGGGGAGGTTCTTGATAACTAGAAAAAGACATATGTTGCACCTGTCACAGAATCAATTGGATTGGAAAAGACCTTTGAGATCATCAAGTCCAACCTGTGACTGAACACCACTGTGTCAACTAGATCGTGGCACTGAGTGCCACCCCCACTTAAACACCTCCAGGAACAGTGACTCCCTCACCTCCCTGGGCAGCCCCTCCCAATGTCTAGTCACCCTTTCTGTGAAGAAATTCTTCCTGATGTCCAACCTAAACCTCCCCTAGTGCAGCTTACGACTGTATCCCCTTGTCTATGAAGAGGAAATGAGGGAGGATCCTGGGAATGACACACCAGTCATCTGCTCCTGGTAAGGTTGTGGGGCAAACGGTTCTGGAAGCGTTTCACGGCACACGAAGCACCAAGAAACTGATTGGGAGCAGCCATTGCAGATTTACAAGCGTCACATTATTCATGATCAGCCTGATTGCCTCTGTGGTGAGATGGATGGCTGTGTGGGAAACTGGGAAGCAGCAGTGGTGGGTACTGAGAGAGCTCTGCTCGTTTTGCCACAGGAAGAAAAGGCTAAGGGGAGATCTTCTTGCAGCCTTTGATTGTCTAATGAGAGGGTAGAGAGACAACAGAGCTGAACCCTTGATTAATGCTTTGTTAAGGTTTGTGGTAATAATAGCCGACATACACAAACTAGAACATGGCAGATTTCAGCTCAGTGGGAACAGTCTTTATGCTGGATGGTCAAGTTATGTTTGGCACAGTTATATAGCCCCAGAGGGTGCAGAATTTCCACCCTCAGAGATATTAAATCTGCAAACATCTCTGAACAATCCACTCTAATGGGACCTGCTCTGAGCAAAAGACTGTCTAGATAACTTTTGGAGATTTAAAAAAATATTTATAATTTTGTGATTCTGTAAGTTATTTGCCATGATATAATAGCATTTTAGGAAAAAAATCCATGATTTTTAGCTGGTTTTTCAAGAGATTTAGGTAAGGATTTTTTCTCCTTATATTTTAGAAATAACTTATTGCTGCAGGGTGAAGTTGAGCCTGTTGGGTTGAGCTTTTACTTTAGAAATCACATATATCATGCAAATAAGTATAGAATCAGAGAATGGTTTTGGAAGGAACTTCAAAGATCAACTGGTTCCAGCCCCTCTGCCATGGGCAGGGACACCTTCCACTAGGCCAGATTGTTCAGAGCCCCTTTCAGCCAGCCTTGAACACATCCAGGATTGGGGCATCCACAGATCCCTGCGCAACCTGTGCCGGTTCCTCACCACCCTCACAGTGAAGAGCCTGCTGTCCTGCAGTTTAAGGCCATTCCCTCTTGTCCTATCACTACCATGCCATTGTGAAAAGCCCTCCCAGCCTTTTTTCAGGCCCCTGTTAGGAAATGGTAGGCGCTGGAAGGTCTCCCCAGTGCCTGCTCTTGTCCAGGCAGAACAGCTCTGGCCCTCTCAGCCTGTCTTCACAAGAGAGCTGACCCAGTCCTGTGATCACCTTAGTGGCTCTCCTCTGGACTCCTTCCAACAGAATGAAAATAATTAATTCCTCAGTGGTTTGAATATATCCATAGGAATTAACTTTATATGTAATACTTAATAGTGTGTTTAATTTTAAATGATAACCCTGTAAAGGGTTCAGAGAAATGTATGGATGTTTACTTTTACCCTAAATGCAATTTTTCAGTCTTTCAGACAAGTATGCACAACTGGATTTGACTACAGTAGGTGGGAAAATGTAGATAATGCAGGGAAAATGGTTTTTACTCATGTGATTTTTGTCACTGCTAAGGTTGTCAAGTGCTTTTAGACATTACTCACATTGATATGAGTGGAAGCAGAAATATTTAGGGACATTTTAAGCCAGAAATAGCTGTAAAATGTCTGTTTTCTTGTTACTAATACTGGATAATTAGACTGTTTTTCTTGGCATTTTGAAGAGGACATTGGATTATGTTCAGTCACTCAAGTGGAAAAAAATTAAATCTCTTTTAGGAAGGAAAAAACGTAACATTTCTTGCTGAAGAAAAATTTCTGTATTAAGCAACCATTGTACAACTGAAAAATAAATGTAACTGAATGTACTTCTATAAAAGCATGAATAGAAAACTCAGTAATTTACAAGTCTCTAGGTAAAAGATATTTGAAAGTTGTTTGACTGTTGCTGTATATTTAAACAGTCACCTGTGACAAGGAAACAAAGATACCTGTTGACACAAGGATTGCTTCAGAAGGCTAAACACAAATCAGAGAAGCAGTTATAAAATTGACTTCTGCAAATACTTATGGTGCCCTTGAGTATGATGAATCGTATCCAGCAGTGTTTGCATATAAACAGTATCACCTTAACAACACTGTGGTTGGTAGGAGTAACTTTCAAGGCCTAATCTGTAGGCAGTAAATTCTGGTGGCTAGAGACCTCTTGTTTCTGTGGTAGTGCAATTTAATTTTCTAGCAATTTGTGTGCACACTAGAACTGAATTTTAAATACAGAGATAAGGTTAATAGGTGCTGGGGTTTTTTATGTCCTTACTACATTTTCCAGAGTTATTTTGGCATTCCTACTGAAAGGAAAGAAACAAGTGCAAACAAAACGTTGGGGGAGTACAAAATTATGAATGTAAAAGCTTTCTCCATGGATTAGGGATTGTTCCTGAAAAACAGTGCTTGATGCTTGTATTGAATAGTACAATGTTTAGAGCTGGAAGAAAGCAACTTTGGAAACAAAGCATCGGCAGAGTGATAAAGGTAAGGAAAACTGATTTTTAAACTAGGTTTAGACTAATAAATACGTAATTCGAATAAAGGTGTGTATTGAGGGGGGATGGCATAGAAAAAAGGGTTTTAAAAGAGGCCTAAGTGGACGATGCTAGTTGCACAATTTGTTTTGAAAGGCAAATTTGCACTGGGAGGTGTTTATGCATTTGGCTAGTGGTGCTTGTGTCTTGCCCAGATTGTTGCAATGGTCTGGTAATGGTATAATTTCATAAATGCTGTATTAGTACACTAAAGAGTTTGATGTTAGATGTGGTAACAAAACACGGGTTGACTCTGTCATGAAGGAAAATAGAAATGCAACTTCACTTTCCCTACATGTCTAAGATGGGAATAGAGTTTTGAAGGAAATGCTTAGCATTGAGGAACCACAACAGACTATAGAAGTCATTAAGGTACTTAGACTAATTTTAAAAGCTGGTTATTTAAGCAAACTGTTCCTGAGTTAATACAATGTGATAACACATGTGCAGAACTCTGATTTTTGAGATTTAGGAGTTAGATAAGGGAACTTCCCTAATTCTTTAGGGTGTGTATCTTTTAAGAAAGAGGAAATAAAAGTACTGAAACTTGAAAATTGAAAACTCAGGGTGCTTGAAAATATGTGAAATGGTGTGCAGTTTATCTTTGAAGGGAAATTCATGAGCAAGGCTTATGTAATATAAAACATCTTAGCAAGTTAAAGGAGAGACAAAATAATTCCATGCTGGTTAAATAAATTTTGGATAAGTCAGTAAATTAACAATAAAACATTGTTACTTTTTGACTCTTTCACTATTGAACTTCCCTGCAAAGTCTTGCTCATCCATAAGACTTTGATTTCTGCATGTCTAAATTCTGTGATGCACAGTGTTCTGAAAACAAAATGCATTATTTGTTGGATAAAGAGTGTTCAGAACAAGTTTTATCTTGTGTGCATGTGACTTGCATACTAAACAACATTCTTGCTAACTCTATTCAGGCTGTCTGCATCAGCAGCTACAGTCTGTAATGGAGAAGCTGGCAATAGTCAATGGCTGGTTTCTAAGCCTCTTGTTTCAAAAAATGAACTCCTTGAATCTCTGACTTGTGCTTTTTTAGTACCTGCTGCTTAAATATATATGCTTTTTCAGCAGCTATGAGACTTTTTGAAAATTTTAATTTAATCTCAAATTATTTCTTCAGACTGACGGTGAGAGGTTTATGGGTTTAGGTATATAAAAGATGCATTTAGGAATCTCTCCCTTTTCTTGCTTCAGGAAAAGATGTGTAACTGGACTAATCATCAGAAAAGGACTTTTCAGTTAATGGGTTTAGCTTTGGCCCTTCATCTGTTATGGGACTGTATCATATAGCCTTCCTTACTTTCATAACCAAAAGTGGTAAAAGAAACCCAAAACTAAACTTGGCTGTGTTACCTGTGTTGTTCTTTACATAACAAAGACTGAGCTGAAGCTGTACCATAAAAAACTTGGACAATATTTCCAGATATCTAAGTGAGACAGTGTTTATCTCTTGTAAATACTGCATCCTCCTGCATCATGGGGACATTAGGAAGAGTTGTTGATGTATGACCCTGATCAGAGTTGCTGCTGATACTTTTCAGGATTTGCATGTCGGTGTTACTGCATGTAACAGCAATTTCTCTTTTGCCTACATAAATGATCCTCTGTGTGTTTCAGCAGTCTTCCATCTTCAAATCTTCATCTTTCAGTGTTCTATGAAATTCTGAATTGCATAGAGCTGCCTATTCTTGGGTATTATTTTTTGGTATAGATTCTGTTTAGGCCTATGTACTTCTGTAGTGAATACTGCAGGATTTAAAACTACAAAAACTCTTAGGCCATGACCACAATGCTGATTTGAAGTGAGATGTGAGGGTAGCTAAAGGGGAAAGGGAAGAAGGAGATGTAGAAAGCCCAGCATTTTCTTATAATTAGTTCTCTGAGATTACTAATCCTAAGTAAAGAATATCTTAAAAATTCATTCTTTTAGTAGAATGCAAATGGAAGCTCAGAAGATGGACTGGGGGATAGTTTACAGCATGGCCTCTTAGTGTTTTAAATACATAAATTAGTGATTTTCTATTGAAAGCACTGAAGTTAGGTTTTCTCTACTTTTCTGTGTACAATCTAATCCTAAAAGTGAGGCAGAAGTCTCTTCTAATGACTGCAACAACTAATGTGCAAATTTGTGATTAAGCAACGCTTCATTTGGGAAGGAAGTTTGTAGAAATGATAACTCATCAAAATATAGAAGCATGACATTTTGAATTGTATTGAGTGTTCTTGCATTGCATTGTAGCATCTCAGGAAAAAATGTGTGGAACTTGCATTGGTAATAGAAATATCCTACATATCAAAACAAATGCCTTCCAGTAGTGACATGATAAATACAAGTCAAAGTGTTTATCTTCATAAAACTACAGCTTTATAATTTAGCTAACAGTTTCCTGTTTCTCTAGGTATGGTTCATTAAGTAATTTAAGTTAATTGCACTTAAAGTTTAGTGATATCTTAATGAACATTCTTGTTGCTGGACTTGGACATTAAATATTGCCCAGTGTTGTATGAACAGCTATGCACAATAGCTTGTATATTTGTTATAGGGCTTGAGAGACAGCAATTAAAAAAAGTTTTAAACAAGCATTGGGACATGATTGCTCTGTTTGAGAAGAAGGTGCTCATGATTTCAGCGTGTACAAATAGCAACTTGTAGAAGAAATGGAAGCTATGAACAAGTCAAGAGCATCTGTATAGGTGGAGCTGGTGGCTTAAAAACCAGTGTAAGATGTAATCTTGTATAGCAATATATCTGGACCTCTATATTGGAAACACAAGCAGAGTACAAAAGTAGTCTCTCTGTAGTTTAGGTAGAACAAAAGGCTTCTTTCTGTATTAAATAGAAACTAATTGGTAGAGTATTGGTTTGTAGTATTATTATTTTTTTAAAGGTGCCCTATCAGTTGCGTTCAAGTTACTGGAACAATAGTTTTGAGTATTCTATTGTTATCCTCTAGTGTGAATGGAGCTGCTTCAGAAAAAATGGTTGCTTTTTGCATGTCTAATGAGGAGGAAAATTTCTGCTCATGTTTAAAAGCATTTAGGAAAAGCCAATCCTGTGATGACACTACACTTTCAGGAAACTGAAGACTATGTTAGGATATGAGGGGGTAAAATAGCACAAAGTACACGTATAAATTAATATGCTACTGTGTTCTTCAGACATATCTGTGTAAAGAATAGGATTTGTATGTTTGCCTTTTATATGGAAAAACATTTCAAAAGCATTCAGCATTTAAAAAGGCATGGTAGTAGTTACCAGTTTACCAGGTATTTGAAAATTCCTTCAGAAAGTAGTAAAGATATTTACATAAGGGTATAAAGTATATTATGCAGGTCCTTTTGGCTCTGCAAAAGCTTGTGGATAAATCACTTATGCATACTTTATAAAGTTACTAGTTTTCTCCTAATCACCAGGGAAATAAGGATTGAATTTACCTCCAATGAAACATCATTCTAAATTTCTTTTGAAAATGAAATTATATTGAATCTTGTAACCCACAAGCACAATAATACCAGTAACTATTCCAGAAGACTATTTTGTCTATAATGTAATGAGGTGTGTTACATATGGGATTTCAATTTAATTAGAAGAGTAGGCTTACTGCTTGAAGAATGGTATAATAGCTATAGTTAAGCACATTTGTAA
Organism: Melospiza melodia melodia; assembly: GCF_035770615.1. Classification (NCBI taxonomy): domain Eukaryota; kingdom Metazoa; phylum Chordata; class Aves; order Passeriformes; family Passerellidae; genus Melospiza; species Melospiza melodia. The sequence continues at coordinate 100,159,827 of NC_086194.1, forward strand.
ACACTTGTGTACCTTGAGGCTTGTGGTTTGTTTTACTTCTCATTATATTAAAGAGATAATGTATAAAACCCGAGCTTCCTCCAGCAGCATCTGTCTTTATTAGAGAGTGCTTACAATATCTTCCACGAATAACAAAGATCAGTCAGAATCCTGTCTTGACTTGATGGTCATACGTGACTAGACTGAAAAGCTGAGACAAAGGACTTAGTGTGTTGAAGGTAACATGCAGAATAATCAAGCTGTACGTATAAAATACTTTTTTTTTTTTTCCTACAAAGCCTTTCAACAAATTAGCTTTCTGTACAACATTATTTATGATAGAAATGTTGTGATAAATCTGAAAATGGAACACCAGAAACAAACTGTAAAATTGTAACGAAGGCTGCTTCTAAAATTTTCACTTGAGTGCCATAGAAACATAAATCACAAGTGTGGATTGAATGTAATAGCCTTTACTTTTAAAAAGAAATTTTAAAGCTCTCTTTATTTTTGTCATTAAATTAGATTGTGAGTTTTTTATTGTCCGCTTTGTATTTAATAACAGCAAAATCTCAAGGATGAGAGGGAGGCTAAACGTGCTCGTCTGGATGGCAGACATGATTACTTACTGGATATTGTTGCCTCTTGTGTCAATCTGGACAAAGCAGAAGTAGAAGATGCTATTCTTGATGGAAACCAGGTAATCTGATGAATTTGAATGTGAAGCTCATAGTATATTTTGGAACTAATATTACCATTAAATTCTTGGTGAGATAGTTTTCAGACTTCACACCTGAGGTCAGTCAAGTCTTCTCCTTGAAGACGTGGGTTTTTTTCAGCATTTTAAATTAATTTGAACAAAATGTCCTTAATTCCAGGACCTATTGTAACAATATTGATTTTTAAATTTATTAGAATTTCTCCTTTCCAGTGGTTATAGTTAATATGCTAAAACTTGTGATTGTATTTCATAGTGAAACCACAATGTGAAGTCTCCCAGTCCTTGAGTACACAGCACAGAGAGGTTCAAGAGTCCTGTCTACAGCAGGTTGCATGTTGTCGCTTGCATAAGGCTGCCAGCATTTGTAAAACTGTATTACAATCTAGATCAGCAAATTAAAATAGGTAGAATCCACTTGACAAAATAGAATGGCTTATGTGATCTGACTGTGACTGCATAATGGCTAATACAAATTCATATATTGAGACACTGAAAAATACCACTTTTTAAACAAGCTAGGTAGATGGAAGTAGTTATTTTACTTCCTGACACTAAAGTAAACATGGCTGTAGTTTGGGTTTTTTGTGGTTTGTTTTCTCTTGTATTCTCTTTCCATCTGCATGCCTTCAATTCAGGCATTCCATTTCAGTGCTTATATTGTTGAGAAACTGAAGAAAGTTCAGTGGAAGACCAGTGGAAGAAAGAGAGGGACACAGGGCATGTGAAGTATGAGATGAGGGAGAAGAAGAGGTTGAGTGGCAGTCAGACAGTAGCCTGCAGCTCCTTGAAGAGTGTTTGCAACGATGATGGAGCTGAACTATTCTCAGTGGGAGCAGATGATAACTTCAAAGATAAAGCCACATCTTGCAAAATGGCCACCAAGAGACCCTTCTTCACCAGGAGGGTAATGCAGCATGGGAATAGGTTACTTCAAGTCAATTGTGGAATTTCTGTGCTTGGGGTTTTTGAGACTCAGCCTAGGAAATGCTCTAGATGATTGGAGCTGTTGTTGGTGACACAGGAAGCTGGCCTCAAGACCTCCCAGAAGTCTCTCTCCATTTCTATGAGTTCATGATATAGCAAATGAGCAGTGCAGAACATTGTCATGCACATTAAAAAGCAGAATTAGTTTCAGCCTTTGTGCATTCTATCTCTAAATGGGTTTCCTGGCAAACTATAGTGCCTGAGAATAGCTGTCAGATGAGGAAAATATTGGCAGTTTCTACGCTTGGAAAGAGAGAAGTGTAATAGTTGTTTTGTCCTCATCTTGGAGGGCTCAGCCAAGATTTTCCGGAATAGCAGCTCATTATCTTGGTGTAACTGAGGCTTGTTATTAATGGAAGAGGGATAATTGTGGCTTTCTTCCAGCTTCTGGTGATCTTCTAGCCTTTTTTCTACACTAGAAAGCACAAATGGTACCACCTAATGTTTCTGAAGATGAACTTGAAGGAGCCTTTTCTGCTAAAGATAGCCATGTTGTTAGGGACTACATAGAAGAGTGACGCAGATTGGTGGATGAGGCCAGACTTTCAAGTGCTGAGACGTGGATCAGCATATTAGCATAAAGCAACTCAGTTTCTTCCTCAGCCTGTATGGCCTATACATGAGATTTGTGGACTGCGCTACCAATACATGCTTCAGTGATGCTTGATGGCAGCCTTGAATTGATGAAGAGCCGTTAAATTTTCTTGATGCTTATAAATATGTAAAAAGGCAAAGGCTTCCTCTGTTGCTGTGATATGAAACAAATCAATGACACATGATAATCTAAACATGATTTCACACAGATAGAGCGCATGAACAGGTTCTTGGCCCCTGGAGGTCTGCGTCATCTGATGTTCTACTACCAAGATGTGGAAGTAATGGATACAGGTAAAGCGGCTTAGATTCTCCTGCAATGTGTTACAGTTGTGCTGAGCATATGTGCAAGCAAAAAGAAAATAGTCAAGTTCTTATGAACTGGGACTTAAAGCAAGACAGGTTTGGTCATACCAAGGCATTGATCTCTGCTCAAGAAATGATGATTATTGAAATTACTGAAGCTTATTAGTGCACTTCAGCATGTTGCTACTATGGAGCAGCAAAGTACTTCCTTGTGAGCTCAGCAGCTCTTGCCTGTGGGAATTTTTTTGTTAGTTAAAAGGTGACTTTCACACAAGGTGAGCAGTGACAGATGCCATTCCTCTCCTCTTCAGTCATGCCACCTGCTGGCCCTAGAAGCCATCCACATTTCTTGGCACATGACCATCCATCTAGGTGGTCCTGTTTCATGACAAATCTACATGAGACGCACATTATGGGTAGAAAGGTGTTACCCCAGAAAGCTCTTCTGCATGTACCCCTTTACTGAGTGCCCCCATATTCCACACTTCTGGGGGAAACCTCCTTCTCCCTCACCCTGTGGGTAGCTCAGGACCCCTGTGACAAGGACATCCTTCTTTTGCCCATGGCTCCTCTCCCAGAGCCTCCACTGCTGCTGCTGTTGGCACCATCCAGGTGCTCTGTGACCTCTCAGAGCCTGTGACTGGCTGGTGGGAGCTCACACCACTTGGTTACCCTGGAAGTACTTGAACAGCCCTGTAAACATATCTATGCTTAGCTGTATAAATGTGTTTATACACAGGTAAACATATACCTAGATGAATGTACAAATATCAATTTATATTTCATGCATTTTCAGTATATATGTATGTGTCCATTTTCTTCGGTATATCTGTATATATCTAAAAGGGATGAAAAAACTATTTGATATAAGCAACTTTAATAAAAAAAAGTTTCAATGCACATAGAAATACAGTGAAATGAAAACACAAATGCAACCACTAATTTAGAAATCTGAGGAGCAAGTTTTAACATGCCGGAGATGAAGTGGTGAAAGTATGACAAAGAGAGTGTGAGGCAAGGGTCAAAGCCTAGGAATCTAATGGGTGTTGCCCATACCCGCCAACAAACCAATCAGATGCACTAGAGTATGGTATGATTTTAGTGACCTTTTGGGGTTTGGGGTTTTATGCTAAATATAGGCAATACGTTGAACAATATATAGGGAATATATTGAGAACAGTAGAGAAAAACACATAAGCAAAACCCAAATGAATTCACAGCAATGCATGCATTGGGTGAAAAAGCAAAAGTCCCTTAGAACATCATGCACAGGAGGGAAAAAAAATTAAGAAAAAAAGGTAGTGATGGAGAAGACAGTGGGGATTAAGTGAGTGGGCTGGAAACTGACTTTGCCCACAGCTGTAAGTGGAATCACTTGTAATACTGTCCGACCGTAAAACTTCTGCTGTACGTTTTGCCTTTGTAGGTGGAGCAGAGTTTGTGAAAGAATTATCTGTGTTGATTGTTTAGGGCTGTAGTTCACAGGCTATCAAAGCAAAAATCTCAGTTGTGGTGGTAGCTACTAACTGGTAAAGCTAAGTGAATTTTTGTGGCATTACATGCACCCTCTTGGCAAGGGCACTTACTATGGCCACATCATACCCAAACTGGTTTTCTGACCCTGATGAATCAACCAACATTTGTGTTAGGGAAGAAGATGATCCCATGAAGGGAGTGTACAAGGAATTTTTTGTTTCTGCAGAGCAGGGGCTGTATCTCTGAGTTCAGGAAGATCTACTTCAGAGACCTAAGGTGTCATTTAAAAGTTTGATTTCTTGCAGTGTTTTGAAGATCACTATTCATGGGAATTTTAAAAACCTCTAGCACCTTTTTCAGTAAGAGTACATAATTTCTAAAGAGACTGCAGGTTATACTACCTACTTCACCTCCACAGATTGTGGGAAAACTCTGATGACTTTTGCTGGTCTTGCCTCTGTAATTACTTGTGGCACTTTAACCCTGGCTGGATGCCAGGCACACACAAAAGCTACTCACTCACCTTCCCCTGCTACAGCTGGACCGAGGAGAGAGAATTTATTGAAGGTTTCATGAATTGAGATAAGGACTGGGAGAAAACACTCCAAGGGCAAAATAGGCTTGACTTAAAGGTACAAAGTGAATTTATTACCAACTAAATCAGAGCAGGCTAATGAGAAGTAAAATAAGCCCTTAAAATACCTTTTTTTCCCCCCAACCCCTCCCTCCTTCCCACTGACAGCACAGGGAGACAGTGGCGTGGGGGTTTTGGACAGTTCAACACCTGAGGTTTTCTTTCACTGCCCAGGGAGAGGAGTCCTTCCCCTTTGAGACTGTGGGATCTCTCCCATGGGAGACAGTTCTTAGTGAAGTTCTCCAACATGGTTCCAATCTCATGAGCAGCAGTCCTCCTGAAACTGCTGCAACGTGAGTCCTCCCAAGGGCACACTGTCCTCTCAGAACTGCTGCAACATGGATCACTCTTTCACAGGGTGTAGTCCTCCAAGGCCAGGCTGCTCCAGCCTGGAAGCAGGGTCCCTCTACCTGGCCTCTCACTGGATCACAGCCTCCTCCAGGCATCCACCCACTCCAGCATGGGCACCTCCTCATGTTCTTGCTTCCTTCTTTTCTCTAGCTGGATATAAAACTGCACCCCAAACTTTGTTTTGCTTTTCATCTCAAATATGTTATGACAGAGGCATTATCACCATCTCTAATTGGCCCAGCCTTGGCCAGCAGCATCTCCATCAGGGATTGGCTCTGGCAGACATGCTGGAACCTTCCAGCAGCTTCACACAGAAGAACCTCTGTTGCAGTTGGCTATTTGTCTCGGTGCAGGGAAGGCTCAAGACTTTCAATATGAGTGTTCAGCAAGCTCCGTTTATTGAAGAGAGCATCAGACACTTATACAGCAAGTAATAAGCTCATGAATATTCTGTAATTTACACTGTTTATTGGCCACACTACAACATCAGCTCTTCCCCATTCCTTAGGGGTTACATCTCTCTTTTCTCATGTTTCTTTCACTATTTGTTATCATACTACAGCTAAGTCTAAAGACACACTATCTTGCAGGTGCAAGACTTAGAATTAGCCACAGCCTTGTATTTTCCAATTCCTAGTTACTCTCCCAACACACCTCTGTGGCCCCTTCACTACCAAAACCCATGCAAAACTGAACCATTACTGCAGTATAAAGACAGCACAAGTTTTATTAGCATGCAACACATCAAATTAATTACATTTACAGAGTCAGGTCTTTTGCTGGGACAGAGCCCTTATTGTAATTCTGAGGTATATGAAAATGAGACTTCAGAGCTGCAGTGAAAAAGGGAGAGAGAAAGATGATGTTAACAGAAAGATGGGGAGGGAACTTCTGGGGGCCACCTGATCCAAAATAGGGATCCCTGGTGCAGATGGTCATGTGCCTGAAAGAAAAAAATGTGCAGAGGGATCTATCACTTTTTAGATTTTGTCATTTAACTGCTGGTATCAACAGCTTACTTTTTCATCTTCTTATTGTAATAGTGCCTCACTGAGATGTGTATGCATGCAATTTTACTCTGCAGTAATACTGAAAAGCTAGTAACAAGGTAGGGTGAGGTATTGTGACCAAAAACATGTGAGAAACATTTTACCCCCAAAAGACACTGCTTCTTCTTAGCGACCCTTTACAAGCGTTGCCAGCAGCCTGGACATGGAAGCAGTACATTCATGTTGGGGGAAGAAGAAAGGACAAGTAACTCCCTTGTAGCTCTATTATTGGTTTTTGTTTGCTTTCGCCCCAAAGAATCTGCTGTGGCCTCTTTCTCCTTGTTTTCAGAAGCATCCTGGTTTTTTTTTTTTTCCTTATGTTTACGTATTTTTAGGGAAGGACAGTTGATAATAGCTCCTCTAAGGTAAAATACATCACTGCATTTTCTGATTTCTAATTTTTCTTTTTCAAGCAAGAGAACATTATCTATAACTGCATGATAGAGCCTATAAAAGGACCTTGAGTCTGAAACATTATTTAGAGGGAATAGAAAAAACAAATAAATGAATAGAAGTGAAAGGCTTTTGATGCAAATATGGCAAAACTAGATGAACTATTTCTTACTGTGTCATGAAGACTCTGAATGCTGCATGCTTTCTGCGGATACTTCCGTGAGATGCCTCCAGGAGACTGGGACTCAGTGAGGCACAAATAATGACTGAACTGTTTGTGTAGAAAACTTTTCTTTGAATAAATGATCAATGGGTCTTAATTGTTTATTTGTTTGAATCTGTAGAGTACTTTGGTCTTCCAGGAATAGGAATGAACTCTCATTTGACCAAGAAGAAGAAAGTATTTGTGACAGAGGGAAAAGATGTTGCTCTAACTGGTGTATGCATTTTCTTCATTAGATCTAGTTTTTCTAAACCAGTCACAACTGAGAATATCTATCAAGTAAGTCAGTGACTGCTCATTTCTGTACCTAATCTTGTTTAAAATGTGTTTTTCTGATGGGGTATTTGCTCTCAAAAAATGACAATTTGACAGCTCTTGACATGGAGGAATGAGTAAAAGGACACACAGATGGGTTAAATGAACCAGGACAAAAAGGGAGGGGGATGGAAATAAAGATATTATCTTGTGGCAGCAAGTTGATGTATATCATTGATATGAAAAAAGGATAGTGAGGAAGAAAATTTAAGACAATCTGTAATGACAGAGTAATTAGTCAATACCTAAATACTGAGGTGTTAAATTTCAAAAAAGTCTAGCAAATTAATTTGGAAAACAAAAATTATTTTACTTTTGAAAGTGTATATGTAAATTGTATATAAGTTTTTACTGGTGAAAGACCCCTTGTATTGTGTTTCTTTTACAGGAAGTAAATTTTAATATGATGGATATAGGTCGAGATGGCTTATTAAAAGGTGTTGAGCAGTTGATATCAGAAATATTCATTCCAGCCTTACAGACTATGGATCATGGCTGGGTTGAACCTCAGCAAGTTCCCAATATTAAGCAGGACTTCCTTCGTGCCCTAGAAGGATTTGTTAGTGTCCTATCAGGAACTCAGCAAAGTCTGTTGGAAAAGGTAGTATGTTCGTGTGGGAAATAGAAAATGAGCTAGCTGTAGAATGTCTCTAGCTCTGGATCTTTTGAATTAGCTGCTGTTTTAGATTACTCATAAAATTTGCTTTTGTTAAATTGGAGAATAACCCAACACTTCTCTTTATTGTCATCCTAACTCATTATACTTCAATCTGTAGTTTTAATAGTTCTGTAGGTGCTTCTGTTCTTGTTTATTCTGGGGTCAGTTCTTTAGAGCTATTAACTTCTTGACTCCCCAATGGCTGTGGTCACTCTTAAATGTTGAATGATTACTGAATGACAAAATGTTGTTGGTTTCTACTCAGCTTTTGTGAAGGAAAGGGCATGAGAGCACAGCTGCCTGGTTGGTGAATTCTTCAGATTCTGGATTCTAGAATTTTCCACTTCCAGCTCAAGCCAGTTTAATTTAGACTGAGCTGGGAATAAGAAGTGAGATAACTGAAGGAGGGCAATGAGTTAGTCTTTAAAGTTCCTAGATTATTTGTCATGAACATTCAGCATTTAATTTTTTTTAAACTTTTATTTTAGGTCAGCCTGAAGAAATGTGAAACATATGACCTTAAAACTCTAAGAGGACCTTCAGATTACTTGATGGTTGCTGACAGCATGGAGGCTCCTGAAAAAATAGAAGCCTGCATGAGAGAATGGACCAAACAAATTGAACAGGTGATACATGGGACAAATGTGAAATGTAACCTCTACATCTTGACAGATGAATTTAATCCTGTTGGTGTTACAGCTGCCTTTCTATAAATTTGGATGACTTCAATCTCTTTATTTTAAAGTACTATTGGTATATTTTTTGTGCTTTTACTTCTCAATGGAAATATCACCAAGAGCTTTTTCCATCTGCTTGTTAATATAGGATACACAGTTTGGGAAGCTTAGTTCCCTGTCTTTGATAATTACCTGTTAATAAACTACAAAACAGTTAGTAGTTCCCAGTGGATTTAATGAAAACAAAAAGAATACAGTAATTGAGTGAGCACTGTTCTCAGTGGTCACATTTGTACTTTGAAACACGCTTTGCAGGTGATTTGCAGAAAATGTAACTCTCTGTAACAGTGCTCTTGGAACAGAATTTCTTTAAGTTGGAAATGAAAGCACCAAGCAAAATCAAGTTTTTTATATGAGGTGGAGGCTAAGTTAAGTAATTTATCAGGCAAGGTTAATACCACTCGTTAAAAGAAGAATCAATCCATGCTACCTATGCAGATAAAAAATATGAGCATCACTCACGTTACTTTATGATAAAAGGTTCTTGCAGAAAATGACCAGTTGAGAAAAGAAGCAGATGACCTTGGACCACGAGCAGAGCTTGATTATTGGAAAAAGAAATTGTCAAAATTTCACTACCTTATGGAGCAGCTGAAGAGCCCAGATGTGAAGGCAGTGCTTGGAGTACTCACTGCTGCTAAATCCAAACTGCTGAAGGTTTTTATTTTAAATTATGATTGATATAAATAATAGAAATGCTCTTTATACCCTAACTCATTTTGATAATGTATGTAACAATGCTGGTGGGGAAAACATTGAAACATTTTTTTGAAGGCTTTTGTTTTCCTTCTGTATTCCTCAGCCTGAGTAAAAAAAGTTTAAATCTAGTTCAATTTATTGAAAAAGACTGGGAATCCCCTCAGTCTAAAGGCTGATAATGTACTTCATCCACATGGCTCAAGAGAAAGAAATAATTTAATATTTGAAAAGTTGATTATTAAATCAGAATATTGAATTAATGAATGGATATTTAATGACAAAAAAAAATCCCAATTTTTTAAGCCTCATTTTTATGTTGTTACAGTGCCTGTCAAAATTGTTTGTGGAATCATAACTTCTTACATTGACATAACAAATTTAAAGTCCCATCACCAACAGAAAATAAGTAAATAAAAAAAAAATCCTGTCTCATCAAAATGAGATGTGGAACAAATCCATAACCATAATTATACATCCATAACTCATATATTTTAGAGCAACTTGACTGCACACTACCACTGACTATTTAGCTGAATGGTGTAAACAACTGTCTGATCACAGCCAAGTTACTGAAACAAGACAAGGACCCCTTTTTGGGTGAACAAGTATAATTCTGAAGTAAAAGATCTGTGCTTTCAAATGTATTTAGAAGCTAATGACAAACCAAAATTATCTCAAAACATTTTTTTCCAAAATGAGCACTTTTATTTCTTTTTTTTCAACTTTCTGTTCTTAGAAGTGGCGAGCATTGGATATTCGCATCACAGACGCAGCAAATGAAGCTAAAGATAATGTGAAGTATCTGTATTCTCTGGAAAAATATTATGACCCATTATACAATAGTGATCCTGTAAGCAGAACTTTGAACTTCTCAACATACATGTATTGAGAAAAGCAACATGAATATATTCTGTAGGATGGGTTTGGAAATGAAACAAAAAATTTTACAAATGCAACTCCAGTTTGAGATTTTGCGCAGCTGTGGTAAAAGTGGATTAATGGGAATTTCTGGCTACAAAATAAATTATTTTCACACCATAGTATCTGCAAAGCTGTAGTTGTGATGAAGATATTCTATGGATTCTGTGCTATGGGAGAAAGTGAATTCCTTAAAATAAAAAAAAAGTAAACCTAATGCTATGCTAAAGACAAAGTTTGATCTTTTGTATTTGCTTTGGTGGCCAAGTAATGGTTAGACTAACATTTATAGGGCAATTTTCAGCTTCTTGGGTTGGGAAAAGATAAATAGGATTATGTAAATATTAAGACAAAATTATAAATCACCATCTCATACTACATAATGAGAATGTATATGATCATGCAAGCATAACATGCAATATACAAAACCAGCCACCCTAAAGTACAGGACTGGAGGAGTCTTCTTGTCCCATTATCTAAAATAGGTGGCAAATAATTGCTTTTATTAAAACTGCTTTTGAAACTGGCTGTGTATGTGTCTTGCTAGTCAAAGAAATACGACTGGTAGCCATGAAGACTCAAAACTTGGACCTGTCCTGGCTTCCTCTCTCTCCTCTGAAACTTCTTCCAAAAGCAAATTGTTTCCAAAGAGTGCTCTGGGCAACCATGTTTGTTTCCATTTACTGGGTGATATTAGAACAGTGTGTTCTTTCAGTGTTTGCAATCTGCTATTTGAGTTTCTCTATTGAAAGGTTATTGGGTTATGATGCTCATAAAAACAGAAAAAGCTTGGTGAAGGGGTTATCTTTACATGCAAGCTTACATCAGGTTTAGCAACTGAGCATATAAGCATATTTTTTTGTGAAAAAAGTTCTTTTGCAGAGGGCATTACTTCTACCAAATCTCACTTGCTCATCTGAATTTTTCCAGCCAAGACTCCAGTGAAAATTTTTCCCCAAAATTACATTGTAGAGCTTGGGGAATGATGTAGGACAGACAGCTCTGCAGGAGAGGCCCAGGTAGACAGGGACTGAACCATTCCAAAGACCATTTTCATAATTCTCCGGCATTCACTAATTATGGGTTATGATAATGTGAGGTAATAGAGGTACTGAGCAGAGTTCAAACTGCGTGTTTCTTTCCAGGTGTCCATGCTGGATGCTATTCCAGGACTCATAAATGCAATTAAAATGATTCAGAGTATCTCTCAGTATTATAACACTTCTGAAAAGATCTCCTCACTGTTTGTGAAGGTTGGTGTTAAGCAGAAAAAGAAATATTCCCAAATTTTTTTCTGTGTTGTTGCTTGAGTACAAGAGAAAACAAAAAAAAATGTCCTAAATTTAGGACAATTTAGTTTAGGAATTTTTTGTTACGAGTTTTGCCTATTATCAATGGGATTTTTTTGCAGAACCAAGCATGTTAAATTCATGTTGCCCTTAAACCTCCACATGTTTGCAAAAAGAAGAAAATTGATAGAAAGGACAACCTATTCTTTACCATTTATACTCTCATGGGCTCTTGATTTTACCTTGGCTTTCAGACCAGACAGAAACTTATGACTTTATAGCTTTCAATGCTATCTCAAGGTTGGTACAAGATGTGTAGGTTTAGGAGGAGCACAGTTAACCAACGACATTTTTATGTCACGTTCTGGAGGCTGGGTGTTGCAAGGAAGACAGTCTGCCGATGTGGCTGGTATTTGGTATTGCTGTTTGTCAGGCTTTAGGTCAGCAGACTCAGAGGAATGGGAGAGAGAGAGAGAATGGCAGGACCTGCTTTGTCTTGGAATGCTTTTTTTCACAAAGGTAAAACTGCTTTTAGGTGACCAATCAGATGATCACAGCGTGTAAATCCTACATAGCAAACGACGGCACAGCCACCATCTGGGATCAACCACAGGAGAGAGTTGTGGAAAAGCTACAAGCAGCTATTAGACTTAAACAGGTAGGTGGGAAGAACATATAGAAAACAGACTATAAGGTGATATTTAGGAGGGCAGAAATAGGAAAATTTTATGTGAGAAAGCACTGTCATAGTGAAGAAAAATGAGTTAACTGAAAAATATCCACTGGAGCTGGAATGTTTATGCTAGAGCTAACAAGGAATTTGGTCTGTTGTCTGTTGATATTCTGGAAACAGAATTTTGATGCTTAGTCTATCTTAACTATGCTTATAAGAGAATTGCTTGGATTTTCATGCCTGTGTTTCTCTATGTAGTGTCTTCTCAGTTGATGTGGAGAGTTATGAAATAGAAATTAAAAGAAGGAGAGCTACTGAACTGAATATATTCCAAAGATGTGTGGACAAGCTATACATTTAGAAAGGGCAATTTAGTGAACTGAGACAAATCCAGCTGTTCAGTTGACCTAGACTTGTTAGAAAGATAGCCTTTTTTTTTCTTAATACACTTCTGTAATAATTTTTTAATTTTATTTTTCTTTGTTCTTTTTTTCTCCTAAAGCATAGTATTATAGGATAGCCTGGCTTGGAAGGGTCCTTAGCAGGTATCTAGTTCAACCCTCTGCTCAAAGCCAAAGCAGGGGCAGTATGAGATCAAACTTGGTTTCCCAATCCTTTATCCAGTCGTGTCTTGAAGTTCTCCAAGGATGGAAAGATTGCACAGCCTTTTTGGGCATCCTTTTTCACTGTTTGACTGTCCTTGCGATGAAAGATTCTTTCCTTATATCCAGTCAGAACCTCACCCATTTCAATTTCTGCCCTTTGCTTCTGGGCTTTCTGTCCATGTGTTGCTGTAAACAAGAGCCTGTCTCTCTTTTATAATGTCCCTGTACATATTGGGAGCTTCATATAGGCTTTATGCATTATTTTTTTTTCATTCCAAATTTTCGTGCAACATTTTCTATGTGCTGGACTAGAGTTTCATCCTAATACCTCCTGAAGCAACAAATCTTGCCTAGTTCTAACATAAATTAGTATAAATTTGTATGGCATCTTACCATCAGCAATAAGCACTAAACTCATCTTTTTCTATCAAATTGTCCAGTTGCTGCATGAAAATATGTAGAAAAATTAGGTATTCATTTGACTCTTATTAGTTCCAGAAACTTTCAGAAATTCAATAGATTAAAACATAAAATTTGAATCAGGAATAACATAGCAAAATCTAGACCCTTTGTAATGATGACTTTAAGTGAGGGTATTCATACATAAATGTGATAAAAAGAATTAACATTTTATTATAAAGAGAGCCACTATTGAAAGAAACCATTTCAAGCAACAAATCTGTTGACTATGTACTTTGACTCTGGGAATAATTTAGGAAGTCTGGAGTAAGGTTTGTGCTTTGTTATGAATTCAGAATGAAAAGTGGATGCTGTTATGGAGCAGCATTAAAACTTCAGGACGTAATTTGTTCTTGAGAGGGATTTTTGAACCTTGACTACTCAGTAAAAATGCTCAGCATGCAAACATTTTCAATCTCTAGAAACTGGGCTGTCATCTTAGTTATTCAGTAAACACATCAAACCCTACTATGAAACGGAGGGAACAGAATTTCATGCTAGCTAAGGATGTATACAAATACATACATGTGCAGTTTGGTCATTTGATGAAGTGTGTAATCCTGTAATGGCATTGACAGGTTAGTTTTCAGAGGCAAATTCTGTTATTCTCTTTGTAGTTTTCATGACTGTTTATTGATGAAACTCCTACTTGCAATCAGATTAGGATAATACCTGTGTAAATTTTGTTCTAGCTAATGATAGTGCCTTTTGTTATATGCTTGACATTCTTTAAAATTCCTTGTTTTAAGGAGTATCAAAATTATTTCCACAAGATAAAAGAGAATTTGGAAGAAAATCCAACTGAAAGACAATTTGATTTTAGTGAGATGTATATATTTGGAAAATTTGAAGCCTTTCATCGTCGTCTGGTAAAGATAATAGATGTTTTCAATACTATGAGAACCTACTCAGTTTTACAGGAATCTAAGATGGAGGGATTGGAAGGAATGATCACAAAATATCAGGTACACATTAGATTTTGTATATTGTGTCAGTCTAAATTGAACCTTTATGAGAAAATTATGAAAATTGGGGAAGTGTTTATTGACATAAAAATTAACTCTTTAATTGTGCTAAAATTACTGGGTAATAGCGATGTAAATATGTGATTACTGGGGAAATGAGCAGACAAGATGAAAGAGAAGGTGCAAGTGGACATGTGAAAGAAGTATGCTAAAATCAAAGCTGATTGAAAAAAAGCAACAAAGTGAAAAAAAGCAGCTTTGTAACAGGAGTAATGGGAGCATGGTTTTGTGCTATGATCATGAGAAAAAGTGAGATGTTCTACACTTCCATCTCTACAAATTTTGGGCTAGCTGTGAGTGCCCCTTTGTTCATTAGTATTACTATGCAGTTTTCTTTCTCTTTTTTTTTTTTTTTTTTTAGGAGAAGTGTGACTTGAGCAACAAGGAGATCTTTTAAGAATATAGATATGCTAAGTTGCGTTCTTTTCTTTCCTGCTTTCTCAGATAGCTTTCTTTTCTACCAAGTGGAGTCTTTCCTGCTCTTACAGAGCCTGAGTTAGCTTACTTCTTTGTGTAACTTTATTAGTGCAGTATCATAATTATAGTGCCTGTAAATACTAAAATAAATCAGAACGTTTCAATGTGTGGACTTTATAGACAGGTTTTTGAGGTCACATATGATTCAGTGGCTGTACAGGTAAATATGTAATTCTAGTTTGTTTTACTCTGTTCTTTGCCTTTTTGTTATGGTCAGGAGTCAATCAGTTTGCTTTAGTGAAATAAGTGCAGTGTAAAATGTGGCCATTCCATGGTCCTTCCTGGTTTGATTTACTCCCTCTGTAGTCTGGGGTTTTGATTCCTTGAATACATCCTTCACAGTAGCCAGTTTTCTGCTTTGTTCTGTTCTATGGTCTTCTGAGAATTGGCCAGGGCACGGCTGTAAGGATAGCTTAGTCCAAGACTCTTCCATGTGGGCAGGACAGGTGTGGACAGCTCTAAATTTTGTTTCCAAGAGCTGCTCTCCAAAGCTGTACCACCAGGCTTTTCAGCAACACAGGTTGCTGAGAATTTTCAGATCATGCCAATGAAGGTAGTCTCTTGGTAGGCTGGAACACAGGAATCTAATTTGTTTGGGGCATTTGTGTCTGAAAAGCTGCCTGTGACCATCAGCCCGTGCCATGATGCAAATTTTATAAGGATGCACCTGTTAACCATTGCAGCACCCAAGTCCTTAAACAAGAACTTTGTGTGAGACCCAGCTCAAGTCAATTGTGTCAGGATGAAGAATGCTTAGGTAAAAAATGTTATGTGGAAAGTTCTGCCTAGGTTGTATAAAGGGCAGGAAAGTGATCACACTCCTTTTTAAAGTGACAAAACTGAGGTACTGAAGTATTTGATGTGGACCATAGCTATAGTTAGTATGTGACTGATTATATGTCTTAAAATTTTTTTACAATAGGAGTTAACTATTTTGCTGTTCTTTACGCTTTAACACTTAGTCCCTATCTAGGATTTGCTTGTTGTTCAAGGAAAAGATGGAATTTTTATTCACAGCAACGCAATGAAACTGAATTTTGGTTGACTTACCACAAAATGATGCAAGTCAGCTGAGCTGGAAATATGCTGAGTTTCATAGTTATACTGTGGTAAACTACTAGGATGTTGAACAGTAGTTTATCATAAGAAATCCTTTATTTATGTGTACACCTCAAGGGAGGTGCTGATTAAGATATACTTACATGTGTGTAGACAGCAGCTGTGTAACAGAAGCCAGGAATATAAAGTTGCGGGCTGGTGATGTGCTGCATCTCAGTGTCCTTTTTTAATAATCTATTTCTATATGGAATCAGCTTTTTAAAGGACATGGAAAATAATGATGTGAAAATATTTTTCTCTGTTGAACGTTAAGTTTTTTATAGAAATGTACTTCTGCATGACAGAATGTTTAATGAGTAAAAAATGTATTTGATGGAAAGCAAGTCTGAATTTTCTGTCAGTTCTAATTGACTTAAAGCAGAAATAAATAATACAAATAAAATTTGAGTAGATATTACACCAACTTGATTCCTGCAAATATTTCTTTTAAGGGGTTTGCTTATATTGCTCAGGAAGTACAGGGAGCTATTAGCAAAGGTAAAATGTGAACGTGCACAGCCTGTTGTGCTAAATGTTTGGTGTGGTAAGACTTTCACGAGACATTTTTTGGTAATAATTTTCTTTTTCTGTGAAATTGTTTAGAGCATTGTTGACAACATGAAGAATAAGCATTATGATTTCTTGGATCAGCGGAAGACTGATTTTGACCAAGACTACGAAGAGTTTTGCAGAGACATAAATGATCTTCATGTAGGTTTTATGATACAATGACACAAAATTAATTTAATTTATTATTATCTGCTCTGAGTTACCACAAAAAATATGCAAATGTCAAAGTTTGTATTGTGAAATTGAAAAGTTATTCCAATATGTTTCCACTTTGAAGCTTACATTTACTATCTTTCAGACTAGTTTAATGGAATGGGTCATTGAGGGCCTCCAACAAAAGGATTTTTCATTACTGTATGCTAGCAAGAATAACAAAAATGGTGATTTCTATGAGTGAATAGGAGTGTAGTACAAATAAGTCAGATAATTAACTTTCCAATAGTTCTGAAATCACAAGGTGGGGAAATGAAAGGGTATATGCAGAAGAAAAAAATGAAAAAGCTTGTCTTGCTTTGGTTGCCAGAGAGGTAAGCAAGCATTCTTTGAGGCCTTTCAACATGGTGAAATATTGGAGAGTACAGAAGCTTTGGCTGGTTGCAGAGCCACAGAGGGAACTGGGAAAGAAAATGCCTTGCAAGTTGGCTGTGTTTTGTTTAATTATTGTGGGAAGAAACAAAGGGAAAAATAATACTTATTGAGATTAGTTTCACATAAACAAATTGTCTTCTAATATATTGCGTGTTAAACCCTGTCAAATAATACTCGACATATTTGATGTGTGTTTTTGGGGACTTATCTGATGTAGAATTATTTACTCTTCTTCAGGATCAATTAAGGAAGTTCATGGACATCACCTTTGAAAGTATTCTGAACACTGAAAGGGCACTGAGTACATTGCAGAAATTTGAAAGGTAATATGTCCTATTCAGATTGCTGAAACTCTGCCAGGCAATGGAAATAAAACATTGAGAATGGTGGAAAGGGCAGGGGGGAGGGAGAGAAAAGCAGGAGGCATTTTCTTAAATACAAACAAAACCAAAATCAACCTCTTTACTCTCCGCTGTTCAGCCCTGTTAAGAATTGTCTTAGTAGCTTGAATGAATAAAAGCCATATTTTTTGTATCAGAAACTGCAAAATATAAGTGGACTTTGAACTTCATCTTTCAAAATTAGCTTAAGTACAGGAAAACTTTGTTTGTTGGCATATTTGCCTTAGCTTTGTGCTCGAACAATGGCATTAAATTTGTTAAACAATGCAGTTAGAAGAGAGCAAAATGCTTTTATTAAGAAACAGCGAAATTTGTCTTTATAAATTAACATTGTTGCAAAACAGCCTCACTCTTTATTCTGTCAGTTTTTGTATTATAATCTGTTTAATAGAATAGACAGCTAGTGGTGAATTGGGTACAGTTTGCTGCACATAATTTCAGCCCAGTGTTTGAAAACAGTGACAAAACAGAAAATGTGTAGGCTTACTTGGAAACTTTTATCATCTGATCTAAATCTTTGTTGCTTGGATTCAGGTTGTGACAGCATTTGTTCAAGCTGAAAACTCTGCTGCCAAAGTAATTATTTTCTAAAGCATGCAAGGGAATCTGGAACAACTGTTTTCCAACAATGCATTAGGAGTATTTCAGAAGTGTTGAAGGAGTTTTTTCATTATTTTTCTAAGCAGATTGCAAATCCCGAACCTTGGCATTGATGAAAAGTATCAGAAAATATTTCAAAACTATGGCCATGACATAGAAACCATCTGTAAGATCTACACTAGGCACAAGAAGAACCCTCCACTGGCTCGTAATCTGCCTCCAATAGCTGGCAAGATCTTGTGGGCACGTCACCTGTTCCATAGGATCAAGGAGCCCATGGAGACTTTCCAGAGACATCCAGCAGTTCTACAAACACCAGATGGCAAGAGCATAATCCGCAATTACAACAAAGTAGCAAAAGTTCTTATGAAATTTGAGGTCATCTACCACAGGGAATGGCTTCAGCAGGTAAGCCAGCTGATTTTGATTAAGGTATTTCTTAAAGAAAAAAAAAAAAAGGTGTTATCCCTGGTTAGTAGCAGTAGTGAGGTATGCTTAATCTGATTTATGATGACTATCAAGTGAGGGATGGAATAAGAAAAGTTATTTAACAAGAAAGTGTTCCTGTTAAAAAAATAGGGCCTCTAGTACCTGTAGCTGATTTTAGGAACAACTGAAAGACCTTTCATTATAACTAAGAAGTTAGAAAAAACCCATATAATGAATGTCCAGTGGTAGGCTTAGCTGCCCCTCTGTCTCTGCCACATTCTTCTGACTGGTGCAAGATTATCATGTCTGGGGAGAGGAGTTTTGTCAGCTGGTTGCCCAAAAGTGAAAGCAGAAACAGAGGTTTCCTCTGCCCTGGATAGAATGAATTTTGAGTGATGATCTATGGGTACACTCTGTAAATGTACATGTAAAAAGCATCCAATCTGAACAGATAATAGCATACTCAGTGCACAAGTGGGCTTTGAGCCAATTGT
The DNA here is from genome assembly GCF_035770615.1 of Melospiza melodia melodia. Taxonomy (NCBI): domain Eukaryota; kingdom Metazoa; phylum Chordata; class Aves; order Passeriformes; family Passerellidae; genus Melospiza; species Melospiza melodia. Next base: position 100,178,572 of record NC_086194.1, read on the forward strand.
GGGTTAAACCTAATAGGCAACTAAGCATCACATGAATGCTCATTCACTTCCCCCCCATGCTCCTCCGGTGAGACAGGGAAGAGGAAAGGGAAAGCAAAAGCAAGAAAACTTGTGGGTCAAGGTAAGTTGTTTACTTAGTGAAGGAGAAATGGGGAAAAAAAGGGCTGCAGAGGCAATTTCTCACCATCTTCCAGTCAAACAATGTCTAACCAATTCCAGAGCAGAGGGTGGCTAACCCCTTCAACGCCTGCCTTTCCATTTCTACTGCTGAGCATGATGTTACATGGCAAGGAATATCCCTTTGCTTATTTTGTAACATCCTTTTGTTATTTCATGACATCTGCCTGGTTTTGTCCCCTCACAGCCTCTTTTGCACCCTTCATCCCCACTCCCAACCCCCAACCTATTCGCTGTGTGGACAGAGTGAGAACAAAAGAAGGCCTTGATGCTGTGCCAGCACTGCTCAACTGAACCATCCGTGTGTTATCAGCTTTGTTTTGATAACAAATCTGATGACACCACATAAGCTGCTATGAAGGAAATTAAATGCCAACAGAGAAAATTAACCCAATCGGAACCAGTACAAAGTAATTTCATTTCCTACTGACAATTTTGGGATACGTATATGTGGAGGAAGGGACAGGTGAGGCCTTGCCCTGGCAATGCAGTGTACTTTACCTCTAGAGCCGGCGTCCCATCCCTGCAGTGGCTGCAATCCCTGGCACACCAGAGGCACTGATCCACACCCACCTCTGGAGCCCCTAACCCAGCTCCTGAGTGGCCAAATGACTGGAAGCCCCACCCAGGGGGAAGGGCCCAGGAAGGCCGAGGGGCATTTAAAGCTGAATATGAGGCTACCTGGTGTCTTGACTCTACCTTCTCTTGGTATGTCTATCTGAACACTGCTGGAGTTGATGGCTACATGTGTGCTATTCTATATATTTTCTGTCTTTCTTTATCTTTTTTCTACTTCCCTCTTGGAATTTTTGGAGTAATTTAAAGTCGAGTGGTCTTAGAGTTTGCGAAGTGGGATGGACCAAGTTAATGCTTTGAGAAGTGTTTTATGCTGACTGAATATGGTATTAAACCTCTTGCCACATTTCTGTGATTTTCCAAAGTTGCCAGTAAGGTCTTTTTTGCTGTTTTGATCTCTTGAGAATATCTGGTCGGTGTTTCTCCCATGTGAGTAATCCTGGGTATATGAACAACCATAAGCCCTTTTTACATGTCTTGTTGAATGAGTTGTTTGGGGCCTTACAGGCAGAACACTTTGTAGCCTGAATATTCTTCATAGAGCATGGTTCACCTTAAATTCTAAATCTCCTTTGACTCATTTTACTCTCTTGGGTTTTGTACATAGAACCTCTGACTACCTTTATATTATCGGATGGCTTCTGCAGGGGCTACTTTAAGGCCTTCAAATCTCTGCAAGTTCCTACTATTGTTTTGGCATATTTTTCACCTCCAGTTTCTTTGTTGCCTTGTAATAGAGCATCTTATAGAAATATTGGCCTCAGCCTTGCAAAGCTGAAAAAGAAGGATAAGAATCTCCAGACTGTGGTTTTGAAAGTCGTGTGACACCTGTCAATGCATTTGTCTGTTGTTTTTGGACTGAGGCCCAGCTTTTGTACACTTTGGAAATCTGTGGTTCTGATAAACATCAATCTTCTCAAACGTAGTCTTAGACCAGATCTGGGACCAGAGGCACCAGCTGCCTTTTCTTCAGTCTGAATATATAAGGTTTCCCTGGTCCTTCCATTTCATGCTTGCATTTGACATGTGGTGTGAAATGTAGTTGAAAGAGTCACCAGATTTGATTGTCTGATACTGTAAGTGGGAATTTTTTTTTTGTCAATTTGGTATAGTAAACCAGGAGAAATTATTGCAATATTAGAGTACATAAAATATGCTGTATTGAGACTTAGTGCTGAATATATATTATTGATGATTAATCTGGAATTGAGTGCAGGGTGGGAATCAAGGAACCTGAACAGTAGTACCTCAATTGTTGTTTCATTATACATTATGGCTCAGGAACATCATATCCTAAATTGGCACCGTTAACCCGCATATATAGTTGGTCCTGCTTCCAGGCAGGACCTCTGCTCTTGTACTTAGAAAGGTCTTTAATGCTTATTTTGCTAGCATAGGAAGTTCATATGTTTTTGTCTGCTCTTGACAGAGAGCTGGTGCATATCCCTCATATTTTATGGAGTGAATTGTAGTGCTTCAGGAAATCTTCTGCATTTTAGTGTTTCTATCTTGGACTCAGTTTCTTTTTTGATTCCAGTACTGAGCTGGAATCATTCAAAGTATACTGATGATATTTTTCACTGCCTTGTCTCATCTATAAAGACTGAGGAGAATGTATGATTCTTGTGGGGCTACATCATTCATTAGATGATCTAGTGATCAGATTTTCTGACATGTACTGTGCCTTGATGGAGCAGTCAAGTACATTTGCCTTTCATCTTTTCTGAAATAACTATAACATCCCAGGCATCTCCCCTGAAGTAGCGCCTTCCTTTATGAGGTCCAAATCATCTGAGTTCTGATTCTAATCTGTTCTAATCTGTTGTTACCTGTCTGTTTTCTCCTCTAGCAGTCAAATCACACTTGGCAGCTATATAAACTTCCTGAGCCTTCTCCAACTTTATACTCATTAGGTGGGAAAAAAGAGAGGTGGATTTGAACAAAATTTCCTGTTTGGAACGTACACACATGAATTGAAAAGACATGAAAAGTGTATTCACATTAACATACATGCGCTAGTCTACCAAGTACGGCAAAAAAACCGCGAATACTGCTCCGTAGTCTCTTCTTTCAGGCAAGAATGCACACGGGTGTGGACGTGAGCGCCACAGAACACAAGGTGGAGCTCCTGCTCTACTCCTGAACAAAAGAAAAACGCGAGAGGGGCGAGGGTGCTGTGGGGAATACAAATCCAACACAAATAGGGCTCCAGCTCCTGCTACTTTTTATTCTTCTGTACAATATAAATGTTAAGCTTAGTGTCACTCTCTGAGATTTCTGAACATTTTTGCCCCTATTTTTCCTACTTGTTGATGGATGGTTAACATCATGTTAATCCAAGGTGTTTGTTTTGTTTTGTTTTGTTTTTTCCTATAGCAAATTATGTTCTACTTGGACATATTAAAATAATAAATTACCTGGAATTGTTAAAGTTACTGTAATTATTTGGCAGTGTAAAATTTCTGCCTTCAACGTACCCCTTATTTCCATTGCCATTTTCTGTTACCTTAACAATGAAAACTGCTTGAGAAGAAAATTATAAACAGCAGAAGAAGACTTGAGAGTGGGAATAATGAGTATGAAGCTCAAAAATGAGTACAGTAAGATTTGCTGTTGAACTTTACAGAAAAAAACCAGCTTCTCTTTAATGCCATTGAGCTTTTTTTTCTTGGAAGACTGATGATAGTGGATAGAGCATGGCATCTTCATTCACAAAAATTGATTAGATTATTTCTTGAAAAATGCTGTGTAAAATGTCTTGATAGTACGTAATATTGCTGAAGCAAGCAGTATGCTCCGCTATATTTTAGACATTGAAAGGTCGTGCAAATTTTCTGTGTTTCACAAAAAAAAAAAAAAAAAAGTGCACTGAAAGATATCAATGGGTTCTGAAACTGTGGCATAGAAATAAGCTCCATCTCAATGTAATGTGATACATGAAATTTGAGGAGTGAATAAAGAACAGTAAAGTTACGCCAACCAAGCACAACTGGAAAATAAGAACAGCAGCAAATTTTTTAATGTAGGAAAAATTTGCCTGCCTAAGGCAGGATTGTTTTTTGGTGTCAGCCAAATTTTCAGTGTGTGGTGATCTAAGGAATGCTGTCCTTTGTAATCATAAAGAGAACAAATGGTCTTCTAATATTTAAATAAGGCAGTTAAATCAATTGTGTGATTATACTTTGCTTTTAAGAATTAAAAAAAAATGTATAATAAGCATTGATTTTAGTATTTTAAAAGATTTGCCCTGGTGTTGGTTATAATTATCAGTACCATTATGATTGGTATATCTATTAGCTATTGGAAAACAAGTGAAAGGAGAAATGGGGATAGGTTGATTCAAATGATATGTGAAGAGGTTATTCAAGAATACTTTAATTCATTGAGGAAGTTATGTGCAGCCTTATTGCAGAATATGCAGTAAGTTCTAAGGAGATGAGGGTTAAGATTTAAGATGGATGAAGCAAGAAAATCCATGGCTCTGATTTGATTTTCTACTGTGGAATGCAGCTTATAACATCCAAGACTCAACATAAGAATATCTATTAGATAAATAGCAGTTTGATTATTAAGCATTTGAGTCCATAGACATCGTGTTAATAAATTTTGGGTTTGTATTCGTATAATGTATCAATCTTTGTCAGCACTACTTGATTTTAGTATCTTCAAAAGTGATATTTATATGCAAACCAAAGTATTTTGTTGTAGTGGCTTTTCTGATCACAATGATGGCTTTATTTCCTGCAGATTGAATTAACTAAAAGAGGACTTCAAGCAACTCTCTTGGTAAAAGCTCCAGAAACAGGAGAATTATTTGTGAATTTTGACCCTCAAATATTAACTTTAATCAGAGAAACAGACTGCATGGCTCGCATGTGCCTTGAAATTCCACCATTTGCAAGTGTTATTCAACAGCAGAGAGGCTGGTACAAGAAGGTTGCCAACAATTTGCACGTGGGTTTACATTAGTTATTTTATGTATGTGTGCTGTACATTAAGATGGCTGGCTTCTATACATATGGAAGAGGATGAATGACGATCGACAATTATGCACTAAGAAAGAATCTGCAAATCTATTTTCTTATTTGTATGATTGTCTTGAGGCACCTAAAAATGTTCTTGGCTTTATGTTTTCTGTGAAGTTACTTCTCAGATACTTGGGTTTGGGGAAGCTCTGCAGAGTCTGGGGCAGAGATGAGAATGGGGAGGAAAGGAAGGTTACAAAATGCCTTGTGCTGTTGCTTGCTTTCTAAATGAGAAGCAATTTATCTCTTATCCAATAATGAAGTCAACAATGGTCAGCATTTGTTTTGAGAGAATACCTGAGAGGGAGGAACAAGTGGTCCACTTTTTAAAAGTGTAAAGCATGCAGCAAGCAGCAGCCTTTTTTGTGTTTTTCTGGCACTGGTGTTTTACACAGATGTCTGTTGAACAGTTTAAAAAGAAGTGAAACTTCCCTTTCTCTGTCTTTTAAGTCCTTCATCTGCCTATGAACAGACAAGATTCTCACTGACTCAAGATGGGAATTCAAAAATAGATGTCCAGAAACCTATAGCTTTATAAGTTTATAGTAGTCAAATGACTTTTTTTTTTTATAGTAGTCAAAGGACTACTTAAAAAAAAAAAACCCCAAAGTAATCAAGACTTTATGACTTTAAGTTGTAATGTTGTTGCCAAACATGTGAAACCAAATCAATGGGTTAAAGAGGTATTAGAAAGAAAATAGTATAATATAGTTTTGGTCAGGTTGATCTTACTAGAATTGCTGGAAAGCTCACCTAGAAAGTCTTCCTTGGGCTTTTTGTCTTCTGTAACACCCATTTACCAACTGAAATTTGCAAGATTTTTCTGTTATGTGGTTTAAACCCAGTAGGCAACCAAATGTCACACAGCTGCTCCTTTACTCCCCTCCTTGGAATGAGGGAGAGAATATGAAGGCTAAAATATAAAACATGTGAGTAGAGATAAAGACAACTTAATAGGGAAGGCAAGAGGTGCATGCACAAGGGAAAAAAAATAAGGAATTAATCTATTAAAACTAGGCAGTATCACAGCTGCTTAGGAAGACAAACACCATAGCTCTGAGTGTCCCCCTCCCTCCTTCTTCTCCCAGCTTTCATTTTCAAGCATGATGTCATAGGTATGGGATCCCAGTAATCAATGGGGTCCTGGCCACATTCTTTCCCAGTGTTTTGTGTGTCCCTGTTAGTGTTCAAAAACACATAATCACGGAGTGATTATATGCGGTGCTTTTTATTAAGAGCTCTGGGATTCGGGGTATATTCAACCCAAATCTGACTCCAACCATACATCCGAAATGATCATGTTTTATACTCTATCGTTACATAACTTTCATGTTAATTATTAAACTTATATTGTTCTATTGTATACATAAATTTAGCCCCTCTCTGAATTTCCAACATAGTTTCTCACTATTCTTCTTATGGTTATATAATAATTACATTTAATTACTAAACAATCATCACATCTAACAATTACATAATTTATCATACTGCTTACACAGGTGCAGTTGATCTGGGAAAGCACAAAGCCTAACATTTTAGATTCTATCTTTAACTTTTTCCAGGGTTCCACTATCATCCCCAGTCACCAGTGGAGTAGCGCAAGAAGCAGAAAAGGACTCAATGCTGTATAAATGCTGTTTAGCAATACCCCAAATTTCAGTGTGTTAATAGCACAGTTGTGGTCACAAATCTAAAACATGGCATCATGTGAGTCGTTGAGAAAGAAATTAACTCCATCACGGCATCAGTGCAATCAAATATTGGTTTCTGTGTGAAGTAGTGCTTCACACAGAGCAACAAATATATGTAGAGATATAAAGAGCAACAAATTGTGAACTTACACCAAAAATAATGAAAACCTGTCCCACGCAATTAATTATAACTTCTTAAGAATTTCAGAAATGTGCATACAGATGAGTCTTCTTAGTTTAAGTAATAAATGTGTGTACATGAAGAAGTTCAAATCAGTGTGTATTAACTAATATTTTCATTATTTATTTCAGGTGATGTTGGCAGAATACAAAAGAATTAAACTGAAAATACAACACCCTTTTGAACAACTGATGGCTCCCCGATTAGTAATTGTAGATGATGCTATCCAGCCAGGTCTAATGTTATTGAGCTGGACATCCTTGAATATTGAGAAATACATTAATACAGTTTTTTCTAAGCTAGGTATGTTACTTGTCTCCTTCCATTAACTTCTGGTTATTTGTTCTGTACATATGCAAGTTATATTATGAGATTACAGTTCTCTACACGATTTGCACTTAATTGGTTTATATATAAAAGATATCAGAATTTTCACCTGTCCTGTATTTAATGAAATATTTGTTTTATAACACCACCTTCTTTTTGTCTTGTATGTTCATCAAATATTTACTAATGTGTATGTTAGACAGTTGGGATTACACCAAACATAAAGTATGGTGCAAAAGGCCCAGTGTATGCTGAATTTAAAGAGTGATATCTACTTTTTAAAAGAGCTCCTAGGTTTCAGACTTTTCCTTGTCCTGCTATTTGTTTCTATAAAGTACAAAACAACTTCTCAAGGAATAAAACCCTGACTCAGTTGGCACTGTCATTGCTCAATAGCATTTCATATTAATTTTTTTTTAAACATCACTCTCTTTAAAACTAGTGCACACACATCTTGGACAACAGCTTTAGAAAACAGATGAGCTTGTAGTGTTTTCAAAATATTATCACAAGGTTGTACTGAGATGTGTTTTTTTTCTGAAGATAGCAAATTCCTTTTTCTTCAGCCTAATTAATACAGCAAACAACTTTTGTTTCTTGAAATTGCATAAGTAGTTATAGTGGAAATTTTCTTCATTTGAAATGGCAGATTAAAGTGCAATTTGGATGCTAGCCTGACATTATGCTCAATTTAATTTTGAATAATAAAAGTAATTTGAGTCTGGATCAGGCACCTTGCTGCTATTTCAGCTTCAGCATTGAGAGCAGATTGCTATTAAACTTTTAAAATTCTAGTGATTGTTTTCTGTTAACTATTGTTAGCTATTTGGCCTCTAACATTTGTTTGAAGCATAGAGATTTTATTTGCTGAAAGTTACTTTTTGTAGTAGATTCTCTAAGTTGCAACTTGTTCAAGCTATAGGAGAAGATGAAACATTGCTGGCATTCAATTAAATGTTTATGTTTTCATGTTTGAAATACATATACTTTAAGTTAATCTTATAACATTTATAATATATACTGTATTTTATGTAAAAAGCTATGCAATATATATTTGTACAATAGTTTATATTTATACATTATTATAGTTATCTTTTAGCACGTAGATAACATATGCTAGGTAAGTATCTGTTATGCAAAAAGTTAATTATGGTTCTTGTGGTGAAGCTTGCCATAAAAGTTTAGATGTGTGGAGTAAATTGGTTAAGATGCAGAATTCATATACAGTTGAATATGATAGTTTGTCAAGGTAAAATAATACTCTGGATTGTTTGGCACTCTTGTTTGTTGAGGTAAAGCAACACTGAGCGACTCTGCAAAGGCCATTAATTCAAACGTTTAAGCTTGTCTTGAATGTTCTGTTTTCTTCAAAAGCTGGGCTGGAGTTATTGCTTGATCAAGTGAATAACTTGGTTGAATTTCGTATTGATGCTGTCCTTCAAGAAATGAGTAGAGTGCCACTCTGTATATTGCCAGAAGATGAACCACAGAGCTGTGAGGAATTTCTTCAAAAGACTAAGGTTAGTAGATAAAAGTTTCATGAAGACGAGATTGATGATTTTGAGTTTAGATATTTTTCTTTTTTATGACATAGAAAACCTCTGAATGCAGAATTAATGAAGCATACATGGGATACAATGGAAATGGGATGCAATGGAAATCCCCACTTGCTTGGCTGGGATCTTAAAAAAGAACAAAAGTACCAAATGCAAATAGATCTGAGCTGAGATGTTCTATTCTATTTTTAATGTCAAGCCAGATAGTGTATACTATTTCTTTTATGCCTTCATATCACTCAAAAATTTTACCTCTATCATAGTATCTTTTTTTTTTTTTTTTTTTTCCTTTTGTCATTATTCCTGTTTTAAATAAGGGAATTCTCCAGCAATTGCCTGAGGAGAGTAAATACTATGGAAAGGATTGTGTAATGAGTATCTCAAACTCTCTTGAGTGGGTAATGGGATGTGGAAAACATACGCAGGAGTACCTGGGTGATGGTGTTCTGGGAAAACACCCTTCCTTCACCCCATCAAAATACTATTATGTTGAGGGTAATTAACTTTAAACATATATATTGTTGGTTAGAAAGCTGATTAAGGTCATTATTATGTCAAAAGAATTTTGTGAGGCAGTAGTAAGGTATCGTGTTTTAGTTTGTAATGTCTAATGTGTTTTCTTCTGAAATAAAATTTGGTTGTTTGAGAAAGACTGTAGTAAATCAAGTACATTATCCCCATTCCTTTTCTCTTGTAGTAATAACTATTACAAATCAAATTTTTGATTGTTTTAGTGTTTTTAACTCTTTGGCCTTTGTAACAACTCACCTTGTTGTTAAATGCATAGTAAAATTTTAAATAATATTATATGGAATTAGTAGCAGTTTGTCAGCCTCACAATACATAGTTGTTTTTCCTGCTGCTACCTTCCTGACTGGGCAGGTATTAAAATGTATATTCAGTAAGGTAAAAATATGTGAGAGCGAGCACAAAATCTTCTCTGAACACGAGTAACTTGAAAACTTGAACTGCTACATGGCAATTACACACACACAGCAATTACAATGGCCAATTGAGTTGAGTTAGCAGAGTAAGTGGTATAAGAACCCCAGTTATGTGTACAACGAAAATAGTAACAGTTTGTAAGCTTACTGTAATTTTTAATTAGAGGGGACTAGAAATAACTTTTGCCACCTAACAGGTGTCTTTAAGTTTCTAAAGGAATTGCTGCAGCAAAAATAATTACCCGGAAGAAAAATCCCAGAGTACTTTGTTTAGTGTTGCTGTGATATTACAAGTCATATCTGCCTTCTCTCTCAACTCAACAGAACCATTAGGAAGCCCAAAGATTATCCTAAAATTTGGAAATGTCTGAATATTTCCAATTATTGATTTCTAATTAAACAAAGGTGGTCATGTTTGTTTAAGCTGAGTGAAATATAAGAGACCAAAAAAGTAAAATATGAAAAGGCTATTGCTGATAAAAAGTATAGTTAGCTGAAGCAAACTTGATTGATTATGGGATAAAAAACATGCACAGTACTGTAATAATTTCTCAATTTTATTTAATCTCATTCTTTGATTTCTTCTCTCTCTAGTTGATAATTTTAGTGTTTGTTTTAATAATAAATACATCTTGTGTAGCTTTTATCTCCTTTTTAGCTGTAAATGGGAAATACGATTGGCTAATACTCATCATGGCACTGCCAATTAATGTAAACTGGCAATGATTAAAAGAAGTGTTAAATCTCCTACATTGGAAAGTCAAGAAAATTAAGAAGCTATTGCTTTTGGGACCCTTTTAGTGAAACTAGGCATTATAAAGTTTGATTCATGATATCAAGTAATGAATCCTGTGATTTGAGAAAGAAGCCAAAACAATATTGAAAGACATTTATAATGCCTTGTTGATCTATCATTGATCTTGTGTTTTGGAACAAACCAATTTATAATTAATGTTGTATATAGATCTGGTTTTTCACAAATCTTAGGCCTTGACATTTGTGTTAATAAAGGCTGCTGTGACTGTGAAATTGACATGAGAATTGTGACAATAAGTGCATTTTGTTTTGGTTTGATAACAGGAGCTCTGTATAAAAGGTTCTCAAACTTTACACTTGAAAAGCTCACTGGTGGAAGCTGCTGCTAATGATCTGATAAACATGTTACTTGACACTGAGGAGCACGTCAGTAAAGAAGGTGAGAAGTCAATTGTACCCAGTGGTGAAAAAAACGACAAAAATACAGGTAAGAATTATGTATTATATTCCTTGGTGTTTGTTTCTTTTTCATGCTGATAATTTTTGTTGGGGAAATTGTAACTTATGTGATTGAAGTACTGAATAGCATCTAATGTCTAAAGACTTTTCTTTGAATTTGCCTGGAAAATGAATAATCTAGCAATCATTTGTCACCTGCAGACTAGGTCAGTATTATTTATCTAACTTGGACGTTGAAAGGTTCATGCCATAGAACTACTTAGTAGCCTTGCTTAATTGCTGGACTTTCTAGAGAAAGAGAATAAGAAATAATATCTAAATTTTGATTATAATCGTACCAGTTTGTACTGAATAAGGCAGATAGGAATAGGCCTGTTACACTGGGGTGCAGATTGCAAATGAATAATTCTGCCCTTTCTTAAAATTATTTCAGACACCTGTGGAGGTGTTGCATTATGGTATTTTCAAGTTCCTTACGTACATTTAACTAACTGCATTTATGATGTTTTAGCAACAGAAGAGGAAAGAAGATCAAAAAGCTTGACTTCCTCACAAAATTCCAGTGAGATGTGGGCTGGCCTGTCTCCTACAGCAAAGAGGAAGAGAATGGAGTTAGAAAAGTTAGAGGAAGAAGCCAATGAACTGCTTTCTTACTTCAATGATCGTAACATTGATGCCCTTTTGAAAGTCATTCGACACACTCTGGAGAGCATCCGCAAGCGCATTCATGCATCTTCCTCCATCAACTTCTTAGGTGGCTGCCTTGCAGTGCATTGCTCTTTAGGCTATATAAAGAAAAATGTAACTGTAATACCCCATAACTGTATAAATAAGAATTGCAAGTGTAAAAAAGGGGAAAACAAAGGAATTTTGAATGTCTTGTTAAGTTACAGATGATAACATTGTGTATTTCCAAAGTTTTTTTTTTCTTGTGAGATTAAGGAAGTGTCATTACAATGCTGTTTCTCTTACAACTCACTGTACTATTCTGAAATATTATATTTGGAGCTAGACTTGATAAGTTCCTATAAGACCTTGATAACTTGATAAGCTACCACTTAAAAGTTATCAATTATTAACCTGACAAATTAAGACCTTGGTAACTTGACAAGATATGTTTGACCTTACTTTTTACATAAAACTATGTAAAAAAAAAATAGAGAGGTCTTTTTTCTCTTACTAATTGCTTCAGATATTTCCATGCATGGTGATGGAACACTTTTGAAGTGTTTATTGTCGCATGCCTTTAAGAAATGAAGATAAGGGCAGTTGACTTTGGTCTCTACAGTTTATAAGGCATACAATAGTATGAGATTCTAAGGAGGTTCTGTGCCCAATTTAATATGCTTACTGGGAGTACCAGCCAGATATCAAAATTGTGTGCTAAACAGAATTTAGCTTTACAGAGCAAGTTGAAGAGGAGCTTCATGGAGAAAAATAGCTTTGCACTTACTTATGCTGCTGTGGAGTTTTGCAGTACATCTTATAAATTACTCAGAAATTCTTTTTCCCTTCAGAAATTACACTCAATACATTAAGAGATATATTTATTGGTTTGTATCAAAACAATGCCTAGTTTGATGTCTTGAAAAAAATATGAACAGCCTTTTGTTTTTGTCTCCTGTTTTTGTCTTTTATTTAGAAAATCACAGTATGTCTAAGAAGAAAAAAGGTGCTTATCCTATAATTAGGACTAATATTAACCTATCTATCCCTACTATCATCATGACACCCTCTTTGGATGAGGTACAGCAGACACTTAATAAAGCTGTAGATAGTATTGTGAAAGTAATGAAAGGAGTTCAACATTGGAGTAAGGAGAGAATATCCAAGGTTGGTGTCTTTTACAGCCTTACTTAGAACTAATGGTGTGAAACTGCTGCAAATAAAAAATAAGCATTATTTTCTCTTCAGGAGAAAGTGTTAGAGAGAAAAGTTATTCTGTTGCGGTGTGGGAGCAGAGACAGCGATCCTGATGATGGAAAGAAACAGACTGGAAAGAACAGCATCCATGGTAATGATAAACTCTGAAATCACTAAATTTGAATGTTAGGTAAATGTGATTTATACAGAATGTATTGGAAGGTATTAATTACAAAATACATCAAAAACAGTAGACTTGATAGATTTTAAACAACCTCATAGATTTAAAATTGCCTCAGAGAAGAAACCTCTTTCTCATTAGAAGGCAGGTTTGCCACTTGTCCTTCTGTGGGTTTGAGTAAGGGGATTTTTTGGGCTTCTTGAAGAGTTTTAATGCTTTGGTAATAGCATTTATATTGGTTTCAATTATAGTCATTTTGCTACAGAATAATCTTTCATGATTTGCCAGTGTGGTTGTAATTTGGCATGTTCAAATGGCATCTTAGAACTTGTGCTTACCCTTTAAGAAGAACTTTCACAATACCTGGTATTGAATAACAATGCCTATGTAAATTGCAATATTGGTGTAAAGAGGATTGTGTAAAAGATTGAATAAAGTAGAATTTCTAAAAGGATTTTCATTATTCTGTTCTGTGACCAGACATTAGGTTGATGAAGTTATTAGTTCAAGGAAATTCAAGATTGTATCTTTCACTGGGTTTTTCTTCTCTGAAGGTTTAAAATGAAGCAGAGTTAATTGCTCTACATTGTACCTGAGATACTTAGAAAATACATTTGAGTCCTTTTATGTTAGCCTCTCTTATGCACCTAAAAAGTAGGACAGTAATACTAGAACTGGTTAAGAAGTTGAATTAGTCTTTCAAAACTAAGAATTTGGCTTGCAAGAGATGAAATAAAAAATGATGATAAAGTCAAACTTGTGGATATTTGCTAAGTGATGGACTTTTTAAACCTTTATTCCTTTTTGTCGACTGATTATGGTCATCTTCTCAGAGTTAATTTGTATTTCAAATTGTCAGTTGTGGGGTATTTCAGAAAATAAAAATGCTTAGTGCTGTAAGTGAGCAAAGTAAGCAAATGCTGATATATAGATGAATCACTTAGATGAAGCATAGAGCATAAACCTTGAGGGAGAAGAGAAAAGATTCTGTTTGCAAGATTGGTGTGGAACTTGTTCCAAATTTGACAGGGTACCTAGATGGAACAATTTTACTAAAACTGAGATGTTTATGAATTTGTGTTGGCCTACTTGATTTCAAGTTGCTTTTAAGAACGCTCAACTTTAAAATGCATGCTCATTGAAAAAATATGTCATTCAGTTTTATCTGTAGGAATTCACTTCTCCTAACCAGTATGTCTGTCCTAAGCCTGCTTCTATATTTGAATCTTCTTTTATAGATAGTGGATCAGATGCAGCATCACTCAGTTCATCTGATACTGCAGAAAGCCAGAACTACTTCAAGCATGTTTCAGAGAACAAAGAAATTATTAAGTTAGTGTCTTTACTCAGCAGTGCCATCAATTCTACAAAAGGGGTAAGACAGTTGAGATGTTAATTTAATATCACTATTCAAGGGATATTAATGTGTTAGTTTTATTATTCTTGGGTAATAAGGGTAGGCATTTAAAGCTGTAATTAAATGTAATAATGAAAAAGTTTAGCATGGTGGATAGAAAACATGTGGCTGAAAATTTGCAAATATGCTTTAAAAGTGTAACATGGATTAAGTGTGCTCTGTTCCAAGAGATGAGGTTTTTAATATTGCATAAATTAAAACATCATAAAAAACTCTAAGTGTAGTTGTGTTATGTGTAGCTAATGAAGCCAGCATGATTTCTGACCACATTACAAAGAGGATATGAAGGTTTTTAGAGGAAAATTAGCTGTCAGATTGGCATTTGTGAAGTGCTGTGTAGGGTTTGCTAGTGTAGGTTAGGATATATTTTAAAGGATATGCATAATTTCTTTGCCTTGTTCTTATTCTATGCACTCTTTAGTAAATTGTGTTTTTTTAGAGAGCTTTGCATCAGTTTATTCTGGGGCTAGTCCAGTCTTTTAAGAGTCTTGCTATGTGAAAATCTTTAACTTTGTAAATTCAGTGCTACTAAAATATAACTACCAGACTGCTGCTGACTAGTTGATAATGGTGGATAGTTATCATGGTATTTTGGTATTTTGTATTTTGTAATACCGTAAACTTTTATCATTTAGCCAGCTTTAAGTGCCTGCATGTACTATATTTATCATAAGTCATGATGTGGATTATTTTTCGTAGCACTCATCTCTCATTTTCTTGTTTAATTAGATGCGGTGATGGTTTAACTTTCTCACATTTTTCTGAACTCCTGAGAACCAAAAGAATGCTTCTCTTTCACACTCATTAAATGATATTCAAATCAAAGAGACCTGAATTGAGCGTAAAAATTAATGTTAAAAAAATTGTCTCATAGCTTCATTATTTTAGAATGAATTTTTCTTGTTATGGTGGGCCCTGGAGCTCAGGTTTCGGTTTCTAGCTTAAGAAATGGCAGGGAAGGACAAGTGTACTGTATCCTAGTTTTAAACTTTACTTACTACTGATTCTAATGATTTTATTGACTGAAAATTCACTTAATTGGCAAATGTTTAAACTAATCTGACAAATTTGATGTGATGAACATAGGGTTTCTGGCACTCTGTGTGATCAGTAATGGAACTTGCTTTAGCATAAATTTATCAGCAACCATTTGTTTAGTGAGATGATTCAGCCTGCTCCACTATGGAGTTTGTAGTTACTCTAGTGAGCAGCTGCTAAGAAATTATATGCATGCTATATACATGATGCTGAGAATCTTCCTTTGAACTTTTAAATGTCTTTCAGGAAGTTCTTACAGCTTTGGAGAGTTTTAGTTGTTACTACCATATATGGCAGAGGGACAAGGAGGAAACCATTAATAAATTAATGGAGGGAAACCCATCGCTCTATGAGTTTGAATCTGAAATTCTGCATTTCCAAGACCTGGACCTGAAAATCAGTTCTGAGCCTGAATACATCTGCGTGGGAGCTATTGCCCTGTGCACTGGTAGAGTTCAGATTTTCTCCAGAGACGTGTACTTTCTGACTCCAGTAGGAAGGAGAGATGTGACAGTATTGGATGGGTGAACTAGATTAAAATGGAAAGGAGGAAGGGAGAGAGAAGGGCTATTTGCTGTTTTGGCTGTAAATGCTGCAAACAAAACACTAACACAAGAATATCTGTGAGGCTCAGCTGGAGTTTATTACCTCACCTGGATATGTCTGCTCACTTATGGGGTGGATAGTAGATGGTAGATGTGTGCCCATCCTTGTGTCACTGATTCCCAGGGGCACATATTTCATGGGAGTAAGATGATAAGTTTATGTTACTTTTCTCCTTACTCAGCTGCATGCAGTGAGACAGCTGAGTCCCGTGCTATCTAACAATTTCACCAGTGCTATGATCAAACTTTGTTTCTTCAACTTTCATATTTAGACTCCTAATTTCCTCCCCAAGTTATGTTTTTTAGAGATTAATTTTTGAAAAAATTTTAGGCTTTGATGAGAATATTAATCAATTCATTAATGATGTATAGGACAGAAGTTTGTATAATGGTAAATGAGCAAGATGATGAGTATGGAGACCACATTCTCTTCTTTCCAGTAGGTACATCCTGGAAAAAATCTATGATATCTAATATATATTAATTGTTCAATGTTTTTAGATTATCTTTCCAGTAGAAAAGATGATAAATTCTGAGAAGAATAGGAGGAAAGCAATAGTGAATTGCAAGCAATTTTATAAGCCCCTTCAAGGTGTCCATGTGATTTCATCATCTCTGTATGTGAAGGGTTAGACTGAAAAACCAGAACTGGCACTGAAGAGAACAAACGTAATTAAAAAGATTGGAAGTGCATCTTGAAAAATATTTACAGTATCTAATATCTATTAATTGTTCAATATTTTAGCTGATCTGAAGCTAGCACTGAGATCAGAAACCAAAGCCTGGATGACTTT
Organism: Melospiza melodia melodia; assembly: GCF_035770615.1. NCBI lineage: Eukaryota > Metazoa > Chordata > Aves > Passeriformes > Passerellidae > Melospiza > Melospiza melodia. Next base: position 100,195,162 of record NC_086194.1, read on the forward strand.
GCTGGGGTGTCATTGCAATAAGAAGTACAGAACACAGATGGAAGCAATTTTGACTTTTATAGAGGAAACTGGCAAGAAGTTAAGTCGCAGCATCACGGACCTGGATGATATCAGAATAGCCATGTCAGCTTTAAAAGAGATCAGAGAACTACAGATCTCTATTGACTCTCAAATTGGCCCCATTGAGGTAGCTAGTGGAAATGTTGCATGTATGGGTACTGTTTCAAGAGAGCTGTTATTTTCTGGGTTAACAAAGAACTTTGAAAATGTACGATTTAATATGTGTTGAATGTTGAGTGATGAGCTTGTTGTGTTCCTGTAAACCTTTTTGTGTGAAATTCTGATTTGGGCAAATGTAAACTTGCTGAGGTGAGATGTGGTTTAGTGAACAGTGTAGAAATTGAATGATGTGGGTAAGAGGAAGATGACAATACAGGTATTTAATGCAAGAAATCTTTTCTTTGTGGGAGAAATCTGTGTATAAAAAGGAATGAGATTCCTAATTTATTTTTTTTTTTTAGCTAAGCCTTTAGAAGAGTAAAAATCTAATGATAAGCAGAGTACACGTGATTGATTGCTTTTATCAGTTGTATAAGTTAAAATAAACAGAAGCAGCTGACTTCATAAAAAAAAGTGAATGTGATAGAATGAATTTATTGAACATCTGACAAATGGCAGGCTTAAAAACAGATGGTAACTCTTTCTCTGCATTTCTGACCAGAGTGTTTATTTAAGAATGCTATAATATGGCAAAATGCACCTTTGATTTTTCAGTAGAATTCTTTTTCCTAAGGACATGTTCATGATTCCTGACATATTCATGATCCTGATTGCCCATAAGCTTCCAATTCTGCAGGCAGGAGCCTTGGGTTCTGAAGCACGGGAAGTGATGCTTCATTTTTGAAAGGGAAGTTGGCATATTTTTCACACAGCGTTGTAGACAGATAGTTACATTTCCATTTTTGAAATTTGGCTACAATTTGATCAAACTGGAAAGAATGAATGGAAATAATTTCACTTCATACAAAACTTATTAAACAAAAATGCCACAGGTTTATTGCTACCCTACCCTGTGCTAATTTATAGAGCATTAATGTCAGTTGTGTTTTAGTGAAAATTCACCAAGGGTTTTCACTATGTAGTATGTTCATATGTTGGTGGTGAAAGCTGAAATCAATGCTGTGAGAAAAAAATGCAGATGTTTCTTCCAGTTTGGTATTGGTTTGCCCAATTTTGATAATGGCTGTGCAAGAAGAATAGAATTTCTTTTTCTAACCAATCATTCTTCATTCTTAAAAAATTTAAATTTTAGCATTTTAAATCTATGTTTTCCATATGTTTACAAAGTTAAGTGAAGTTGACATTTTATGTGTCTTGATGCAAATTTCTGGCAGGAATCCTATGCTATGTTGAGCAAATATGATCTTCTTGTTGCCAAGGAAGAGACAGAGAAGGTGGACACGTTGCGCTACACTTGGGAAAAACTGCTAATCCGTGCCAATGAAGTGCAGGATGAGCTCATTGCTTTGCAGCCAAACTTCAAAGGAGAGCTTATTAATGCTGTGAAGATTTTTACTGAAGACTGTGCACAGTTCTACTCAGATTATGATCAGGCAAGTGTTTATTTTATTGTATTGGAGAAATTTTTTCAGAGCGATGGGAACATGGAAAAGTTTTTGGATTTGACTAAATAATAGGATGGGCCTCTACTGTTGAATAGGTTTATTCTTGTTAAGATGGTGTTTGGGTTTCAGTTCAGGACAGGTTTGATTAATGTTTTGTATATGACTGATGTAAGTAATGCTGGTAATCAGTTCTTAAAAATTAAGAATTGAGATATTTAAGGTTTTTGAAAAGCATCTAGTTATTATGAACAAATGTGAAGACTAGGATTAATGATTAGCTATGTTAGCATCAGAAAACTCTTCTTTCTTTCTGATATATGTACAAGTGAGTTAAGCTCTCACATTCTTTTACATTAGAATGAGCAAAAGTGAACTAATCTTGTGTCATCATTTAAGTGATGTTGACTTTTACTCAAAAAATGAGCTATGATTTCCTAGCTTTTGCAGTGTGATGAAAAATTTTTACATTAAAAATGCAATTAATTGCCTTATTTGATTTTTAAAAATCTGTTTAAAAAAAGTGTTTGTTCTAGAAGGTTAACTGTCATCCCTTGGTTCAGTTGATATCTGATCTGGGGAGGGGATCTGGAGGCTTCAAAAGTGTTTGAGGTTAGCATTTAGAAAGTGCTGATTAGAAATAAGTTGTGGCTATTCTCACCCTCTAAATTGATGTCTTTTTTGTTTTCCTTTTAGAATGGGCCAATGGTGGTTGGTTTAACACCTCAGGAAGCCAATGACAGGCTTACTATATTCCAGGTGCTGTTAATTTTAAGACATTAGCTAATACTACAAGTGAGCTAACACATAAATGCTCTGAAAAGGAATCTCAGTAGTTGAATGAACTTTCATTGATAGATAGGGTTACTCATTTGGCAAAGTCTGTTTTGTCTCAGTGCAAGCTCTGTTGGAATTTTTCTATGCATTTGCAAGGAATACTGTTAAAATCTAAAATTTTTTAGGAGTCAACATTTTTTAGGAGCTGCACAGATAATGAGGAGTGATTGCTAGATAAAATATTCTGATGAGAGTCTTCCCACAGGTTTAGTGTATTTGGCTATAGGCTATTCTTGTGTTCATTACTGTGTTTATTTTTCTGTGGTTGAAGTCTGTATCATTATTAGTATCTATTCCTGCAATAACAACTTTCAATGCTTCTGCTTTTCCCAGACTGCTATTCATTTGACTTCCTACTATGTTCCCTGAGTTATATTGCAGTTGACAATTAAATTATGTTTTTCTTTGCTGCTTTAATGGTAGTAATTCTTCCTTCAGGAGTCAATAAGATTTGCACAGAATACTTGGAGAGGTAGAATTTGGTGTATCCATCTTTTTATTTCTTTGTGTGTCATGCTTCACCTCTTTCAAGTGCAGTCTTAGCATTTATTGTTCTGTCACTGTGCCACATGAAGTAAATGGTTTTCCTGTCAGCTTCTAAAGATGTGCCTCCAAGCTAAATAAAAGTTGCTTTTCTCAAGAAAATTGTTGACAAAGCTGTTGACAGTGTAAGCTGTTACTATCTCTCTATATCTTTCTATTATTTCCTAGATTTTATTTTCTTTTTTTATTTCATTTTCTAATTCAGCTCTAATAATCATTTCAGATCTTGAACATTTAGTAATTTTTATTATCTTTTTTATAATTTATTATTATTTAGTTATTTTATTTACTTTTTTCTTTTTCTTTCTTAGAATCGATGTGATAATCTCTTTCGGAAATATATTACTTGTGCAGGTGGAGAGGATCTTTTTGGTTTGCCAGTTACTCAGTGTCCTCAACTGCTTGAAATAAAGAAGCAACTAAATCTGCTGCAGAAACTCTATAATCTATATAACAGTGTCATTGACACCATCAGTGGCTACTATGATATTCTTTGGTTGGAATTAGACATTGAAAAAATTAACAGTGAACTTATGGAATTTCAGAACAGGTGAGAAACTGCTGCTGTGTTAAAGTTGCCTAAAGTACTTCTTGAATATGATTATAATTGGTTAGCACCAATAATAATATATGAGCATGTATTTATTTAGTGAGGCATGAAAAATGTGGATTTAAATTGAAAAATATATCCATTACCAATGTCATAAAATCAAGGAAAATTTAGATTCTAAATGCTGAACATTATTATTCCTTAGACAGATTCTTGGCTACCTTTTTTAATAAGCTTGGAATAGATGTTGAAATTGTTATTTATTTTGTATGAAGGAAAGTTTCACCTTTTTTTTGTAACATTGTTCATGAGAGATAGATTTATGCTAGATGTCAATAGCAAGTTAGTGAATTGCTGAATAGTTTTTCTACAAAATGGGTTATATTGCATACACATGGAAGCTGAACTTTTCATCAAACCAGGAATAAAAAAATTTAAAGAATTTAACCCTGGGGAACAGGGTTTTTCTAGAGCTCAGAGCAGTGCATACATCAGTCTCACCAAAAGATGAAATCAAGATGTAGAACATTTCAACCGGTTTTGAAGATCACCTGCGCAGTTATTAAAATTATGCACCTACACTCCTTAAAGGGAGGCTGTAGCTGACTATCTAGCTATCAGTTATTGAAATAGACTGGAAACAGATTTTGTCACATGGAGAAGCACATGCAGAAACTCCAAATTAAAGGTAACCTTAATTTGGAAGGTATGTGTTCTCCTGTTAAAACCAAATACTGTGGCTTTAAAGAACAAGTATTTGAAACTTTTTGAAAAGGCTTGCTTTATCTCCAAGTAGGTGCCGTAAGCTCCCTCGTGCTGTAAAGGAATGGCAGCCTTTCCTTGACCTAAAGAAGACCATAGAGGACTTCAGTGAATGTTGCCCATTGCTTGAGCACATGTCAAGTAAAGCAATGATGCCTCGGCACTGGAAGCAGATTATGGATCTCACTGAACACAGATTTGATGTAGAGAGTGAAACATTCAAACTGAGGAATGTAATGGAAGTTCCACTATTAAGATATAAAGAGGAAATAGAGGTATTGTGGAGGAAGAAATATGGAAACAGGAAACCAACAATTTGCTTGTATAGTATAGGAGTATCAGAAGCAAGAAGGAAATCAAAACATTTCTGTAGAAAGAACAGAGACATGGATAATCACTTCAGGTTTTTGTATAAAATTACGACACAATATATCATGGTTTCAACTTCTTTTTTTATAAGTCATGCCATTTGTCAGGGTACCTTGCATTGTGACATTAAAATTATGAAAAATAATCACTATATTATTATTTTATTCCCCCCCTCAGTGTTGATTAAACTGGGATGTTGTATACAGATTATTAGCTATGGTGTTTGTATATCTGTAGACCTTTCCTCTAAATAGTTGCTCATGAGCTTAATGTTTCCTAGTGTTAAAGGAAATAGGAGCTAGATTCATATACCAGGGACTTGAGGGATTAATATTTTGTTTTGATATCCTGTTTATTTAAAAGGATATCTGCACCTGTGCTGTGAAGGAGAGAGACATTGAGCAGAAGTTAAAACAAGTGATAGCTGAATGGGATAACAAGATGTTTAACTTTGCAAACTTTAAAACTCGTGGGGAGCTTCTTTTAAGAGGTGACAGCACATCAGAAACAATTGCTACCCTGGAGGACAGCTTGATGATTCTTGGTTCTCTCATGAGTAACAGGTAACAGGAAAGCTGTTTACTTTAGTAAAAGTCTTTGTTTTAGTGAACAAATCTATCACAGAAATGAAGGTAAATAAACATCTAGATAAAACCTAAGAGCTTGCTTTTCCTTGAACTGTTTATGGGCTAGTTCTTACTGTATCTAGTTTACTTCCCCAGTAAGTTCTTTTGAAAACATGTAGCTGCAGCTTGGATTTCCTGAATGAACAGCTGAAAAGTTTTCATTGATGCAAGAAAGTGGAGGCACAAGAGGGAACACTACCTGGCTATGGCAGGCATACTGTGGGTGTGACAGGCACTGCTACTCTGCCCCTATGATAGGTCATTGCTTCATGCCAAAGGTGTTGAAAATCCCAATTAGAGTGAGCTTCAGTTTGTCTGGTTTCACATGCCAAAATACACAGATAAATAAGGAACACAGAACCCGATCATCAGGCAGATGCTCAAAAGCAGGAGTTTAGGAGAGTTCAGGAATTCTGAGTTTACAGCTTTCAGGATCTTGAGTAGTCCCTTTACCTTAGAGTGAAATTGTAGTTTTGCTCCCGCCCTACTCCTGTTGTGTCAGAGCTGTGCTATGCACCTTGTGTACACAGCAGCAAGTTGGAGCTGATTGGATTTAGAGCTGCCAACTAGTTGAATTAAGTTTTTATATTTTTAATTGAAAAATTTTAAGCATAAAAACGAGTCCTCGTCTTGTGACTTATGTGCTGCCTTTCAAGATTCTTGGTTTTTGTCTTGAAATAAAGAAATGCCTCTTTTCTGTTTTTTTTTTTTTTTTTTTTTTGTTTTTTTTTTTTTTTTTTTTTGTTGGTTTTTTTTTAATTGTAGATACAATACACCATTCAAGACACAGATTCAGAAATGGGTGCACTATCTTTCCAACACAACGGATATAATTGAGAACTGGCTGACTGTGCAGAACTTGTGGATTTATTTAGAAGCTGTTTTTATTGGTGGTGATATAGCAAGGCAGCTTCCAAAGGTTTCTAAACATGCCTTTTTTTCAGTTTTCTTATCAAAATTTTAAGAATAAAACTGTACTGTGATGTCATAGATGCAGTAAAATTAGTTTAATTTCTTTTAGTATTTAACAAAACTGAACTTGGTAGGAAGTTGGGTAAGCAGTGCCAGTGGAAGACATGGTGTGACAAAGAATAAGAAAGTCATGTGATCTGTTTGATCTTTTGATTTCCAGATTATAAAGCAGTTAACTAATATGTATTTAAACATTGTGCCTAGTAGTAGCCTTCTGTAGTATTACCTACCACTAGCATAGTAGTACCTAGGAATCCTTATCTTAAACTTTCCTGCATGGCTTTTCAAATTAAAAATGAACTTTAGTTTTAGAAAAAAAAATCTTTGGCTTTGAAGCTCCAATTCAAGTATAATGAGTTTTCTGTCTTTTTCTCTAGAAATGTAAGAGACAGCCAAGTATAAAATAAGCTCTATTGTGTAAGCTGAAAGAATTGTGTCTAAGCTGAAATATTTCTAGAAGACATATGATTACTAGTGAGAAGATTGCTGTTGAGATTACTGGGTGCTGGTTCTGGAAGCAGGTGCCTTTTCCCTCTTCTCTCTTCCCTCCTCCGTTTCTTCCATTCCACATTCACTGTCGTGTTTCAACAGGAAGCAAAGCGTTTCTCTAACATTGATAAATCCTGGGTAAGGATCATGACCCGAGCTCATGAAACACCCAATGTTGTTCAGTGCTGTGTTGGAGATGAAATAATGGGACAATTATTGCCACATTTACTGGAGCAGCTTGAAATCTGTCAGAAATCGCTCACAGGGTAATATTACTACGAGACCATGTTCTTGGCCAGATGGTTGTGCATTGTGTAACTGGGGAAAGAGCAATTGCTCAAGTACTCTCCCATGAACTTTGAAAGATCATGTTCTTATTCTACTGTGAATGCAGTTGAGCTGAGCAGACAAGTTAGCAGAATAATATAACACCTCCAAAGAAACCAGCTCATAGATAAGTATTTCATTTGTGGCTAAGGTGTCACTCACTTTCTATCTCCGTTGGAACCAAGCTGGTTTCAGTCTAGTTTCGATCCAGAAGGCAGTCTAGATTTGTGTGTCCCATTCACACCTTTCACAGATCTTTTTTACAAGATCTGGGAGACATTCAGCTTGAGAGATGTAAACAGCAAGTAAAAGAGTTAATGTAAAAATATTTTATTTCAGTTTAGTTTCTTTTCTTTTTACTGGTGTTTAGATGATAGCAAATAATAAAAGTTTTGCATGAAATGATTTCTGATAATAAGAGAGTAGCTTTAAAGCAGATGCTTAACATGAATGTATGATGCATTAAATTTGTTATTGCTACAGCTAAAAATTGTATAATAAATTGTGAGAAACATCACTTTTAAAGAGGAAAGGATGTAGAAATCAACCCAAATCACTTACCATCTACTCCCTCCCGGCTTCTCTACCAATTTTTAAAAAATACAGGTACCTGGAGAAAAAGCGCCTGCTATTTCCACGATTCTTCTTCGTGTCAGATCCTGCTCTCTTAGAAATTCTTGGCCAGGCATCCAACTCTCACAATATACAGGCACATCTGCTGAATGTGTTTGACAACATCAAAACTGTCAGGTTCCATGAAAGGGTATGTACTTGCACGCCTTGGTGTTGCATTCCTTCACATTAGCAATGTGTCATACTTGCTAAATTAGAGAGCTACTTGGTTGCATAAGGCATTCTGCTGTTTTACTTTATTCACTAACTATTTGATGCTGAGTAGGCTTTCTTCATTTAAGAATTGTTTCATATCCTCATCCATGATGTAGGAAAACTTCACGTAGAATAGCAAAACAAAAATTTACACCAGTGCTTAAATTTCAGAGAAATCCATCCATGTACTGAACTTTTTTTCTGTGGCTACCTCTCAAATAAGCTTTTGAGTCTTTACAAGCTTACAATCTTTATATTGCCTGTATTTGTATTTTTCCATTCATCTTTTGATTGTAAGGAAAAGTGTATATACTGTCTCTATTGCTTCTGACTTGCCCTCACTGCACCTTCACACACAATGTTTTAAGAACACTTTTCTTACACCTTTTACAAGAACAGATAGCAACATTTTCTCCTTAGGTATGCATTTTCTTAGAAACTAATTACCTCCCCGTGCTTTTGAAATTCCTTTGATTGTCCATGTTCCTTAACTTTTCTGTTTTCATTGTTTTTGATTCTAAGGCTGTAAATTTTGTTAGGCTGTTGACCCACCAATAAGGGGGGAAGGCTTTCTTTATTGTGACCGGAAAGTGGATGTTGTTACAGAATCACAAAATGGGGCAGGTTGGAAGAGACCACAGTGGGTAGTCTGGTCCAGCCTCCCTGCTCAAGCAGGGTCATCCTAGAGCACATGGCACAGGATTGCCTCCGAAACTTAAGTGAGATTCAGGAATTGTCAATATATTAGGTTTTGTCTCCTTGTTCATGACAGTGTTTTGTTTAAGGCCTTTCTGCATAGCAAAATAATGATTTAATAGTCTTTACGTTTCATTGAACAAGTTGATATAATTCATTAGTTGCTTAAATCAGTGTAATGGAGTGATTGCAGGAAAATATGAATTATTGTAAAGATAAATAATGTATCTATAAACACAAGATATTTTTTCTTTTACTAGATATATGATCGTATACTGTCAATTAGTTCACGAGAGGGTGAGACTGTAGAGCTGACTAGACCTGTAATGGCTGAAGGTAATGTGGAAGTTTGGCTCAGCTCTCTGTTGAAGGAATCCCAGCTATCACTGCACCAAGTTATTCGCCAGGCAGCTATGGACATCCAGGAAACGAGTTTCGAGATTACTGAATTTCTTTCTACTTATCCAGCCCAGGTAATATCATTGCTAAATGAATGAAGAATTATTTCCAGATATTTTTCAGTTTTTTCTTTGCATTCAAAGTTGCTGCCAGTTCTAAATACAAAACTAGCATTTAATTTTATTTGAATCATCTCAATCTTTTAAGTTTCAGGTTCACATAGCTGAACCCAAAAGAATATCACTTACCATAAAGCTCCTGTTTAAAAAGGAAGCTGAATGTAATAAATTAATATAATGAAGTTAATACTATTTTTTACAAGCTTAATACTTGACTGCTGGAAGAAAAGTAGCAAAATTGTATGTTTGTTCATATATTCAGGATAATGCAATGCATTGCTAAAGATTTGAAACTGAGGGTGTTGTTGAGGGAAAATTATTTTAGTAGAAGCTTCCCTTGTGATCAGGAATGTTGGAGATGGAATAAAGACTTTGTGAATTACTCTAAAATATTTCAAAATGAAGCAGTAATTATTCACTGGCTAGTTATTATTTATATAAAGTATATTTGTTACATATGATATTTTTATATATACTGTATATTATACTGAGCAGTTGTATAAGAAATACACTGTTGGCAGTATCTACAAGACTGAGATACAGGCTTAACTTTGCATTTAAGAATGCAGCTGGACACACAAAACATGACCTCTGTTTCCATGAATCCATGGAAAGTAATTTTATATATATAGTAGGAGAAAAATTTCTTTAGTTTCTCTGTGTCTGTGAATGAACATTTTAGGTGAAAGAGAAAAAATTATGAAGCATATACTTCTGTGTTTCCTAAGGTTGGGTTATTGGGGATCCAAATGATTTGGACAAGAGACTCAGAAGAAGCTTTGACTCTTGCCAAGCAGGATAAAAAAGTTATGCGTAAGACAAACCAGTTTTTCCTGGATCTTCTGAACATGTTGATAGATATGACAACAAAAGACCTTAGTCCATTTGAGCGAGTTAAATACGAGACATTAATCACTGTTCATGTGCATCAGAGGGACATTTTTGATGGTCTTGTAAGTATTAAGAAATTAAAAATTAATTACAAGTAGTTTTCCACATAATACAATGTGAAATGATAAAAAAATACTATGATACCTATGAGCTCCTGCCTCATAAGATAAACATTTAATTTCATTACTCTAATGATTATGTGGCTGGAATATTATAAAAGTGCAGATGCTGCTTCAATCAATCTTAATTACTTTTAAGTAATTCAGTGGGTTTTCCTCTCCCCAAGCAGTAGCAGTATTTTATGTTTCATGTTGGTCCACTAAAGTTAATAGTGCCTCTGTAGCATGATCAGTTAGGGACTTCTTTTTCCCCATACATTTGTTGGAAGCAATTTTCCTTTTTCTGGACTGCATAATGAATTTCTACAAGTCAATTAAATGAATATAGAGCTATAGTACAGGAAAAAGTTTGAAGCTGGTATTCTCTCTATTCTAGTTTCAATAGCATACATAATTATTACTTAGGAATTTTTAAATTCACTTTATATCTTCTCATGCTGACACAGGATGCTAAAATAAGGAAAATGCATTTACTTTGATCAAACTTAAAGCTAGCATGCCCTTTTACCTATGGGAAGTCCTGGAGCTGATTCTGAAATTAAGCTGTCCAAGAAAAGAATTATTTAGTTTTGGTCCATTATTAATAGGCAGGCATTTATCTTTTAATTGTAGAATAATTTGTTTCTAGTATGATCATTTTATGTAAAGTGTAGTTTTTAGATACAAACTAAATTATTTTTTAAATCCTGTTTTAATGTTTGATAGAGCAACTGTGACTTATTCTCAGTTCTGTTGCATTCCTTAGATAGAATCAGCACCATGACACTGCCATGAAATATCTTTTTTCTCAATAGGCATGTGGTTTCATACAATTCTCATAGCAGTTCATGAAATCACATTATGTTCTTCTGACTCATGTAAAAGTAAAGAGGTAGAGAGGCCTAAAAGGAATGGCAATTTTAAAGTTAAACAGAAATTACTGTTGTTTGAGGCTTATGGACTACTAATTTGTATTTAGACTTTTGACACACTCGTCTAAAGTCTGAAGTTCCTCTGCCTAAGTATGCGATTGAACAATAATGTATTACAATTTTTGTGGTAAAAATCCAGATATATTCTCCACTATCCACTATATTTTACTATATTTGCAGTGTTGCCTTTGAATCTGCTACTTAGATGACATAATATAAATGTGAAAGTAAATGTTAACCATGAATGCCACAGCCTTGTCTTCCCTCTCTTAGTGCTGCATGCATATCAAGAGCCCTACGGACTTTGAATGGCTGAAACAATGTAGATTTTATTTTAATGAAGACTCTGATAAAATGGTGATTAAGATCACTGATGTGAGCTTCACATACCAGAATGAATTCTTGGGCTGTACTGACAGGCTTGTCATAACACCTCTTACAGACAGGTGAAAAAGACTAATTTTATTCCTTTATTCTTTGCTGCCAAACCTCAGCTTTTACAAGAGCAATTTTGTCATTCCTGTTGGATGCACATTGATCTCTGCAGAGTTTATCCTTCACAGTCTTGTCAAAGTCAGTACTTCCGTATGGAATGCTTAAATATTTTTTGTTTCTGTGCCTTTTAATGTGAATAATGTCCGACTTTTTTTCTACCACATACTTGCACTGGTCCCCATATGTGTCCTGAAGGTCACATAATGTAAGTGACATTCATTCTTATATGCGTGAAGCCAACATATCTGAGGATCTGATATATCCAACAGATAAAATATGTAGAGATACAGGACAAAAGTAGGTGTTTACAGACAAGCTAATGAAAAGAACTAAGAAAGAGCAGACAGGAAAGCAATTTTTATTCAGCTGCAGTAGTTTGGAGATCTTTGATCAAAAAAGATGTTGAAAGAATTCCAATCCTATTAACAGAGAGATCTACCTGTCTAACTCAAATAGCACAAAGAATGCTTTATAACCTATCATTGGCAAAATCAAGCCATTGTTTGGTTGGTTGTGTTTTTTTTTTTTAACTATTCCATACAAAAAAATTCTAAAGCTAGTCTTGATATATAATTATTAGCTGGTGTTTTGCTGCATTATGCATAGATGTTTCATTTACGAAAATGGGATGCACTGCATGATCAAATTTCAAAGATGGACAAGAAAGGAAAGGTTAGATATCTTTCATTATTGTACTCCACAGTATAATGTGTTTCAAAGCTACTCCAGACAAAATAACTCAGTATCCAAGCTATTAAAACTAAGATTAGGCAGCATCTCTGTAACTTCTTTCTTCCTTTCTTGTGATCTTTCAGGTTACTGATAATTGAGGATTATCTGTTCTTTCACTTTATGTGTGATGAAATGAACCTTAATATTCCCTGCATCAGAAACCGAGTGAAGGGGTTTTGTCCTTACAGATCAAAATTGTAATTAGTGGACTATCATTTCAGCGCTTCCCTTTCCTTCTTTAAATCAGACCTTGCACAAGTTCCTCTAGCACTATACAGAAATCCCTCTGCTGCACCTTGATTGATTGTTGCCTTTTAGATGTTACATCACTTTGGCTCAAGCATTGGGCATGAACATGGGTGGAGCACCTGTGGGACCTGCAGGAACTGGAAAAACTGAAACCGTGAAAGATATGGGACGGTGCCTTGGAAAATATGTAGTGGTCTTCAACTGTTCAGACCAGATGGACTTCCGAGGACTTGGGAGGATCTTCAAAGGTAAGATGTGGACCAAAGGTAAGCTGTTGGCCAAACAGTCAATTGTTTTCTTGCGTGCACCAAGCACAGTGTAACTAACTGGGCAGAGAAAGTGACCCACTGTACTCAGCTTTGGAGTGGCCTCATCTCAAGTACTCTGCAGTTCTGGAGTCAACAATACAACAACATATAAAAATTCTGGAATATATCCAAATGACAGCAAAAAAGATGGTGAAAGAGCTAGAGGACATGACTTAAGAGGAACAGCTGAGTATACTATGTTTGTTTTGCTTTGAGAGACTGAGGGGTACCCTCTTTGCTGTTTATAACTTCCTCATGAGGGTGAGTGGAGATGGAGGTGCTGATCTCTCTGGTGTCTGATGGGGGAATGGCTTGAAGCTGCATGGGTGAAATTCAAGCTAGGTATTCACTGAGTGTGGTCAAGCACTGGAGCAAGCTCTCCAAGGAAGTCATTTGGGTCTCAAGCCTGTTAGTGTCTAAATAGTAATTATAAAATGATCTTTTATATATGGTTTAAATTTTAGATACACCTTTAAGGAGTCAGCAGTTCTATTTGTTGATCTTCATAAGTCCTTTATAAGTCAGTCCTTTATATTCTGAGATATTTTAGGAACTACATGAAAGTTTCAAAGGATAAGAGGACATCTCCATGAAACAAGGTTGAAACACAACAGGCAGATAATTTCAGCCTTTTAAATAATGCAAGTAATTAATATCTTTTTATGTGTATAAAATACAGTTGGAACACTGTCTTCAGTAAATAGAAATGCTATGAAAACATGACACAATTTATGAAAGGATAGATAAGGTCACTTAAAATGACTTAAAGTCACAAGGAGAACTGCTGCTGTGAAGAGAAAATGCTATGAAATTTATTGTTGACCTGGTGGGATGTGCTGAGTTTTGATTTCAGTGTTTTGTCTCATTCAAATATTGAAGTTTCTATCAGTAGAAGGAAATGCATGGGTTCATCCTAGATATGCTAAAAACAATTGGCAGAGTTCACTGAACTTAGGTGCAGATGACATTTTTTAAGCATCTGAAATTTATACCTGTTAGTCATGACAGATGTCAAATTAGAGACCAAATGGAAGTTCTTGATTATTGTGTTGTTGCAAGTGACTGTATCTATGATTTTGTTTTGTTTTTCCCACAAAATCCAAGTAAAAATACAGTTCTGGAATAGACTGACCTCCAGCTTCTTGATGCAACTGTACTGTTCAGTTTAATATGTCAAGTAAGCTGTTGACAACTTGTCACATTTTCATAGAATTACTGGAGGAATTTTTCTTTGGGGGGTAAAGAGGGACAGGAAACCATTTAAGATATAAGAAAAAGAGAAAAAAATCAAAGAACGTAATATGCTAGAAAATCTTAAGGACTTTGTGAGTTTGTATTTCTTACTTGAAAAGGAATTAAAATTCTTCTCTTTGTTCCTTTCCCAACCCTCAAAAATAAACACTTCTGTCCCTTCCCTTCCCTCCCCCCCTCCCCCCACCCCCACCCTGAGATAGATTAACATAATTTTTGGCTTGTGAATTGCACCAAAAAAGGTTTTAAAAACATCATGGTTATATGCTTAATTGCTTTTCTCTTTGAAGGTCTGGCTCAGTCTGGCTCCTGGGGTTGCTTTGATGAATTCAATCGTATTGATTTACCAGTGCTCTCAGTAGCTGCACAGCAAATAGCAATCGTGTTGACATGTAAGAAGAAACGTAAAAAAAGATTTGTTTTTACTGATGGAGACAATGTAGAAATGAACCCAGAATTTGGCATCTTTCTTACTATGGTAAGTATTCAGTAAGTTCTAATATACCAGTGAGGACTGTACAATAATCAAGTCTAACTTGGTACTTGCTAACTCTTACATCATTCAGTTCTTAGAACTAGCTCACTGATAGTGTGAGAACACTGAGCATTGCTGCAAAAACAGTTTATGGTGTCTTGTTTCAATAGCATCAAGTACATGCAACTAAAAAACGCAGGCATCTTATTTGCAGGCATAAATACAAGTTATCTCAATTTCAGATTGCTTCTACATGCCAAATTCTGGTTCCCAAAGTATGTTTTTTGCTACAATTACAGAGAAATTGCCATAAAGATATAGGTAGGAGTAGCCAGTAAAAATAAGACCTATAAGACAAACTCAGATTTGAAATGCTTATTTTTCATGTCTCATGGGTATAAAAGAGGCAAAAATTCTGTAGAGATATGGTGGTGAGTCTGCATGGCAATTAATTTTGACATTTGACTTAAAGCCAGTGAATTATTTTTACTACCAAGATGGTATATTCGTTTGCTGATTCTTCTGTTTGTGCAAGGTACATTCAACTTCAACACCTGTTTTTCCTCTCCAGAATCCAGGATATGCTGGACGGCAAGAACTTCCTGAAAACTTGAAGATCAATTTCCGTTCAGTGGCTATGATGGTTCCTGATCGTCAGATCATAATTCGTGTTAAATTGGCCAGTTGTGGTTTCATTGATAATGTTGTGTTGGCAAGGAAATTCTTTACACTGTACAAGCTGTGTGAAGAACAGCTGTCAAAGCAGGTGATTACACTCATATGATGCAACCTGATTATTTTAGGGAAAAACTCTGTGAAATCACAAAATATTTGTGTGAAGAATAAGGAAAAGTTCATGCTCACTAAGTAAGCTAAGAGACACTTGCAGTTTAGTAATGCAGCCCTCTGCTGTCCTGGGAGATTAACTCCTGCTGCAGGTTGTCGGTGCAAGGATGGGGCTTTCATGCAGATTGCCACTTATTATTAAGATTTAGCTTTAGTGCATGGTGATGGCTGAGGCAAATAAGATTAATTATAGCCTTTGTTGATCTTACAGAGTGGGTTGAGAGGCATTTGGTTTGTGCTGCCTGTGCTTGTACAGATATTTCTCAGCTTCCAAGGGCCACAGAGAATTCAAAATAATACTGATAAAGTATTTCTTAATAGTCCTTGGGAACTCTGTCTTGATTAAATGACTTATGATTAATTTTTTTTTTCTGTCACATCTTAGATTTTAATAGATGGTAGCAGATTTGGAAAGTGAATTTGCCTATTTTCATACAGCCCAAGAATAGTTGGTGGGTGTTTGGAGGCATTTGAAACACATGTACCACTTCTCCTACATATTCATCCATGCCTAAATAGTAAATAAGAACTATTTCATCCCTATTAACTTGGGGAAAATCTTCCCAAACTTCACATATCTTCTAGGTGCATTATGATTTTGGCTTGCGGAATATATTGTCTGTGCTGCGTACGCTGGGAGCAGCAAAAAGAGCAAATCCCACAGATACTGAATCTACCATTGTCATGCGTGTTCTGAGAGATATGAACCTGTCTAAACTGGTAAGTTCTGAGGACCTGATAAATAATTTAAACTGCACTTTGGAGCTACGTGATCTCTAGAAGATTGTATGTGACCTTTACACTGAAGCTAGCTTGAAAATGTTTCATTCTCTGAGTGGAACATTTTAGCTGGGAGGGAGATAAATTTCTGTTAGTACCTGTGTGGGACTGAGGAGGGAGTGAGCTTTCTGTTGCTTGACTTTCTACCTGGGCTTAACCTTGAATTGTTCACAGTTTTTTTTACTTATTTTTCCTGCTACTACTACTGTTAGTAGTAAGTAGATGTCTGTGCAGTAACTTCTTAAGAAACTTGTGCTTAAGTATTTAGTCACTCTTTTGAAAGAATCTGTTATTCATAGTAATAAGTACCATTTCACCTGTCTAAATAGCTAAAAACCCTCTTCTGTTGCTGTGATACATACTCTTTTTTTTTGCACCAAATAAAATTTTCTAAATGTTATTGCTGAAATCTACTGTAAGAAATTCAGTCTGCATGTTAGTGATTCATTTTCACAAATGGAAGCATCACATGATCTATTTCTGCTGTGTCCTTCTAATGTTTAGCACCTAGAGGATTATATAGATTGTTCCTTAGGTTCTCAAGCATTTCTTTAGGTCTTCAGGGCTTAGGGATTGTTCTTTCTAAAGCTGATAAATTGAACTGGTTTTAGTCTTTGTGGATTTTTGTTTTCCCTGATTTTCATTAGATTGACGAAGACGAACCCTTATTTCTGAGTTTAATTGAAGATCTGTTTCCAGATATCCAGCTTGATAAAGCAGGCTATCCTGAACTTGAAGCAGCCATTGACAAACAGGTGATGTTTCTCATGATTTTGTTGCTCTGGTATAATTGGTATAATTGTCATGAAGTGACATCTAAGAAAATTCTTGTGGAGTCTATCAAGCTGGCAATATTCTATTTTACTATTTAAACTTTTTCATAAATCTTTACCACTGGCACAGTATTATTAAGCTTATTCTTCAGGTCACTGGATTGAGATTATAGTGTCCTGTGGTTTTCTTGAGTCATGGTTACTGGGGTCCAATTTGAAAAATGCATGTATATGAGCTTGCCTTATGTCACCCAGGATTTATTATTTATCTAAAGTCCTGACAATTAGAATATTATTTTGAGAAAAGATTTACTTAAAATTGCATCTCTTTTATTTAATTTCCCATTAGGTGTTTGTAATACTTCAGTAGGGCCAACTTAAGAATATAATGTATATATATATATTATAGGTATATCTAATAGATTATAATGTACATAGAGTCTGGTTTACCTTATTTTTCTCAATACATATTTGAATACCAAATATATCTCCTTTTTCCAAGTTTTTTTTAACATACACAAAGCCTTTACAAAGAGTATAATAATCTGTTGATGATATATCAATATCTATCTATCTGTCTATATCTAAAGGCATCAAAATATATTTTGTGCCCTAAAATAATAGTAATTTGGTTTTCTGTCACTGTCTCTTAGGTGGAGGAATCTGGCCTTGTTTGTCATCCTCCTTGGAAACTGAAAGTTATCCAGCTTTTTGAAACCCAGAGAGTAAGGCATGGATTGATGACACTAGGACCTAGTGGTGCAGGAAAAACTACCTGCATCCACACCTTAATGAAAGCAATGACAGGTAATGTTAGTCCTTATATTGTAAACTGTTACTGAACTGTTACACTGTGAACTTTAAGCCCCATTGTTTCTTTTCAGAAAGCCTCAATTGCTTCTCTGTGAGAATATATTACTGGGAGAATGAGTTTGTATGTTGAGATTCTAATTATTCAAGTAGCTTAGAAATATCTGACATTAAAAACCATATGCTTCATGTCCTTTTGTCTATATTATCATACTTTTATGAGAAGTTCTTATTCTAGATGGATTAAGAAAGAGGAATACAGTCTAGGCAGGCAGCTCAGATTAAAGCATCTCCTGAGTTTTGCTGAGGTAATGCTGGAACCTTTTGCTAATCAGAAGTATTTATGTCTTTTTGAACACAGTGCATAAGACAGGGACTTTGCAATATAAAATAACTGGTTTTATAACAATAAATTCCTGGTTTAGACAGGGGTAAAAAGTCTTTGGTTGTGTTAATTTTGTGTCCTGGCTGGAGGCTTGAAGACTGTGGGGTTTTTTTTGTTTTGTTTTTGTTTTTGTTTTTTTTTTTTTTTTTTTTGTTTTGTTTTGTTTTTTTTTTTGTTTTTTTCATCTGTACTTCTAAACAAATATATTAGTTGAAGAATGTCTGCTAGATCTTATTAAAATAAAAGGTCATAGCTTGGGGAGAAAAACATATCTTTTGAGGTAAGCTTGTGTTACCCCATTTCACAAGTTGCTTATATGATTTTTCAGAAGTGAATAATTTCTGTAAAAAATAGTTCAAAAATAGTTCAGCAACTCTTATACATGCAGTAATGTGCTGTGTTTAAGAAACACTGTAAGCTCTACATTGCAATGGAAACGATTGTTCCATTTAGGGAAAAATCCAGAAAGAACAAAGTTGCATTGCACAGTTTTCCTATCTTTTTTTCTAGCACTGAGATGTGAACTACTACCAAGATAAAGTCACCTCACTACTTTTTTCAAAGCTGATCTTCTCACACAACCTCATGAAACGTTAAAATGCATGATCTGGCAGGCTTTTATCTTACATGTTAGTGAAATCTGATTATAATGAAGTTATTTTGAAATAAGTAATTTTTTCAGCTCTTTCTTTCAACATTTTACTACTGCCTCCTGGTTATGCTTTAATATTGGGTTTTTTTAAAGATGTCCAGCATTGTAGTTTTTAAGCTGTTGCTAACAAGATAAAAAATGAAGATTATGTCGTTGTGATATGACTAGTTAGAATTTGTCTGTGCAAGAGAATTCACAAGAATATGCCAATATTGTATATTTTATCTGTTCTAAGATGTAGGCAAGTGCACAGAAGGGCAGAATAATCAATCATCCATCTGGTATTTATTCATAGGGTTTTAAAAATGTGCATCCAAACCAAATGTTTTAAAGCATTATTGTTTGATAAGCCTTCAAAATATTAAACTAAACCTTGAATAAATTTCATCTTGCTGCTTTTCTGTTCCCAATGAAGCTATGAAATGTGAATTGAATATTCAAAAGTTTCAGAACTTCATTTTACTTTTTCTGATGTCTCCAATTAATGAATTTTGTATAACAAGAGAAGTTTTTCAAATACAGATATCCTTATAATTATGATGCATATTAAAGCATATACTTGTGTGTAATGAGTTTGAGTTTGTCAAAGTTCTTTTACCTCTAAAAAGAAATGTAAAAACTAACTGGTGGTCTGCCTTCACAGATTGTGGACAGCCTCATCGTGAAATGAGAATGAATCCTAAAGCTATAACTGCTCCACAAATGTTTGGACGCCTTGATGTGGCAACAAATGATTGGACAGATGGAATATTTTCAGCGCTCTGGAGAAAAACTTTAAAAGCAAAGAAAGGTATTGTGGTGGGTTGACCTTGTCTGGACTCCAGGTGTCCACCAAGTTGCACTACAGCTCCTTTGCCCAGCTGGGCAGGGGAGAGAAAATAAACAGAAAACAACTCACAGGTTGAGATAAGGCAGTTTACTAAAGTAAAAGCAAAAATTTGCATAAGCACAATGAAAGAGAAGAAAAAGGATTGTTCTCAACTTCCCATCAGCAAGCGATGTTCAGCCACTTCCCAGGAAGCAGGGCTACAGCACACAGAGAGGTTGCTCCAGAAAGCAAACACTGTAAACAACAGATGCCCCCCCTCTTCCTTTCCTTAGCTTTTATATCTGAGCAGATGTCATATGGCATGTAATATCTCTTTGGATATTTTGGGTCAGCTGACCTGGTTGTGTCCCTTCCCAGGATCTTACTCAAGCCCAGCCCCTTGATGTGGGGAATATTGAGAGACAGAGCTGATGCTGTGCCAGTGCTGCTCAGCAGTACCCAAAACACTGATGTGTTACCAGCACCTTTCCAGCCACCAATGCAGAGCACAGCACTGTTTAGGGCAGCTATGGGGAAAGGAAATCCAGCTCAGCCAGACCTAATACAGGTATAATGAAAAAGGCTTCCATTCAAAATAAAACAAGAAAAATCCTCAGAAAAGAAAAAGTTTCAGGAAAACTTTATAAAGCACAGTAACAGGGGTTTTTTTTTTTATATGGAAGCATTAGAAAATTGCTGGAAGAACTTCTGTCCCTTTTACAGTCTCTATTCTAAATGCTTTGTGTTCAAACAGTGTAGTAAAACAAATACTACTTCACTGCATATTCTTTCTTTTGTATATTAGGCCCTCAGATGGAAGGAAAATGGAAGGTAAAAGTCGGTTGCCCCATTAGTGGTATCCTATAAAAATTTTGATGCTGTCAGGATTTCTACTTGTTCTCTACCTGCCATATTAAAAGGAACCAGTTGTGTCATAACAGCTAGCCCTTCACATATGCTAGTCCATCTCAAATGGCACTAGATAATTCTATTTAGGCAGCCAATTTCTGCATAAAGTTATGCTGACATATATTCTTAGGCTGTTATTTTAACTAAATGTGTGCCCTTGAGGGTTTGATGCTACTAGATTCTTGCTTTATTATTGCTTCCTTTTTTTTGTCTGGAATTAGTATGTGATCTTTTCATTATGCCTTAGAAGAAAAAGTAAAAGAAAATCCTAACACTTGTTGCACTATTTAATATAAAAATTCTCAGTCTTGAGAAATACAGATACTTTTAAAATAGAAAATTCTTTTCAATTTAATTTTGGTAGGCTTGTTTCAAATCTAGAAATGTAACACCCTTGAGAATGTAACATGGCATTAACTATTGATTTTTTTATCTTTTCCTTCAAGATGAAATATGTATTAGCACACTCATATGACTTCCTCAGATTTACTCTGTAAGAATTCTGTAATATCTCTTTATGAGTCAGACTCCAGACTATCTCATGCTTGAGATGCCTGAACTGTAGCTATAAAAACCGTCACATAAAAAGTTTATAATCTGTTTCATATCTCCTTGGTTCAACACTAGCAAAGCTCCAAGCCACCTAGGTCTTCAAAAGAAACACTGACTCTGAAGGCAAAAGGATCATCTCTGGCTAAGGAGCTGTCTAGAAATGCACAGTGGGGCTGCCTCCTCCCTAAGGGGTGGGCAGCCAGGAGCCAAGGTGGGATCTCTTTCCAGCCAGGATCTGTTGCTCTGTACCCAACTGAGGCAAGCAAAACAGACCAAGACCCTCCTAGGAAACAGAAGCAGGCTTTAAAACACCTTTCTATTAGAAAATGGAACGCAGTGGAAAAACTTAAAAGGAAGCTGGATCAAGTTTAGGAACAGAACAAATGACAAGAATCTTCCCCTAATGGACCTCTTTTACTTACGACATTGTTTTGAAAGAGTGATTTTTCAAGTGTTCCTTTCATATATTTTCTCTACATTTATAAAACTCATTGAAAACAAATGAATGGTGTTTAAATATATCTGTAGTTGTTATCTTCTTTATGTCATTTAATGTAACTTGAAATAAACCTAATTTATTACTGTCTTGAAGACTGGATCCATAAAACTCTTTCGGAGTATTAAAACTCATGACTTTTGCTGATGGCACTTTATATACTGAAGAATGGATAATTATTAAGAATCGGTGACAAAATGAAGTACCCAACTGAAATTGAGTGATGGAAATGGTAATTGTATTAAAAGCTGAGATTGTGGCTGTGTGCATGAATTCAGAATTAGTTAAAAATTTGTTTGCAGAAATAAGAAGCTGGTCTTTGAAAGAAACTAGCCGTTCATCCATAGGTGCTTTTGTCTGTTATGTTGCATTGTAGGTGATCACATCTGGATAGTTCTTGATGGTCCAGTCGATGCTATTTGGATTGAGAACCTTAATTCTGTCCTGGATGACAACAGAACTCTAACGCTGGCAAACGGTGATCGGATACCCATGGCGCCAAATTGCAAAATAGTCTTTGAGCCTCATAATATTGATAATGCTTCCCCAGCAACAGTTTCAAGAAATGGCATGGTGTTCATGAGCTCATCAGTTCTCACCTGGAGTCCTATCCTTGAGGTAGAACAGCTAAGTATCTGTATATGCATTGAAAGTTTTACTGGCTACTTCTTCAACACTTCACTAATTACTGTAGAACCATTTTTGTGCCTTTTGCTATGAAATCCCTTTTCCTCTGTATAAACTTCTAGGTCAATACTTAAAATAGCAATGTTTCTGGTAGTTTGTACAAGAATGAATAATTTTTTTAAGGAACATAGTTAACATATTACACTTTTAAGAATACGGTAATTTTACTTTGACACAAATTTGTAATTAGAGTTATTTTATACAATTGAAGGATAACTTGGTTTTTAAAACTACCTGGTAGCCCTTATTACAGCTTCAGACCAAGGAGGAGAAAAGAGTGAAGTTGATTCAGGAAACTTGAAATCCTCAAGAAAATACGAATTCTCTTGATATTTCTTAAAATTTATTGCAGTTGGGATTTAGAACCAGAAATAAAGTCAATGCAGCATCAAAACATGTAATTTTTAAATTGATGCTGTTACTTGGTTGTCTGTTAACATTCCTAGAAGCAAAGTATCTGAAGAACTAAGCAGTAGTTTCTCTCTCTCTGGCATGGAATGAATAATTCAGAAAAACAGAACATGTTTCAGGTGTGTTTTAGAGTCAAAATCCAGCATATAACATATTGAAATATATCAAAGCGATTTATAAAGTCTTTTTTTTTTTCTTCCATATGTCATCTTTCATCTTCCAAAACCCAGTAAAAATAAATCCTAGTCTTGACAGAATGCTTGTGACAATATAGTGGATGACAAATTCTGAGACTTGAGCAGACAATTTTTTTTCATGTAGCAAGAATCTTGGTAAAAATGAAACATGGGAGTTCCCAAGAATCTACCTAATGTTCCATAGTAATATACTTAAACAAAGCTTTCAGTGTTTAATTCCAGTTTTCTTTTCTGTGAAGAAAACAATAGAGACAATAGCAGTTAAAAAAAATTAGTTTCTCATTTTCTTCTCTTAAGCCCTATATTAACTTAAAAAATTTCAGTGAAGTACACTACTCAGGATTAGCACTTTAAAAAAGAAATTAAAATAAATAATTTTTTTCTCTGCATTTTTTCTTGTCTAGGCCATCTTGTTGAGAATGCTTGGTTAGCATTATTTTGCTTTGATAAACGTGGTTGTCTCCTGAATATCAAAAATGAAAGCTTTCTCCTGCATGGCTAAGATACTGATTTCTGTGATCATACAGATAATTACTTAATTACTTTCCCCTGAAACCCAAGTAATATCTGGTATATTTCACTATAATCCCAAATTAAATTCCTTTATATGGGCTTTAAAATTCATTTTTATATGGACTTTAATTATAAGATAGGAATTATTTTCTGTTTATGAAATTGGAACACCATCCAGGAGTTTGTAGTATATTTGTTTCCCTGTTTTTCAGACTTAAAAAGACAAAAATTTATAAGTTACTATGAGCTAACAGACTAAATTTCACTGCCCTCCATTCTAGTATGTATCACATTAACAAGTTTTTAAAAATATTTCTTAAGATGAATGTCTCACAGTCTCATTCAGTCATTTCATTTTCTAAATCAAATAGGATACCAGCAGAAAATGAAACTAATCCTCACCTAGTTTGTGTTGCTTAACTAGTCCTATGAAAATACAGCTTAATCCTATGAAAATACAGCTGGCCCACATTAGCTTTCAGATATCAGCCTTTTGTAGTGATTACTCTATATTATTCTCAGATTTCTTATTTTTTAACCCTTAAAGGTTCTCATGCTTGTAAGTTTTATATAGCTTGCTGTTTATAACCAGATTCCTTGTCCCTAAATCCATGAATTGTCTGGCAACAGAGGAAAATTGGCTTGTGGCACTGCCTAGAACCAATGTCCTTAGCAAATTATAGGTTTCAGCCCAGACAGAACTCAAAAGAGACAGTATGCTGTAGTCCAAGCCCTGAGAGCCAGGCAGTCCCTGGTGCCTCTCTTAGGGACTGGAGGCAGTGGAGCCTCTTTTCAGGCATACTGCCCTGAAAAGAGGTGAGGAGCATCAGGACTCTCTAGGAAAGGCACCAGAATCCTATTTAGCCTTAACCCATTAGGAGGAAAAGGAACAGGATTGTTGTCAGATATTGCTTCCTGTCTTGGAAACACTCGTGTCCTGTTGACTTGTTGCAAACCTGGAGGTTTGCTGCTTGTGAAGGACTAAGAGCTGCTGCAGAGGGCTGATACTGTATTTTTCTAGTAGTGTCTGAAGCTTTTTCTATTTACAATGGTATTAAATCACATTTTCTGCTCAGTCACAGGTCTCTGCAACACTTGAGAATCATCACTAATTCGTTTAATGAGCTCCTTTGCCAAGTCCAAAATATTTGTAGTCTTGTTATGAAAAAAGTGTTTAACAAGTTTGCTAAAAAATTGGCTGGTAAAACTTCAGTTTTACCACTGCAAATACATGCAGTCAACACAAGTGCCTTATGTATGTTACTGCCAAGTTTTACTTTTCATTTTTTTTTAAAACTAATATGGATACTCAGGAAAGTCTAAGTGTAAATTATGCATCTAGGACAGTGGCTCCCCTGAGATTCCACTTGTGCTGTTCCTTTCTGTGCTTACAACAGTGTATAGGGCCTACTGGTGTTAGGTTCTCACAGCTCTGCCTCCTTGTGTTGCCTAGTTTGCAGACAACCCTTTCTTGGATGTTAAAATTGTGCTAAAGATTCAACTGCAGAGAAAAGAATTTTATTTTGCATTGTCACTCATGATTTACCTCCTCATTTTAAAGCAGGCTAAATTTAGCGGTGTTGAAGAGTTCTATGAAACTAGTTTTTCTTAATCCATAACCTTATAGTTTTAATATATTTTTATGATAGAAACAGACTAAAGAAAATAAAATTTTTTTAAAAAAATTTGGATTACATAAACAAAACAGTAAAGCAACCTTTCCAACTTCCCTTTCTTTCCTCATTATAAAATTTGCTATAAAATTACAGCCTATTGTTATTTATAATTTTATCCAATAGCATTTCTTTGGTGTTGCATCATAAATAAAATATCTTGATGGCTTTTTCAATATGCGTCCCTTTAAATCTCTTTTGTAATGCAATACACTTCATATTCCAACAAGTCAGGCTAATTCTCAGATGCTGAATGAAATGTAGTATTTGTTGATATTTCAGAAGAACTTTAAAACATGATTAAAGACAAAAAAATATGGCTAACTCAGGAAGTTGTATATATTTTTGTTTTCAATCCTTACCATTTGCAAACAAATAAATATAGCTGCCTGCTTGGATGCATTGTTATGACACATGCAACTTCCAAGTTTAGTGAAATAGTTCTCAAATTCATGTTGCTGTTCTCAAGCAATGTGCTGTTCATGTTGCTAATCTCATGTGATGTGCTTCTTAAGAGATCAAAGGTATGATCCATTACTCATGAACCTTCTCCAAAGCAAAAGTGTTTTATCAGGTTTTCTACTAACCCCTGATATTTTTTGAACAATCAGTGAATTTTGGGTATCTGTTTTAAGTCCTTCTGCCTTTTCATTTTTATCACTTTGTTTTCTACCTACCCATTTCTAGAAAGGTTTTCATATATATCCTTATTTGTAATCAGTCTCGAAGTTTATTTACTTTGCAAAGTAAAAGTAGAATTTCAATTATGAAAGTAGTAGAAAGAATAATAGAAGCACAATATAGTTGAGTTTGGAAAGGACCTCCAGAGATAATATTGAGTACATTAGTCAAGTCAACCTAGAAGAGGTTGGTGAAGTCTGTGTCATGTTGAATTCTGAGATGGAGAGTCCAGGAGCTCACTGAGAAGCCTGTTCCAGCTTTAACTACTCCCACAAGAGAAAACCATCCACGTTTAAAGCAAATTTATTTGATTTCAATTTGTTCCAAATTTTGTTTTGAGTTTTGGGGAAGAATCTGCAAGTGTTTCTGCTGGTGATCGTGTTTTATGTAAGAAATAAATTTATGGAATGTAAGTGGAGAGAATGGGATGTAAATAAGGAGAAGTGTTTTACCCTGCAGATGAGAGAAAACTTCCAGGTAACTCCAAGAGTCGTGTTACTACTTTGAATGGAAGGCATCAAAGAACAAATCCTCTTCCATGATCTTAAGAAATGGGTAGATTACTTAGGTTTTGTTTATCCATCATTACAGATACCGAGATACACAATAAGAACACTACACACACCAGCACACCTCCCCTCTGATAGCCTAATTTTTTTTGTACACCTGTCAGATCTTTCAGGTTATCCTCTATCCCCATTAGAAATAATGTGTAGAATAAATAAAATTTGTGTTCAGTACGTATTGTTGGGTTTCTTTTCAGAGTTTTTGGATACCTTTCACAACTGTTGTGATTAAAAAATATTTCGAAATAATAATTTTTGTGCTGTTGAGCAGTTTTTTCTTTTCAGTTCCCTTCATCTTTAACATCCAGTAGGAATTAGACATACTTGAGTAAAATTTAACTTTCTGTTAATTAAACCCTACCCAATGGGCAGGGAAACTTAACTTCTGCCCTCTGCCTCCCTCTTCTCTCATTCTGCCCCTAAGAAATCAACATTCCAGCTTCCTGAACCTTTTGAATTACTGTACTTGAATTCACTGAGACTTGCATTAGGAACTAAATTTATACTTTGCAACAGGGATTTTTGAAAAAATGTGCCTTCCAAGAAGCGGAAATTCTACGTCAGCTGTATTCTTCATCATTCCCAGACTTGTACCGCTTCAGCGTTCAGTCTCTGCATTGCAAGACTGAGATGTTGGAAGCCTTTGTCATTATGCAGAGCATTAATATGCTGCAGGGCCTTATCCCACCTAAGGTAGGGAGTGTGAATGTTTTTATGTATACTTAACATATTGTAGATAATTTCAAGTAACAAAGTTTTGTAGAGAGGGATTCTTTGATGACTTGAAATGTCAAAGGAGATGCAGGTTAGTAAGGAATGCTTTATATTTATTTAGAAAGTAATAGCTGGAATGTGACCTCTTTCACAATCTCACATTTGAATTTGATGTTAAGCACTGGTTTATATTAAGCACATGGAGCATGCATTGTCAGTATTCCTTTTTTTGTTTTTGGGTGATTTGTTATCATTTTATATTGATTCTGTCTGATCATTGAAGGCATCTCTAAATTTATATATGACTGAAGACTTCTAACCTCATGTTACTAATGATTATCAAGAAGAGTTTTCAGGCTGTTGAAAATTAATACCTAACTCAATCCTTCAGGAACAAGGTGGGGAACTGACTCCAAAATACTTGGAAAGGCTGTACATCTTCTCTCTCATGTGGAGTGTAGGAGCACTGCTAGAGCTGGAAGACAGATGCAAAATGGAATACTGGCTTCGAAAACATGCAACAGTAAAGCTTGATCTTCCCTGTATACCAGAAGGCAGTGAAGACACAATGTTTGATTATTATGTGGCATCTGATGGTTAGTAACTCAGCAGGGTGATATTAAATTTTAAAATAACTTTTAAATTTTAAAAGTTATTTTATAATTGTGCTTTTTTTAAAGAGAATTACTTCAGAAGTATTTTATAGCTCGCCTTCTTTTGTGTCCCTTAGCAAGTTTCATTTTATGGCTATACTTTACTGGTGGTGTTGTGTTTAGCTTTTTCTCTGCTAACAGTGAAAAGTCAGAATGTGGATATAATTGATACAAAAGCTGCATGGACTTTGTGGTGATGAATTGTCAAGTGAACATATAATCCTGGTCGTTGTCAAAATTTATGTAGGAAGGAGGAATAAGCCTCTTAAATACAACTTAAGGGATTCTATGATTAAATGATTCTATAAATTTTAGTCTGAATACACAGAGGGATTGCTGTATGTGAGACAGAATCCTAGACAGATCAGTGAACTGAATGGAAAAAAAAAAAAAGGAAGTGATGATGCCTAGTATTTCTAAAACATTAACTTAATTTCTTTCTTATTAGGTACATGGATGCACTGGAATACATGTGTTGAAGAGTATATGTATCCCAGTAGTGACACCCCAGAGTATGACTCAATTCTTGTGCCTAATGTTGACAATGTGAGAATGGATTTCTTGATTGAAACCATAGCAAAACAGGGCAAGGTACTTTTTCTGTAGTTCATATCAAAGTACTGCTAACAGAACACATGACAAAAGTTTTGGATTAGCAGTGGAATATTATTTTATTGAAAAGGAAGAGCTTTTTTCTTTTTTTTTTTTTAGATATAAGAGGGTGTTTCCAGAAACTACTTTCATGTAAATATGCTTGAACTCTTGAATAGTCACTGTTTCCAGACTTTGTCTTCCCCTCGCCCCTTCATTCTGCAGTGGAAATAATTGTAATTACAGCCAAGATCAGTCAGAATGGAAACAATATTTTCATGTACTGATGGGAGAGGGAGAAGCACATAGGTCAGGAGGCTCATATCTGACCCTGCTGATTGAACTCTGCCAGCATGGGGCAGTTACAGAATTTATGTAGCTTTAGGCTATTCTTCACTAGAACTGTGGCACACAAGCAATTGAAATTTTACAGATATTGAGTCTCTAGATGATTAAACCCCTTTTCAAATAATTAACTCCTTTCCTTGTTAGTGTGATTGTGCTGGATGACATGACCATTAACTGCAAATATTTTTAACTTATCAGGCCTGCAAAAATCTATGAGACATTAACTATTTTACTTCTACATGTCTCCTGTGAAAAGTTCACTTTACATAACTTTTCTAGTTTCTTTTCTGTTTAGAAGCTAAATGGGACTGTTGAGCCTTTGCCAAGACTCCCAGCTCTTGTGTTTCATCTTATTTCGATATTGTCTTTGTCTAGGCTGTCCTGCTAATTGGTGAGCAAGGAACTGCAAAGACTGTTATAATCAAAGGTTTTATGTCAAAATATAACCCTGAAAGGCACATAACTAAGAGCTTGAATTTTTCATCTGCAACAACCCCATTAATTTTTCAGGTATAGTAGTGATTAATCTTCTCATACAAGATAGTTGGATTCAGAGAATATTCTGATAATTTGCCGGGAGGATTCTTCTGAAAGTGGTTCTGAACAATAAAAAAGCACCTGTTCAAATAGTCCAAGTGTTCTAACGCATGATTTAAGACTTTGTAAAAAAATCGTTCCTTTCAACTTTTTCAGTAGCTATTGAGCTGTTCTTGGACTTCTACAATAACATGCCTATTATTGTCTTCATCTTATTATGTTTTTGTGTCAAATATATCTGTTCTCACTAACTGGGAAGAGCTGTTAGATTTCACTAAACACCATGGGTAAAATAAGTGCTACCCAAAACAATCTGTCATTAAAAGTGTGCTGTCTGCAATTTAAGTTTCAGTCATTACAATAACTCATTAAAAAAGTAACACATGCAGGGCAGCTGCTCTGCATACAATTAGATTGCTTAAATCCTGAACTGTACTGCCTGTCCAAATTTCTACCAATCTAATTTGAATTATTTCAAGTGTCTTTAATCTCCTGGCAATATATTTGGGGAATATTTTTAATGCAGTCTGGTATGCCAGGCCAAAGCACTGTCTGGCCTGTAAGTGCTGTCTACAAGCTTGATGAATCACCTATCATCTGCCTGTATAGTACAGTAGAAACTACTAACATTTTATGTAATATACAAACATGTAATTTTGGTCTTAATTTCTAATCCTAAATGTAGGATTTTTTCTTCTATTTATTGGGCTATAAAGAAAAATAACATACTTTTATAAAAGAAAAGTAGATTTAATTGGTAGATAGGTGAGATTCTGATCATCAGGATATCTGAAATAGATGTGCAAGACTAAGTGAATTCTCTGTTAACAATCTAGATTGAAACATTCTGTTGTGATCTGTGCTTTAAAATTACTCTAGCTTATTATACTTGGTCTACCTGATGCCACTTGTGCAAAATTGGAGCCTAGGCATGGTGTAAGAATGCAGATATTTAGGTTTATACTGAAGAATAATTATGTATGGTTAAGTGAACTTTCACTTAGGATAGAGTAAATAAAAACTGGAACTTAGGAAGAACAGAGAAATGGAAAGATGATGAGAAGAACAGTAAAGGCAAGTCTACCATTAGGCAAAATTATCTCATCAAGTGTATTTATATATGTGAATTTAATTATTGATGTGTGCTTTTATGAAGTACCTTGATACCTGCTGGAAAGGTGTTCCAGAATTACATCTTCAATTTAATCTTTATTGCTAGAAGTCATCAATTTTGCTAATAAATGAATAAAATAAAAGTTTGAAACCTATTCAGATTTATGCAAGTGTTAGGCATGGTTTCTACTGTAGACACCAGCCTGGTACTGTATACCTTGAGATTTCAGACATTCTAGTTGAACTAGTGCAATTACCTCCAGCAAATGCCTTGTCTGAACATCATTTAGTAAAATCCTATGTAACAGGAACATCAACATGTTTAAGTGATTGAATCATGTGTGGAATGAAGTGCTCTTTGTGACTGTGCTGCTAATTGCTTTTTAACAGCGTACAATAGAAAGCTATGTGGATAAGCGCATGGGCCCAACTTATGGTCCACCTGCAGGCAAAAAGATGACAGTCTTCATTGATGATGTGAACATGCCCATAATCAATGAATGGGGAGATCAGGTCAGTTTGTGAAAGAAGGAAAAAGAAGACAAAAGGTTTTCTTTGTTTTTATGCTACGCTGTAAAATTGGCTTCTCAGTCATTCAGAATAGGGTAAAATTGATATGTAGTACTTTAATTTTAAACAGTGTTTTAAAAGAACCCATCTACATTAATTTGTCAGGAATAATTGAAAATAAATATGCTGACAGCAAGAAGCAGTTTGAGTGCTCCTTAGAACATGCCTGTATAATTTTAATAAAGTTTTTTAACAACACTCATTTTATAATTAAAAATAAGAAGTCTTTGGTGCACAGATTGTGATAGCAAACTGACATTGTGGGCAATAATTAAAATACTGTGAAACCTGAGAGGTAAGGAGTGTCTTCTCTTCTTCAGACAAAATTGGAGTAATCTTTATTTATATTGACAAAGTTGTTCTGAATTACATTGCTTTGGAAATTAATGTTAGAATTTCTATAGGAGTATAGCCATGGGATGTACTCTCTGTGGAATTTTTTCAACTTGTCAAACAGAAATGTAGGGTATCCCTTTATGGCTAAAGAAAAGGGTCTTGCATGTTTTTGTATAGAAGTAGTTCTTTTATTTCAGCTTGAAAACTATGCTTGTGATGATTACATATGAAATTTAATACAAGTATTTTGTATCATTTGCAACATGATGCATTAGTTTGGGCTTGATTGAAAAAAAGATGCAAAGATACATTAGTTTGGGCTTATTTAGAAAACTGGAAATTTTGTTTTAAAAGGCAGAAGTACTTCCAACAGCAATGGAAATCATGCAGTGTTCAAGTGAGAGTAAATTGTTGTGTGAATGATTAGTTCTAAATGAGGGTACCCCTGTACTCCCACAATTTTTATCCTTAGATTTTACCAAATGTTCTTATTCGTTGCTGTGCATTTTTATGCTGAAGGAAATAAACAGAGGGATAGGGGGCAAGATAGTGTTATACTCTTTGTTAGGTATTTCAAACATTTAAGTATGTTCTGTATTTCATTCAGTTGTACATGTAATATTGTCTTATATAAAATCTGGTTATTTTACAGGTCACTAATGAGGTAGTTAGGCAACTGATGGAACAGAAAGGACTGTATAACCTGGAAAAACCTGGGGAATTTACCAACATCGTGGACATTCAGTTTTTGGCTGCCATGATCCACCCTGGGGGAGGTCGCAATGATATTCCACAGAGGCTGAAGAGACAATTTTCGGTGTTCAACTGTACTCTGCCTTCCAATTCTTCCATTGACAAAATTTTTGGTAAAGGGAAATTAGCTTTGTAGTCATCTCATTTCTCATTTTTTAAAGTAGTAGTTGTTTTTCCCTTATCATTCTATTTGTGCACATTATTGTTAAAATTGAGGCCTAATTTCCCCGATTTGTTTACCAGCGTATTTTTCTTCAGTAATCACTTCCCACCTGCAACATCATCAATCTGTAAATTGTTCAGATCCAGTCATGTCTCTGAAATTCTTGGTATGCTCAGATTTAATAAGAATGACATGAAGATATTTTTTAGTGACAATGCTGGACAGTTGCTCAGGTGCCACTGCTGCTAAGAATAAGTGACTAAAGACTAGACTTTCTCAAAGAATGGGATCATACTGATTTCAGCAGGAGATTAGTTATTCAAGGCCAGTGGAAACTAATTTATGAGGAAAAAAACATTTTAATATGCTGTTAATTAAAAGTTAAATAGCCATTGAGCCAGTGGCAGAATGGTGTTAAGAATGGCTGAATCAAAATTTAAATATACACTGGAAAGCCATTTTAACAAATTTGAAAAGGTTTTTAGGATTGGAAAAAGAAGAGAAACAGAAGATTCAGACAGTCATTGCTCCTGGTGTTGTGCTAACATGTCTTTGATTTGGCAATTTTTCTTTCCACAGGTGTAATTGGAGAAGGACACTACTGTAGTGAGCGAGGATTTTCAGACGATGTCAAGAAAACAGTAGCCAAATTGGTTCCATTGACACGCAGACTGTGGCAGGTTACCAAGCTGAAGATGTTGCCCACGCCAGCCAAGTTTCATTATGTCTTCAACCTTCGAGACCTCTCGAGGATTTGGCAAGGAATGCTGAACACTACATCAGAAGTGATCAATGAACCACAGGTAAGTGCAGCACATCAGTGACCTGGATATAATTAGTGTAGGAAAGGGGATGAGAGTCTATCTTGGCATTTGAATTTGCTTTAAAAAAATGCACCTTAGTGGATTTTTTGAGGCAAAGGTGTTTTAGTTCAGCTTTTATAGTACCAACTGAAATGACAACTTTGTTTCAAAATGATGACAATCCCCACTTCTTTTGCCACAACAGTTTGCTTCTATCTGCTTTTCCTATTACTGACAAATGCTACTTTATTTAAAAGAAGTGAGAAAATAAGTGAGAGGCAATGAACTTACCTTAACCCTATGAAAATGCTCAAGTATTGATTAAAAAATTGAATAGTTTCTCCTCTCCATTACTGTCTTGAGACTTTCAGTCACAGCCTAATTTCTGTCTAACAATTTGTTTCTGGCTTGTGGTTTAAAAGGAAGAAGTAGTAAGAAGTATTAGTAATGTTTTTTTTTTTCCATAATCCATCTTTCTTCCAGTAAAATATAATTTCTCTTCTAATTATTTTAAGGAAAAGTAATTTAGAGCTGTGAAACATGTAGTGCTGGAAAAGCAATGCTTATGGAAAACATGTAAAATTTGTTAAATAATCGGTTCATTTGCAATGTGCGTCTCTGTTCAATAAGCTCCTGAATTCTACTGCATCTGAATTTAAACTTCAGAATGGATTTTAGTTTCTGCAGCAAAAACATGGAGCACTTAGATTATATATATATATGTATATGTATATACACTATTAATGGCTTTTGAAGTGTAAAAACCAATTGGTCAAAATACTATTATATAAATTTACATATTAATTCTGAGCCTTGATGTGTCAATTGTAGAGTTCTGTAGGCTGAACCAAAGGTCTTCAAGGAGTACCTGGAATTTTTTCTACTACTGTATGGTAATATCATAGGATTAAAACGAGTGCTGCTGATATTAACAGCCTGACAGGTTCTCCTTCATCCTGTGACCAAATGGAGGGAGTTAAAAGGTGGAGAAGGGATAATATAAACACTTAAACATTTTTCTTTGTTGTTATTCTCCAACTGCTTTTACTGTAGCATTGGGACTGCTATCTGTGTTTGTCATGAAATTATTAGTGCCATGATGCTTATATTTTCACCCATCTACTACTTAATGATCAGTTAGAAAAGTGGTTTATCAATACATAAACATGTTAACTGGTATGGATGTGGTTTTAGGGCTGAGGAAGTAAAATCTTCGTATGCCTTACTTTGGAACACTAGATTAAAACTTCTTCCATAGTTAACTGAATATAATCTTAAATTCCTATTGGGCAAAATAAGAAGCTCAAGGTACCTCTTCTGAAGAACTATTTATTTTCTAATGTTGATGTTATTTTTAAGTTAAGAAATGAAGGCAAAGCTTTAAAGTTGGTATCATTTTGTTGCAAGCCAAATGAGTTCCTCAGTACAAGAGAGACATAGATCTCCTGGAGTGTGTCTGGCAGAGACAGTTAAGGGCCTGAAGCAAGTCTTTTAAGAGGAGAGACTGAGGGACCTGGGCCTGTTCAGCCTCAAGATGAGAAGACTGAGGGGAGACCTCATTAATATCTGCCAATATCTGAAGGGAGAGTGTCAGGACAGAGCCAGGCTCTGCTCGATGGTGCCAAGGAATGGGGCAACAGGCAGAAACTGATTCACAGGAAATTCCTCCTGAACATGAGGAAGAACTTCTTTAATGGGAGGGTGATGGAGCCCTGGAACAGGTTGCCCAGAGCAGTTGTGGAGTCTCCTTCACTGGAGATATTTAAGAACCATCTGGATGCAATTCTGTGCCATATGCTCTAGGATGATCCTGCTTGAGCAGGGAGGATGACCCACTGTGGTCCCTTCCAAACTGGCCCACTCTCCTTCTGTGATTCTGTGAGATGCCTCCTTTCTGTTATTTTATTTTTTTCCTTTTTGCATGTAGGTGCTGATAAAATTGTGGAAGCATGAATGCAAGTGTGTTATTGCTGATCGTTTCACAACCTCAGAAGATGTTGATTGGTTTCATACAGCTGTGGCAAAACTCATTGAGGAGGAGTTTGAAGATCTGAAAGCTTTGTTGAATCATGAAACAGATGCATTCTTTGTTGACTTCTTAAGGGATGCACCTGCAAGAACTGGTAAAGATTTACTTTAAGAATAATGGAAATTATAAAATTAGGCAAGGGGATATGATAATCTTAGATACTATGAAAAATATGTTGTAAAAATTAATGCTAAATTTATGCATCAAAAGTGTCTTTTTCATCCAGTGGCTTTGAAGGTAATCTATGTTACCAGCTGTGGCAAATTTTTATCTTAATGAGATTTCTAAGTCTGTATTGATATCCAGTGTCTGTATAGAAGAGCCTTGCTTTCATTTAAATTGGTGTAGCAGAAAGACAGAGCTGCCAAATAGTGAGCATGAGTCTTTTTTATTCCAAAAGGATCAAGGAAATTTGTTATGAATGACCTGAAATGGTGGGGTTGCAGTTGTAGATAAAGGATTGCAATGTAGGTAACATGCCCCAGAAATCTGGTTAAAAAATACTGTCTCTGGGCTAATCCAATACTCTTAGGAAGTAACTATTAAATGTAACAAATGACTATTAATTCAAATTTTCCTGAATGCTTGTTAAACCTCTTTAAAAACCTGTATGACTTATAGCAATACCTTTATGTCTTTCAAACAAAAATGTGGTGTCGCCGACCTCACTAAATTACCCGGGAATATTTATCAATTTTTGCAAAAGAACAGAAGACATTTGTTTGGGTTTAGGGAAGGTCGTTAGATGATTCAGTTATCTGTGTTGGTATCACTGCAATGATGGAGAGTGGAGCAATTGGAGACTGGCATGAATGGCCAATGCTATTTGAACCTTCCCTTGAACAATTGAAGTGGACGGAAGGCAGTGACAAAAGGAGAATAAAGGATAGGACATATTTCATTGGAAGGAATAAAATAGAAGTAAAAGTAAATTGGTGTAAGAAAGGAAATAATTACAGCCTTAAATAACTTGCTAAATTTCATCAGTGTAGAGAAGACTGAAATGTAAGTCAGAATGCATACCGAGACAGTGAGGAGTGATTTTTAATATGAAAATTTAAGTCCACACTAGAAACCATCATATTGAACTGAAAAATAAATGTATTTCTCAACATTTGATAAATGATAAAGGTATTTCTCAAAATTATTTTCATTTTTGGTGACAGATTAAACGTACCTGTCCTGTAACATGCCTTTTAGCATGGAACTTCATCTAAATACAAAGCGGGAGACTCTCATATAGAAAGGCTGTATTTTGCCCTCAATGGATTTCAGGACCTAACCTAAGTCCCGAGCCTTGAGAACTCCCTTTCTGTTTTTTGCTTTAAATGAAAAGAATAACAAGCGTCATTTTGTTTTATTTGTTCCTATAATGGCATTTAGTATTTCCCACTGTGGTGGGAGTGTACAAGCAGGACCTTGATTTCTAAGCTCTTAAATATATTAAAAATGACATCTGACATTGACTTCAAAGAGCCCTATGCTGAGATCAGTAATATGTTTACTGGTACCAGATAATCTTTTTGTCTCTGGGTTGTAAAAGCAAACAAT
Source organism: Melospiza melodia melodia (assembly GCF_035770615.1). Lineage (NCBI taxonomy): Eukaryota > Metazoa > Chordata > Aves > Passeriformes > Passerellidae > Melospiza > Melospiza melodia. The sequence goes on from NC_086194.1 coordinate 100,231,632, forward strand.
ATGTTTGTCCCTGAGAGAAATACAGGATGACTTAGATCTTCGTCAACTTTTACATCTTAGCTTCAAAGGAATTGTTTGTGGTGCTAGTGATCTCAAGACCCTCTACCTATTCAAAGGTGTTTTTATCAGTTGGTTTTGAGATTGTTAGTTATTACTTTTGATTATGAATCTTGAGACTGAGCAAGACGTTAAAATAATACGTTTTTCTGGCTGCCTCTCTAAATAATGGAAAAGTCTTCCCTTTCCTAGGTTTTGTACTTGATTATACTGTCCTTGGACATTAATAATAAAACTGTAGAAGCAGAATTAAGATGATATAATTATTTTAAATTTTTCAAAACTGTAAAAGTACCACTGCAGGTTAAGTTCTTGATGTATTTCTTATTAGTTTCTTATCAGGTTTAATTTGTTTAAATGTCTTATTCAACTTGTAAGAAATCGATTTCCACCTGGAATACTCCTTTAGTTTAACCAGTGCTTTTACAGGTTAAAATAAGAAGTCAATTGATTTAATTAGATTTAATCTAGAGGAGTGTTCATATGCAGAAGCAATATAGAGATAAAAGTTCTGAAATTAAGGTGACTTCAAGCAAACAAAAAATGCAATATAAAGGACAGCTGAAAAAGAATCAATAATTTGTGTATTTTGATAGAGTAGATTCTGTGGTAAAATGTAATTTTCTTAAAATCTGTTTTTAAGTATGTATTTTGGGGTTTTAGTTTTGTTATTGTTTTTCTGTTGTTTTTTTCCTTTGAAATTGCATGAGCATTAGAAAGATGAATAGAAAGGAAATGGAGAAAAATTTGAAAGAAGAAAAAAGTTACAGACACTATTCTAAATACAGTTGAGTTTACTTGGGGGTTGGAGTTCTTTTCCCCACCTTTTTGTTCCTTAACTTCCACTGGCTTCTAGTGCTTTACTAAACCTTAGGGAAATACTTATTTTACTGGGATGATTTATTTCATTGATTTTAATTATCCCAATTAAAGATAATGTTCTGAATTATATATTTCTTCAGCAATTTAGAAGAGGCTTAGCAAAACTGAATGATTTAGAATAACTAGAAAAATACATCCTGTAGCATATATAGTTCACAAAATCCTGAAACTAATTGAGCTAAATGTATGTAAATGAGAGCAAAATGTACTGTACTAGTATTATTTTTGAGGAAATCCAAATGACCAACCTAAAGCCCCCTGATGTCTGTCTGCTGGCACTGTTTCAATGAGATTTGTCAGGTATTTTTTAATGAAATATGGTCTGGATGAGAAGTGAGATGGATTAAAAATTGCTGAGTGGTCAAGCCCAGAAAGTGGTTGGTGTTCAGTGGCTCAAAGTCTAATCAGAGACCAGTATCCCAATGGTCAGCACATCCCAATGATGTATCCCAGGGGTCAGCACAGGGCCCAGCCATCCTCAACACTGTCATTTGTGGTCTGGGTGATGGGGCAGAGTGCACCCTCAAGCCAGCTCCCAGATGACACAAAACTAGGAGTGGTTGATATGCCAGAGGTTGTGCTGGCTCCCAGATAACTTAACTGGAACTCCGTAAGGTTCTACAAAGGGAAGTGCAAAGTCCTGGACCTGGGGAGGAAAAGTCCCAAGCACCAGTATACACTGGTGGTCACCCACCTGCAAGTCCGCTTTGCAGAAATGGACCTGGAGGTGCTGGTTGATACCAGCCTGAACATGACCCAGCAGTACCCTTGCAGGAACAAAAAAACTAGTGACACCCTGAGCTGCATTAGAAGAAATATAGCCAGCAGGCCAAGAGAGGTGGTCCTTTCCCTTTTCCAGCACTTGTAAGGTGACACCTGAAGTGCTGCGTCCGAGTCTGGGATCCCCAATACAAGAAAGATATAGATATACTGGATAAAATCTACTGAAGAACTTGAACATCAGAAATCATCAGAAACATCAGAATTTTTCTTCTCCACCGTGACAGTCTGGTGCAGGTTGCCCAGAGATGTTGTGGAGTCTGTCTTTGGAGGTATTCAGAAGCCACCTGAGCATGGTCTTGGAGAACCAGCTCTAGGTGGCCCATCTTGGGCATGGGGTTGGACTAGATGATCTTCAGAGGTCCCTGATGATCTCAATTTTCTGTAATTTTATTTGCTGTAAGAATTCTTATGAATGAAAGCATGTCACCTTTCAGCATGATTAAGGTTATGAATGGAGAAATGAGGCAGTGGCAGTGTTACCTCCTTTCTTTGAGAATTGACTTGTGCCTATAATATCACCTAAGGAAACAAATGTATGCTAATTCGCGGTGAATATATTTTTTGTTGTGGCAGTTATTAATTTCAAGAGTATGTTTTTTCTAGAGCAATTATTTAATCAATTTAGACTGTTTTTCTTTTACAGAAAAGATTATTTGCAATTTTAAACTGCAGTATTTATTTACCTTCATTCTCTGGTGCTATTTTTTTTCCAAGCACCTAAACAAGTATCATTTTTCATCATTCAAGTTTCAGATAAAGACAGCTATTTAGGTTTTTTTCTCATTTTGTCTTTAAAAATTACTTTGCTGAAATTACCATTTCTTGCAGGCAGGGTGTACTCAGCACTCTCATATGTACATCTAATATATAATATTATGTATAATAAACCTGTTTCTGGGTGGTGAAACTTCTAGTTATCTTCACTTACTTGTCCCCTCATTGAACCTTTGTCAATTATTTAAACTGCTAAGGTTTTATTACTTGCTTTTTGTTCTAGATGAGAAACCAGAGGAAGCTAATTTAGATATTCCCAAAATCTATGAACCAATCTCCTCATTTAATCAGCTACGGGATCGTTTAAATAAGTTTTTGCAAGCATACAATGAGAATGTTCGTGGTACTGGAATGGACATGGTTTTCTTCGAGGATGCCATGGTTCATTTAGTCAAGGTACAGTCTTGCTGGATTGCCATTTGTTGTTGTTCACTTGCCCACATCTCCTTTGAATAGAGATATGCATGAATCAAGGTAAATTACTTCTGAAACTGCAGCAGCTAATTTATTGCTATCAAATATTTGATCCGTCACACTGTGACTAGGTATTAAAACCTAGTAAAAACTTTTTAGAAAATGCACCAGATGGAACTATTATACCTATCTTTTATGTTTGGTGGGATCATGGTGCTAGCTATTCTAATTTTATTTCAACCTTCCTCCTTAATTCTTCTGGGAGCCCTTCCTGTCTTTGGAATGAGTCAAATGAAATTCAGGTTAAGACATAATTGGTTGCTTCTGAAGGAGTACGCACAGCAGAGTAGGAATTAATGTAGTCCAAAATTCTTTTGTAGATCCACAGTATGCTCACTACTTTTAAAGTTCTTTTGACTATGGATTGGAGCTGACCATAACTTTCAGCACAGCACAGCTTGATATGATTGTTCACACAGAATAGGCTCATAGAAAGGAGAGCTTTTTTTTTTTCTTTAACACTAGAACCCCTATTGTCTAAGTAGAATACTGAGGTTTTCAGTATTTTTTAAATTATTAATAACTGTATATGTAATTGCATCATCCCCCCAAATACAATATTAAATATCAAAACAGTTTAATTAGAGTTGACAAACACATTGCATCTGCGGTTTTCAAAATTTTTGCATTAATTCTTGTTATTTTGCAAAATTAGTCTCTTTCTTTCTAAGCTTTATGGCAAAATTAATGATGTTTTGCTCTGGATTTCTTTAGGACAATTGTAAATAATCATCATACTTACCAATAAGTTTCTCATTTATTTCTAGGAAAAAACTATATAAGTTTAGGATGCAGTACATTTTTTTTTCACTGAATAGCCAACTGTCATCAGAAATATCTTTGGGTAGCTAGATGGTAAATACCTGAAATATTTTATTAGTATTTGCTTGGATAAAATGATAATTTTATGCTTTATGCAAAGTGCTTTGCTTGGATAAAAAGTGTTTATATGATTTTAAATTCTTGGAAACACGAACAACTGTGTAGACCTGAGAAAGCGAGATAGGCACAGTTGAGGTAATGCCTAATCTGAGCTGACATAATATGGCTTGAATGAGTTAAAGCTGAGGGATATCTTAAATAGAGAGCAAAGTTTCCAATTAACAGCTTGTGTGCCTCTGCCTGGAAACAGATCTAATAGCCATTATTGAAATGACGAGTGGTATTGCAGGGATGTTGTGCAAATTAAATTTTCTTTCTCTCGTTAAATAATAAAGCTTAGAGTAAGCCTTCAAACTTGATTTTATCTTTCTTGTGAAACATTAACCGATGGAAAATAACAAATACATTACATTCAATATGTAAAATTAATAGGTTTAAAATTAGAGGAAGTTGGCATGACTATCTTTAATGGCTTAGAAGGAGGTAAGTCAGAGAAAGGGCAAGTAAATAAAGTCTCCCAGGTTGTTTACTGATACGATGGAATTCTGGAGTCATCAAAGAACTGTTCAAGATAATAAAGAGAACAGAAGCCAATCCCGTGCATCATTGCTTGTATGGTGGATACCAGCTGCTAACCAGCTGGATGGTATTATTGTGTCTTTGAGAGGGAATTGGCTCTGTGCTGCTCTGGATATTAATATAGGCTCTTCTGGGTACAGTGAGGATCTGTTCTCTTGCAACTGATGGGCTGCCATGTTTCATGGCATTGTATTTTGGCTATGGGCTGTAAGACAAGTTCTGTATGCAGTTCACAGTTACTGCTGAAATTTTTTTTGCTCTGAATTCTAAAGGCTTTGTTTGTTTACACTGCACAGTCCTGAATTGAAGGGAAATGTGGAGCAGTAGGAAGCTACTGCCTTTTGATTTAAAATATAAATAATGAAATGGGAAAGAAATGTTGATCTAATAGGGAGATGTTTCACTGCGATCAAATATTCATACTTGATACTGTGCATTTTTACAGTCAAGTAAATGAGAATTGTAACAAATTTCATTATAAAGGCAGTGTTATTACCTGCTGCAGAGAATACTGAAGACACTTTGTCCCGAATTTAACATGCCTGGGACAACCTGTCCTTCAGTCGCAATGAGATGAGTCTTACCAAAGTTATCCAAAGGTCATGGTATTGGGGAAATTATTTCCTTCCCAATTTTGATAATCCAACATGCTGTGATAGCACATCACTAAGAAATCACAGCTGAGATTTACTTGCACTTTGTGGGAGATGTAATTCTACTGATAACTGAACCTACACAGTGATGGAATCAAATGGTTGCTATACTATCTGACAGGTCAACACTAAACACTGCGAAGTACAAATGTCCACAGAATATATTAATAGTAATATAGAATCCTTTAATTAAACCTTAAAGTTTTAATTTGTTCTTCATTTCTAATATAACTTTAGTAATATGGTAGCCTAGAATTTTTGGGTGTGTGACTCTTGCACATTGTATTGATGAATGACTGGTATATTACACAGATTTCCCGCGTGATTCGCACTCCTCATGGAAATGCTCTCTTAGTTGGAGTTGGTGGCTCAGGAAAGCAGAGCTTGACAAGACTGGCATCCTTCATAGCTGGCTATGACACATTCCAGATAACGTTAACAAGGTGAGCATTACCTGAAATTTAACTAAATAAGTACTTTGAGTTTTAAGTCTTCCTATAAATAAAACAGGCTCACATTCTCTGATCACCATCACATAGAGTGGAAGGACATGACTATCCTTTGAAACTTACTAGATCTATGTGATTTTCTACAATAATTGTGAATTTTTGCTATCTTTGGAGTAGGAAATTATTTTGTTTCCTTCACAGAAAGAGTATTGGCGGTTTCAAGTTATCTTTGCATCTTTACACAGTACATTAAATGGTACTGAAAACGTTTTTAGGTGGTTATCTATCCAAAAGGCCTTTATGAATTAATCTTGTAATATTTGAAATACTGTCATCTGAGGAGGACGAATCTTTATCTATCCAAAAGGCCTTTATGAATTAATCTTCTAATATTTGAAATACTGTCATCTGAGAAGGACAAATCTTTATCCCTGCCCTCTAATTTGCTAGATGTTAGGTATCTGTCAGTATTTTGACAACCTTTTCCAAGTACATTATTCCCTTATTTCGCATTGTTCAACCCAGTATGGTGTCTTTTGAAATAAAGATGAAAAAAAGTTATAAATCCTCCTCTGAATGTCTCAGAATGAATACCATCACAATTGTCTGTAGGACAGGTCAATTTTGGTACTCAAATGTCATTTTAGCAAAGTGAAATTATTTTAAATCTTTTGCAGGTGTGTTGGCTGCAGAAGGAATTGTAGGGTCACATGTGGGAATGTCCCTTGGTGTGGGTCTCATCAGAGGACCTATCTGAAATAAGCACCTTTATGCCTTAAGTTCCAAGACATTGTTTCTGACTTAAATTTGCTTAGGTTTTTTTACCCTTTTGGTGAGAAGACTTTTTTAAAAAGAGATGAGTATTTGTTCAACTAGCATGTTTTTTTTTGCAGATCATACAACACTTTAAACTTGATGGAAGATCTGAAACTCTTATACAGAACAGCAGGACTGCAAGGCAAAGGCACCTGTTTTCTTTTTACAGACAATGAGATCAAAGATGAGTCATTCTTGGAATACTTGAACAATGTGTTGTCATCAGGAGAGGTAAGATGATCAATTTTCTGCTTTTTAAAGTTCATAATTGTGAGGCAACGAAAGAGTTTGTTTGAATATTTTGTTTTAAGTCAAGAGTACACTTCCAAAAACTAGAACTCAAGTGCTTTTTGTCATTAAAGTAGTACTAAAAATGAATGCAGTCTCCAAAATCTACAAAATCCTAGGTTAGACTGAGCGAAGTGATCTTAAGGGACATGAGAACAGCTTTAAAAAATAAAATTTGGACTTGAGAACTATTACTGATGTTCTTAAAAGTTGTCTGTTAAATTAACTATTAGTGTACAGTTAGTTTTGGTATGGTAAATTCATGTCCAGAATTGATGGATTTTATTCGTTTTATTTATTTATTTATTATTTTAGGGTTATGTTTCAGAGTAATTGCTACTAGTTATTAGAAGTTAAAGAGAAGGAATGAAAGCTATTGTAGGGTGGGGTTTAAAATTTACAGCAAGTTCGATTTCAGTCTATTTGATGGAATCACTTCATTAAAACTTCTTGTTTAAAGAAAGGAGTTGGGGGGTGCTAATAATTTCAGTGTCTGAGATGTATGTCCCTTCCTACAATGGTGTGTATTAAAAGAACCTTTTGCTGTATCCTCTATTTTGGATCATCTCAAAAAGCATGAAAAATCTTCCTTTTCCCAAAGGTCTCAAACTTATTTGCACGTGATGAGGTAGATGAGATCATTAGTGACCTCATTCCCTTCTTCAAAAAGGAGTATCCACGAAGACCTCCAACCAGTGAAGCTCTGTATGACTATTTCATGGCCAGAGTCCGTGAGAACCTTCACGTAGTTCTTTGCTTTTCACCAGTAGGTGAAAAATTCCGAAATAGGGCCCTGAAGTTCCCTGCTCTCATTTCTGGATGCACTATAGATTGGTTCAGCCGATGGCCTAAGGATGCGCTGGTGGCAGGTACGGGTAGGTTTTATCTTTGCAGACACATAATTTTCTGATCAGTGGTCATGTAGATGTTTTAATTGTGTTGAATTTTACCAGAAGAAACTTAATTGATTCTAAAATTTGATGTCAGTATTCTCTTCTTAAATGCCTGTTTTATTAAGCTGTCAAAATATTCCTAACAGAGGAATGGTTTTGAACACAGTTTAAAGAAAAATTCCCTGTGAAGATGTCTTAAAAGTATTTGTAAAGAATGCAAAGATGCTATTAAAGAAAGAGATTATTTGTGAATATGTCTGTGATAGAGCATACAGTAGAAGGCAGTGATTATCCAGTCCCTGGTAGGTAGCAGCTAGGTCCAGAGTGAAAAAGCAGTTGCACATTTTGGAGATGAATAGTGACAGATCCATAGCTATACTTTTTATTCACACATGTGGAATAATATTCAGAATCTGATGGTGAAGAGTAAAGAAGATTGGGTTTTCAGAAGCTGGGCGAAAGCCAAGATACTACATGCTGACTTGTTTTATAGTGACTTGTTTATTAGCTAAGATACTTTTATAAATATTTACTTACATTTAGGCTTTCTTTCTTTCCTAAGTGTCTGAACACTTCCTGTCCTCATTTGATATGGACTGCAGTGCTGATACAAAGAGGGAAATTGTGCAGTGTATGGGCTCATTCCAGGATGGAGTGGCAGAAAAGTGTTCTGATTACTTTCAAAGATACAGACGTTCTACACATGTGACTCCCAAATCCTACCTGAACTTTATTCAGGGATACAAAACCACATACAAAGAAAAGCATGCTGAAGTGCAAATATTATCAAACAGGTAAACTCTGGTTTCTTCTGTTTTTCTGTGGTTTTCTTCCCCAGGTAGGTATAGTCTGGTATGCTTCATTTCAATGCATGGCTTGTCTCCTCACACAGCAAAAAAGGTATTTTTAATTCCTAAAATTATGTGAAGGTGTAGCTTATTCAAATATTAAAGTTGCTCTTGTCCTATAAGATAAACACTATATATATTTGGGGGGCAGGGAGAGTAGTGGTGCTTGAAAAATAGAAGTAGAAGGAATATGAGGTGAATATAAATTATACCCACGTGTTTTCAAAGAGTAAAAGAAGACATCTACATGTAATTTCATAATATACTGATAATAGCATTTAATTTGCCAGTTGACAACTTTTGTTTCCTTGTTGAACACTTGTAACCTCCTATTATGAACATGTAAGGAATATTCTAAGTGGTTTTGTGAACACAGAGCCTCACTTAGACTCCTGAGCTTTTTACTTGTACATTATTAAGGTGGTTTTGATATAATTTTTCCTGTTTTCAGATGCTCTATTAAACTTGTGATATCTATTTGCAGACATATCTTCGTGTCAGGAGCACCCAACTATAGTGTATCAGTTGGTATCACCCTTAAGAAAAACTGCCTTCTCAGTTTTAAAGGATTGTTAATAAGAACTGGAAACCTTAAAGAAAGGCTTTAACTGTTTATTTGGCATTGAAACATTATTTGTCTTCAAAGTCAAATTGAGTTTGAAACCTGTAGTTGTGTTAGGGTGAAGGCTTGTAAAACAGAAGGCTATTGCCCTGTTTTCTGCCTTCAGATTTACCAAATTAGTTCATGAAGTCCAATTTCTTCCACTTAAACTTAGTTGCGCTGTCTGAATCTGTTGGGGGTTACACTTTGTTCTCCTGTATTTGTTCAGCTGTCCAAGTACTGGATAGCCTTTGCAATAGCAATCTCTGTAGAAGCCTTTTAAACTTGTCTGAAAAGTCCCAAGTGAAGAGTTTTTGATAGAAAAAAAAAGCACTGTTGAAGGGGCATTTTAATGATGAATCAGAGAAGTCTTATCTCAATACTATTTTTCTCTCTTTTGCTTGGTCTTGGTTTGTTTTCAGTTTCCACTTCAAATAAGAAATATTGATTGGTTATAATTTTCAGAATTTTGGTGATCAGAAAATGCTTTCTGCTGTACAGAACTCAGTTCTTTGATTATTGGCTCAAGAGGAGCAGTGGCATTTATAGAACCAACATGTAGGATTTTATGCAATGATAAAGGCATACTGTTTGATCAGAAGTGGGTAAAATTTCAAGCCAAAAACTTTATTAATGTACTTCATTGTCCACTTTATTGATTCTGAAGATATCAGAAAGGTAAAAGTTATTGTCCAAGTTTTTTTTTTGGTGTAAAGCATCTTTTGCAATTGTTCATTCTGATTGATGTGATTCAGTCTATAGCTGGAAAGTGTAAATTACATAGTGAATGAGATGCTTTTTATTTTGCTTTTTAACTTCAGAATAAATACTGGTCTGGAAAAATTGAAAGAGGCCTCTGAGTCAGTAGCTGCTCTAAGCAGAGAACTGGAGTTAAAAGAAAAAGAACTTCAAATTGCCAATGAAAAAGCTGACATGGTATGTACAACCTTCAAAGTGTATTGCTGTTTGTTTTTTTTCCTCCTTTTCTTCATTCTATTTTGAAAAAAATAATTAAAATGAAGTTAAATATTGGAAAGAAAGGATTTTGGAGAAAATTATGGTATTTGAGTTTTCTGGAATTGATCAGATATGATTTTGCAAAAAAACCCCTCTTTTATCTTACAGCGTGTGGGTTTTCTCACATTCTAGGTATTGAAAGAAGTTACTGTAAAAGCACAGGCTGCTGAGAATGTCAAAGGGGATGTTCAGAAAGTGAAAGACAAAGCTCAAGCTATTGTAGACAGTATCACAGTTGACAAAGCCATTGCTGAAGAGAAGTTGGAGGCTGCCAAGCCTGCTCTGGAAGAGGCAGAGGCAGCCTTACAGGTTAGTACTTGGACCATGTACAACATTACCACTAAGAAGGTGGATGTCTTTGAAACACAGAGTTGCAGGTGCATTGCATAGCTCTTCACGTGATAGAAAAAAATATATGCATTTTGAGCCTTTTTGGGTTCTGTTTTGTTTTTCTTTTTTCACATGAGTACCAACCCCAAAACAGTCAGTTTTCAGAAAAGGGCAAGTTCTAACTTTCTTTGAAACTATAATTGAGTATAGCATGAGCTGCAGCCTAATATTAGACTAGTAACTGTATATTGATACTATCATTAAAATATTGATACTATCATTAAACAGCTTGTGTACAATGAGTGAAATGCTGTCCATGTAAAATCAGTTGTAATTTCATCCAAATCCAAACCTTCTATTTTAAGTTTTCACAAAGAAATTGCATTTTCAATAGGTTTTCTGGTCCACTATTTTCTGTCTTTAAAAAAATCTTTCCTTAGAAGCTGTAGCATTATCAAGACCTCATTTTCTTCACCATACGTTTCTTGTAAAGCTTTTTTAATAGAATGTCCATACATTTAAGATTGAAAAAGATTAATATTAGTTGATCTTGCATAAGTTTATCTTTGTCTGCTCAGCTGACTTTATAGGAGGATGGGCCTCAAGACATTTTGCTGTGTGAAGTATTAGTGGAATCTGAAATATACCTGTTAGATGCTAGCAGGGAGCTCACATCTCAAGAAATAGAAAAGTATGAAGAAAAAAACCTGAAGGATAGACAAACCTCAAAGGGTTTTATGTAGATTTGCTGGAAATTACACCGCTCCATTTGAAAGGCTGCCAGTAGTTGAGGTGGTTAAAGACTGATCTGAAGGAATTGCATTATTAGCTTTGAAATCTAGTGTAGAAGAATTTTTATGGATCTTCTGAATGTAAGACTTCACTTTGATTGAGAGATGTTTAACAGCCTCTGACTGCCATGATGCTTAAAGGACAGAGAGCAAAAGTCTAAATGAAGGTTGATGACCTGGCAGCTGGGAAAAGTGAAATATGGGAAAAGGTTTTATTATAAGACCCTGATATATTGCCACAGGAAAAAGGTTAAAGAGCTAGCAACAACAAAACAGCAAACCGGGTTGTAGGCAAACATTCTGACAGGTGAAAAAATAAGCAATGTTAATTAGTCAGCATCTGCAGTATAAAGATGGCACCTGTATCATGTGTCTGGACCTGTATCTTATTAAAGGTTACTTTCTGCTTTTGACTAAAATGGCGGAACCAGAACAATACTGCTCTTCTTGAAATGTAGAGTGCTAATAAATGAAAACCTGATTTCAAGAAAAAGTGACGCTGGCATTATTGTAAAACTTCTCAATTGGAAAAAATTGAATTTCTGTAATTTTCTATAATAAATTGTGTTGCCTGTGTCTAAAGGGGAAAGGCAAACTATCATAAAAAGAGAATCTTATAATCATTACAGATTTGCAAATTTGAGCTAGGAATTCCTATAGTAGAATTCTGCTTGCAGAGTAGATAAATACCTATTAAAATATTTGGTAAATAGAAAGGTCATTACCCAGATGGGGGAAAAAAGTGATTAGCTATTTTACTCAATTTTTAATATGTTTTAAGTATAATAAATGCTACATTAAGAGAAAGGTAGGTACAGAACGTCTTATAGGCATTTCTAAACACATAGTGAGAATAGTTTGAGTAAGAATTGTCAGAGTTCAGAAAAACTTTGTTGCATTTTGCCCTGTAATAAAAATAGCACATTAAATGCATAACTATAAACAAGTAAATAAATAAATAAAATTTAAATGTAAAAATTTTTGGCACAATTTGTATGTTAGCAAAAATAAGGCTGAGCTGAATTTCCTAACAGTCACTAAGAAACACTGGGTAAAGTTTTCACACAGATATCAGGAAAATCTCTGGTGAATTATTTGATGCACACTGAACCCAACAAGCAGCAAAATATTGAAGGGAAGCAAAGGGCTGGCAGAGGGAAGGCAGCCTGGGTGGTCTGCAGTGCTTTTAAGTCCCTTTATTGAAGTGTAGACACAAGTAATTAAAATCTGCCTTCATGAATTCCCAGTGAGGCGTGTGCTAGGCTAGAAGCAAGATGTCATGGCACTCACAGTACTCTGAGTACTCAGATTACTCAGTAATCTGTTGCTTACTGTTTGGGCTGTTGTGTACTTGGACTAATTAAACGGCCTCTAAATAAGCAAAGCTTCTGCTCAGAGTTGTGTGTGTTGTAGGAGCAGATCTGCCCATCCGCTTTCACCATTGTTCAGTGGTTTTGTTGCTCAAATCAATTCTTCTCTAAGGAGACCTCTTCAGCAGACTCTTCTGATAAGTCTTTTCTGATTCATGATGTAGAGTTATGAGTTACAGTGTTAGGGTAGTAAGACTTATTTAGCCTTACTTATTAAAGTCTAGGTTTTCATACCTTGTATATTTTTCTTGCAGGCCTGCTTCTACACCAGGAATATTCCTGGTAAGATGTATTGGAAAGTGCAAACATATGCAGATACGAGTTTCCTTAATTTACCTTCATTTGCTAGATGTCAACAGAAAGTATTTCCTTTCTAGACACAGTTTCTGGTCAATATGTTTGCATTTAAAAAACAAGTAAAATTTCAAGATATTTCTGGTTTTCTCTTTTTTATTGTCAAAACAGTTCATGGTAGTTTTGAGTTTTAAGGTGCTGCTGTGGAGGTGCTGTGCTGAGGTTTCCTAGGAGTTGATAGGAGTTAGTAGTGAAAATCTAATGCAGAGGTTCTTCTAGCTTCATGCTTTTTAGAGGTAAAAAGAACATATATATTTTTCTTTTTTCTCTCATGGATTAATACTGTTGGTGAGCTTATGCTCCATGTTTTCTGAACTGAACAGTAGCAGTAATTGCTTTGCCCTTTGTTTTCAATTCCTAGACAATAAAGCCTGCAGACATTGCCACGGTGCGCACCCTGGGCCGGCCGCCTCACCTCATCATGCGCATCATGGACTGCGTGCTGCTGCTCTTCCAGCGCAAAGTCAACCACGTCAAAATCGATCAGGAAAAACGCTGTGCTGTCCCATCGTGGCAAGAATCACTGAAGCTGATGACAACAGGCAACTTCTTACAGAGCCTACAGGTGCTTGTGCAACCTTTTTCTTTTTTATGTATTTTATTTTTATTTTTATAATGTAAGAAAATAAGGGACAATGTTTTCTCCGGTGTTCATAGGAGAGCAAATGTGCGACGGAAATCACACAATAGATCTCAAATGTTATGGGCTTAAGAATAAATATGTCAGAATGAAATAAACTTTAATCCTACTTGCAAATTCATGTTATAGATCACCTATAATTTTTCCTAAGTAAGGCAATGAAATTGTTTTAGGTGACAAAGGACTCAAAGCTTGAAGCATTTGGTTTGGATAGCCATTACTTATCTGTTTCATTAAACCTGATAACAAACATCTTTTTTTCTGGTATTTAACTTTTCATGAATTTTCAACATTTTAGCTTGCGCTTTGATATGGAAAAGCATAGATGGTTATTAGGATGAACACAACCTTTTTCAAATGTGGGATATTTTTGGTTCACAGGATTTGTCTAGGGCAATGGAAAGACCAACTAACTGGTAAACAAATCCCTTTTCATAACTTAAACTAATAATATTATGATTTATCTATCTTGATCTTGCATAATATTTATCTTTGCTCAGCTGACTTTATAGTCAGGATGTGCCTCAAGACATTTTGCTGTAAGCAGTACTAGTGAAATCTGAAATATACCTGTTAGATGCTAGAAGGGAGCTCACATCTCAAGAAACAGAAAAGTATGAAGAAAAATCCTGAAGGACAGACAGACCTCAAAGGGTTTTGCATCACACTCTCTGCCCCATCGGACAGTCCATGAAATGTAGGATAATCCACATCATACGCTATGCCTCTCCATCAAAAACCCAAACATTATCGGAATGAATGGTATATATTCCTGTCCCACTGAGTGTTATCATTCCTGATTTCTGCATTTTGAGTTTACTTAATTTGTCACTGGTCTAGTAAGAGGCTTGACCAGCTTTGTGTGGTTGGTAGTGGCATGGATGCTGTTTATGTAGTATTCATATTGCATCTTCTTGTAAAGGTTTTTTAATTTTCTATAGGACTTCAACATTTAATTTTGCTTGTGCTTAATTAAACCCATTTGTGCTTCAGGGAACAGATCTTTTTCAAGTTTGTCTGGGATTGGGTTTCATTATACATTGTAAATAAATTTGAGGGAGAAAATTGAGAGCTTTTCTGGAGGAAAAAGGAAAAATATGCTTTTTCAAGAAAATAGTAAAAAAAAAATTCTTTAAAAATTAAATACATTCCAGTAATTAGACAAGGTAATTTAAGGGTAAGATAGATGGCTTGACCTTTGAAAGGACTGTCTTGCAGAATGTATGTTTTTAGAGTTTAGCTCTTCATTTTCTTTTTGAAGATTTTAAAACTTATTTTGTATTAAGCAAAATGAATTTTTTAGCAGGACCGGTGACATTTTGAAACAACGATTAGCTGTCTAACAGGAGTAGTGAGTGTGAGATAGCAAAGATCATAAATGAAAGCAAACTTTTTTCCATTTTGTAAGTATATATAAGAGTGGAATGACTTTGTAAAGGTCTCAAAGATACATGTGACAAATAATTTCATATAAGTTGTTTATGAGTAACACTTGTGATTTTCCTGGTGTTCTATGTGTTCTGAAATACATGTAAATATCATTTACATTTACTGCATGTGTTTTGTAACTTGCATTTTCAAAAATTTTTTTCAGCAATTTCAGAAAGACACAATTAACGAAGAAGTGGTAGAACTTTTGAGTCCTTATTTTGAAATGGTGGACTACAACATTGAGACAGCTAAGAGAGTATGTGGGAATGTTGCTGGCCTTTGCTCATGGACGAAAGCTATGGCGGTATTTTTTTCCATCAACAAAGAAGTATTACCTTTGAAGGTATGTATGTTTGTCGGTCAAGGACATCCTCTGCTCCTTGTCATCCTCACCTGTTTTCACTTGAGGATTTAATCTGTGGGAAACTTCATCTGCCATATTTTAACTGGTGGTCCCCTCTCTTGAAATTTATTACCTTTAACACTGTACTTCTACAATAAAATATATTTCAAATGTACTTCCACTTGTACATTTGAGTTGTCAAAATTATGAAAGAGATGGTGTGATTTTTATGTCTCTGGACCCCTACTTGATGAGATTAAAACATCTGTCATCTAGTTAAATACACTACTGCAATTGCTCTACATTAATTTAGAATTAATTAGAAAAAGGCCTTGAGATTTGGTTTCCTTTGCTGTTCCAGTTCTCAGTTCATAGGAGGATTGTACAGATACTCTTCATCAGTGTTATGTAGAGAAGAAAACAGGCCTAAGCAGTTAGAATGAAAGTCAGGCAGAACATGGTAACAGAAAATAGCTTGTATTATAATGAGAATGACAGAGAAAGGGAGCAAGATTTGTATTTCAGACTAGCATATTGGTAGGACAAATCAAGTAGACTTCTAGACATCATTCCCTTCTGCAAGCCGTGTCAGACTAACTTTTGTGCCACATGAGGAATGACTGGCATTTCCAGAAGTATTTAAATTTTTTTATAACTGACATTAAGCCAACTGTTCAAGTGCAGCTATCTGAAATTAGAATATTGTTTGTTGTAAAATTCAAATAAAAGGTTTTGCTGTGTTATGAAATCTCTACTGAAGAGTTTGATTTGGAAATGTAGTACAGGAAAGCTTTCTGAAATATATTATAGCAAATACTTCGAAATTCTCTGTGTATGAATACACTTCTATGTTTTTATTTTCTGTAGGCTAACTTAGCAATTCAGGAGAAACGCCTAACCAGTGCAATGCTGGATCTGCAGAAAGCTCAAGAAGAACTGGGAGCCAAGCAAGAAGAATTAGATATTGTGCAGGCAGAATATGAAAATGCAATGAGAGAAAAGCAGGTGAACTGCTCTTCATAGAAAAGAAGTTTCTACTCTTGCTTTAAGGAACACTTAATTTGTTTGTTCAATTTCACTGTTATTCCTTGTTGATGGACAGCAGTTGAAAGATAGATAGTATTTGAATACTGCCTCTTTGCTTTCTACGTCTCTCCTTTGCCTCTGATCCTCTCCCCTCTTCCCTTCCACCCCATCAAAAACTATTTTATTTGTATTCTTTATTCAGTGCCTACTGCTGTAACTTCAAGTTCCACGTATGCTATATGTGTATACTGTATTTGAGTAGAATTCCTCAGAATGAATAAGTATCAAGAATTTTACATACTAGTCAACAACTGCACCAAAATAAAAGTTAAGAACAGAAATATTAAAAAGAAATATTGAGTCATGTTTCTAGGAGATGTTGATAGTTTGTCCTGATATATTTTTTCCATCTCACTTTCCCTCCTCTGCATGGTGATAGAAATGTTTAAGAATATATTTCTAACCTGTTGTTTATCTACTGGTTTAATGAGGTGTAGAGATTTTTTCTGACCTATCAGATATATGACTGTAAACAATTTCTTTTGGTGCATGGTTTTCTTTAGACTTTGCTGGAAGATGCTGAGCGTTGCCGACATAAAATGCAAACTGCCTCAAGTCTTATAAGTGGTTTAGCAGGTGAAAAAGAGAGGTGGACAGAACAGAGTAAAGAATTTGCCATGCAAACCAAGAGATTGGTTGGTAAGTTTTTATCCAAACCTTTAAATTTGGAATCGAGTTGTTTGAATTATGTTTCGTGAAACTGAAAACATTTGAAACGTCAAACTTTTCCTTTGTATCTTAGATCCCTGTTTCAAAAGCGAAGGTAATTGTTTTAATTTCCTTGCTAAAGGCCTGTTAGATGAAAAGTAAATATAAGGCTAAAGTTCATATTTAAAAAGAAAAGGTTTGGACGCTGAGAATGTAGTGACACTACAATTTTAACTTGACTGATATTTGTAGGTACAGTCCAAAGAGAGTAATGTGCTAGCAAGTGCCAATAAAACGTGTATGACTGAGAATATATATTGAGGTGAGGAAGACTGATACTCAGCCACTGACATTTATACGTAGAAATCAATATTTTTAACTGCAGATACTAATGTTCATAAGAATTTGCTTGTTAGAAGGTCATTATTATTTTTAAAATTTGCACTTGTAAACTAAAGTACTTTGTAATAAATAATTGGCTCATTAGTTAGATCAATAAATGAAATTTATCTCATCATTTACTGTGGGCTGAACTTTCTTCTCTGCTTTTTACTGTGAAAGGCTACAAAAAGCAGCCTTGTTGTATGGGTTGTATTACAGCAACTAAGTTGTGTTTTATTTGCTGCCATAATATATACATGTGTATTAACTTATTAAAAACCCAAGATACCTTCCCCACAGATTAAATCCCCACAGATTTATCCAATTGTTTTTATAGATAACTTGAAAATGTCCAAAAATACTAGGGCTCTGTATAAAAGTATGATATCTTCTCCAGTTTAAATTTTGCTTTCTTATTTCAGAGGTACAAAACTCCCTCAAACTATGGTGTCATCAAATTTAGGGGGAAAATTTTGAAACTGAACAGAAGATTAAAAGTTGTCACACTTAATACCTCCATAATGATGTCTCTGACATGTTTTATTACCAGTACTCATCACTGTAATTGATTTACAGTAATTTAATGGAATTAGTACTTATAAGGAGTTCCACCCCACACCCCCCCAACACATATCCACCCAGTTGTTTAAGCCTGTTCTTATGAGTGCACAAGGAAATGATGGAACTAAAAGTTCATTACAAAGTCCTCTCTGCCATGTCCTGCTTGTACAGGATCTGGTATTTGGAATAGTGTTGCATATATGTTGAGTTGACCTAAACAAGCTGCCAGATGCTGATCTCTTAATTCCTACAATTGCATAGTAAGAACGAAGTAAATGTGGTCTCTACTGAAATGTACCATTGTCATGCCATGCAGTGAGCCTTGGAAAAAAGATTTATTTGCCTTCTTTATGGTTCAAAGTGTGTTCTTCTGTTACCAGCCAAAACATGTAGCAACTAGTGAGGGAAACAGCTTGTTCATTAATAGAATTGGCAAAGTTTAATGCTTTGTTTTGTGGGTTTTTTTTTTCCTCCTTTTTCTCTTTAAGGTGATGTACTCTTGGCCACAGCTTTTCTGTCCTATTCTGGTCCTTTTAACCAAGAGTTCCGCAGTCTGCTGTTAAATGACTGGCAAAAGGAAATGAAAAGCCGAAAAATTCCTTTTCGTAGCAACTTGAACCTCATAGAAATGCTGACTGATGCTCCAACTATCAGTGAATGGAACCTGCAAGGATTGCCAAACGACGACTTATCCATACAGAATGGAATCATTGTCACTAAAGCATCTCGTTATCCTTTATTAATTGATCCACAAACACAGGGTAAAATTTGGATTAAAAATAAGGAAGGAAGAAATGACCTTCAGGTAATAGAAATGCTTGTGCTTTCATAATCCTTAAAAACTCTTAGCATACAAGCATTACAATTCATTGATTTGCCTAATGCTTAGGAAATTACATTTATACAAAAAGTCTGGTTTGAATATAAAGAATATCTCAGATATATTTTAGTGGATTTGAGATTTGACTAGAGGTGGAAGTGTATCCTTTAGTGCCAGTGACTCAATTTGTTTAATGAATTAATTTTAATGGAACATAAACTTTGGAAAATAGGCTGGATGGGCAATGCCTGGTAATAAACATGTTTTCAGAGTAATGTAAGTGTTAGGAAAAAAACCCACCAACTAGTTGATTAATACAATTTCATGTAAGTGCTTATAAATGAAAAATCACAGCGAGATATTTTTTCATCTTTTAATCAGAAATTATTGTTAATTTTTGTTGTCTTAGTATGGATGTCAGCTCCTAAGTGCTCTGCAAATATACAGTAAAGATGTAGTGCTACAAAGTATAGTCTGAGGCAAGATACACAAATTCAATTCAAACAAGAAAATGTGAGGAATTCCTGCAATTATGATTACACCAATAAACCAGCTTAAAAAAAAATCCCTGAAATCCATAGAAGTAGTTTGAGGTGTGATAAAAGAGTGGCTCTGTGAATATAACTACCACTTTCATGCTGATTGTTATCTAGGTGTGGAAACCTTTAATGGTTGCTTAGTTATAAAAATGGTTATTAGTTTGTTTACAGCTTTATTAAAGTCTAAGCTGGCTGTGCTCTTTGAACATGTTGAAATCCCAGTTATACTGGGGACTATTTAAAGCAAAGGCTTATTAAGGTCCTGTTCCATATAAACCTCTAATTTTCAAGGGTGAAAAAAATCACAGAAAAATACTTATCTTGGAATTGACCCTGCTGCAGTTTGACTTGGAGATGTTATCCAAGATAAAATTGAAGGTGCTAAAAGGTTCCTGTGAATTTTTCCTGTGAAATTCTTGAGTAGTTGCACTCATAGGATATCAAAATTGGAAGTGCTTAGCACTGCTTTCCTTCTACCTTGGCAGCTGCAAAATAGAACTTTGCATTCCATGAGCTCTGGCAACAGGGTATGCTGATTTTACCTTTCCTTGAGCTCACAATCATTGTATTCATACTAGTCTACTCACAGTTTCATAGCTTTTGGCAGTACTTTAAAGAAAATGAAATAATTTTAAAATATCAAACTAAGAAAAAGATAGGTAAAAGGGACTAAGGTATTGCATTTCTGTTTTCAGATCACTTCTTTGAATCACAAGTATTTTAGAAACCACTTAGAAGACAGCCTTTCTTTGGGAAGACCTCTTTTAGTAGAAGATGTTGGAGAAGAGCTGGACCCAGCACTTGATAATGTTTTGGAAAGAAACATCATTAAAACAGGTTCAGCCAACAAGGTAAAAATAAAACAAGTGAGCAAACATATGGAAATTCCCATTTCCTCCCTTCCCCTCCCCACAACCTCTCCTTAGCAAAAGAACTCCTAATAAATATAGGACTGTAAAAAATTAGACTCATTTAAACTTGATTAATGCTAATGAAAGAAAAAATAAGGTAGGGTTTAAGTTCACAAATGGTTTATATATTTAATGCATAGAGTTCCTTATTCCTTTGCTTATGAGAATTTTTAGAAGTTGAAATAATTTTTGAATGGGCCATTTAAAGTGGTCCTTGACTGGTCTCAACAAATTGTTTGCATGTATGATTTAAAACTGGATTTTTATGCCTTTAAGCAGAAAAATGTAACCTTTTTCCCTATATGCAGTGTCTGAAAAAGTGTGTATTGGCTCTTATTATTTCAAGACTTGTTTTTAAAATTTTTCTTGAGGTCAAAGTTGGTGATAAGGAAGTGGATGTTATGAGTGGCTTCAGACTTTACATTACTACAAAACTGCCAAATCCATGTTACTCTCCTGAAATTAGTGCTCAAATCTCCATCATTGACTTTACTGTAACCATGAAAGGTCTTGAAAATCAACTCTTAGGCAGAGTCATTCTCACAGAGAAGCAGGTAAAAGAATTTATTGTATCTCTTTTCCTGTCTGTATTTCTTATATTACCTGTAGAATGTTTTACTTTAATTTATTACTCTCTATTCCCATATTGCTAGGTAACTTTCTGTCTCTCTCTATTGTGATTATTCTTAATATAACCTATTTGTAATGGTTTAAAAAGTGGCACAGAAGCAATTGACTCATTCATGCGGATGTTTCTCTGTCTTTTTATTGTTGCAACTGTACTGTATTAACCTTATTTTTCCTGCCTCAATGAGTTATAACCTCATGAGAATGGCCTGTGAAAAGCAAAAGGACCTGAAATCAAAACTGATGTTCTGTCTACAAACCCTGGAGCTCATGGCAACATAACCTAATGCAAAGAATTCAGACTTAGTTACTTCCTTGCTCCAAGGGGAAATGGGCTACCTACTGATATCATTTTGACATTGCAGATATATTAGTTGAGGAAGTTCAGGTTGAAGACGCCTGTCCCAATGAAGCTGCAGTTCTGGAGGGAGGCTAATTGGTACCTTTTTTACTATGGAACAGCTAATCCCTGTGGCTATAATTTCAGGCAATGTTCATGTCATAAGAAACACTATGCACCTATGACTGTGTATTTATTGGTGTATTTACTGAGATTTTGTCAATAGTTCCAGTTTACCTTCACTAGAGAGGAATGACAGAAATATCTTTGTTTCCTTATTGTGGCATCTGTTGAGGTACTCCCATCCTTCCAACACCTCCCTCTGCCCCGCCAGTGTAAGATTTTTCTTGTTAATAGACTCAGTTGTCTTTTTCACATTGAGTAGTTGCATTTCATTCCCAAACACTGCATGGATCTCGTGAGAGAAATCACACTCAATCTGTTAAGGTCTGTTTTTTGTCAGACAGCTTCATTGCACCATCAGCTTCTCTTCAACCATTGACAGCTTGTCAACCCACTCTGTAATGAAATTATCACTGTCTATCTAAAACACGCTGTGATGTGTATATTCACAAAGCCTTATGCCAAAATTCACTTCTTGGGCCTTGAAATACAGTACATTCCTCCAGGAGACAGTTTATCAAATTCCTCCAGTCCTTGCTGTTGCTGTATGCTTGCTTGGAGGACACAGAAAAGGGAGGAGCTTGACTTTTCTCAGAGGAATCAAGAAGGAGATGGAGAAGTAACACTCAGGTTGGAACATGAAGAATTCTGATTAGATATTAGGGAAAAAATAATTACACCGAGAGGGGTCAAATCCAAGAGCAGATTAATCAAGGATTTTGTGGAATTTCTGTTCTTGAAGGGTTCGAGCTTCACCTGGACATTGCCCTGAGCAACCAAGCTGTTTAAGTCTGAGCAGGGGTTGAATTAGGTAATTTCTGTAGTTGCCTTCCAAATTAAAATTATTCTAGTATTCAATGGGCTCTTTGTCACTGAGTGGGAATGTCTGATAAATGGACATAGTGTGCTTTCTCTACCAGCTTCTCGGAGTGTTATACTCAGTACTGTTTTGTTTGAAACCACCTGAGAATATTTCCTCAAGATAAATGACAAGTGGACCACTTGACAGGCAGGGGAACAGAATATACTTACTATGTTGCAATCTTCTTGGCCTCTGTTTATACACCTTGTGGTTCAAGGTTTCCTAAGGAGTCAATTTGAATACATCACACCATCCAAACACTTTCCTATGATGTCTAATGATGCATCTTTGGGAATTTGGGGGGTTTCTCACATAAGTGTCTGGATTCTTACTACCTTCTGCAGCCTTTGGTAGGAGAGTGGTGGAATTATTTTACTGTGAGACCGTTTGCCAAATTATTTGAGTGGTATGACTGCTTGGTGACATCCAGTGTTACAATGTATGTGTGGAATTTCTGTCCCAGAAAGGGAAGAGAGTGTTTATCTGAAATCAGAGTTCTTCAAGATTTTTATGCACATTTCTATCCTTCTTCCCATTCTACCATGTCTTATATGGTTCTGGTCTTAGAATGAATGAGGTTTAGACCTCTAGCAAGAAATGGGAGTGTTTAGGTCTTAGAATGAATGACTTTTAGACCTCTAGAAATAAATGGGAGTGTTTACAGCATGGTATTTAAAGTTTCTGCAAAGTCTCTCTGTTGTCTGCTATGCCCATTAAAAGAATCTTTGCCACATATAGCTCACAGAATTAACTGTTTACTGATAGGAACACTGATACTGATTTGTTATTTTCCACCATAATGTTAAACCAATTGCAAGATACAAGTGAAGCATAAGGTCAAGGGCAGCTGGTATATCTGTATAAATTTGTTTCTACTATATTTCTTGGAATAATAGGATTTGAAAGATTTGATATATGTCTGAAGGTAGTATGACTTATGATATTCTAATGATATAATTATTTTGATAAATTTGCTGTTATGTAATTTGACAAAAAACTTGTTTATTTAGTGTCATAGGTAAGTCAGATTAGTAGTGGGGTTATAATATGCAAAAATTCTTTATGGCTTTTTGAACTTTTGCATTATTTTATCAAGACTTTTGCTGGAAAAAAGCTGAACTTTTGTAAGGAATAGTTGATACAAATTCCTTTACTTGTGAATCACTTTGTGACAGGATGATGTAAGCTATGTAGCAGCTTTCATATTTTATGAATATTAACAAGAAATAGCATTCCTTGGTACAGTTGGTAAAGTGTCATCTGCTTGTGAAAGGAACTCCATAAAACTGGATTTGAAATAGCCTCTGGTGCAAGTTCCTTGAATTTATGTATGTGGTAACTTGGCTTATTTTTTCTGCATCCTTAGTGCTGTGACTAGAAATTTTTGAAGATATGAAGAAAGCTTTCAACTGTTTACACTTTCTGATCTGCAAAAAGCATTTTAAGAGCTTAATAGACAACTTTTTTTTTATTAATGTTTTCATCTAGGGTTACTTCATTTTAGCTTGGTAACTCTGTTTCCAACTTATTTCTCAGGCTCTTCTTGTGAGGAGAATTGCTTTCTGTTTTTATGAAGCATTGAAGTCTAAACTATGTTTAAATTTTCTGAGCTCAGCAAAACATGAAATTTAATTTGGTGCAGTATGTTAATTATTATATTTAATTGGATGATAACTTTCTTTCAATGCTATTTTTTAAGAAAAAGTTTCTGCTTCATCAAACTTGCATGAAAAAATGCTTCATGAAATTGTTACCTGTTTTTCTTCAGTTCCACAAAGCAGCAGTTGATTGAAATGCATATAACTGCAGTTTTCTTCTGTATTTTCATCAGGTTTTGCCAGAATCTTTTTAATAAGTTATGTTGTATTTGCATTATTCTAAAATAATTGTCCCACTAAATATTTTCTACTTGATGATGATTATGATGTTTCAATATACCAAGAAAAAACTCTAAATCTGATAATAATAAGATGATTCTTCTTAATTTCCTTTTTAAGGTCAATGTGCATTCTTTAAAACAAATAATTGCTTGAAGTAGGAATGTAGGAGGAGAATGTAGGTTGAGAAGACCAGAAGTTTAGAATGTGGAAAAAATAAAAAAAATTTAAAAAGTTGTAAATGTTTTTCAAAGCTGTGTAAATGAAGACTACTCAAATAGGGGAGTAAAACCTTTCCTTAAGCCTTGATAAGGGTTCAGGTCTATTATGTCTCTAGTGCTATATGAGAGGTCATGTATTTCTTAATGTTGTCCCTATTTCTCTGGAATATTAGCAGCCAGTAAGCAACATGGAAATGGACTTGGCAATGACAGAGTGAACACGGAACTTCCAAGTTCAGAGAGACATTGTTAAAATTATTCAGACCTCCGTAAACTTTGTGAAGTATTTATCTAGACAGATATTTATCCATATTTATCTAGACAAATATTTCTACCAACTGGTTCACTTACTGTTCATTTGTAAGATTCATATTAACCTTATCTTACAAAAAACTCTTAACCCATTCTCTCTCTTGTCTTTTTTTTTTGCTTCACTGTACTGAAACATTTAGTTATGTTTCAGTAAAGGATTTTTATCTCTGAAGGACTAATTTATATTGTATTGTTTTTAAAGATTAATTTTAAGAATGAACTGAAAGGACTGTTATAGCTGAAAAATATTTTTCTAGAGATTTCAAGTAGCTGTTTTTTTAATGTAAAACTCGATTTACAGTTATCCATCTTCTATATTTGGGCACTGGAAAAGAATCTAGGTACATAGACCACCCAGATTATATTAGTAAATGTCTAAAATAAATAATTCTAGTGAAGTAACTCATACTTTCTTAATCAATGAAGCATTTTAGTGAGAGGCTGAAATTATCACTGTTTGATGGAGGAGTATTGGCACTTCTTGAAATATCTGATGCTTGATTTGATGACTAAGCATGGCTATTGAGTTTTCAATATGGCAATTGTAAAGCAAGGCATAAATGAGGATAAGATTACATGGAATAAAATCCTATGTCTGGAATGGTGTTTGCATTTTTCCTTTCTGAAACTGATGACAAACAATTGTGAACTTGTTGTTCTTTTAGGGCATTATACAAGCATCTTCCATAATATTTGTAGAAATTATTTGTTAATGCCTACTTATGTAGCAGGTTCAGATTCTGGCAATATATCTTGTGTTAGAAATACCACTAGAATTCTTTCCTCAAATTAATTCAGTTAGTCTTGAACTACACTGTTTTAGTAGGATCAGTATTTTTAAGATAATTTTTTTATTATTATTTTTGATTGCTCTTCTGTTTCCCAAATATTACCATGAAATCCAATAGGAATTAGAGAAAGAAAGAACTGATCTTATTGAAGACGTGACTTTGAACAAAAGGAGGATTAAAGACCTAGAAGATAACCTTTTATTTCGACTTACAAGCACTAAGAGTTCTCTGGCAGATGATGAGACTCTACTAATTGTATTGAGTAACACTAAGAAGACTGCTGAAGAAGTAACACAGAAACTGCAAACTTCTGCTGAAACTGAAGTACAGATCAATTCAGCCCGCGAAGAGTACAGACCTGGTGAGTGAAGGTAGTCAGAGAAGACAAATAGCTAGACCATATTTTTAAAACATCAATACTTAGAGTAAGAGAAATTGTGGGACGAGATCAGGAAGAGCAAAATTGGTGGGAGAGATCTGTGTTTTCCTGTAAGTAAAATGTATCCAGGAGATGTCCTATTGAGCTATAATGGAGAAAATAGTCAATGCTATGCCTCATGTGGAATTTACAAAATTGAGTGAATTGTTCTCTTTGTAGACTTCCCATTGCTCTATAAACAAGCATATCAGTCATTAGGGTGTTTAGGTAAGTATATGTTTGAGTTCAACATGTTGACAGAGCTTATATAACATTAAGTACTCTCTATATCTGTTCTGATGAATACTTCACCATTTATTCTTTGGTTATTACAGTCAACAAATTTCATGAGTCTTTTAACTGACAGGTAATAATGTGAAAAAAACAGGGGGAAAAGTAGTTCTCTGTAATTGCCTGCATTCTACGAAATTTGTAAGATGGTACAGTTAGTGTACCAGAAACATTGCAGATTTTGTAAGACCTTTGCATTTAAAACTGAATGACTACTGAAAAGAAGTTAAATCAGTGCTGGGTAAGTTAAATCAATATAGTTCATTTGAATTTTATGAGAGTCTTGTAAAAGTCTGTAAAAAGAAATTTGTTTGGATACTTAAACAGTATTTTAAACAGTCATAATTTTTATGTGTTCTGCTGATGATCTCAATATTGCAGATCTCCAAATATGCTTGTATTTGAAAATTGGACTTTACATAGTTTACATTAATTACAGAAAAGATTTTTTTTTCCCCTGATGTATACATGAGGATAAAATGAATGATTTTATTATTTTTCTGGCAGAAAAGAATAGAGAAACTTGAAGATGTTCAGTTATCATTAGTGTTAAAATCAGTGTACATGTTTTGGAGAGTTAAAGAGTTCTGCTCTGCATTTCTGCTTTGAACAAATTTTTCTTTCCCTCTCTTCAGTTGCAACTCGAGGTAGCATCTTGTACTTCCTTATCACTGAGATGAGCATGGTCAATGTCATGTATCAGACGTCGCTTCGACAGTTTTTGGGGCTTTTTGACCGCTCCCTAGCCAGGTAATTTAGCTAACAATAAGTATAATTTGTATTTACCCAGTCCTGGAGGTGCCTGTAGTACAGTAAAGTTTTATTGTAAACTAATATCAGAAAGAAGACTCTTGCTTCTTACAGTCTTGACCAGGAATTGTCACCTTAATTACACATAAAACTTTGTCAGTTAGCAAGGCAAAGACCCTTCTAATGTACTTACAGTCCTTCAAAATTTATTAGATAATAAAAAACCATTATACTGCATTGATTTTCAGCTGGGCAAAAAGACTTGATAAGAAAGGATTTTTTTGTTGTTGCTGTTCCTTCAATCTGGAAGTTATTGCCAGTTTGCTGTCTGATATTCTGTTTGTGATCTATTATTTTTCATGTTTTGAAAATACTGGACCATGGCCTTTTTCTTTTGCATAGTATTCCCTTTTATAAAGCCTAAGAAAATCAACTTTCAACTGCAGACCTTTCTTCTAACAGGTCTACCAAGAGCCCTATAACCAGCAAGAGGGTTACCAATATTATTGAACATATGACATATGAAGTATTCAAATATACTGCCCGAGGACTCTATGAGGAGCACAAATTTCTTTTCACATTACTGCTTACTTTGAAGATTGATATACAAAGAAACAGAGTGAAGCATGAAGAATTTCTGACACTTATTAAAGGTGGGAACTATGAATTATAAGGAGAGCACATTATTATTATAGAAAATTTATGTATTTGTATCTCCTAGCCAGCATGCTCCTTTCTTTTTGCACATGAGAAACTACTCAATTGTAAAAATACATGTTTATCATTCTGATCTGGTGACAGACAACATTGTATGGCTGTTCTAATTTATAGCAGCACACTGAGTATTGATGAATATATCTTTGTAATCATGAGAATTTGAAAGGAATATTGTGGTCTGCTGCTCAAATATCATCAGGTATGTGTTTAACTTAGAAAAACCATTATTGTACTAAACAGAGTAACTGCAGCAAATAGGAGCAGAAAATGATGCTAACATTTTAAAAGAACATAGTAGTCTCAGCAGCATATAACAAGGTCATGGCTTTGGTCTTAACTGCATACAAGCACTGAGTTCACATAAAAGTTTAGATCAATTTTGTATTAGCTTTTCAAGACACTTAGTTTACAGGCAGCATTTATTTATGGATTATATGTGTGAATTTTTCCATGTTGAATCTTCAGAATATCTTTTCCCATAAAGCCTTTATTTCCAGGCACATTGCACAAAAAACCAGTAAAGCCTCAAAATAGAAGTTGGTCAATACTTCTGTTTAAGGTACATAATATTAAAAAATAATATTAACTAACCAAATTGCAAACTCGGCTTAATCAAATATGGCATGATTTTGTAAGGTAGAAAACCTCTGTAACATCGTGATTTAAAAACTGGGTTATTGTATTTGTTTTTTCCCTCTTATTTTGTTTACTTTTCTTTGTCTCTCCAACAGTACTAATAACGAATTTCAATTTCTTGCAGGTGGTGCTTCCCTAGACCTTAAAGCTTGTCCTCCTAAGCCGGCTAAATGGATTCTGGATATGACTTGGTTGAACTTGGTAGAGCTCAGTAAGCTTGAAGAGTTTTCAGATATTCTTGATCAAGTACGTAAGAGCTTTTGAAAGTTGATCTCTTATTTAATGAGTAATTGTCTGGTAGCTGTCAAGCCATATGGTGGAAACTGATTTATTTTATGGAAGAGAAACAAAAGTGGCAGCAAATAGCCACAGTTATGGCCCTGACTGCTTAGCAACCTATGTTGATATAAAAACTCAACCACTCCCAGGAAAATAAGAATAGTGTAGAGTGTTCACACTTTATGAAATTATAATATTTTTGGATTGGGATTCAACTTGCCATTACCCAATTAATACATTACAACTTTATTTTATTCTAGTTATTGCATTATCTTGCACCCATGTTGTGCTTTCTTACACTATATTTTATGATGATTTTTCCAGTATTTCTCTGGTTACATGGAGTAAATGTTAGGGAGAAGGTACATGCTCCACATGCTCTCTCATGTGGAGAGCAATTGTGTACTTGCTGTTCTCAAAGCTGTGTCTGTGGCTAGCTATCCATATTCTGACATAGCTATGCTGTGATATCAGACTATAACATACTGATTAGTAGCTCCTGTTTTCAGAATATGAATACTCCAGGGTGCTGCATTCTACAATAGCATACTTATAATCTGATATTTTATCCTGTCATTTTCAATAGCCTTATTACATTTGTGGAAGAATATCAATGCTTAGGTGTGGATTTCAAGTCTCTGACTCTCATAAAAATTTGCAACCTAGTGGCAGTGCAAATATAACTTGTCTGTTTAGTGATATTTGCTGCTTTGATTATATAATTGCAGATTTCCAGAGAAGAGAAACAGTGGAAACTCTGGTTTGATAGTAAGAATCCAGAGGAAGAATTGGTGCCTAGTGGCTATGGTCAATCTCTGGACTCCTTCAGACATCTTCTTCTTATCAGATCTTGGTGTCCTGACAGGACCATAGCTCAGGTATATTTATATAGCCTAGATGGTCTATTCAGATATCATTAGAATGATAGTTTTCAGATTGCAGGTTAGTACTGTCTTATATAATGCTAAACACCTTTTTTGCAATGGACCTTTATGTTGTATTTTCTGAAATTCTTTTCAGACCATTTATGTATTTATTACAAGGGCAGTGAAAACAAAATTATTCCAATATATTGAGCATATATTATCCACTGTGGTGGATATCACTGTGGTGATTTCTGCTGGAATAATATGTGTTTATCCAGATCTTCTTTATTAGTTCAGAAGATACTTTTGGCTGTCCTTGCTTACTCACTAGAATTTTAGAAGTGTCCCCATGTTAGACTGAAGTCCAATATTTTAATGAACTTGACTGGTTGAGGGAAAATTGAAAACGATTTAATTAAGAAAATATTTCTTGCATGGAAGAATTAGAACCACTTTAGAAAAATCTTTAATAAAGTCTGCTCAAAGCTCTCAATTTAAAGACATCTATTAAAAATTACAGAACTGAAGTTTATTAAATAGACCTTTTTTAAAGAAAAAGAATCTTCTAGAAGCCTATTTTTAACTTTTATGTTCTTCTCCAGTACAAAAGACCAAAAAATGATAAAATTATTGGCAATTCAGAGCAATTAATGATGATATACTGAAATTGGAAGTGTGGTATTAATTTTATTGATACATATCTTTAGACATTGTGATTGGATTCAGAGAAAATCTCACCAGTAATTGGTGTACTGGAGTCAATATGTTCAGCAGTACTCTATAAAGAATACCTCTATGATGTATGCTATGTGTCTGAAACAGATCACAAAAGATTAGTTCCTCTCTACTGTTATTGGGGCAAGGTAAACTTTCATCTTTTGATGGTTTTATGAAAACTGATAGTTTATCAAATGTTCAATGCTGAATGTCTTTTGTCTCTGAGAGGTAACCCAGAGGTATTAAGGGGAAGATTTATCCAAGACAAGAGATGTGGGGAGGGGAAAGTACAAAAAAGATGATCTCAACCTGTTTGAAAGAGCCTTTTCTATTTCTTTGTGAAAAAGAATAATAATCTGGAATTTTAAAAGATAAATAAATAAGGGATAAGAGATGGTTTTCACCTGTTCCTTTGGATAATCTACTTAGTGATAGTTATTTTAATCATTACTACTGTTAATTCATTGCTTATTTAACTGTGGAGGTGAGAAAGGCCTAAGTGCTTTGGAGCCCATCTTTGGTCCTTTTCTCCTATTTTTCTAGATTTTGATGCTAAGAGTTGCACTATCTAATGGAGATATCCTTAAATCATTAACATTTTTCTAAAGTTTTAGAGAAGTTATTATTTTTATTATACTCTAATTATAGTTATTATATATAAAATACATGCAGATATATGTAATATAATAATTATTGAAAAAATTAACTGGCTGTATAAGGCTGTAAGAAATAACAGCTTCAAAGACACTATGATGTGCTGACATGGAAAAATAAACTTGTTGCGTATTTGTATTTTTGATATAAATTTTTAGCAGCCTAGGGTATTCAGTTGAATTTTTGGTAGCATTTACATTGGGAAGAAAGCATTATAAAATGGTTAGGTCACAAGTTAAATTTACCCTTTTTAATACAGGCAAGAAAATATATCACTGACACTATGGGGGAGAAATATGCAGAGGGAGTCGTCTTGGACTTGGAGAAAACATGGGAAGAGTCAGATCCACGTACTCCCCTCATATGCTTTCTTTCCATGGGCTCTGATCCTACGGACTCAATAATTGCTTTGGGAAAAAGACTGAAGACAGAAACGTGTTGTGTTTCCATGGGCCAGGGGCAAGGAATCCACGCTCGTAAACTTCTACAGCAAACAATGGCTCATGTAAGCAACAAAAATCTGAACATTTTCCTCTCTATATTAAACACCTAGAAATAAAAATCCTGCCATGGGATAATGTTACTTGGTGGGTAGTTAATGATGATGCAAATCCCTAAGTTTATTTGTATGAGAGTCCTAAGCAAGAGAACTGTATTTTCACACTCCTTCGGTTTGCTATAACAAGCTTCTTGATACTGTGCAGATACTTTTCATTGAAAATGGAGTGCTTTTCATATAAAATGGAGTTTTATAGTTGATTGCAGACTGATGGACATAGCTGAATTGATTTTTTTTGGGTTTTTTTGATTATATTACCAGTAAATATTCTTCTGTAGGCATTTCAGATTACATTTTCAATTTTTTATTTTCAGTAATATGGATGTATTTTGTTAAATGAAGAAAATGAATTCCAAATATGCTATTGATAGTTACATAAACTTGAGAAAAACAAGGTAGTATAGCAAGTTATGTCATATTACTGTAGTCTGAATTTGGACTTGTGAGGGACAGTCTGGTAGCACAGGCATTTTGCAGGAAGAGGAATGAAAGAACAAAACTATCTGTATAAGAAACTTGAGATGTTCCAATTTGGCATGCTTTGTGCATCAGGTGATACTACTGCTATGCCTGCTGATGTAAAAATACTGATCTCACTCTCCTGTGCTATGAGCTTCTTTATATAACCTGTTTTAGTTCTGCTTCAGATTCTTGTTTGATAACTTCACATAAGGAACTAATTGACCAATCAAATGAGAAGAAACCCATTTAAAAACAGGGGAAAGGAGCACCTTTTGTTTAGTTAAGAGAAATGCAGTTACATTCCCTCACTGTCTCACAAGCCCTCTTAGTGAAGAGGTATATGAGATGCCTATAAAAGAACTAAGGTAATTAATATAAGAATGTTTGTCATCTATTGATTGATAGTAGTAGATTGGTTATGTATGCTTATTTGGTTATTTTCCAAGCCTGGGACACTTGTGAGGAACAAGGTTTAGCAGGTTGCTCTATGGAGCTACTCCTGAGCTCCCTTATGTAAGTCAAAATTTATCATTTTCTATCAGCACTGTAGTCATGACAAGTTATGTTTTAAATGTATTGAAATGGAAAGGGTAGAGACTATTTGAAAAGACCAGATGAGACAAATAGAAACCACTTGTTCAGGTGAAAAAACCAAATAAGCTAACACCATCTTCAGAAGAAACAGCCCACAGCTTAGCTCCCTTCAAGGAGTGATTTCAGTTTTTGAACAACCTTGATAACTTTTAAAATTCTGTTGTTTGAAACTAGGGAGGTTGGGCACTTCTGCAAAACTGCCACCTTGGACTTGACTTTCTGGATGAGTTAATGGACACTGTAATAGAGACAGAGACTGTTCATGAAAGCTTTAGACTGTGGATGACAACTGACATTCACAAACAATTCCCCATCACCCTTCTTCAAATGTCGATTAAGTTTACCAATGAACCACCTCAAGGGCTCAGAGCTGGACTAAAGAGAACATACAGTGGTGAGTGCTAGAATGGTAATGATTTAAAATTAAATTTTGGACTGTGATACTATTGTGTAGTCATGTTAAACTGGTAGTAAATATAAGCTAATATGAGGAACTGTTCACAATGATGCCAGGGCACATCTTAGTTTTTGTTTTGAAAATTAAGAAGATGATTTGCTGACATTCTTTTGTCAGAATTAATTGGATAACAAAACAGAGAATGCCTTTTCTCAGGTTGGCTTCTAGTATGTCAGTTCAAAGTGTTTGAATTTTTAATATTCTGTCTTTTGGCAGAAAAATGATATGGTTGGCTATCAATTGCTCTTTACACTACATAAAGGATTCTGTGCAGAAAGCAACTTGATGTGAATTCAACTATTAGTAAATTGTGTTTTTTTCCCCCTGAAGTTTACTCTTTTAATTGAACAATATAATAACACGCTTTAAACTGTCTCCAGCACAGAACACTTTGTGGGACAATAATTTACCCTTGGGAAAAGCAGAGAGCCAAGTGAATACCTCTAGAGTGATATTTTAGCCCTGGTTTCAAGTAATTTTGAAAAAGACAATTACAGTGATTCTCATAAAGCCCATTTGCAATCAGTAGGTGTCAGCCAGGATTTATTAGATGCCAGTAAAATGGTGCAATGGAAACCACTGTTGTATGCTGTAGCCTTTCTGCACTCCACCGCTCAGGAAAGACGCAAGTTTGGCTCTCTGGGTTGGAATATTCCCTATGAGTTTAATCAAGCTGATTTCAATGCTACGGTGCAGTTCATTCAAAACCACTTGAATCGCATGGATACCAAGAAGGTAATTAATGATTTTGTGAGAAAGGTGGATTAAGATGATGGATCTTTCTAGTAGTGGAATGTATGTAAATGCTTCCTAATAATTGAATGACAAGAGTGATTTTAACTTATTGTTTTACCAAAAATATTCAATATTTCAAGTATATCTGTCTCTACAGCAGCAGACTTAGACTTGTAATCCAGTGCATGTTTAATTTCTGTATTAACCTCAACATTAAAAAAAAAACACTTTTCCATCCATCTCAGAAATATAAACCTTAGCAGTATAGACCTTCTTTTCAATTCTAATTAAGTCAATTAGTTAAAAAGGGATATTTCAAATACTCTTTTGTTTAAATCTATTTTGAGTAAAAATAAGCTTTGCCCCCCCCCACCTAACTTTGCAGCATGAAGAAATCGAAAGTTGTTTTAAATGATTATACAAGAATGTCTCCTATGTTTCTCACTTTCATATGGTCAGTTGTCATACAGAGAGGTCTGTGGCAGAGCAAGTTGCATTTGGCATTTTAAGTGAAAGGAGAATTCAAATATATATGCAACCTTCTTGCTATCTTCAAGATGCTCTTGAATTTGTTGGTGAATTCTATTTTGAGAAATCCTTGGAGGTGTTCTGGGAATGCAAGACTATAATGAAAAAGAATAATAGGAAAGTAACTTTCTTTCAAGTGGGACAGACATGGTACATCAGCTGTTTTTTCTAAGGCAGATCTAAGTAAATAAGAAGGGGATTGGCTGAAGTCAGTGCTTTCTGCTTGGTTTTAGGGGATCTCTTGGAGTACTGTTTGTTACATGATAGGTGAGATCCAGTATGGTGGTCGTGTGACAGATGACTTTGACAAAAGACTCATGAACACATTTGTAAAGATTTGGTTCAGTGAAAACACATTCAGTCAGGAATTCAGCTTCTACAAAGGATACGGCATACCCAAATGTACTATGGTGGATCAATACCTTCAGTACATACAGGTTGGTAAATGAAAGCTAATCACTTGTTTCTCATAAGTTCCTAATTCCCTATAATTTTTCTCTTTTTTCTGAGTACCTGTATTTTGTCTTTCATTCACAGATTTTTAAACTGATTTCTAGCAGTTTGCACATCTATTAATGACAGCTAATTATTGTTATCAATGTTATCATCTTCATGACAGTAATATGCATTTTCTTTTTCATGCGTTTTGCTTGTGGGATGTACCTAAAGGCACAAAGTTATTCAAGAGGGATGGAGTCCAGACATTGGGTACAACCTCGTTGAAATGAAAGGTCTAGATATATGAGAGTAAAAATTTTTTTTGTTAAATAGCATATCATTGTTAAAACACAATTTGTTTGGTGTGATTGGGACTGGGGCATGACAAATAGACCACAGCAAGTTATTTGGCATAAGACTATTTGAAGAAATCTAGCTTGTTACTTAACAGTTATCAAGGTTTTTTTTTCCTGTTTTTTATTTGGTTTTGTTATGTGTTGAGTTTTATGGTTTTTTTTTTGTTGTTTTTTTTTTTTTTTTTTTTTTTTTGGGGATTTTTTGGGGGGGATTTATTTTTAAATGATTTGCTTCTAAATCTCCAGTTGTACTCTTCTTATATTTTACTATGTAGAGCCTTCCTGCTTATGACACACCAGAGGTGTTTGGTTTGCACCCCAATGCGGATATCACCTACCAAAGTAAAGTTTCCAGAGATGTATTGGACACCATCCTCAGTATTCAGCCTAAAGATAGCTCTGGTGGAGGAGGTGAAACTCGAGAGGCAGTTGTAGCCAGACTGGCTGATGATATGCTGGAAAAACTTCCTGCTGATTATGTACCATTTGAAGTGAGTGAATGAAATTCTGGCAAAAACATTTGCTCCATCTTGCCTTTTATGGATTTAAAAAAAACAAACCAACAAGCCCAAAACCCCAGAAACTTTTCTAAAAGCATGTTTGAATCAATTCATACAGACAATATTTTGTATTTTAAAGAAGTTTGGCCAAGCTATTAATGTTTATAATGAAGTCATTTCATGTGTGCTGAAGTGCTTTTGTAAGAACTTTTTCAGAAATATTAAACCTGTTAATGCTTAAGTTGTCATTTGCACAATGGGGGAGGTAGGATCATTAGCTTATAACTGAGGTTGTTGACACTATAAAATTTCTACTTATGTTCATGCAGCTGTTTATTTGTTAATTTAACACTTTTGATTAAAAATGTATCAGTGAGTTTGGTTAGAATACAAGACTGCCTGGTATTGTGGTAGTTCCCAGGCATTGCTGCTGTGTTGAAGCAAAGTAGCTGGGGCAAATACTCTTGATTGGTTTGTTCAAAAAGAACCTCAGAGCTGCTTGCTGGAAATAAAGCTGAATTCTTTGAACTAAGGTAAACAGCCTACAAGCTCTTTCAGTGGCATTAGCTCAAAGACTAAATCGTGACTTGGACTGAAAACATAGCCAGTCTTAACATCACAGATTTCTCTTGGAACAAATCCTGTGTTTCTCTCTCACAGATAATTCAAGGGAGGTGCCAAACTGATCATTTAAGCTCATAAATAAATTATGTTATGTCTCAAAGATTACATTGGGGCCTAACATTGACATAAATCCAATTTTGTTTTTTTCACTTCTATTGAAGGATCTTTGGTTTTCTACCAACAGGTAAAAGAAAAACTAAAGAACATGGGACCTTTTCAACCTATGCACATATTTTTGCGACAGGAGATTGAACAAATGCAGAGAGTTATTTCTTTAGTGAGAAGCACTCTGACTGATCTAAAACTTGCCATTGATGGGACAATAGTTATGAGTGAAAATCTGAGGGATGCTTTAGACTGCATGTATGATGGAAGGATTCCTGCTAGCTGGAAAAAGGTAGGTGTACATCACTTGTTCTGGAAAGAAATAAAAAAGCTATTTCTGAAGACTAGATAAAACTGCCAGACTTAGAGTAAACATTTTTTTCAAACTGTTTTTCAGAAGTGTTAACCAGAGCTGTGCAACTGCTGGAATAGATTTTGTGCTAAATTAAACATACTCAAAACAAACCTTCTTTCATTTATGAAAACTGAAATGAATGTGAAGGATGCAGCTATGTGCCATTTTTACATATTGGCAGTATGAAAACCCAGAGAGAGGAGAGAAATTTAAAATGTGATGATGGATTTTTAAAATTAGCACCCACATTAATGACTAAGATGGTGTTATTCATTGGACATATATAATTATTGGACATCCTTTTCTGGGTTAAGTAGAGGTGGCCTGTTCATCTTGGTCAAAATCAGTGCACTTTGACTTGGAGCAATTGCCACATAATTACAGAATAGTAGATGCTGGAAAGGACCTGTAGAGACAG
Organism: Melospiza melodia melodia; assembly: GCF_035770615.1. NCBI lineage: Eukaryota > Metazoa > Chordata > Aves > Passeriformes > Passerellidae > Melospiza > Melospiza melodia. The sequence goes on from NC_086194.1 coordinate 100,268,445, forward strand.
TGTAGTTTAATCACACTCTCTAAAGCAGGCTCAGTTAAATCAGGTTTCCCAGGAGCCTCCAGAATCACAGAGGTGCAACCCATTCCACTATTTGATCACCTTCATAGTAAAACCCAACTAATCAATCAACCACCAGCCAAACAAACAGAAAACTCCTTAAGTTGAAACAGAATTTCTGACATTTCATCTTGCTCCCATTGCTTTTTCTCCAACTACTGAAAAGGATCAGGCTCCGTCTTTTCTCCTCCACATGAGATATAAACATATTTAAGCCTCCTTTAAGCCTTCTCTTCTCCAAGCTAAACAATCCCAGCTCTCAGCCTCTCCTTATGGAAGAGAAATTGTTTTCAGGGATAATTGAATCTGTTAACAGCAACTGATGGAAAGAATTTTTTTTTTAAAGAAAAAAGTGTTGGTTTTTTTTTTGGTTGGTGTTTGCTTGTTTTGTTTGTACTGACAAAGTGTTTTCATGGTAGAAAACCTAGATGTAAACAGATGCTTCACAACACAGCTATATCTCTCCACAGTTCAAGTTCAGCTTTTCTTAGGTTTTATTCAGAAGCATAAAAATGCAGAACAGTCTTACAGAAATCATGTTGTCTTGATATATTGACCTTGCAATTATAAAGACATGTATGCAATTTTTCTTTTTAGCTTATACAGCTGTTTAACCTTGCAAAAATGTCATAAAATGGACAATTCCACAGAGAGCATTAAACATGTAAATGGAATAGTAGACATGAATTTAAACAGAGAAAGAATTTCCTTCAGGTTTCGGTGGGATGCAAAGTTTAAGCATCAGGTTAAAGTTAAGATATGATAGATGATCTTCAAATATGCTTTCCTAATAATATATTGTTTATTACCATGGGAGGATGTAGCTTTTCTTGACAGCAGTATGCTATTTTAAAACATGTTTACTGTTTTTAGGCATCTTGGCCTTCCAGTACACTTGGTTTCTGGTTTACTGAGCTTCTGGAAAGAAACCACCAGTTTTGCAAGTGGATTTTTGAAAGTCGACCCAACTGTTTCTGGATGACAGGGTTTTTTAATCCTCAAGGATTTTTAACTGCAGTGAGACAGGTAAATTGTGTTTGAAGTCTTATTCTGCTTATTTTTTCACATACTTTTAAAAATAAAATGTATTGTCTGATGAAGGATGAGTTTATACACATGGAAAGATATGTGACTGTGTAACATTTCCTGAGTGAACTGTTCTCCCTTCACACATACTTGGGTAGTATAACAACCACTAATGTGTTAAATTATGTGTCCTGTGTTGACCAAGGCCCAAGTAAGTAGAGGCTACCTCACAACATTATTAAGGTAGACTGGAAAAATATAAAGTTTCATGTTTCCATTGGGATATCTCTGAGAATGGCCATTAAGCCCATGAATTTGCCTTTCCCCCCCCTCTCTTTTGTTCTGTGTTCAGTACTTACCTGACTGGAGACTGGGCTGAAAAGCTATTCAGAATTGGTCTTACATTTCACTGCTGCTGTTCAGTAGCTGATTAAGTCTTTCTTCAGGAAGTGGGAAAGACTTTCATTTTTTTTAATGCATAGAAGTACAATATTTGATGTGTTTGCTAATGCATGTACATTGGTTTGGTGATTGTGTGGCTGTTCAGCAACTTTTTTCCTTTAAAAGGAAACAATAAATGCCTGTGTTGGTCAGCATAAAGGGACATACTGGAGACAGTAAGCATCTAGAATGTGAAAAATTAAAAAAGAGCACTCAGGTGAAAATACAATGGGACCTCAGGAAAATAGAAGCCCAAACTTTTGGAGAAGAGAATGAAGATTTTTGATGTAGGAAAAATATCCCCTCCTACTCTGAAGTCTGGGTAGTGTGATCTAAAATTTCAGGCATATAGCCTTGGAATTATGTAACAAAATATTTCTTTTGTGTGAACAGTCCTAAACTGGGACTGTCTTTTGCATCCAAGCTCATGGAAAAGGTTTACTAGCAGGACCCAAAATAGTTGGAAACTACAGAATTTTCTGGTTCTGTAAAAAGGAACTGTGGATATGTAACAACCTAATAGGCCAAGTAAATACCAAAGTGAGTTTCTGGGCTTTGATGTGAGAAAGATCCACAACGATCACTGAGCTATAAATCTTGAGTTCTTTTAAATCATCCATGTAACTTCAGTACAGGGCAAGCATTCATTCCAGTTATTTCAAAGAAAGATTTTTGAAGCCATTGGAAGACCGGGATGAAACTTGGGTTTGCCACAACTTATTTGCATGACATAGTAAAGAACTGGGCAACTGAGAGTTGCGTGTTGTCCAGTGCATCAACTAACAGGCTTTTTTTGCAGTCTATTTACATAACTTTATAGCTGAGTGAGTTTTTCCTCATTAAGAATACAGTTACTGAAGAGTAGAGGTGCAGGAAAAGGAAGGTAACTCCAGAAAATATGTTTCACTTACCACATGGAGGTAATGTTTTCTCATCTCATCAAATATGTGAAATTTTTGTGTTCACAAGAGCTGGCTGCCATTGGCATTCAGTGGTTGTGTTACTTGGTATTGTTTTAAGATACTTTATATAATAGAAAGAAATTAAAATCAAATATAGTGGCAAAAGTACTGAAAGCTTTCTTGTTGTGCGACGCCATCATTCCCTTAGAGAAAAGTCAGACTTCTGAGAACATGGATATTGTAAAGGATTGGTGTTTATTTTTTTTGTACTGAAGACGATATTTTATGACCATAAAAATTTATTTCTAATAACTGCTGGGAAAAAGGGTTCTGAGGTCATGTGAAAATTTAACCACCTAACTTTTGTCTGGTTTGGGCAGGAAATAACGAGAGCTAACAAAGGATGGGCTCTTGACAGTGTAGTGCTGTGCAATGAAGTCACTAAATGGATGAAGGATGATATCACAAGCCCTCCTTCAGAAGGTGTCTACGTGTATGGGCTGTATTTAGAAGGAGCTGGTTGGGACAAAAGAAACATGAGACTGACAGAATCTAAGCCCAAGGTGCTCTTTGAGCTGATGCCAGTTATAAGGATATATGCAGAGAATAACAGTAAGTAACAGTATTGTAAAGGATGTTAATTCCATTGGATTCAAGGTAACATTTTATTTAACTGCATTGGAATCTTTTGGGCTTGCAGGGATTTTGTGAGGCTGTTACTAATCATTCTATATATAGCAAATCTCTTTCAAGGTGGAAGACTTCCTAGACTTCCATTGAAAATATGTTTCAGGCTTGCTTCATAATTGATAGTAGGCACTTTTCCTAAGATTTAGATAGATCTCTACATGTGGTCTTAATGGTGTTAAGAACTTTATAACAGGTAAGCTGTATGTACATATTGACAATATGTGTCCCAGACCTAAAATGCCATTTTTCTTATACATGATCTGTGTAGCCTCCATAACAAAAATCTAAATAATCTTTCACTCATACCAAAACTGAATGTAATTTTTGTATATATATATATAAAATATATGTATGTGTGTATATACAACATACAAGATACTCATGGATTATATACATACACACGCATATACATATATACATATGCAGGTATATATTGTGTTTATAGATAATATGTTTATATATATATATAAATACATATGTATACACACATATATAATGTGTATATTTATAAAAACTTTTCTTCCCAGAAAAGTCTGACTTTGAGCTCATGGAAGCAAACAAGAGGTGGAGTGAGGTCGTGGGAGATGTTTTGTCTTTGAGGTGGTAAAGGAATGGAAAGAAAACTTAGGAGGCTTAAGGACAGTGCTGGGAAAATATGTAATTTGTCTTAATGTAATGAGTTTTTGCATATAGAATAGGACATGCTGTTGAATAGGGATATAAAACAGAACAGAATAATCCACTGAAGAACATAAAATTGGAAAACTTTCTTGAAAAGCATTCCATCCCTAAAAGCAAATCTTGCTAACATGCTATTTTGCATAGCTAATGTTTTATAAAAGGCATGATCAGCAGCCAAGATACTAAATAATGAATACTGAAGTACTGAGAATGACTTGACTACTGTTCTAATTCTGCAGTGAAGTAGTTGATGACTGGTACTCTCAAATATGAAATATATTTCAAACTAAGTTTGTAAGTTACCAGGTCAAAAGTAGGGAAATTTTATTTTGGCATAATACGTTGATAAGAAGTAATGTTTGGTGGGCAGATTGAACCAATAAGAACCCTAATTACTCTAGTGTCCATTTACATATATTGGTTTGCATCAGTTCCTAGGTGCTCATGTTAAACCTAAAGATTTCAAACCATGTATGTCCTTCAACTGGCAATAGCAAATAGAAGGCAGAGTACTATTGAACTTGGATTCAGTTTTCCATTTGCCTTATGATCAATCCCTTAGGGCCCCATTTTTTCAACTTAGTTTAATTGCTCTTTATGTCTCTTCTGTCTTTTCAGCTGCAAAGGATCCACGTCTGTATTCATGTCCAGTCTACAAAAAGAGCAGTCGAACAGACCTTAATTACATTGCTGCTATGGATCTTAGAACCCGACAGCCTCCAGAGCACTGGGTACTGCGTGGAGTAGCACTTCTGTGTGATGTCAAGTAATGCTAAAATAAAAAAGGTTCCCAGGAGTTATTTTCTGATTTTAAATGCAAACATTATTGTGTAGTTTGATACACAATGAAACACTTCTAAAAATATTATTTCTAAATCATAGACTCCATTATGGTGTTTTTATAAAATTATTCCCACTAAACCTATACAATAGGCTTATAAATGCTACATCTTATAGTGGCGTTAACTTTGGTGTCTTTGAAAAATCATGACAAATATTTAGTGCTCCTATCATTTATGTGTGCATAAGCACTCCTCCTCTCTGCTTAATTTTACCTTGAATAAAGATTAATTGATTTGAACATTGTTACTTTTTGGTAGTAAATATTCTTGTATCAGAACTTACCTTCAAGAAACTAAATGAAAAGCTTTTTATTTTTTTTTTTTTGGTGTTTGTGTATCTATGGAAAACTAAGCCCTATTGCTCATTAATATTAGTTAAAATTCCTCGAGATTATGTTCCAGGATTTATTTCCTAGTTGATTGTTTGCTTGCTGTATAAATAAAGAAGGTAAGGCTGGAAAAACATCACACTTTTTTCACTACTTGGACAACAAATTCATTGTGTTGCATAGAAAAACAAGCATCTGACAGCTGCCAAAATTTCTTACCATCTGGCTCAGGACTTATAAATATATAATGGATCTGAAGCAATACATAAAAATGAATGGGTACTTTTTGTGTGCTACTGTACCAGAATTGAGTCTTTTGTCATCAGTGTTATTAGTAGATGGGGCTTTCCCCTTCCCCTCCTTTTACTTCTTCCTTTTTTTTTAAATTTTTCCCTTTTTTTTTGCTTATGTGCTGCAGCTTTATTGGTGTCTTACATAGAAAACCTTTAATGGAGGAATTAATCTTAAAAGAGAAATATTAGGAGGTCCATTTAATTGGACATTATGGGCCTCACAATTCAAGCACACTTATTTAATCATCAAAAAACCAATTTTTTTTTGGTGCTGAGTTCAGGAGGTCATGTATCTTAGTGGCCCACTACCCATTACCAAAGTTTGCTTGTTCAGAAGAGGAAGCAGAGAGAATTGTTATTCCTGCTGCATCTGTCATTCATAAAGGCTACAATGGAAAAACTGTTTTCAATTTTATGTCAAATCAATACAGGAGACTTCAACATTCATTTCCACAGTCAAATCACTTGTAAAACTTAGGTAGAACATTGATTCTGTCAAACAAATTCTGATTGCAGCAGTCCTTCCCTGTCAGAATTAGTATTTTTTTCTTTTAAATAACTCACAATTATATGAATGGAATATGTGAAAATCTTTTATAGGAAATACTTTTAATTTAGACAAGACAATAAATAAGGTTAGAAGGGTTGAAGTATTCTTCATTGAACCTTGAAGCACCATGTTCCAATTTCCAGGAGATTTCCGGATACTTTCTGGAGTTCTAACTTGCAACGGACTTGTATCTTTCACCGAGACCTTCCACTTTGAAGAAGATGAATATATTTCTTCTTTGTGCAAGTCATTCATACTAAGAATTTACAAGCCACATGCACTTCAAATACCACTTCTCAAATGGGCGGTTTTTGTACTATCATTGCTGTAGATACAGTGGATACATCAAACTCAACAGTAATTCAGTGAGGGGACTGTGCACATTTTTTTCGGAGTGTGATTTTCTATGAGAATAGCAAGGCAAAGAGTAGTTCCCACATTGGTGTTCCTAGTTATTCCAAAGGCTGTTAGGTCAGTGAAACAATTGATATTGGCCATCACTGTTATTTCTGTTGTTTTAGCCTTCTTTTTGTAGCAGTTTTGGCATCATCTCTTTAGGTGTCTGCAAAGCCACCATCAGGGATGGAAAAATGAGGCAGGGGAAAGTTCAATGAGCAATTGAAATGTAGTATTATGTCAAGGGCCAGAGTGCATACCCTGCTCTCCCAGAGGTTTTGCTGCTTGGGCTGGGACAACACCTGGTGCAGCTTGAATCACACCTGCCTTGTTTACTATAACCTTGCCTTGATCTATCTATGTGTCTGGTTATCATCATCTCTTCAGCCCTGCCTTGCTGACCCATCTTTCTGGCTTGACCTCAGATCTGCCCTGTTATTACAGCCCCATCTGGTAGTCATTGATACATTATCTGGCCCTGGTTGCTCTCTTTTTTGTTCAGGTGCCATGGGACTGTGTTCTTGTCGGAGAGTGCTTTGCCCTGCCCACCCTGCTGTGGCTCTTGGCTTGCAGCTCCACTGTCCAGTCCAAGCAGCCTGCCTTTGCTGTGCCCTGACATATGCCTTAACCAGGGGGAAAATTAGCTGTTTCTTGTTCATCTTCATAGTAGAAATGGGTAATGAAATTTTTCAGTGGAAAGGAATATCAATAAAATAACCAAACCTTGTGTATTGTAGAATTGGATGTCTAGGACTCTTTGGCTCTGCTATTGGTACTGAATGGATTAGTCAAGAAATACCATTCACAGACTTTAATTATGCTGCTATTAAGCATGCAGCACTATAAATTCAAGGGTCTGGAGGAGTTCAGGATTACAGAAGGTATTCTCTATATGCATTTCTCATATTGGGCATGATAGATACATTTATTTTGGAGAATATTTAAAAACAAACATTATGCAATTTTCTCTTGGAAATTATTAGTAAAATAATATTCTGAACCAGGTACAGATAGAATTTCATCATAGTGCTTTGAAATCCCTAATATATTTTAGAGTATTTAAAATATGCAACCTAATCTTTCAAATATATACTGTGCTGTGTAGGATATAGTAATACTATGTGAGCTTCTCTTCAGAAAAGGTTTTTTCTTTAAGCTTTATGCCTACACTCATTCCTCTTAGCTCCTAAGTCACTTTTGTCACAGTTGTTGATTTGTTGCACTTTTGAGGTTATAAGGAAAAAGCAAAATTCAAGTTTCAAACACAGTAGGCAATGCAATTCCAAACTAGCAGTAAGTGTGGTTGTCATCACTGAAAAAGATTTTTTTTTTTATCAGAAGTACTTTGCTGTGGTATAGGTACAAAAATTGGATTAAAAAGAAACTATGTCTTATTCTGTAATATCCTTCATTAATATCTTGTCATAATTAAATCAGTATTGGAGAAAATTCAGTGTTTCTTTATTATGTGGGTTTCTTTTCTTCATTCCTTGCTTGGACAGTTATCCTATTTTAATTACACAGAGCTGGATGTACTAAGTGGTTTCCTAATGAATTTTGAAATAAAGCTTGACTAGTATTTATATTACTACACTGTAATTTTTTAGCTTTCACATTCACATTACACAGACATTATAGATATATACAAATATCTAAAAGCTTTTGGAACACAAAGAACACTTAGAAAACCAACGTTGCAGGTGTTCTTCATGTGTTTGTGCTCCACATGTTCTTCATGTCCAAGATGCTCCCATTTACTGGAGCTTTTGGCATTTAATTTGCACTATGCAGCTTTTCCAAGGGCTATACTACTCTATAGCTTTTGTTCTTATAATAAAATTAAAACATGCAGTGTAAGTGATCATATATTATGAGTCTCTATCTTAATATAGGAAAATGTAATTAAAATTGGAGCTTTTAAATCTAAAAAACAAATATGTTACCAATCTCACTTTGCCCTTGAAGTCTACTTGGATTAGACATTCCTGGTATTTACTTGCACATTCAATCTTTTAAACAAATATCCAAAACAAAGAGCTATTGAATCAACACTGGAAAAGTTGGCAGAAAAAAAATAGGGAAGAAAGGCATTGTTAAAATATTATTTAGATAGAGATGTTATTTAAAATGGACACTGGCTTTTAGCTTTTTAGTAGAGTTATTATTTGCATTGCAATCACTTGGAGAACTGAAGAAGTTATTTTAGCTTTTGCTGTCAGAGGGTATGAGCTATCCTATTTTAGTAAGAAAAACAACAGATGTTTGCTGATGTAAAAACATGATTTTTTTCTCCAAAGGTGTTATCTTAGAACAAGAAAATCTACACACAGAAAAAGAAGAGTTAGGAAACTCTGTGAAACGTCTGTGAAAAGAGGTTAGCATGATTGAACAGAAGGCAGAGTAACTTGTTAAGACACTGTTTTTACATGAGTTGCCTGCAAATAACAAAGTTTTCAGTTTCCCTGTTAAATTGCCACAAGAATGGCAGCCAATATATATAGCTCCTCCTGCAATGTGTCTCCCCCACCACCTTCTATTTCTTGAGTATAAAAGGTGGAATTTTTGCAGAAAAATGTAACCTGGAATCTCTTCTTAACTGACCTATTTAACTTACTATATTAAATATCACATTATGTTTTCCTCTCTTTAAGCTGAAGTTGTTTTCCCTCTTTCTCTGCATGAACTGCAATTCCAGCAAAATAATAGTAGCTTAGTATGGGAAGAGCACTGTAAGTGGCACATCTTACCTTTCAGTGTATTTTCTAATCTGATTAATATGTACTAGGAAAGGAAATGCTATCTGATTATGAAGCTCATAAGCACCATAGAAGACTGTGACAAGAGCATGTGCACACTTAGAAATGCTTTGTGAAGTTAGATATGCTCAATAAAAGTCCCTTCTGCAGGCCATCATTTTCACAAATCAATTCCTTTGTGTTAACTTTCAATACTTAAAATGGGCTTGTAAGAAAGATGAGGAAAACATTAGTAGGACTTGTGGTAAGACAAGGGATAATGGTTTTAAACTAGGAGAGAGTAGACTTAGACTAGACACAAGGAAGAAATTTTGTTATAATAAAAGTGGTAAAACACTAAAGCAGTTTGCTCAGGTAGGTGGTAGACGCATCATCTCTGTGAACATTCAAGGCCAGATTGGATAGGGGTCTGGGCAACTTCATCTTGTTTAAGACTGCAGAGAGGTTGGACTAAATAACCTTTAAAGGTCCCTTCCAACCCAAGCCATTCTATGATTTTATTCCTTGCCTAAATCAGTATTGTTTCATTTAAAATACTTTGTGTGTCTCATTTGCAGATGAGACAAAATAATAATCATTGCAGACAAAGCTCAAATGACTGTGCCTTCCAAGACAAAATGTTTACTTACTTAATTTTACACATTAAATAAGTTGCTTTGCATTTTTCTTGACACTGCATTGTGGTGTAGTAAAGCTCAAAAATGCTTGTAGTACTATTTCCTTTTTGCATTTTGGTCTCCAACTTCTACATAGTAATCCTTACTTCTCAAATAAAGCTGTTCTTTATTTTTTCAAAGTAACTTGTTTCAGGTGAGTTATGTTTGACAAACAAAGAGCTTGTTACTTGGATAAAAGGAGAAACCAAATAAGAAATGCATGATCTGTGCAAAACAGAAGACATTTCACAATGGGAGGAGGTATGTCAGAACATAATGGTAGTGAAATCCTTAATTAAGAGACATGCTGATTGGTGATCTTTGGATCACAACAATTTGGTCAATTTGCATTAGTATTAGACTGTGTCATGTCAGCACAATAAAAGTTCTACTTGAGCCCAACATACTAAGTGAGAAATTTAATACTGAGTTGGGCTTTGTTTTTAGGCAGATTTCAGTGAACCTCTTCTTGCTTTATCCTTTTAAAGAGGCAATAATAATGCTACTGGAGCTAGCTGTATTCACTGGATGAGCAGTAGTTTCCGGTCTCCATTTTACTAAACTGGTCAGATGGGAAGCCAGGCTCTGTAAATATCCAACCCATGTGTTTGGTGAACAAAGTTTTCTATGAGATCAAAGAGATCAAAGAGATCTCAGAATATTACTTCATGAATAGGAAATTCTTTTGCACTGTGTCAAATAATTCCTTGACTTTGAAAAGAAGGAAAAATCTGGGGCAAAAGAGAAGTGGGAGAACCAGGTGTGAAAGTTGGGATGGATCAGAATCACTTCAATATTTCACTTAGTCTACTTATTTCAATAGTCTACTTATTAAAATAATTTTAAGGAAAATGCTCTGTTGGTTTATTACTTGTAAGGGATGTTGTGGTATCACAGAATTGTTGAGGTTGGCAGGAAGCTCTGGACATCATCTTGTCCAATCAATCCCCTGCTCAAGTAGGGTCTCCTAGAGCAGGCTGCCTAGGATTTTGTCCAGGTAGATTTTTAATTTCTCAAAGGGTGGAAACTCCACAGCTGCTCTGGATGACCTCCACCAGTGCTCAGTCACCCTCATAGTGAAAATAAGTGTTTCCTGATCTTCATGCGGTACCACCTGTGTTTCAGTTTGTGCTCTTTGCTTCTTGTTCTGTCACTGGGTGCCTTGGCTCTGTGCTCTTTACATCATCCCTTCATGTACTTACATATTTTCGTAAGATTCCCCTTGAGCATTCTCTTTTCCAGGCTTACCTACTCTCTCAGGCTTACCTTGTGGGAGGGACACACCAGTCTCTTTATTATACAAGTGACCTCTAATTGGAGTATACCCTGTATTGCTGTCAATATTAAGGCAGATTTCTTTCACATGAATTGGCATATGTCTGGTTCTTAACACTGCATATGTTATAGGAGCAGGTATTATAAGTACAATAGGACAACTGGTTTCCCTATTCCCAGTTTTGTACTCTTGTGCTTTTACCAGAAGCATTTATTCAAGTGAATTTAAAAAAAGTGTGTTTTTTGCATGTATAAAGTGTCTATAAAGAGGTGGTGTGCCTGCCTCTTTAGTCTGGTTAATGTGCTGTTGGTTGGCTGCATTGTAATGAAGACTGGTAATTTTTTAAATCACTTCCTTTGATATAAAATTAAATTTGATATGAAATTTGTTTGTAATGCAACCTGGGTATTGAACTACAAGACAGATCCTGAGACTTGCAATATGTTATGCAGGTGTGGGAAGTTATATGTGTATAATGTATATTGTGTTTTTCTCACACTAAATAGGAAAATTTCAGGAGTACACTGTGGTTCCGATTACTGTAGCAAAGCTTTGAGAATTCTGTTACCATTCAAAATTGTCCTAATGGCTTGATTGTGTGTTAGTTTCACATTGCCTATGACTACTGAAAGCAGCAGTACTTGACAGTCTGTGTTCAGGAATTGGACCTGTCTGGAATTTGGATGCTGTCAGCAAATGAAGTCGCATCAGGTTCTTTCCTTTTTTCTTGTATCAGTGCATTGGATATATGGAAATCAGGTATGGATTGTATTGTTGGTATTTGTAAAAGGATCTGACAGTTAAAAACCATCAAAACACTACAAATGTCTTTACTTTTAGCAGCTCAGATCTTTGTTGCAGCTACTGTATCTTGTACCTGATGAATTCACAAGCCAAGCTATGGCAATGAGACAGACGATAAAAACCCTTCCTGCTTTTTCTCAAGAAGAAATTGTTCCCTGCATTAAGAGGAGATAAGAGAGATCTGAGGAGGGATCAAGACAATTGAAAAGAGAACAAAGAAGTTTCTGTCATTCATCTAAACAAGGTTAAGGCTAAGCAGTGAATGCTTTAGAAAGAAAAGCAGCTGTGCTCCTGAACTTGTTGGGTAAAATGATCTTGTCTGATTTGTTTTTCTTCTCACTTTTTTTTTTCCTAGTGGGAATATTTATTTCCTTGATTATTATTTAAACTCCGTAATTATTATTGTAAATTATAATTGTAGAAGTAATAATTTTGGATGTATCAATTACAATTACTACAGGTAATTGTAAAAGACCTAGTAAATTATTCACTTTCTTATTAACAAAAAACAATAATCTTTAGCATCAGAGGCCAAATAAATGATGAAAAATAATAAATGAGTATACTATAAAAGCATGCTTTTAGTAATAAGAATTTTCTTTTTACAAGGTGAAAATTTTAATTTACTTTTTGATGACAGAGAATTTATTTGAACTTTAGCAGCAGAAAAAAACACTTAAAAGTTTTTAAGTTGTGTAGTACTTTGAGTCTAAAATTTCTCTTAGAATTAAAATATATCAAGTGGCAGTCTCTGACCTATATATCAAAAAGTTCAGTTAATCACACTCACATGTATTTATATAATAAAATGCCTGTTACACTTACAGACAGTTAATTGCAGTTATCAGAAAACTGTTTAAAGACAGGTTTTGATTAAGGTTTGTGTCTGAATGCTTAATTACACTACTTCTAATAAAGTTGCAAGGCAAAAATATATAAAACCCTCATGTTTCATCTGAACAATTTTATCTTCCCCGGATAACTTGCAATCTTACATGCATAAAATAAAAAAATTATAGACATATAAGTATTTTGGACATAATCAGCTTTTAGTCTCAAGAGATTCAGCACCTAGAATGTGAGTTAAAATTATAATCCCAGAGCATTACCCAGGATATCTTCTCAAGTGAGATATCCTCTGGTCTATCTGGAAATATTAATTTTGATTATTATGCTGTGGAGAAAGAAAAATGTGATCGATCTTCCCATTTAAATGCAGGATTAAGTTCTGACTGGCTGAAGGGTGTAAACCAAGAAAACAGGTTGAAGAGGAAGGAAAGCTGCAGTGACTTTTGGTACCACAGTGAAGAGCTTGAGCAGTGTCTGAGAGGAGAAGCCCAGTTGCTGTCATGAGCCGCATTGTAAGAAAAAAAACCTCAAGCAGGCACTAACTAATTTCTTTCACAAAAGAATTCTATATTCTCTCTTGTTTTGTGGTCATTTTCAGCTTATGCAATCTTCAGTTTCTTGGTTGTGTTTATGATGCAAAGAACCACACAGTGTTTGTTTTAGTGGCTTTTATTTTGCTGAAGTGAAGTCTAGTTACCCTAAATTTGTTGCACTGCAAGCTTGGAGAAGCCTAAATCTCTCTGTTTAGGTGTTTTTAAGCATCCAAGTACCTGTGTATTTTGTAAGGTCTTAAATAGATAAACAATTTCAGAAAGACAGATAGGAAATTCTCTTAGGGAAACCTAAAAATTCCTGACCAGCAGGTCTCAAGAGACCAACATAATGACAGTTGGTGGCAGTATGTGTTCCCACATTTTTTATGCAGGAGTAATGACTGTGACCTCTTGGAGCCATTTTTCAGGGAAGTAAAATGTGATCTTATTAATCTTTGTTATCAGAGGCCAGCACTTACATTCATTTTTCCAATTTCTTTTGAAAAGAGGAAGTTAGATTGTTATTTTTAAATTGCTTTTGTGTTCATTGTAAGTTGCAGAATTCCTTGGCATCAAAAAATGCCATCTCATCTAACTGATGCCTGTTTCCCAGGCAATATTAAGCCACTTTAATGAAGCTGAGAATCTCATGTGAAATTGCTACTCTCCCAAACAAATCCAAGGATAAAATGACATGTTTATGCTATTGTAATGGTAGGATTATACTGCAATTAACTTTAAGACAATAATAACGAGTTGCTTGTAGTTTATGTTTTATATTAAAACCAAACAACAAAGTAGTCATTAACTTGAAGTTACAGACACTGAGATATCCCAGTAAATTATGTGAAACACAGAATGCAAAAGATGAAAGTCACAACTAGTGGCAAATTTTATTCACCCTTGTTAAAGGTGTTAATTCTATTAGGGAAAGACTTCGTCTATCACTTCTTTTCTTTATGCTTCTTTTCCCTTTCTCCTCCTTACCATCTTTCTACATTTTCCTCTCATTAGTACTACACTGTTCTCTGAGTTGATATATGATTCAGCATTCTGCTGAATCACAGACATGGCCATATAAAACATTTTACTGCGAGTGGAATGAAAAGAACAGCTGCTCTGATACCACCTCTCTTTTTCTGAAGCTGTTGTCACTAAGGCTCACTAGGTGTCAGCAGAGTAAACCAGAAAAAGAAGCCTTTTCCCCCCTGAGAATTAATAAAGGAAGTTGCAGCTAACAATTAAAAGTTCATGCATGTAGCAGATATCTTAAAGCATATTGGGTGGTTGTTTTGGTTCATGTTAACCTTACCTAGAAAAGCAGTGTTGTTGTGCTTCCCATGCCATCAGTTCTGTTTTTATTTCATTGTCAAGCTGCTCTTCATATGTACAAAGTCTCATTGTGTGTCTGAGGAACAGTGACTACGTGCTGCATTTCAGTCAGTAAAAGAGAAAGACTGTAAGCTAGAAAAATGATTGCTCAGTGAACTTTTCAAAATACCCAATCTGCTCAGACATGAGGTCTGCAGACTCTCATGAATATCTTTCTCTTCCATTTCCTGTGTGTTATCCTGTTCTGCTGTTTATTCTGGAGGCATGCAGAAACTCTGCCTTTTAAAATTATTATTTTTATTCTTCATTCTACTAATTGATAAAAATTTATGCATTTTCTCTGGCTTTCAGCTAGGTCTGACACAGAAGATAGCATCTGCTTTCACACTCAAGGGAGTTATGCTTGCCAGCCATTCAGATGTCATCTTCCACTGGCACACTTCATTCTGGCTAATGCTGGGCTCAATAGTGGGTGTTTATTTTATTTTCTGACAAACCCTAGATGATACATCAGCTTCTCAGAACCTTGCTTTCCTTTCCTGCTGCCTTTTAAACATTTTGGCTTGCTCTTAACAGTGGTTTGCAAAGGTTTGCCTTGCCTCTCAAACAGTGGGGAACCAAACGGCTCAGAAAAGCCTTTTTATAATCAAAAATTAGCTCTACCTGGAACTTCTCTAACAATATCCATAGTTTGTTCCTGGGGAACAAGCAGCTTCTACTACATGATATGCAATAAAATGTAACTGATACAATCCACACATAGGGTGCATTATTTTATACAATTCAATATATACACATTTATACAGATATGAAATATAAGTTTCTAAAATCCTTGGTGTATGATGCTCCCTTGAATAGCTTTTTTCCTTTATTTTTCACAATGGATGCTTGGTATCCACGTGGAAACAATTGTTAAGTGACTTAGGCAATTGTCTGTGGAAAGTGAGGCTTATTTCTGTATTTATTTATGGATCTGATTCAGCCTCTAAGCAGGAAAGAATAGGTATTGGCTTATTGAGGAGGCTGAAAAGTTCATCCTCTGTGTCTGATGAAATTTGTTGAGTTAGAGATAAGCGGTGCTACAAGGCAAGAAATCATGACCTCTGAGGCTCAAGCAAGACTCTCAATAAAAATGAGTTGGCCAAATCTAAGGCTATGCAGTATTAAATGTGTGAAATATTTAGCTACTGAAAATTTTCATGAGGATTCATCCTCTAAAGAAGTAAAACACTGAACATGATTATTTTTACCTTTATATGTTTCCTTTAATTAATGTCTTTAAAGATAGTGCTCAACAAGACCACTGCAGCATTTAACTTCTGTGTTGGGGGAAGAGCCCTGTGGATCTTAGCTATGGATCACACAGACTTTTGTTAGTGGACTAAGGTACATAGGACAGACAACAAGTGTCTTTTGTCTTTGCCATAGCTGGAACATTTGTCCAGAGACAAAAGAAACCCAAGACCTCAAAATTATTTCAATGGTAATTCGTAAAGAAGCAGTATGAGTTTTCTATTTGTTTCTATAATGATTTAAACTTTTTTCATTTTTTTAACTTGAGGGAAAAAAAGCTTATTATTTCTTTCAACAAAAATAATATCCGTGCTAAAAATAACTGATATAGTATAAAAATTAGTGAATGTAATTTTTCAGAATGTGAAAAATGGTGTGAGCATCACTGTACAAGAGAGGGATCTTCTGTATCTTAAACTGTGAACAAATAAGTGTATGTGAAAGAGCTGTCACAATTCTTATAAAATTGTGTGTATAACAATGCAGGAATAATAGTAGTAATAATAATAATGATATTTTATTATCCAACAATAACAATATTAAGATAATATTCCACCTGTATGCTTTTAAAGAATCTTATTTAAATATCCTGAAAGCCACCATAACCATCCTTACTTGCTTTTTCAGAAGCTTGTGCTAAGAAGAGGTATATTTTCATGCTATGCTAGCTTTCGATAAAGTTAATTTTTTTCTCAGATTGGGCATCAGTATATGGCCACTCCCTGCTTTAAACTTGATGAGTAAGATCAAGTAGCTTCATGTAGCATGTTACATTCTGAGTGGATCCTGAACAGTATGTAAATCAATACAGTAAATACTATCAGGATCCTTCAAATTATTCTCCATGAGATCTTAATGAGTTGTGCTAGGGATAAACATCACTAACAGCCTTGTTCGTAAATGTTTCAAGTAGTGTATATGTAGCACAATGTTTCTTGCAGTCTATAGTAGGGTTTGGCTGTATTAGTTAGATTTCAAATCATGCTAACAGTGGTTATTTTATAACAAAGGGGTTAT
Source organism: Melospiza melodia melodia (assembly GCF_035770615.1). Taxonomy (NCBI): domain Eukaryota; kingdom Metazoa; phylum Chordata; class Aves; order Passeriformes; family Passerellidae; genus Melospiza; species Melospiza melodia. Next base: position 100,285,168 of record NC_086194.1, read on the forward strand.
TTTAAATCCAACATTGATGCAAGTGCCCTGAATAATGGCACTGACAGTGCAATTGTTTTCTCTTTCCATAGTTAGCTTTGGAACACCAAATGTTCATACAGAACACCATATGAGATACTTTCTAATATTGTAAGAAATGTTCTAGGGCTTATTGTAGAACTCTGAAATCGATTTTGCTGGCAAATGGAAAAAAACCACCCAACAGATTGCAGGTGTATCATGGTAGCTCTGTGAAGTCTATTTGGCTGGCCGCGTATAGAAACACTGTGGTGTCAGAGTTAATGTCATTAATTATAGAGAAGGTGCAGGAGGTCCCAAGCAAGAGAACAGCTGTCACTGAGATCAGGAATACCAAGCTAGGGAAGATTCTGGGGACAGGCAGGTTCAGTTCATTGCCACATGCATTCTGTGAAGCAGTCCATCTAGTTTCAGGAATATGATGAGCAGATGGACATCCTATAGAAAATGTGCTCTGTTTTAGTTTTTTATTTAGGTGACAAGCTTTCCCTCATCTTTCAGAGATTTTGCACTTCCATAGGTACCCTGTAATGGTTTCATGAGTGTAACTTTGTAGCAGGTAGGTTTTGAAAAAAGAAGGAAAAATCTCGCAGCAAGCAGATAAACTTACTGCAATCAAGTCATAAAGTTTTGACTTGTTTTAAATAACCTTGATTTCTTTAACTGGTTCAACTGTAATTTTGTATGCAAAAATATGTCTTAAATGCTCCATATTCTGGTTTCCTGAGCTCTTCAAATTGATTTTGCTGCTATAGCTAGTCATAATGGAAAACTTCAATAGTAGAATAAAATCTCGGGATTTGAGTTCCAAGTATATCTCTACTCATAAAAGAATTTTTTGAGGTGATTTAAGAGCATGGCTCATGACTCCTATTTTTTGCAATTTTTTGTAAAAGTTCTGAATAAAAAAGAGTTAAAAAGATTTGTAAAAAATAAACTAGATAATTAGAGCAGAAGTGTCTTAACATTGCATATTGCTTCTTTGGCATAATAAAAGTTATTGACATAATTTTTTTAGACACTCTCCTGAGCCAAAAATGAAAACAAAACAAAAGAAGTCAGAAAAATCACACATACATTTGAGTACACTTTCTGGAGAGAAAAAAATCAAAACTTGTTTGCACTGAAGATACTGGCTTAAAATGTTTCATTTTAAAACTATTGGTTTTTAAAAACCTTTGGGTTGTTATTTTGGATATTATGCATGTTATTTGCATTTTGTTTAGTATCCTGAGTTGGAAGAGTTCTACAAGGGTCATTGAAGTCCAACCCCTGGCCCTACACAGAACATCTCAAGAGCCACACCATGTCTTAAGAGCATTGTCCAAACACTTCTTGAACTCTGTCCTGCTTGATGCTGTGAACATTTCCTTGGGGAGCCTGTTCCAGTGCCCAACCACCCTCTGGGTGAAGAAGCTTTTCCTAACATCCAGCCTAAATATCTCCTGACACAACTTCAGGCTATTCCCTCAGGTCCTGTCACTGGTCACCACAGAGAAGGGATCAGTGCCTGCCCCTCCTCTCCTCCTGACTGAGGTCTTCCTGCAGTCTCCTCTTCTCCAACCTGAACAGATCAAGTGGCCTCAGCTGCCCTTTATGCAGCTTGCCCTCAATGCTCTTCACCATTTCTGTTGCTATCTAAGAGCTTAAAGTCCTTTTTATATTGTGGCACCCAAACCTGCCCCCAGCACTCGAGGTGAGGCTGCCCCAGTGCAGAGCAGAGCAGGACAATCCCCTCCCTTGCCGGGCTGTGATGCTGTGCCTGATGCCCCCCAGGACAGGGTTGGCCCTCCTGCTGCCAGGGCACTGCTGATTTGTGTTCAACTTGCCACTGACCAGAACCGCCAAGTTCCTTTCCACAGCACTGCTCTCTAGCATCTCATTCCCAGTCTGTGCACACACCCAGGGTTTCCCTGTTTCAGGTGCAGAACCCAGCACTTTCCCTTGCTGCCCTTCATACAGCTGCTGATTGCCCATCTCTGTTTTCTTTGGGTCTCTCTGTGGGGCCACTCTGCCTTTGAGGAAGTCAATAACTGCTCTGAGCTTAGTATCGTTGGCAAACTTAATATTCCTTTGAGAATGAAATCTAAGTTTTAAACCAAAGTGTCAGACTTCGGTGTTTCTGTCATTTTCCTCTCTTTAGTGATAAAACCATTCAGAATTTCTCTGTCTCTGTTACTATCTTTTTTGTCACACTCTTTTGATGCAAGAGTGTGACAAAAAATATATAACAGAAATAGAGAAATTCTGAATGGTCTTATGACTGCTGTGTAAAAAGAAAAAGGACAACCCCCCTGATATAACCTCTCTTGAATGTATTCTTATGGGCATGTTGAAGCGAGGGGAGAACGACCAATCCTTTGATGCATCGAACTCCATTTATTGATCGATCAGCCAGCTTAAATAATAGTGTTAACGAACTTCATGCATATTCCAAAATACAGCTTTATGATAGGCTAACAGAGAAAACTCTAACCACACCTTTTGTTTTACTACACCGTTGATTGTTTACACAAAACAAAACCAGTGTTCCCACTGTGATATGAACGGTTCCCAAAATTTCCACATCTGTTCTCAGGGTGCCATCTTTTCCCAGAGAGGGTGTTACACTTGTTATGGGAAGACTGCCTGAGAACCTTATTGTTTATAAAGTGATGCCTGAGAGAGTCTAATTGTTTATAGAAGTCAGGCTGGGAACTGCTTTGGCACTGCTTTGCAACTACCTTTTACTTTTCTCTCAATTGTATGCCTTCATGGCCTTTTTCTTTAAGCCATGCTTGAACTAAACTCCCGACATGGGCACATGCTGAAATGTTTATAAAAATGAAAGTACTTAATTTTGATATTGTTTTGATGTTTGAATTTTAGTTTTGATGCTTGAAAAAGGTTAATTTTTACAGTGAGACTGTATGGAAGCTTGCATCTTTTATTTTCTGGGGATACATGAAACAAGTCCAGCCTCTATCTTGGGTAGTCTCTAATCAAGAGATATGTACTAGAATAAATAAAAAAAATATATGCTTTTCAAATCAGTCCACTACAGCTTAGCTTCAGCTTATCTTTAAGAGGCATATAATGCTACTATACTGACAGATAGGAAATTTTATAGACACTGGCAATTTGACTATAGAAAACTTGCAAGACAGAATTATTCTTTTACTATTTTTAATGAAAATTAAAAGCAGAGTTAAGAAATGTAATGCAGCTAGTGCTGTACTTAAAATGATTATATCTGGAATGGACAGGAGCTAGGAGCTTTATTCAGCCATAATATGCTGAATATTATACGCTGAATACTACAAATAACAGCAGAAAATTTGTATTTTATTAAAAGAAGATGTATGGGCTCCTTAAGAAGCACTGCATAAGATGATAGCACGTTGTAAGGGAGTACAGAAATTGAATACAGTGGACCACACAAGACAAGAGGAATGTTTAAGAGAAAGTGGTTATTTGAGTGTCTGCAAGCTACTCAGCAAGTATTAAGCTTGATAAAAGATCTTGGAATTACATTGACTGAGAAAGCAATATAGTAATTAAACACATTTCTTTCCAGCTGCTTCCACTTATAAGGGCAACATAAGTCATAGCTGATAGTGAAATTTATTTGATACTTCATGCAGATTACAACTTTTGCAATTGGGGATATCTTGGCCAAATTTTTACTATTGAAATATAATTGTGGTTTACAAATGTTGTGCAGGGTTGTCAGGGCTATTATTAGCATTTGCAGATAATTTAGTCTTCAGGTTTCCTTTGACTTTTCCACTATGCTGACTGGAGACTCTTTATCCACAATATAAAGAGTTTCTTGTGACTCCTTGGGGATTGGGGAGTAAAGCTAAGATTAGCATATGGAAGAGGTTGGGGACAACATAAGGAAATGCCAGGTTATGGTTAAAAGCATGTAATTGTAAAGGAAGAAGGAAGAGATGGGAGCTGATTGGGGAACATGAAAACAGAAAAGATAACTAACAGATGAGGTAGGGTAAGAAACGAGGTAGCAAAATCAGCACAGAAGCCCAGAAACAAGAGTAGCCTTTTGCAACTGTAGGGTGCTTTTGCACGGCATGACTTTGCTCCAGTGAATCCTGTATCTTGATACGAATTTATTGGAAGAAGAGTGGAAGGGAAACTTAGCTTTTATAAGTGTATTCTCCCATATGTTGGCATTACTGTGGAATTCCCTGAAGATAATTTCTAGGCAGTTAATTACCTTGAAGTATTTGCTGCTATTCAGTAGTCTCAACTGGGAGCCAGTAATGAGCTCTGTGCCTCTTTATTTCTTTCAGACAACCCATCCCTGGCCAGTTTCCCAATCTGTTATCAGTGTTAAGTTTTGTAGTGTTAAGCTTTCTAAAAAAAGTAATAGTTTTAAACATTTTAATACAAACAATATATTTATTCTTTCAGTCAGAACTGAACTGTTTCTTGTTTTTATTTTTCTTTTTCTTCTAGAATCTCTTTTGCTGAAGTAATAAAACCCATGGCAGTGAAATGACCAAATGCTGGCATTTGAAATGTTTCTGTGGATTTCCTTTTGTTCCTGTTGTTTCTATGGAATAGTCACTGTTACTATGTATTTTTTCTCTTTGTGTTTGTCAGAACATGACAAGCTGGGATGCTCATGGTTTTAGTGGGGAGTAACATAATTGCTGTTTGATTAGAGGAGGTGTTTTAGAAAGAAATTTCTGAGACAGAAAAACCCCTATAATATTTAAATTTCCCTAGCAATAGCATAATCATGAGTAATTAGCTAAACAAGCCATGGTTAATTGTGATCAGGTAGCGACCTTTATATTGGCAAAAAAAGGCCAATGAAAAAATGAATGGAAGTAAATCTAAACAATATTTGATATGGTGGTATCCTGAACCTTGCTGCTAAGTGTGCACTTGTGCATATCAATCTAAAGTCTCTAGTGCAATGGAGCAGTGATCCTTTAATTATTTTAATTGATATTATACAGTCAGACAGGTTAAGTAGCTTCCTGTGGTAGCTCACTAAACTTGATGAAAAGAACTGCCTTTCAGTCTGTGTTCTCACGGGTGCACTCAGATGGATGCACTTTCACCTAAAAGGCATGCAGATGCCTGACAGCAAGCTTTTGGGAAGTGTTTAGAGTAATGAAAATTTTAACAGTTAATGGGCTGTTCTTCAAAGATGTAAGAGAAATCAAAATTAAGAATGCAACGCCAGTGAAAACTGGCACGTTATATCTTCTTGTCCCACTTTCTGTGTTATATTTGACTACTGCATTTTGGTCACATGTGTTGCCTTTTATTTTTCTGAGGAATGCTGAATTTAATTTATAAACTAACAAAACAGCAAAATTGTGCTTCTTGGTTTTTCTTATTCACAGGCTGCAGAATTTCCTAGTCAATCAGACCCCACAGCCTTGCAGTTTAGAATGTGCTTCAACATGAAACTGAATTTTGCCATCTCAAATATCTTGTTGATGGAGAAAATGCTTCCAGAAAATTTTTAATGCAACCAAGACAGAATGTAGTATAGAGATGAAGCAGCTCAGAGGTGAGAGAAATTGATTTGCACTACCAAGTGCCATTGTGGCTGAATTCCGACCCCTGTGCAGGCACAGTTTCAGCCCAATGAAACCTCATGGATACCAAGAATTTCCTGCCAGCATAAAAAAATTCACACTTCCAGCGTTAATTTTAATGAAGGCTTCTGGATATACAGATTTGCTTCTGATTTACTAGAGATCTCCTTCTCTGAAGAGAAGACATAAAAATTTAGTACCTCAGTGCAGGAAACAGCTTTGAAAGCATGTCCAAGAAGTGCGTTTGTAGCCCAGATTGTTTTAGTTATACAGCAGGACCAAAACTCAACTGTTTGCAGAAAACCAAAGTTTTACAATAGAAATGACTGTGCATGACCAATTAGGAATAACAGGGCTAAGGAGTATTAGCAAAGGAGTTGAAACAAATGCTCACTGCCAGCCTTGCCAGTGTGCCATCCTGTGCCAAATGTATAATGAACTTCTGGCAATACAGTGGCCACATAGTACCGAGACCATAGGCATCTGAGGTTCCTTATTAAACTGTGAATACTCCATATCCACTGTTTATTATATGCCATTTGCTTTAGGCTTAGAAGCTCATTAAAAATCTACAATGTGACCTTTAGAATTTTGAGAGGTATCATTTGCTACATAGCTTGAATATTTTGATAGTTTTTCTCAAATGAGTTCTATGCTTGGAAGAAACTATAATATGGACAAGCTTGTTACGATGCATGCTAAAAAATGTGTTGCCAAAAGCAGGTTTAAGGATGTCATGGTTTTGGCCTGGCACAGAGCCAATGCCCCCATGAAAATACCCTCTCCCTGGTGTCTGCTGTGAGATGTGACCAGTAATAAGCAAAGCAGGCTCCAGCTTAGAAATAAAGAAAACGTTATTACCTGAACTACAAGAGAAGAAGGAAAAAACTATAAGGGAAAAAATTGAAAACCTTACAAAAAAGCACTTTCCTCCTCCCCACCACCAAAATTTCCCAATCCGATACATTCCCCCAAATCACCAACTGCCCAGTCTGGCACCACCCTTTAGAATACTCAAGCTTCAGTCCATGAAGAGGAGAGGAGTCCTTCTTGCACCATAGGCTTCCCCTGGAAACATGCTGAAACGCATGTGCTTCCATGTCACTCAGCACCACCTGGAAAGTCCTTTTGCCATCGTGACATCTTCCTTCCATGCCCAGTGCTCTCACCACTGTGCATGGACCAGAGCTGCTTTTAGGGTTGTCTTTTAAGGATGCCTTGTCTCACTCCAAAATAGGCACAGTCTCTGCTTTGGGACATCTGTCCCCCCCCATTTTTTCCAACCCCCTTGGGCTGAGGGGTCCCCACAATGAACCCTCTTGGTTCTGAGGCACTGCCTCCCCCTAAAGCTCTCCCCCTCTCTCTCTCCTGGGAGGGCTGGGGCGGGGGGGGGGTGGCTGCCCGATGTCTCTTGGGGCTCCTCCACCCTTCCATCCTCCAAGGCCTCCTCACCCCCCATCTCTGTCCAGGCCCAGGCCTACCACATGGCTGCTCCTCCCCCGCTCAGCAGCAGCGGCTGAACGAGGGAGGTCGATCCTACCTCTTTCCCTGGAAGTCCCAAGAGAGTCTCCCAGGGCTGAAGCTCTGGTTTATAACCCCTGTGTGTTCTCGGAGGTGTGTCCAAACCCCATTGGCCACACCAGGTGCCAATATCAAAATCTGAGCACCCATTGGTTTGACCACAGCATCCCAGAATTCCCACTTCTTCCTGGTCAAACCACCACAAAGGATGAGCTGTAGTTTTACAGACCCAGTTAACACACAGTGTTCCTAGCTCCCATAAACCAAGAGATGGCAGATAATTGTTTAGAAAGTCAGAAAAATCTGTGATGACGCAGCTTAACTGAAATTCTTTTTGAATTGAGACCCTCACCACATATTATAACAGGAATAATTGGACACAGTGGGAAAAGAAATATATACACTAACCATGAAGGCACCTCAGCATTAGTCAGAAAATCTGAAACCACTGTCTAGGCTCAATCATTCTTTGATGTAGTGGGCTTCAGAAAATACTTGAAAAGAATAGAAATTCACAAGCCATGAAAGGAATTCTGAACTGACAATACAAAAGCTTCAGTTAGGCCAGCAAAAGCCTCCTATTGTTACTTGTAATGTTACCTTTTGGAAACAGCAGTGTCCTGGTAACAGTGAAAATGGCAGATTGATGTATCTTTATTCAGAATGAGGGTAATTAAAATGAAGACTCACATGCTGCCCTTGATGACATAAAGGTTATTTGCTTTTCACAATGTCTCTGCTCATGGCTAGGATAGCCAGCCTTCATGAGCCTGGTTCATGATACTGTCTTTGGTAGAGTTTACTTCAGTAATACATTTTGCTGGCAAAATCACTGTTCCTGATTTTTTACTGAACATGGGTTTTTTTGCTCTATTTTCCCCAAAAATGTCATTAGACATCATAATGCTTGACTTCACTTGCTACATGTTATTTCATACTCACTGTGTCCTTGCCTGCTGATGGGATACTACTCCTGCTTCTCCTCTGTGAAGTATGGATAATTCATGTTCACCTAATGCAAACAGATTTCTGAGATCACCTGAACACTGGTAGAAAGTGTTGTCTTCATTAAAATTTCTCTTTTGAATGGAAAATAGAAGGAGAAATTGGGAAAAGAACGTGCACAGAGTCATCATTAGAAGCAGCTTTTAAGGGAAAGAAAATTAGCACCAAATTCCACTTTCACGGACATTTAGTCTTTTTGGTGATGTATCCTTTCATTGTGAATATCATTAAAGACATCACTGATGATATCTCATGGTAAGCTGATGAATGATAAAAACCTGCTGGACAAAGAAAGATTAAAATTAGGTAATGAGTTGATTCATTTGGATCAGTGCAATTTTGGCCTTGGAGCTGAAAGACAGAAAAGTAAAGGACCTGCTGTGAGTGGAAGATTCAGTATAGTCATACTATCAGTTCAACTCCATCTTTAACCTTAAGAAACACGAAGAACTCCTGAAATGTTGGCAGGGACGAGGTTTGGTAGCAAATGTTTCTCAAAATAAATACCACTTGAGTCTGCCCTTACCTAGGTTTTACAGAGCTAAAATCATCGTAGCTGAAGATTAAGCCAGTACAAATTTAAACCTAAAAATACTTAAATAATCATATGGTTTTGCTCTCTGCTCAGGGTCAGAACAAGACAAATAAATTGTCTTGTGAAGGTCTTTGCAATGGAAACTATTTGAAGGCGTATTTTGACAAGAAAACTGTGGCTGAAGTAGGGTTATGGCTAAGAAATGACAGCAAGGAGGGAAGTTGTGCAATTAATTCAGTTTTTGGGTAAACATGTGACTAGTACATCCTCTTATCTGAGCTAAGATGCACCTATTCCTAATGACTAGAAAGAGACCTGAGTTCCAAGGCTGCAAGCAAATGAAGTTTTAATTTCAACTGATCCTGAAAGTTTATGGATGTTCTCTTTTTTAACCTGTCTCACTGAAATAGAAAGCAAGAGAGACAGGGCAAAATGTACATAATGTGAATCTGCTTCTGAAACTACACAGTCTCAGGTAACATAAATTTTTTGTTTATTTACATTAGGAAGAATTAACAGACAGAAGCTGTGCCTGAGGAGTTAGAAGCCCAGAGTCTGATGTTCCTGAAAACTTTTCTTTATGAAGCCTTTGTGCAATTTGAAGGCGAGAGGTATGCAGTTAGTCTTAAAGACAATAAAGATGTTGTGTATACATTATATTCCTTATGCCTTAAAATGTCACAAGGAATGAAGTGTGTGGGGAAAGCTAATGTTCCAATGCTGCACCTTAGCACTATATAGTGAAACTATCAGTGTTTCAGCATTCTTCCTTGCCTCTCTCCAATTCTTTTAGGATATTTGAATAGTACAGCTGGTGGATTTTCCCCCATCAACAAGTCTATTTTTTGGAAATGTGACAGTGTGAAAAAAACATGAATTCTTTCTTAAAGCACACCAGATGATTTTTAGTATAATTTTTTTCCCATTCAGAGTACTTAAGGAATATTAGCATTTCTGCTCCATTGTAGGCGATGTAGACTTGTTTAGCAAGGACTAGGGATTATATGGCAATTTTTAACTTTCTGAAACTTCAGCAATGAATGTGAAGGAAAATATCTGTTGGTTCCCTATCCACTTATCCTAGCTGTAATATTACTTTGCAGCTAAGAAATACATCCCTCCCTAGCATTCTTCCCATCCCTAGCCATCTGGAAGATGGAGAAAGCGTGATGATTGCACTGATAGCCAGAGGGCTATAGGTTTATAGTGTTGATGTTTCATGCAAAGGCTTTCAGCTATCACTCTTCTGTATATCCTTACAGAGAAGGAGTAATGTTCTTTTCTGTTTTATTTTGCTAAAAATTTGTGGAGCCATTTGAAACCTCTGGAGACAAATATGTTCCTCTCTTAGGAGATGTCCCACTGTCTTGAACATGGTAGCAGGAATTGAAACATTGGGAAACTTCCTGAAACATCAACTGAGATCAAGTACATCTGGATCTACGTTACTTGGAATCCCAGTCGGCTTTTGTGACATGGAAATGAAATTGCCTCTGGTTACCCTAATGAGTCACTGGTAGACACAAATGCTAATTACATTGCCATGACATATCATAACAGCTTTGACAAGTAGTAGACTACTTTTCCTTATTTTCTGAAGGGGCTGGTGAAAGTATTACGGTGTGGAGAGCATTATTAATAATTGGTTAGCTGAGAAAGGCCACACTGATATAATGCCACTGGTTAAGCTGAAGGAGAAAAGTCAGCAGTCAGCAAGCTGAAAGGAAAAGTCAGCAGTGACCTTGCTGCAACATGAGGATAGGGAGTTGAGATTAGTCCTGAATATATCCTAAGAATATGTAGAAAGTATCAAAAGTAGAACCATAGGAATGTAGAAGTAGGCGTAGGTGCTGATATGTAAGCTGACCAATCCTGAGCTCAACTTTTGCAATATGTATGAAGCTCATTATTAACTGTATTTAACCCGCCGTACTGATCAATAAAATTGAGCCTGTGATGATCAAACTGATGTCCTGGTTCCCTTCCGTCGACATTACGGAGTTGTCCTGAACTGTTCTTACATTCTGTAAAGCCATAACAACTATATTTTTCATCAGTCTAGAGGTTTGTTTTCAACAGTTTAGAAATTCACTCATTCTTTAGATATTTCTGTATTGATGAAAAACAATGCAATGAATATTTATAGATAATATATGCAATGAACAAGGGTGAGGAAAATAAAATAAGGTCAGCTTCTATTCTACTTGAATGTATTTTATGTAACAAATCCGAGAGAGAAACAAGTTTTTACTGAAAATATAGATTAAAAATTTATATAAACTTACTGGACAACTCAAGAATAATAGAGACTATTTTTTTAATATTGATAATGAAAATAATGCTTACCAATACAGTTTTCATAAGTACCTTAAAATATGAGTTGCAGGATTGAGATTTCTTTTGCCAGGTTTCTTTCTGGTTTATTTCATTATAAAAGGTAAAGAATCTGGCCATGGGAAGTCACACAAAGCAATCAGTAAATTTGAGGTAAATTTTTGTTGTTTATCAGGTAGCCTCTGACTGCATAAAGCAAAATATGGGTTTAAAGCAAAATATGGATATGACTGTAAGTTTAAAACTAAGCTTGCTTTGACAAAATCTGTACACAGGGATTGACCTTGTGGTGAACTGCAATATTTAATCTCTCTACACACTATAGCCTTTGCTAAAAGTTACACTCCTTTTTGGTGGTTTGTGACTTACTGAGGGTAACATTTCTTAGATTATGACATTTTAGTATTAGCTAAAAGCTTTGCATCTGGCCTGCAGCCAAGTCTAACACTAGAGTGAAGAAAATTTATTGTGTCACTATTTATTCAATCTATTTACATTTCTAGAGCTTCCATTCCTCCTTCAGTGGACTATATAATTAACACGTTCAAGAAATTCCGTTGTTGATCACCAGACATTGAACACGTCCTCCATCTTCTGATGAGCTTTCTGGAAAAAGGGTGTTGTACATCTTTTGTGTTCAATCTACGCAGCAGCAAGAGAATGCAATACTCTGTCACTCCATTTTCCCAGCCTCCTTGACAGTGTGCTATTGACTTCCAAGCCCTAATCCTCTGCTGACAGATGCACAGAACCTGTGCCAAAAGAATATAAAATGACATAATCAGGTTGTGGCATAATGTGTGAGGACAAGAGCCTGGAAATAGCACTCTTTCAGCCTTAGCTGTTGCTATCCCTAAGTTTTGGATAATGTTATGTCACGTGCATGCATAAATAGTTTGGCCCCAGGAAAAAAATCAATATTTTAGGAAGTAAATGTTACTTCCCTAGGTCTGTGCCAGAATATATAAATAAGCATGTTACGTATTAAAAGCTGCTTCTTTCTGCACCACAAATATCTTCTTGGTAACTGTCGTTATCCTTCCAAAGCCTATGTGAACTAATAAAGCATTAATATGAAATACAGGCAGACAAGGGAACTCTGCAGATGGCATACCTATGTCTCTGCAGTAGAAGCATGATTGGGATGGTGTACAATCCAACATCTGAGTCACCATGCAAGATACTTAGACTACAGAGCAAAGTCATGGTGGCTACAGTTTTAGCAGGTAAAGTGGTATACTATTGCTTATTTGAAAAAGAAGATGTTTGTATTTGTCTTTATATGTATATATATATATATAAATATATATATATATATATATAACATATACAATTTTCTCCATTGTTTGAGCTCTTTCAAACTAGGAAGAAAGGTAGAGAGGAGGCACCCTATTAATGCACATTGACGCATTGATTATAGCAATGGAAGTAGAGGGGAAAAGATTTGGATACAAACTCTAAATGTTCATTGCTGCATATCTTGAGATGTGCTACAGGAAGAATCATTCCAGATTCTAATCAAGCAGAATGATCCACATTGAATGAACCAAGAAAATGCCCACTGTGAGTGGTTAAGAGGAAACATAAGCAGTCTGACAGATTTCAAATCAGACGTATTTGAGGATCTGGAAGGGAAAGTAGTGAGAAATGGCAAGATTTATCCCAATTATTGGGATGTTAGTAACAGCCTTGATTGATCACAGCAGAAGTATTTCGTGCTATGAGAGAAAACTGGGAGGCTTAGAAGTTTTTGAAGCAAGATGGAGTACTATGCAAATAAAGAACCTACAGAGACTGAAGTAAAAGATTTCAGTGTTTAGGGCTCTTTCTTACCCAAATAATTCCTCTTGCAGTGAGTGACTGTTGAGAGCATAGAAGAAAGGAACAAATAAAGCAGACTTTAAGAAATATTATCTGAAGTTTAAGAACCTTTGACTTTTTTTAACTAAATTCAAATATGCAGAAGTAGTTGTTCAGAAGAAATTATCCTCAAGGGGAATACACCAGAATGTCAAGCTCAAAGTTAGAATAGTTTGTGTACTACTTCATAATATAACTTTTTTCCTTTATTCAAGCAAAGTGCTTATTTATCTGCAGAAAAATGTCCTATTATTTAGTTAACACAGATACAATGCTTCATAAATCCGTTCAAGCAATGTTTTCTTTGGAGGGAATTAATTATTACCCTTTTCTTTAGAAAATATTTCCATTATCAAAAAATGCTAAACATAACTGTGCTTGAAAAAGATATATTTTAACAATAGTAGAGAAGATTAAAATGTGATGAATATGAAAGCAATTTGACAAAATTCTCTAAACTGATAAATTTCAGGCTGATGCTGATTCTTTTTCATTTCCACTTGTCCTTGAAAAACATGAAGTTGCTGTATTAATTTATCACTGAGTATTTGCAGATTGATTAGGTAATAACAAGTTTGGATCCTACCGGTATATTGTTAAGACTATTTGTAAATAAGTAATTCATCTCACTTGAGGGCTTCTCTTTCTGATTTAGTAAATAAATACTGGCTGAAACAGTAGAGTGTTTCAGAGCACAAGGTTTTAATCAGAACTGTGATGCTGATAATATCTGGAAAGTGTTTAATTGGAGTGTGTTGTGATGATTGCATGTTGCACAAAAAAAGCAATTCCTTATGGAGTCATAATAAGCAGGATGGTTTAGTTCACCCAGTCAAAGGTTTCACAGCTGTAGGCTTGGGGAAAGAAAGGAAGAGGTTGAGCATTGGCTTGTTACTCCAGTAAGGCTGGATTTAAAAGCTTCTCCAGTATAGGCACTTATTCCTGTCTCCATATGCCATCGACCACATACATGATACAAGCACTTCACAAGGTTTCCCATCTTGCCAGTAATCTTTTGGCAATATCTTTTGGACATTTCTTGCAAAACAGAAACACAGCAGATAAAAAAAAATAATAAAAATTAGACTTATAAAAATTAATAGAGATAGTAACAATAAATGTAGAATGAGACATTTATGTCTGAAACAATGGCATAGTTTAGAAATATACAGACCTGCCATGACAGCAGATACCTTAAGAAGGGAGGCAACCAAGTTCAGCGATGAAAAGACATAGGTCATAGTCTGGAACTGCTTATGGCTACAGCCAAGTTATCAGTGGTCAGCTGGGAGGAAAAACCAGCATGAAGGAAACAAACAGCCCTATTCCTCAAGAAGACTTCAGGTTGAGCAGGATAGTACATATAGGGGGAAAAATTCCTTTTGCTCCAATTTTTGAAGATATTATATTTTCTACTGTAAATTTTTCAGTGCTCTGACTGCTCTTTCACCTTTGAATGTCTCTGCTAAAATTCACTTTCATTGTTCTTGAGGGCTGGAACCCTTTTTCAGCACTGTTAAGTGCTCTTAAGGGATAAAAAATATCTTGAAGCACTTGTAAAAGGTAGTTTCTAGCTGCTTCTTACCACCCAACTCTGTGGAGTTTGGATCTGAACAGTAACAGCAGCCTCACTTTTTGTGAGGCTTCACAAATTTCAAGGGTTTACACTAGTGTTGTTAATAAACATAAAGAAAAATTGAAGAATAATTTTTTAAATTTTATTTTTAAAAATGATTGTGTATTTCAGATTTCAGACACAATATTTTCCTCACTTGACCTGTTCAGCCAGTGAGTTCTGCGAAGAGTCAAATCTCAGCAACAAACAAAAGGCAAGGTGAAAAATCATAGGCACTGTAATGTTAGCACATACTGGTGACAAATCCTGTTGGTGTCCCATCTGGAAAAGTATATTATGGCATATTCCACTACATAAAATTACTACTGATTTGGGCTGGGGTACAGTCAATTTTCTTCAGAGTGGTTAATGTCAAGCTGTGTTTTGGATTTGTGCTAAGCACAGTGATGGTAATAGAGAAGTTTTTGTTATTGCTGAGCAGGGCTTGCACAGACCGAAAGCCTTTTATGCTTTCCATACTGCCCTGCTGGTGAGGGGGCTGGAGGTGCATGGGAGGAGACACACATGAATATATGATATCATTTTGGAGTGATGACATTAGTTTTCCCAAGTCACCATTAAATTTGATGCACCTCTGCTTTCCTGAAGATGGCTGAATACCAGTCTGGTCATGGGAAGTAGTGAATTAATTCCTTGTTTTGCTTTTCCCATTAATCTATCTTTATCTCAACTCCTGGATTTTCTATCTTTTACTCTTTCAATTCCCTTCCTGATCCTGCTGGTGGGGGAGTGGGCCAGTGGCAGCTGCCTGGGGCTTGGCTGCTGCCTGGGGTTAGACCATGACAATGTTTCACTGATGAAATAGAACCATCTGTACACTTGTACATACCTGAAGTCACTGTAGCACTGAGTAAGTCAAATTAGGTGAAATAATTCCAAAAATCATATGGGATAATTAGAAAATTTTATGACTCATAAAAAGACCAGCGAGGGGAAAGCAAGGATCATCTCCTTTGGAGAGCATGGGGAGCATTTTAATTAAAACAATAAACTTTGTAGTATAGATTGGAGATAGCACTTTAACATACTAATACCTAAGTGTGAAGGCTGCACAATAATTTAAAGGTGACAGTTTCGATTTAGTATAACTCTTTGCACAAAGAGATAGTGAAGAGAGTAATCAATTATCTAGTGCTGGGGCTTACCAAACAAGGCTGAAGTGACAGCAAAAGGCAATGAATGCACAGTGGAATAGGCAAGTTTGCAAATTTAGAGGCTTCGATGCAAGTGCAACAAGCTAAGTGAGTAATGGTGCATGCAGTAACGAAAATCAGATGCTGCTGACATAATGCCTCTTGCTGTTTGTGCCTCTGAACATTGATACTGATGCTTATTTGTAGTGATGGTCTAACTTGCCACAAGAAGGTTTGGTATAATTACATTGCTCTTTCTAATGTGTATTACATACTTTTTATAACGAGTGCATAAGTTATCATGAACATCGCTAATTACTAAAACAGGAGAGAGATAGGGATTTAAATAAGCTGGTGATTATTGCTGTGGTTGAGTATCAAATTCAGTTGTTGACTAGGTGCCATGTATGTGAGAGGCTAAGCAAGTGTATTAAAAATTGGAAACAGTTACAACAAATTCATTTTTTAGTACAAGATGGGTGAAAACATGCAATTTTGTTGTAGACTAATCACAGGAAAACCTTTACTTAAACCACAACAAAAATTAAAAAGGCTTAATATTGCTTACATTTCTCTGATGCAGAAGAAAGCAGGCGAAGGGTGAGTGAAAGACTGGAAAATTTTGTGCACTTTAAATCAAGGCAGAGTGTGAGGAAATAGTCCCTGCAAGTTGACTTTACTCTTCAGTAGCCTAATGCTCTTCCTCACATATTGATGCTTTGATTTCATCAGAACTGACTGGAATTTACTTTTATTACGGAAGATTTGATCTTTTTTCTTTTCAACATCAGTATATTACGAAGAAACCAACATGACCATTTGGGGTAAAACCAAATGGTTCATATTTATTTTTAAGACAGACATAGTTGCATGATAGAGATTCAGAAAAAGAGAAGTAAGTGTATTTTGCAAGTTTACTGCATCAAGAAGGAGCATTTATATATGCTATATATATATATATATGGTTTATATGTGCTTGAGTGTCACCATTGGCTCCTGTTGTTATCCCAGGAGAAGGACAGGGGACTGAATTTCTGATGATTTAGGCTATGCAGATTTAGAGAAAAAGTATGGAGATTCATATGGTTCTGAGAGCTGAACCATTTCTTCAGATGGACAGAGACACAGCTAAATTTGGGAAGAGAAACAACAATGAAGAATGAGTATTTTCATTCAGCAGTAATAAAACACACTAAAAAGGAAAAGCTTGCTATGTATTGAAGAAATTGCTTACACGGCTTTAACAGGCACAGTATTGTCTGCTGAGTCATGTGGAGCTCCATTTCAAGATTCATTAACCTCTGAGCTTACATATATCTAGTTCAACAAGCTAATCTAAGTGGGTGAAATCCCTTTATAAGCATTAAGCTCCTGATTTAACATTTCTGCTCATAGCACAGCTGCATGTTCACACATCCAGAACACCCAGGCTGCTTTAAATAGCCTATCTTTCGATCAAAAGTTAAAAAAAAATCTGCCTCTGTCATTTGGCTGTATTGTAGCAGCTAAAGAAAAGTACTTCTGTCAGTATTAAGGGTGTCACACTTTTGAATGTGCTGGAGATTATCCTCTTGTATGTCTTCTACATACTGTTGCAGAAAAAAAGTAGCTTTAGCTGAGGCTTAAGCAAAATGCTTTCATTCTCTCAGAGTATATGTTTAGCTAGACCTTTTTAAAAATGACATACTGACTCTTGCACATCTCATGTAACACTAAAAATGAAGTATATGTATTTTAAAACAAACCCCAAAATATTAGAGTTAAACAGAAAAGAAATAGAGAGTAATAAATATTTTAAAATTATGTAGCTAGCAATAAATAGGTAAGGGAAAAGGTCTGTGCAGTATTTCTTGCAGTTGTGTTAGCTCTTAAGTCTTACTCTCTTTTGTGGAAATGTTGTTTTATCCATATGCAGATATGGGCATCTTAGAAAATGTATCCAACACAATGAGTATATTGACTGGGTAAATGCTATGTTACACAGCTAAATCTAGTGAAGAAGTTCCAGTTTGATGTTATCTGAATGACCATTGCTTACACCAATATAAGTAGTTTCTGAGGATGAAGAACTTGCTTGAATTTTTTTACCACCACTAATAATGATACCAATAATGAGGCAAATGTTTAAAATGGCAAACAATGCAAGAGTATAAACTGAAGCCAGGCAGATATACATGGATAATTGTGGAAGGATAGAATGTAAGAAAATAAAGATAGTGCAGAAGGTAGTCTCACACCTGAGGAGTTGCAGCTGTACTAATCACCAAAGATTAGGAACAGGCCTGCCCTTAGTAGGCCACAGCTGTGTCAATAAGAAGATGAGTGCTACAAAAGAGTGGGTTAGCTGGGTGAGGAGAGAGTTGGGATTTGTGGGTTGTGTTGTGAAGAGTGATGGAGTTTGTTGGTTGTGCTGTGAAGAAGAAGGAGTCAGTGCTGTGAGGAGCTGTCCGTGAGAAATCACCGAGAAGGTATGGGACTTTTGTAATATGATGACAACAGATAATGACTGTTGCTTAAATTTCTGAGGATAAAGTTCAAGAAGTTTGACTTATGGTGTGTTAACAGCAAGAAACTTGACCCTTGCTTTGCCTCAAACAGAAGCTGCCATTCACATTATCCAAGTATAGGGTTCTGTGCCAAGATAGCATGAACTGGCCCTGTGATCCAGATATCCAGCTTTTTCATGACAGAAGATCTGGAATCTGCTTTGAAATCATGCTTATTGGTGGAACATTTAAAGCATTTTCAGTAGCTCTGAGGAGCAAAAAGTTGCTTGCTACCTTACAATTTTTTTCATTCAGCTTTGACAAAGTTTCTCTTTCTGAGAAACTGGAAGGGCATCAATGAATTATCAACATTTAAGACATCCTAGTCAGTTTATAACCATGGCTTCCAGACCCTGTCATGACCCAGCCTGGCGAGTCCCTGGCATTCCAGGTCCCAGGGACCCACAGACCCTGCAGTGCCTTGGCACTGGGAAGTATAGGATAAGCCTTTGCTAGCACAGATGTACCCTTGACTGGGAAGTTCAGGCTGCTCACTAGGAGTGCAGCTTCTGCCTCAGGACATCATCTGTTCAGTAGATTTCAAGGGTTGTTTACTACCTTTAGCAGGGTCAAGCCCTTTGATTTTGAATTTTGACTTTTTTCCCCAACATGTATAATTCAGTAAGGCAGGTCCTAGTCCTCTGTTGAGACCGAGGATTTAACCTGAGGATGAGAAATCTCAAAGTATGCTTTTGATCGAGTAACAATAACTAAGGGCACCACCATAATCACATGCAGATATTGGCTAATCACAGACCCAGGGTAACGAATCATAACTTGTGCTATAGTGTTGTGGGCTGGTTTTGTGTACATGTGCTTTATACTTCGCATCACCTTGTACCAGGAATTTATACCTTTTATTAGCATTGTTGGATTTTTGACACTATTGAAAAGAAAATGCCTGCAGGTTATGAGTAACAAGTATGAGGAAGACTGAATCCATATTCTATTCCTCTGAGAGCGTGTATTAAGAGAGATTTTGCTGAATGTGAAGAAAAACCATTTTGCATAGTAATGCTGGCACCAAGCCCAGTTTCTTTATGGAGGTAAGATAAATGAAAATCAAGGTAGAGATATATTCATTTCATTGTATAGTTTTTTTTCAATTTTCCCTCTCTATATCACCTTCTAAATAAAGTTATTGAAGATAATTCCAGCCCCTTTACTAAACCAGATTTTATTTGAAGGAGAAGTGGTCTGTGCTCCTGGGAGCAATTTGCTATTCTAAAATGGCTTCCTCTGAAGTGTTTATTGAAATGGAGAAATCATTCCCCATATTCTACCCATTTGGAATGGAAAGCTACTCTAATACAGTGAATGATACAACGAAATGGGGAGTGCAGAGCAAAAGAGTTTTTGATGAAAGTGTGGGAGAGACAGGCTCAGGAAGCAGACAGTAAAATCATTTGAGGAAATAGGAGCATGAAGTGAAAGTGTATGGAGAGATGGTGATGACCACATTTTTCATTGGCAGAGTAATGATAACAATCTGAAAGTTATTTGGGCAAGTGCCATACCACCCTTTAGGCCCTTTTATATTGACCCTTTTGTGGATCAACTTCTTGGAAAGGGTATTAGGCTCCTTCACTTCTTTCAAAGCAGAATGGTCAGGGAGTGAGACTTCAATTCTGCTGGGTGAGTTTAGGAGACTTTATAAACAACATATTATTAATGGAACATTTTGAGATCTCTTACATTTTCAGGTATCTTCTTTATTAAGGAAAATACTCAATCCTATGAGAGATTGCATTACCTTTCAATTTTCCAGCTTTGAGGCTGGGACTATGACTAAGTCTCCTGGAACTGGTGATGTGCAGGATAACAGTGGAAGTTGTACCCTAAGATCACTTCTACTCGGTACCTTTAAATTCTACAGTATTTGTCCTCTGGTAAATGTTAATTTCCTGCTTATGGAGTACTTCATGTAAGAAAGAACTCTAGGGTCAGGAACATTATAGTCTTGGGTATTTCTTTGCATTACCTTTCTTCAAGACTTAACCGGGAGCAACAAATGATAGGTACAGATTTTGGAGGTCTCTATTAATAAACACTGTTTTGCACTCCTACTCAGCATCCCAGGAAACCTGAAACATTGTGAGACGCTAGTGTGATAATCTCCCTCATCTTCACCTCCAAAAGGAAAAATCAAATAACTTGATTTACATCTACTTTTCCCAATACATTTAGTAGGAAGATAAAGAATCTAGTGAATATTCTGCTTCCAAAGTATATCTAAATTTCTTCTCTGTGGCTCATCTGCAAGGCAAGCAGTCAAACTTTGTCATGCTCCATGACCTCTGACTGGCCCAATGTTTTATCCCAGGTATCACTTGTACCAAGAGAGCTGGTCACTCGTGCTCATCTTGCTTCTGATCTTTAAGCTCTGTTCATCACCATCTGGCTGTGCCCAAGCCCAGCTACCAGCTTGGACAGCCTTCACAGCCCTGCTCTTCAGTTATCCAGTTTTTGTAACACCTGCTGTAATATACAAGATCAAAATAATATGCCTGTACCAAAGAAAATCCTATCTGAAAGAAATTATGTCTCTTAAGCAGGCTGCTTTTCGGTTTGATCTTTTGTCTTCCATGTCTGCAACATATCTTGTAGATTAGGGCAAATAATAATCCTAGGCTTATTTGGGCATAGTTAATTGCCTCAGATGTTCATGTAGCTTTACAATTACAAAGGTTAGTGACAATTTCCTTTTAATTTAAGGTCTTAGAACTGAAATTCCACCAATCTCTGTAAACAAAACTCTAATTACACGTTTCAGATCTGCTCATTAGTCATTCCTTTCCCTTTCATGAGATTATGAACACCTCAATTGATTTTCTTTGTGACTCTATATAGGACTTCTTTTACTCTCCTAGGCCTCTGTTAACAGGCTTATAAATTGCATTTTTGAAAGTTTTCAGGAAAACAAATAAGGTTGTTTCTAGCTTTTAAGACTAGTGATATGGCAATGAATGTTTATAAGATATGGTCATCATTTTTAGAACAGGATCATATCCTATTGGTGGAAAATGTTTAAAAAGAATAACAAAAAAATGGAGATAGGCAAGGACTTGCTTTTAGAAGTAGGTTGATGAACTTAAAAGATGTTTTAGAAATAAGGCTGAAAAAATTACATCAGACAATGCCTTTTGCCTTTATGGAAATAAAAGAAATGCTTTGCAGTTTTACAGCACAAGAATTGCTTATCAATTGCTTCATTTTTTTACCTGAACTAAAATATGAGTATTGCTACCTTAACTGATTTTTTGAGTAGAAAATATTACTGAAATGTTAAGGTTATATTAGCTTTGTTTTGCATAATGCAAAGTGTAGTGGAAGGAACAGGTAAGACAACTTTTAAATATTGTGCTGCCCTTGGCATGATGCTAATGATGTTCAAGAGATAATAGGTCTGCTTTTTTCATGTTGAAGTTCATGGAATTTTTATATCTGGTTAAGGTTACTGCTTTCTTGATTATTTCAATGATTTAAACATTATCTGGACAATAAATTGTGTTAGAAATTACCTCAGGTGTTGGAAAGCAAGCATTGTTAAGCTTGAATGGGAAAGATGGTTCTGTAGAAATGCAAAATAAACTTCCTAGTTTTTAGTTAAAAAAAAGCAGCTGCTTTTGAGATGTAAGAATGATGATGTTGATCATAGTAAGGGAAAAGCTCTGGAAAACTTTGTTGATCATGGGAAACAAGCCAGGAGTCATAATAAAAGTTGTCATTAAGGATCCAAATGCTTTAAATTTAGACAGTTTTTAATGACATTTGGACTGCATCAATTGTTTTTATTCATGACTGCAGCATCAGTAACATGCAGTTGTAAATTTTGCCTAAAATACATATGTTTAATATGGTTATTGAGCAAAATCAGGAAAATGTAAGCAACACCAAGTGTGTTTGTGTCCGTGTGTCAAGGCTCCGTGAAAGTTGGCTAAAGACAACTTTGTCCTCGTGCCCTCTCTTTCAGTCAGTATCTTGTTGTTCACTGTCATAGTGACAAATGAAAACATTTCATGGCAGCAACTGTCAAAAGCCCTCCTGTGAGCCCTGCATTTTCTTTCTCTTTCTCAGTCAAGAGCTGCCATGAAATATGACTTCATATCAGTAAGCTACAACTTCATGATCAAATAGGCTAGCTGTTAGTCACTGGCTGGTGGCCATTTAGGTGGTGAATAATAGGCTTTACTTACCCATTTTTCACTGAAAGAGGAAATAAGTCTCTCTTTATAGGGTACCTCATATTACAAACATGGAATATTTATCTATGACATAAGAGCCTATTCAAACAGTGCAGTGTCAAATTGCTAAAAATGAATGTGCTGGGCTTGTTCTTTAAAAGGTGCTTGGCCAATATCCTGCTGGCTATGAAGGTTCCAGCAACTTTGTCTTTCCTGGCATCCATGTTACTTGGAAAAGCAATGTATGCACATTTATTACTATATATGTTACTGCTCTTTATAATTAGCAGCTGCTGGCTATCCAAGGGTTTTTCCTTTATTTCCTTCACCTGATCCTCCATTTTTTCTTACTTGGCTGTACAGGACCTTCATTTAATGTAAAATAAGTTACTGCATTTCTGGTCATAACTAAACAATGCTGTTGGTTGGAAGCATAAGTTTGAAGTGGGACATAAAATTCTTCAGGGAATAAAAAGATGTGAGTCTAGCATTAGTGAGAGAATTTGTACTTAAAAGAAATCACTGATGAAACTAAATTAGTAGGTTGGCCAGGATGGCAAATAAGAAAATTGTGTATAATAACATAGAGAAAAAAGACATCTGGAAATTGTGCAACTCATTTTTTTCGTAATATCACTTTTCTCTCCTAATGAATACCCAGTGAAAATCCACGCAAGTTGTATTTTCTTGATGGTCACAAAAGTGAGTAAATTATTCTAATGAATGAATAGTGATTTGGTATCAGCTGGTGTTGTTAGGTCATTGTTGATCATCCACTCTCAGGACTTAGAAGTTTTGAGGCAGAATTTGTCCCTCGGCTCTCCCCTGCTAGTTCCTGTTTCTAGACATGTAAAGTTTGAATATTCAGCAGAAGGTGACAAAAACAGTCAAGGAACTGGAGCTTCTCATTTAAGAAGACAAGCCGGGATGGTTTTGCTGGTTCAGACTCAAGAAAAGATGAGTGAGGGATCATGTAAGTATTTGAAGGGATGATGTCAAGATGATGGAGCTGGGCTCTTCTCAGTGGTGCTGAAAGGTAAGAAAAGACAGTGAGCAGAAAGTGATTCACAGAAAGTTCCACCTGAACATGAGGAAGAACTTTACTGTGCAGGTGACTGTGCGCTGGAGCAAATTGCCCAGAGATGTTGTGGAGTCTCCCTCACTGGAGATATTAAAGAACTACCTGGACTCAATCCTGTGCATCCTCTAGGATGACCCTGCTTAAGCAGAGAGGTTGGACCAGATGACCAACTGAGGTCCCTTCCAACCTGACACATTCTGTGATTCTGTGACTGACAGCAATGTCTTTTTTGTTTTAGAAATATAATTAAAAAAGAGTGGATGTTTTGATAATAATGTAAAATAAATCTACTAGTAGCTCTCCACCCTTCAAATTAATATTTGGATTTTTTAATTTGCTTGTAGATTTATTTGCATTATGTCATACTTGCAACAAGCTGATTTCTGGAAAACAGACCCAACACAATATTGAGTCTAACTTTATTTCAGTTTTGACTCAAGTCTTGGGAGTTTCAAATCACTATTTATGTGGCATTGATATTTCCCTTCAGGAGCAGCATTAGGACCTTATTTATACTTATCCCACAAAGAATTTCAACATTTTTTTCATATCCCAATCTACCTTAATAATGGAAAGAATATTCTAGCAAAACAATCAACCCAAAATTTTATAGCTGGATAATTTTACTCATTTTCAAAACTTTTCTTATATTCTGTGTATAAACTTAACATTCTTTCCTTTCTTCATATCTTCTATTAACCCAAATGGAAAGTTGCTTATGAATTTCATACGGTATGGCAAGCTAGCTTTAGCCACTTTGGGGTAAATTCAAAATCTGCAGGTTTCAGACTCTAATCCCTGTGAAAAATAAATGTAATATAAATTACCTTTACCCCTGTTCATGCCATAATTTGAAACTGTATAATTTCTAGGAGCCTTTGCCATTCAGAGTGTATTGATCATATGATACTGTGCTAAAGAAATCTCTAGTAGTACGGACTCCAAACTGATCAGCAAAGCCAGAATGGCAGCAGGCAAGACTCCATCAGCTGGAGCTCTGCTGTACATCCTCAGTCTCAAACCTGACTAAATCACCAGACCTTGGCTGTCAACAGCCTCAGTGCCTTCATGGACACTCACCACAAGCCCTAGGGACAAAAAGCCTTGTGTATGTATGCTAATTTGTAAAGACAGTGCTTAATTATGTTGCCAGGTTGAGTCCAGATAAGCGAGAAAAGAAGTCTGTGGTGGATAAATCATGGTGATACTGCAGCATACAAAACCATTCAGTGTTCATTCAAGTTAGGAATGGGATTTGTGGAATGAAAAATACAATGCTGACCTTGGTGTTAGAGTAAAGTCAGAAAAGCTTGAAACAGGCCCTGGAGATGTGTGAACTGCTTCTAAGCCCTTTTTTTTTTTTTTTTCCAAGTGTCAAAGAGGTAGACTTTAGACTGACTCATAGCACTTGTTGTTTTCTTTCTCAGTGGTTCAAAGAGAGGTATCTTTGCTGCAGTGAAAAAAAAGCCTTGGTACCTTTTGTTCACATTTAAAGTGAGGAATGGGCACAAAGGAGGAGAAAAAAGGGGGAGGCATACAAATCAATCTTCACAATTGATAGTCAAAATTATCCATTCAGTAACACTCTGGCACTTTGTAGTCCAGTTTGTGTCTCAAACACTGCATGCTTAAATTCATATACATGACTCCACATATACAATTTGAAGAACACATCAAAGTTTTATGTCATAGTGTTCTCTGGACTGATGTGGCACAGAACTTTCACAAAGAGCTTTTCACTTACCAGAAATCTTGGGAAGAAGGGAGGAGTCTCATATCTGTCTTATGTATGAAGTTTCTGAGACTTTTTGAGTATTGAGCCTGGTGTCTGTTTTGGTCATGTCCTTAACCACATCGTTATTTCATGGATTAATTGCAAGCAACTCATTATGAGTGCAACTGAAACCTTCTTGAGTAATGAGTATGAGGCGTATTATTAAGGTGTTACATCCTTACCCCCCAGTTAAGTTTGTTGTGCTTTTACCTGTCTTGCTGGACTGCCTCGTGAAGCACCAGGTTTGAGCTTTTTATTATTGCTGGTCTTAGGCCTCATTATCACTGAAGATAGAATGTATGATATGAATATGAAATGAAGTCACTTATTTGCATTATCTGGGTGTATGTAGTACTCAGTGATGCAGATTTAGAAATTTCTGTTCTCATTGGTTCTGGCATAAGATATTGAGAATAGCATATTGTGCCATGAAGTTCATTAAACAAATTTTGGTCTTCAGGGTAAACATATATGAAGGAGTTTCTCATATTCCCTGTGTAATGCATTAATTAAGAAGCCATTGTAAATCTTTTAGCATATGCTATTTGCAGCATGGCCAAGTCTTTATAAATAATAATTTATTTTTATTAACTTGGAAAAACAAATTACAAGCTCCTACCTCAAAAAATCTTGACAATTGAAATTCATTCCTTTGATTTTTAGTCAAATCCCCAACCTTTATTTTCAAGTATTGAAATGCCAATCTCTGAAAGCAAATAATTTTAAAAATGCCTTTTCCAGACATTCAAGTTTTTGTAGAGATAGAGATGAAAGGTACTATTTATCTCTGTGGGTAGTCAACTTTTATGCTATAAACAAGATGCAGAAGAGATAGTATGCTAATCTTGTCAGCTGCACTTTAGTGCAGTTTTACCTGGTAAGGAAAATTCAAAGTTTAGCTTAAAAATATTGCAACAGAATATACTAATCTCCAGGGGCATACTTTTCATAGTAATTTTTTAATCATTGCAATATTTAACCAAGATGATGAATTACAGAAGAATCTTTCTAAGGTTATTAAAAGCAGAAGCAAACTCCAAATGCTATTCTATTGTTTCTGAAATCCAGAATGTACTGTTGCGTAAAGAAAGAAGGATAAGGCTACATTTTGCAGAAAGGCTGTTAGGTATATGCACGGAAGAGTACACTCTCTTTTGTGATATAATGAGCATCTTCAGGTGCTACTGTTGTAAAACTCTGTATAATTATCAGCTTTTAAGTTTTGATTCTCAGTCAGTCCTTAAGCTTATACAGCTGAAAAAGATCTATACAGACTCTATCACTTAGGCAATGATTTATGCTAGCTTTATCTTCAGTGAGTCAGCTTCAAAAATTTGAACTCCAACAACAAATTCTCACCTTCACCTTCCTTTGATGGAAGGGAGATGGTCAACAAAATGAACTTAAGTAGCCACATTCTCAAAGTATATTGTACACTTAAAGATATGTGAGATGAAGGGCACAGTTAGTTAGACTTAAACTAATAAAAGGAGTGGGTAGGTAAATAAAGTGCTGAAAAGAGTTTTATTTTCCATGGTAACAGCAAAATGCAGCTTCTGAGATTAAAATGCTGGAAGAAGAACAAAAAAGAGAAGAGAAAAACTGAACAGTCAGGGTGAAAGTAGTAGTATGGTAGTAACTCCTTGAAATTTTTATTAGACTTGTCGGCTTGAATTGCATCATTCTAAAGTGTTAATTTAAAAAAGCATAAAAGTTCTTTCTGTTTGAACTTTGCAAAGATTTGTAGAAATTACAGTGTAATTAAAAAAATTACAGTGAGTTTTCATCTATCACTCTCTCACAGTGGCAGATATGCAGTGGCAGAACATATTTTTTGACAAATATACAGGATCTTTGTCTAAGAGCCACTCAAATTTTCGAGTCTGATGATTTCATCACACAGTATACTATATTGGGTAAAGAATCAGAAGAACCAAGAAGTGTTTTTTCTTCTCACTCTTTTTTTTTTTTTGCCTCATACACAGCTAAAATATCTTCAGAAATGTTTTAATAAATGTAAGTAGTATTAAAGTTCCCACAGAGTGGGACAACTGTTAGGTTTCACTAAAGGTTGTTGGCACAAGCAAAGTGCTGAGATTGAAGAGGAGGCTGTGACTCAGGAGGCTCTGGTAAGTTATGTTTCCCCTCTTATCTATTTTCTTGTCCCACTAATTTGCAGTTGGTTTAAGTCACAATGGCAATCCCATTTTCCCTCATCCCATCATCTTCAGACTCATGGGTATTCCTTCTGTTTTCAATTCCCCTGAACTTTTCACAGAGGTTTAGCACTTTCTGTTTCTTATGGAAGATTTGTATGTGTTATTTGGGCTTCAGCAGTGCACTTTTGAGAGGGCCAGGTAACCTAAAATTTATCTGATACAGACATAAATTTTGGAGTATGTGTTTTTAAAGTTCCTCAGGATGTGCAAGTTTGCCAGAACTGCAAGTAACTGAAGACTGACATCTGTCTTTATAATACCATATTTCAGTTGTCACCAAAACATTGTAAGATTCGACACTGTATTTCATCTGTAGTCTATGTAAAAACATTAACTACATAGCTCAAACTCACCAACTGGCATCTCTAAAATATTCCCAAATACTTCCTTAAATGCTTTATTGTACCTGAGAAGTAGACTTCTATTTTTGTACATGTGGGAGGGAGATTTTCCACAGATTAATCAGTCTTTATCACCAAAGAGGAGATCACTGATTATACATTAGAGATCAAAGAGCAAACACGTGCTTAGGGCATTTCTGTCATACTGAAGATGGTGGATATTGCTAGTGGTTTTAATTTCACTCTCTGCAGCACAGTTTTTCTTCACCTGTGACACAGTAAATGACCAAGTACCTACTTGTAAATTATTAAATTGATGACCTATAAAGAGATAAACCTAACAGCATGTTTGTTAGGAAAGGTCACCCAGTCTGTTGTGAGGAGTTGACTGGAAATAATAACTTCTTTAATTATAACCATTTTGACCTTTCAGTTTTTCTCTCCATAATTACAGTTGTAAACAAATAAAATTTTAGACAAAGAACATTCAGCTGCTAATCCCTCTCACGATGAAGCCAATATTCTTAGGAAATATGACACTGATAGCTTTCCATAGCAAATTTCATTCTAACAGTGCAGGATTTAGGGGGCTGAAAGAGTAGCCTGAGGCTTCCTAGAGGAGAAACTACTGTCCTTTTCTAAGAATTATCATGTCTGTTGCATTGACATTCTCTGAAAAAATTCCTTCACCCAGGATTTTTCTCCTGGGAAGCTGGGAGGCCTCAGAGAAAAGGGACACAAGTCTTACCTCATTTGCTTCTCCCGTGTTGTGCTTGTCTGGAATGTGTTTGGAGATTGTTTACCCACAGGTGATTGCCTGATTGGATTCTGCTGTGAGTTGTTTTGACTCATTGGCCAACTGGGGCCAAGCTTTGCTGGGTCTCTGGAAAGAGTAATGAGTTTTCATTATTATCTTTTTAGCATTCAATAAGTATCTTTTTCTGTATTCTTTAGTATAGTAAAGTATAGTATAGTATTCTTTAATATAATATAATAAAGTAATAAATTGGCCTTCTGAGAAGATGGAGTCAGATGCATCATTCCTTCTCTTGTCAGAGATGCCATGCAAATACAATGCATGTTAACCTTAAGACTGCTATGCAATATTGTGTCCACCAGTAACGCATCACTTAGAAGTTTTTTCTAGACATGTCTGTGAGGCAGGGAGATACCAGGTACCTTTGAAAGATTTACTTCCTGAATGCCTTCATTCTTACCCAATGATCAAATACTGTGTCAGAGTTGGAGGTGTTTTCCACAGTGCTATGGCAACCTCAAGATGCAGGTTCTGTTAAAAAGACTGAAGGAAACACATTCACATTTCCATGCAAAAATATTTTTAGTGCTGGTCCTACATTTGTGTCTCTGGTCAGTTTTTTTTATTATGTTACTGCTGAAGTAAAAAAAAATAATGTTGCTTCCCTACTTCATAAATGTAACAGCTCATATGCCTTTTCCTTTTTATTACTGTAATATTTGTGTTTTAAATAATTGTATGGTGATAGCTTTGCATCTGATGCGTGATGTATTTTGAAAAAAGTTAAAAGATGGATTGATAAAATGAATTGCAATGGCTAACAGTAGTTTGAAATTAAAAATTATGAGAAATTGTGACAAATTCTTATAGTAATATCTTCTTATAATTGATACATCTATGGATGATGCCTCTGTTATGGGTGCTAAAGTGCATTCCAGGTGAATTTATTATCTTTTTCTTGAGCATCCAGTATTGTAAGTTAATGTCATTTCATAGAAAAAGATTAAAGACGTTACAGCTACTGAAACTGGTTTGATTTTAAAACTTCAGGACCATTTTTAAAATTTGTGGTCATTCTTTGTTGGAACCATTCTTTGAAGAAGTCATTTTCTTTTCCTCTTTAAAAAAATTTTTCCGCCTCATATACTGACCTCACTTTGAAACAGAAGCTATATGGGAAACTTATTTTTCTGGCTGTGAAATGGCTTTCTCCAGCATGGAAGAAAGGTGAATTGCTTCTGCCTCGACTGTATTCCTAACAGTATTTGATCTCAGATGATTCTTTGAGCACTTTGTAAATGAGATTCCTAGGGATGTTGTCCTCAATTACATTTCAAACTGTGGGGTGTGTGGGGGGAAATAGGTAATTGTTTTGTATAAAAAAAAAATATGAAGAAGACTTTTTACAAGCATTGGCACTGAAAGGGATTTATTAGTGATCATCAGAGACTGGGCCTGCTGAGATAAAAAGTATGGAAAATCTTTACGATCTGTTAATTGTCTCACTTGTTTTTACATTGTAGAAATGTTGTTTTATTTTCACATTGCATGAGATCACATTCTAGGCATTCAGTTGCAAGATGTCCAGGTGTTGTGTACATCCACACAGAGCTCTTTAACTTCCAACAGATCAACAGGGTTTTATTAAAATTCTCTTCAATATACAGACATAGCAGATAAAGAAAAAAGAAATACAGAAATAGCAGATAAAGGAAAAAAGAAACTAATTTGCCTGCTCAAAAAGAAGGCAAGACTCCCTGAATCAAGAGCTTTATGGTTCTCCGCAAATACTTAATAACAACATTTTATGATTGCTTGAAAACAAGAGGAGGCTTTTTTGAATAATGGGTCTAACTTTGTGTTACTCTTGTATAGAATTATATGAAAAAATAATAGATTACTATCTTGTAAGTTTCAGTATTTCAAAGTTCAACAAATGCACAATCCAGTCCTAGTGTATGTGAAAAAATATTTTTTACAGGCTTAAAAATACTGATCCTATAAATTCAGAAAAATTAAAAATGCTTTTAATCTGTAAATATGTCTGTATAATGCAATGTACAAAACCCATAATCTGCTCTACTTAAGATGCATGTGTTTGCAACTATTTGTTATGGCTTTGCTGGAACAAACCCTCTGGGTAAGTACCTAGTTGCAGTGAAGAACAATAGATGTTTCTGTGTAACCCAGTGTTTTAATTTGCTTATTCAATTCTTTGTTTATGTGTCATGTCAAAGAGTTAATGAATAGTCAGTTTATAATTAGAAAAGGGAAATTATCAATTTAATAAACTATTTTAAACTAAGATTTTATTTTAGAAACCTCCTTTTCAATGATGTGGGTACTTCAGTGATGCCCATTTGGCCTCCGAGGCCTGGAAGATGGTCTTTGTTCCTGTAATGCTGACTTGGGGTTTTATGACAAAAATTGAATAACCTATAGATGGCAAGTTCCATAAATTTAATCCAAAATATTAGTAGAGAGTTTCAAAGGACAAAAATTCCTTGTTTCTGCCACAGGTCACAATATGCCTCTTCAGTGAGGCAGTGCTGGGGGTCGCATTCAGTGCATAGAGGTTTCTCTTGTTCCTTCTCTGACACCGTTTTCCTATGTGAAAAGGAATGTGTGCTGATGTGAGTTCTTAATGGGTTGCAGAGCCCGTGGGTCTGTGCAGTAGAAGGGACAGAAGAGGGCATACACGTTGGGTGTGGGTGTGTGTCCATGGTGGCCACCAGTGAGCATCAGGCTAGACTAGATGATATGCAGGCAACCCAGTATTGATTTGGCAGTCCTAACAATTTATGGATGTTTTTATGTCTCTTTTTGAACTGTTTTGTGGATCCTTCATGTATCATGGGTAATAGGATCCCAGCAATTGGCATGTTCAAGTTACCGTAAGGAAGCTGTTTGTAATAGCTTCAAAGTGATTTAAACACAATTTTTAGATGTGACATTTTTAAAAATCAAAGTTTATCACACAAGTATATCCTGTGCTTTCCTGAGATGTTTATTTATTTTTAAAAGGGAAGTTTAATACACGGATTATTCTTTCACAAAAGTTGTTAAACTTTTCCATGGGCATTTACTCATCTCTGCCCTGATCAGATTTCTACTTCAAATGTTAAATGTTAAACTTCTTGCATTTTCGTTTCATGAATTTAGAAATGCACCAAACTAATTTTAAGTGTCTGTGCAACATCTGCCAAAAGTTTAAGCAATCTAATCACTAGCTGATGAGGAAAGTGGTTCTCCTCTTAAGTGAGAAAGATAAAGAAATTACTTTTCTCTTTTAAGGTTCTGATAAACAGCTAGAGTGTCATGATTTACCCTTAGCCAGCAACTAAGTACCATACAGATATTGGCTCACTCCCCTGCCCCCTGGAGAGTTTTATGTGTAGTAGAATCAAATCAGAACTAGGTAACACCCATGGGTTCAGATAAAAACAGTTTAATAATTGCTATAAAATAAATACATTGTTGCTGCTGCTGTTGTTAGTAGTAGTAATTACAATGAAAAAGGAGATAACAAAAAGAGGAAGTAATAAAACCCCAAAGAAGGTGAATTATGCACAAAACCATTGCTAACCAGCATCAAATTGATGCGCAGCCTGTCTGTAAGAAGTGATGGATCCCTCTTAGCCAACACCCCAGTTTATATACTGGGAACGATTTATTGTGTGGAATATCCCTTTGACCACTTTGGGTCAGATGTCCTGGCCATGTTCCCTCCTGGCATCTGGTGCACCTGCTGACTGGCAGAGCATGAAAAACTGAAAAGCCTTGACTTAGGGTGAGTACTGCTCAGCAACAACTGAAACATCAGTGTGTTATCAACACTATTCTCATATCAAATCCAAATCACAGCACTGTACTGGCTACTGGGAAGAAAATTAACTCTATCCCAGCTGAAACTAGGGCAGGGAAAGGAGTTACTGGTTTAGAGTGAATTTTTGTGTGTAGCTCTTGGTGAAAAAAAATTGTTATGGACATAACCAATGTATGACTGAACTGTACCATTAATTGTACTTAACTGTACAATTGTATGCAGAACTCTAAAAATTGACATTGGTCAAAAGAGTCAGCATCCTTTGTTAATAACACACATACTTTTCATTGAATTGCTGCATTTTGCACTCTTTTTCCTAAGGTTGCTAAATACTCTAGAGGCTAAGAGAGAGTCTTACTGTGGAGCAGAAATGTGGTGGCTGAGTGATACCTAGGAGTTATGGCATTATTCTCTAATTACAAGTGGCCATGTAAAGTCAGCAGAAGTGAACTCTGCTGATGGTGTGCCTTAATTCTTGTTGCCTCTGAGAAATGATATTGTAATGATCATTACTAGGTTGAAAAAATTATATGAGTGACTATAATGGGTAGTCCTACAGCTGCAAACCCTTGATCATTTACGTCTGTGGAACAAGAACGACAACTGAATTTTACTCTTTGTGTTTTGTAGCTGTTTCAGTCTTTTAAATGACAAATAATTATGGTTTTGGGTGTGGGGTTTTTGTTCTTGTTGGGGCTTTTTTTTTGTTTGTTTTTTAAGTACCACAACACATGAGCTTTTGGGATAATTGTACTCTAAATATGCATTTGTGAGTGTTGAAAATAGAAAGGGAGTTAAATGAAATTTCTAGTGAAGAAAAGCAAAGAATAAGAAATTATATTAGTCAAGAGGACAGGAGAAATGAAAAATAATTTTTTTTCTTGCAGAATGATATAACTGAATGAACTTTCTGAACAAGTTTGTGTAGATCAGAGTGAAATTAGAAATATCTTTTAATTGATGATCTGTGCATCTGGAATCCACTCCTGAAGCCTAAATGTGCTGAAAAAATCATTGAAGTATCAATATTTACTGTTAGTTTCTCCTCCTTGACTTTGTAGACAGTTATAGTGTATTGGATAAGTTGTATAGAGGATTTTCCTGCCTATTTTAAAGTTTTATGCAGTGTAATATTTACAAATTTTGCTTTGAAGACTGAAATTTTGATTGGCTTTTCTATGGCACTAACTCTAATAGTCACAATTGCTTCATAAATATCAACAACCATGTTTGAAGTGCCTCATTTTGTGAGGTGACGTCTAGTTTTTACCCTTCCTAATTTATTAGAACATTATATTAAAATAATTGCAGTTTCTTAGAATACTCAGCAGAAGGGTCTGGAACCTGATTTGGGAAAGTGTTTAGTGTTCTGTGACACTTGACACTGAAAGTACTTCCCAAATGCCCTTCTGTAGACTACGCTCTCTAACGAGCACCCAGATCAGCTGCCAGTCATCTGTGGAAAACTTGATTAAAGGCTTGATAGCAAAATTCAGAACAGCCAAATCCTGACTGCACTGCTTAATATAAAACGTTTGTTTATTCCTCACACGTACCTCTCTGTCAGGATGACTGTACTATTCCCACAGCTGAGGAAATAGGGCTTTTGTTACAAAACAAGTTCTGTCACTATCACCCCCATGTCACATGGGTGAATCCTTTGTCTAAATCAAGTTACTTTTCTAGGAAATCACAGAGGTTATCCTCTTTGCTGAAGCAATAATATTTTTTATTCACTTTACATTTATTTTTTTCCACCTGTCTCTTGCCATTTCTGCAGGAAAACCTCTCTGATCTATTTTTAACTTGCTTTTGGATCCCAGTCAATTCTGGTGCCTTTTTCTCCCTCTGCGGTTTTTTGATTCATTTTGTTGTCTGTCTACCTTGTTGCAGGATCCTTTTTTTGTCATATCCTTTCTTTGTGAATTAAGTTAATCCATTTTTTGAAGTGTAATGAACACATTTGGAATAAGAGTTTATGCCCAGGGAGCTGATCAAAGACAAAATTAACTGTCTCTGAAGGACAATCCTTATTAAAGTCCTTAGCCAAATACCAATTTTCAGGTTTTTACGTCTGCATGTAAAACCTGGCTTTAGTTATTTAATGCCAGCTTCACTTCTGGCATGCTTGAAAGTAGCATTATGGTGAACAGCACTATGCTAATTTTTGCAATACTAAAGCTTCTCTTAATAGGTGCTACCAGTTGGTACATAAAGGAGAAGAAACATGAAAATAAACCTCAACAAACAATTCAATATGGAATTCTCCACAGAGAGGTCTATTCAGCTGTTCTGATACACAAACTGGAAAATTCTATGGTGATATGAGGAGAGGAGGCGAGCATGAACTTGTGATTTGTAATTTTGCCTTGTTCTCTTGATCAGAAAAGATAGGTGGCAAAGAGTAACACTGTGTAGTGGGGAATAAATGAGAAAGGAGCAGGTTATAAGATTTGCCAGAGGTTATGTGGCTTATCAGAACAGCAGATTTCCTTTAGTCTCTGCTAGACATAAACCTTTTGTAGAGCAGCATTTTTTTCACAGCCCCCTTCACTCCCCCAAACCACAACCAAATGACCAGCTAAAAACTTTATTAGGTTACTGTAGTCCCCCAGAGGTTACTTCTCATGCAACTTACTCAGTAAACCTTCTAATAATCAGGTTAAAAATCTCTATGTGCATTAAGAGAAATGGAATAGATTCATCTGTATTTAGCTTGAAAAGAGCAAAATGACTCCAGAGATGTCAC
Organism: Melospiza melodia melodia; assembly: GCF_035770615.1. Taxonomy (NCBI): domain Eukaryota; kingdom Metazoa; phylum Chordata; class Aves; order Passeriformes; family Passerellidae; genus Melospiza; species Melospiza melodia. The sequence continues at coordinate 100,320,245 of NC_086194.1, forward strand.
ACTCTCCAGGGATGCTCCTCTATGTCTCATGAAGTTACAGAAAAACTGGGAAGGTATCAGATAAGGACTATTCTTTGTTCAGTGTCCTCTTAGCTTGGGTGATTATGAAGTTATTTTGGATAGAGTTTTTTTTTAAGGACTTCTCTGATTTTTGGAGAGCTCCCTTTCATTTTTACCTTGGTTTGTTCTCCATTTAAGACTGTGAATCATAAGAGTAGTGTTAATTGACACTGATTTTGATACCTGGACATTATTAATGCAAAGTGTATGACTTAACTGTCAAGACTGTAATGAGGCTGTGTAGTTCTAGGCTGTATTTCATAGAATCAGATAATTGCTATGGTTGGAAGGGATTTCTGGGCATCATCTTGCCCAATCCCCCTGTGAAGGCAAGGCCACCTAGGGCAGGTAACACAGGAGTGTGTGCAGGGGGGTTTTGAATGTATCCAGTGAGGGAGAATCCATGACCTCCTTGGGCAGCCTCTTCCAGTGTTTTGCCACCCTCATTGTAAAGTAGTTCTTCCTCATGTTGAGATGGAACTTCTTGTATTTTAATTTATGGCCATTATTCCTTATCATGTACCTGGGCATCACCAAAAAGAGTTTGGAATCGTTCTCTTGGCACCAGCTTTTGGGGTATTCATATGTATTAATGGGATATTCCCTCAGTCTTCTCCACACTAAACTGGCCCAGCTCACTGCGTCTCTCCTCACATGAGAGATGTTCCAGACCCCAACTCCCAACTCATCTTTGTGGGTTCTGCTGGACTGCCCCCTCTCCAGGTACTCCTTGCCTTTCTTGTGCTGAGGAGCCCAGAACCGGACCCAGCCTGATGTGGCTTCACCAGGGCTGAGAAGAGGGTCAGGATCACCTCCCTCCACCTGCTGGCCACACTCTTCCCAGGATATCACTGGCCACAAGGGCACTGCCAACTCGCAGACAGCTTGTGAGGGACCCCCAGATCCTTCTCCACAGAGCTGCTCTCCAGTGCATCAGGCATCAGCCTGTGCTGGTACTTGGGGTCATCCCTCCCCTGGCACAGGACCCTGCACTGTCCTGTTGATCTTCATTAGGTTTCTCTGTGTCCAGTTCTTCAGACAATTCTGTCTGTCTCCATCCTATTTCTGTCAGTCTGGTTTGTTCAAGGGTAGTATCAAAGAGCAGACTCCCTGGCTACCAACACAGCTTACAGTTGTGGGATTTTCCTTTTTCTTTCAAACAGCTTCATGCTTTAGATTTGCAGAAATTTATAACCTAAGGGAACAATACTTCTAGGTTAATTCAGTCAGCCTTGACAATCCTCCTCCAGACAAATTGTACATTACCCTATATAGGAACAGCTGTGATATGGCAGAAACATCAAATGTCACAAGTATTTCAGATGCTTCATGAAACACTTGTATTTTTCTCTCCACCCTCCCACATTTTTTGGGACAACTGGTTCCCTTTAGTTTTTATTTTTTTTATAAGCACTGAAACTTAGCACATGTAGGTAAAGCATGATGGTGTAAAAGCAAATTATTTAACATACCTGAAATCACACACATAAAAGGAGAAATGAAATTCTGTCAACTGACAGAATCTTGTGCTTTTTGTTTGGATCTTTTTTTCCAAAACTGGAAGCAAAAGATGAGGGAAGGTTGTATTTGGCTTCCACAGAAGCTGGGAAGTTAACTTTCATACTTCAAAAGTACTTGAACAGAGTGTATTGATATCTGAGTTAATTGATAATACAAACAGAAAAGAATATTATCAAATCAGAATTCATTGGCCTTCTGGGACAGATGGAAAACAAAAATGATGCCCGGTACTGGAGCTAACTCTGCTCCTGATTCTGGGACTCACTAAATTAACAGAGTTGAAAAGACTTCAGAGTGCAGTGCCCAAAAATACTTTCTTATGGCAATTTTAAGACAAGGTGGAAAAAGAATTAACACAGGTGCCTATTTATACCTGTAAATGTAGAAAGCAGAGACAGATAAAGCCTCAGAATCCAGTCTCTTAGGCTCAGGATGTAAAGTCTACTTTCTAACAAATTCTTTCTCCAAGTTATTACATGAAAAACTGGGGTGATTTTAGGTATAGGAATTTGCAGTTCTTTGAAATGTGGCAAAAGCAATCTTGTTATTCAAAAGAGAAGACACCCACCAAAATGCCAGCAGCATGCAGAAGTAGAATTATATTAATCCTTAAAGTTCTGATTAACATCTCTGCAGCTCTCTGCTTGTACAAATGGTAACTAGTGCAGTGGAGAATAAAATTTCTTTAGTCCTTGAACTAAAATATAGCAATTTCTCTGTGTAACCAGTGCTTTTAAAAGAAGACATATTTTGCTTTATGTTGCTGCTATAAGCTCTCAAACCATGGCAAGGTAGTAACAATACTTTTTCAAAACACTGAAGTTTTTCACGTGTTCTCATCTGATTATATGCTAAAATAATGTATTAGATGAAGCGGATCAATTCTAGTATCAATGTGAAATAGACTCACCCTGACATCTGCTCTTACTTTTTTTTGGACTGGGTATCTACCCTGGTATTGTACAATGTAATGTGTGAATCATTAGAACAGTATGTATTATGACAAAAAAAGAGATGTATATTTGTGTGATATTTCTCATCACAGTAATTCAGCCATTCTTTAGAACTTCTCAGAATCTTGGTTGAGGAAATATATCAGAGATTTCTACAGCTCATGAAGTTCTTATTTGTCAATTATAGCTTGACCAATTAACATAGATATTAATATGACTTTCATTTTGTCTTTACTCTGTTCTGTATATGAAGTGAAAAACAAAGCCCTTATGATTTTATAAAGTGATTATTTTGTTTTGGTTATGGATAGTTTCCATGAACCTTATTCTGCATGCAAGATAAATTTGCCTAGGTCAAAAACCTTGTTGTGTATGAACATTATCTGCTCAATGAAGAGGTTGAACAGTCAGCCAGATGTGTATTTTGTTTGGTTCCAGATTCAGTGCTATAATGGAGAACTAAATAAATCCCATAGGCTGAAATAACAAAGGTGTATTAGTGAGATGCAGAACTACTGACCTAAGTGAGCCTGTACTCAGACATCACAGAGTATAGTAACTGGGGAATTATGAAAGACAATGTTGATTAGAGTGAAATGATGTTAGACATGAAGATTAAAGCTGGTGAAAAACATTTTAGAATCTCAGAGATTGTGTCATAAGCTGAAATGCAGTTTCTAAGACATGCATGTTTATGCCTCTGAGTTCCTGATATTCAGTGACAAGGCCTCCCAGACCTGCATTTCCACCACTACTCATTTAAATTTCATATCTCAGCCCCACCTATTGAGAGAGCCAGCCTTACAATTCCATCCAATCCACTGTTGCAAAAGCTCAGGCTGTCAACCCTATCGTTTCCCCACAGTTTTTCCTTCTCCTCCCTTGATACATCAGAGAGTGCATAGCTGGATGCTTCAGGCTCTTGATGTCATACATATTTTCCACCTTTCATATTTCTATTTATGCAGCCTGTCAGCTTTTTTTCACCATTTCAGTAATGTGCAGTCACTGTTGATAGCTTTTGGACCCTCTAGCACACACCCAAATTTTGCACTTTTTTGGGCTGATATCTGCCTCTGGATGTTGAAACCAACCTTGAACTAATCTGCTTTGCATTCTATAAGGCTATTTTACTCAGGTTGTTGGTAGTTCGAATTTCTAGTGCAATCTATTTTGGGAATGTGTGACAGGCTTCATGTAATTTAAAGCTAAGAAATGTCTCCTACTCATTGAGAGCTCTGTCTGAACTTGAATGTTCATGTGTGCACTTGAAAACTATTAAAATCTTGGGGGAGATCGTCCTCTAGCATGACTCCCTGCTGATTGGGGCTTTGAGCTGGTTCCCCTGTCCTCTTTCCTTCATGTATTTTTTACTTGTTGCAATGGTTGCCTCTGTTGCACAGGAGCTGTGTTTTTAGATATGATGTCCTCTTGATATTTCATGCTGAGTCTAAGAAACAGCAGCATGGCTAATTGTAATTTCTCTTTTTCCCCTACTGATTTCTCCTGATCATAAAAAAAAATGTTTCTTGGAGGTGGGCCAGTAGTGAAGCTGACAGTCCCAGAAGCCTCCTAGCAATACTCCTTCAATGAATTTCCAGGCGCAGTGACCGCAATGCAGTAGAGCAGATTCTTTAGACAAGGTCAGACTGGTGTTCAGCAGAATGCAAATAGAAGTTGTAACTCAGCACAGACATATCTCACTCTGTCACATGTGCTGCCTGCTGACAAATTAATAACTCTTTCAGGACTTAAATGCAGATGCTTTTCAAGGCTGTTCACTACTTTGGTGGGAACTATAATGTTCTTGGATATACCTACTGTATACATTTCTTTTTGATGATGAGGTTAATCACTGAGCAGGGAACAATTACTGCCTAACTGCTTATATCCCACTGAGTGTTACAGTGGGTTGGTGTTAGTTCACAGTGCTGTCTGTAAGCTGTCCATATATCAGTGGTTTGAAAGGGAACTCATGAGCTGAGGTATGATGTGGGCAAAAGCTGTGTTTTCTTTCTACCTGTCTTACAAGATGAGGTCACCATCAGTGCTTGGGCCAGAGAAGTGATACTACAGTGTTCCATTTTGCCTTCAGCAGGAGGTGGCATGTGAACCCCTGGGATGTATTGGGTGCTGACTTAGAAACACTCTTAAAATGTTTGCAATACTTACTGTGAAAAACAGCTTCTTCAAGGAAATCTGGTGAGGGCTTACAGTTGGAAAAGAGGAAGATTTCCCGGTAGTGCTTGTCCCTGACTTTATCTGTGGCAATGATCTGTCTTCAGGGGCAGACCCAGGAAAGAAAATACAAAAATGTATGTGTAGAGGGGCTTGCTCAAGGTCTGTTGAGTGCCGGCATGTGCTCTGCAGCACCCACACATTAATCTCCAACTATGTGCTGCAGCAGAAAGTGTTTTACTGTAAAATCTTGTAGGAGGGGGCCAGAGACTTGTCAAGGACAAAGATTAGGAAGGTAACCCTTCCCTCAGATAGTTGCAGACACAGTTCTTTCTCTGGTGGTGACGGTTGGATATCTACTTAAGAAGAATAGGGAAGCTAAGGAATAAGAAAAGGCCTGAACATGTCTGAAAAATTCTTGCTATGGTGTTTGGGCCAGTGCTAGATTTTGTTTTCCTTAATGTGAAGAGTCTTTCAAGGCTTGCAGAGCAAGATGTGAATAGTTCCTTAATGGTGCTGTCTACTACATAATTTACCCAGGTGCAAAGCAGGGTCCTCAAACTGAGCTCAGTCTGATGTACAAGAGCTTGTTGCAGTGCTCAGGGACAGGGCAGGCACACTTGGTGCTCCAGAGAAGCAAGAATGAGGAAAGAAAATGCTGACAGGACAAAGGATGTATGAAAATAAGAGAAAGCAGCAAAAGAAAGAAGCGCCTGAAGAGGAGAAATATCTGAAAAGGTAAAAATTTCAACTGGACAGTACCTTGACTGGCTGAAAAATGAAATGAAACAGCAAAAAGAGGCACATGAGGCTTGGCCTTGGAAGTATGCCACTGAATCTCATGATTCTTGAGAGTTCTGTTAGTTTTCTTTTGCGCTAGATAAAGATGGGAAGGTTTCTGCCTGCTACTAAGGGGTAAGTGAATTCAGGTAGGATTGGAAAGCAATGGATTATTCCAGTTCACTCTCTCACCCTATCTGGGGAAATCTTGGAGTGAAATTTCTTATTTTCCATATGACAGATTTATCTACAACAGATTTTTAAAAATTAAATTTCACCTTTGTTCCAAGGAGTGATGTAGCATGTGTCAAGTGAGGAAATTCTGAAATCAGCCAGGTTCAATAAAAACTGCAAGGGCAAATACATACCTGTTAAACATGTTCTCCAAGAGATGAGACACAAACATACACCCGTGTCATAAATTTCACCTGTTGTAAATGTGCACAAAATTACATTGCTTCCAAATGATCTGGACTGATATTTATACTGTTGCAGTAGTAATGTGTTAATGTACTTTTGTATTATATTCCCAGAGAAAGTGAAGCATATTTCAACAAACAATAATGTATAGTAAATTGATAAACAGGTATAGGATAGACATGACCTGCCCTGTTCATCCTCAAGTCAAAAATCATGCAGCTATAAATTGAGAATATTGATTCATTTATTTTTATGACTACAGAGTAAATTATGAATTAGCGAGAAGTCTACATGAACCTGAGAGCTCAATATAAGCATTTCTCAGAAGAAAGCACAGAACCATAGATTATTTTGCTTTGTAAAGTACCCACAAAGCTCCTCTAGTCCAACCCTGCTGAAAAGAGCAGGGACATCTTCAACTGGATCAGGTTGTTCAGAGCCTCATCCAACATGACCTTAAATCTTTCCAGGGATAGGACATACATCAGTTCTCTGGGCAACATTTTCCAGTACCTCACCAGCATCAAAATAAATGATGACTTCTTTATATCTAGTCTGGAATAACATCAATGTTCTTACTAGAATTTGACATTTTCAAGAAATGAAAAATGATTGTATAAATTATTAACTGTGTAAATATAATACATGATGTAAGTTCAATAGGCCAGAATGCACTTCAGTTTTTTCAGCTATGAAAGTAAAAACAAAACCAAACCTCAAATTTCTAAAATGTGCTTCTAGTTTTTGAGAAGAATGTTTGCCTGCAAGTCACATTTGGAGTACATTTCATGTTTAAGGTGACTAATATTGAAAAATTGGGAGGTCAATTCTTAGTAAAAGAATACAAAAGTCAGAATGTCGCTCAGTTCTCATGCCAAAAGCTTTAGTTATCTAATTGAAGTAAGCTTAATGGCACTGGTGTATTTTTCTTGAATTAAAACATAAGAGTAAGCAAGGAAAAATAATTTTCTGTGTCTCCAGGGTATTTTGTTGAGTTTGAAAATAACAATAATAAAATAAAAGCCTACATAAATACCATTTTGCATAAAAAAGGCACAGTAGTGTCTCTTCTTAAAATGTGTGCAATTAAGTGCATTTTTCAGGGAGTAAGTCTTATCTTGCTTTTACTGCTTTAGACTATCATAGTTTTTTAGGCCTATCAGTAATAAGTTTTGACAATGAATGTAACTGTTGTCTTCTAAATTTTGAAGAACTGTCAAATCCTTATTTTTTTTATTTTAAGAAACTAGGTCTTTATCAGTTAACAGAGAATAGCGAAGACATTAATGTTTTTGGGTAGATTTCTACCACTCCTACAAGTTATTTAGATTGAAAAGAAATAACATGATTTATTCTACTGAAGCAACCCAGTGTGAAATAATGTCCTTTTAAAAAAAGTTTTTCCTCTGTCATGAAGAATGGTAGGAGGAGGGTATAACTAACTAAATAAATACACAAAAAACAAAGCTTTGATTGCTACTCACTCTTGTAGACATTGTAAAAAGCTGCTATATTAAGAAACAGGGAGCTTGACTCTGTTGATTAACTCTGTGAGTGCAACTAAACACTGTATAATATTTACACTACAAAATCACATTAGCGGTTCACTTTCCATAAATTTAACTTTGCTTTCCAGCTAACTAATTATACACATTATTTTGGCATCTTCATAAGAAAGGAAATGGAATATAAGATGCCTCAAAAACTTTACAATTGAGTAATTTTGTGTCAAAACTAAAATGCACAATATTGAAATTATAGACTCAGGGGGAGGGAATGGGAGTGGATCCTGCTCTTTGCTTGAATAGCAAAACTGATGCTGTGCAAACTTTAAAATGCCACGTGTTTTGGGGGTGGGATGTTTAAATGTGAGTGAAGGGAGGGAAAGTAGCAGTGTATAGTCTAGCGTAGTAAAGAATGGGACAGATTTTCATTTCTTAAATGTTTTTGCACTTCACAATCCTTAGCTAATATGATGGCAATCAGAAAGGTGTTTTTTTTCTGGAATTTGATCACAGTTGCCATAAAGTAAATAATATATGGTCACATTTAAGGCTGCTCTCTGTAGGCTAAATGAAACCCTTTCCTCACAGCACAGCAGGTTGGACAGCATTCCTAGCAGAATATATTCCATGCTGCTTTTCTCCACCTTGCCATCTCTTCCAATGAGGTGCAGGGTTTTCAGCATGGGTAATAGCCTAAATTGTCCTTACTGTATACTTGAAATTTGTATACCAATTCACATTTAACTTAAATGTTTCCTTTTTTTTAATAACTGACAACAGATATTTGAAGAGGACTCTCTGCTATGAATAATGTACACTAGAAAAAGATTTGCTTTGTCATTGTATACATCTGACTTTTCTTGACTATTTAATTTTTATCTTTTTAAAATTTATCCAACATTTCCAAAAAAATAAAAGCCTTCAACAGATTCAATTTGATTCTTGCTTCCTCCTCTTGTGTCCTAGACATCATGTTTTAAATTGAACTTCTATTAGAGAGTTATAGAACGTCTAATAGAAATAAAAACTTTAAATGCATTAAATGTCCTTGGACTTCATGTTCCACTACACCATTCAATTTTGGGGAGAAAAGAAAACAAGCAACTTTGTACCTCGGTTGGCACTGTGACAATAAAATCTTAACGTAGTTGGGAGAGTATTGGTCAGGATATACATGGTATGTCAGAGCCATATTGGAAATATATTTGAAACAAGAGATGATTTTATTATGTGGTACATGCTTTTGCCTCTTTGCATTTATCAATTGATTTTGATGACCTGCTAAGTGACTGTGTTAAAAATTCATATTTTTTTCAAGCATTAATACCATAACTGTTTGCTTTATTTGCTTCTACCAATTATTTCGAGCATTCAGCACTTTCTCTTTGCTTGGAGCTAGTGAAGACTAGATAAGGCTCTTCCTGGCCAGGAAAATTCTCCTCTCACGGGGCATATGTAAATTTTCCTTGGATTTGATGACATGTTCCCTGCTCAGTAAAACTATGATAGAAATAAGACTGTAAATGAAGTACTATTGCTTACTCCTGGTTAATACCCTATTAGCATTCCAATACTTAAAAAAAAAGAAAATCACCAGTTTATCATTGTCTGGTTCTGACTTTGAATATGAATGTTATGTTCTTATTGAACCTGTCTCTTTTGAGGAACTCTAAAGCACCTTTTTCTCCTAACAGAAAAGCATTTTTTTGAAAATTGAGAGTAGGTAATGCAAATTCTTTTTTCTTTATTCAGGCCATGAGATCTCATTCTCAAAACCTATACTACCTGTGAGAATTTGATGTTCAAAATGAGTTAAAATTTATGAATCTGTGGTGTGATTGACTATGCAGTCTTTCCTTGACTTTCTTTTGAGAAAAGGTTTTTCACATTTTCTATAGATTGCAAACTTTCACTGTTGAATCTGACATTGTTGGATTTGTCTCAGTTTTTTTTTTTTTTTATCTTCTGGATCTGCTAGCACTTAAAATCTTGTACTGCTATGCTGTCTTCACAAGACAGAACCTTCACTTTCCCAAGAAGTACCTTTCAATGAGTAGTGATGATCTCTATTCTGGAGCTAGCACTTACAAACTTTTTTTTGTCATGGGCCTAGGTGATTGACTCAAATGCATGTTCAGTTTTACAGTTTTGTCTTTTCATTCAAGAACTCATCTCTTTGATTTTGAAATCAATAACGGACAGTAGCACTTAATGACTATTAGATTTTTAAAAAGGATTGTTTTTTTGTTTTGTTTTTCCATGTAACATGCACATATGCACTGTCTCTGGAATGTTTAGCATTCTTTAGCTGGAGAGCCAGCTGGAATGACTTTCAAGGAAAGTATCACCACTCACTACTAGATTATTTCTGTCTGTTTTTGCTTAGTTGAGAGTTTATTTTATTTTCAACTCTATATGGTAAATATCTACCTCAATTACTGGTACCAATCAATGTAGAACTGTTATCCTGATTTCTGCCTTGAAGAGAACCATAGTTTTCCTCTATGTCTTCCTCATCTACCTTGGAAAGAGTCCCAAGATCTTGACATCTAGTCCTGAGATTTTATTCTGGAGTATTAATGACTGGGAGAAAGAACAGGTCTGTTTAGCTGGTGGGTTATGTTATTAGAGAGGAAGTGAAGCAGCCTGCTGTCTAATCTGATCTATATTCCTCTTGAAGAGACTTTTCTCAAAAGTTTGCTTTTCTGGGATCACTTCACCTCATTCCAGACAACAAAAGCTGATTTATAGTACCTGAAATTTTTATTTTCATTTAGAGCTAGAGTTGACGTGCTTTATGGACTCATAAAATAAGCAAGGCCAGGACAATTACTGGGAGTAATAGCAGTTATAAATTGACTTACTTGGGACTACGGCAATAGTGGATTACATTTATGTCACTCTTTTACAGTTAGGACACCATGATAGACTTAACTATTTTTAAGCATATGTAGCGAGGCAGAAGGTGAGTATGTACAAGGCTTTATGATACCCATCAAAAGTTATGAGATTTTGTACATTATATTTGCGACTTCAGTAATTCTACTTACATTAAACTTGATTGCTGCATTTCTTGCTGCACAATATAAAGTCCAGGAAGCACTGTAGGGGTATTTGTTTAGTTTTTGGTGTGGACAACAGTAAAAATGTACCTAGGCATTTTCTTTTAAAAGGTTGAATCCAACCTTTTAAATGAAAGTGGTGAAAAAAAAAATTCCTCATCAGAATTTTCCAAAATATCAAGTCTAAAAAATTGCAATTGATTTCAATTCCAAATTTGCATACTAAAGTGCCAGAAAAAGGATTACTTCTTTTGAGCCTCATTCAATTCTAGACAATATTTTTTGTAATTACATATTTCAATTTGTAATTTTCCTCTGCAAAAAGTTTTTACATTATTATTTTGTATGGTTTTGAAACAATCTGAGGGGGATAAAATGTACCCTTGGCACTAGGGTACTTAAATATATATATTTTTCTGAAATATGATTGTACAGTCCTGTTGGTTTTCTGGAAAACCTGACAAAATTTGTTGCTTAAGCTTCTTTGTGCATATGTGGATATGAACATATTAGTACATATAAGACAATATGTTAATAAATGTAACTCTTTGTGCCTTACATATAGTAGTAATAATAAACCATACTGCTTGTGTCAGACTCAAATAATAATGAATTTGAACACCCAAATAAAATATACTGAATAGGAGTTACTAGTCACCCATTTGAAGGTTTGAGTTTCCATAACATCTTTTCTGTCGTTTTTTTTTGATGCTAATAAAATAAGTATGATGCCCTCAAGTGAGAGGCCATCCAAGTGAGAGGTGATAAAAGGCTCAGCTGCACTGCAACATGAATATAATTAAACATTGTTAGTATTTCAAAATATTTCTGTATGCATGTTTCCAATATTTTTAGGAAAATATAGTATCATTGTGAATAGTTTTTACTACTACATTGAAACAATCCCTCTTCAATTATGTGCAAATATTTGACTACACATTTATATTGAATTTAAAATTAGACAGCAAATAAGAGTTGATGCTTATCATTTAAAGTATTACAGATGTTTTTCTTAACACCACAAATATGGAAAACATATTTAATTTTATACATTAGGGGAAAACCGTATTTAAATAAATTTTTAAAAATATTTTTGGTTATTTGAATTTTACTACCTGCTGAGGGAAAAGAGCAAAAATTACAATAACATAAATTTATTGTAGGTGTTTGAAGTGGACTACACTCTATGTGGATTTTAAATAGAAGTATCTGGGAAGGTGTGTGTGTTCAGTTAGCAAAAGTCTATGAATAAAAATGAGTAAGCTTTATTCCAAGATCAAAATGTCTTGGAAGTCTAATCTACCATTATGAAATGTAATGCACCACTTAAAAGTTAAGCACTCACAATACAGTGCTATGAATTAGAAAAGCTTATTACATGACTCTATGGCACATATTCTGAGATGACATGCAATCACTTATTTCACAATAAAGCAGATTGATTTTGAGAATATTCTATTGTAAACTTAGTCTATTCCATGTTGTAGTGAGTCCCTAGGGATGCTATGTCTTGAGTGGCAAGTTACTCCTTGGAAAGCTGTTTTCCAAGGTCTTTGAGAAAGAAGTAGCAGCTGTCAAGCAGCTCATTTGCCATTGTACCAGGTGCAGGTGCCAAGGCTGCAGTTGCACTGGAAGCATCCAGGAGTGGGGCATCATTTCCCTCTGTTGAACTTCAAGGGGTTCTTTTCTCTAACCTGTTGAGGTCCCCTGAATGGTTACAAAACCATTGGATATTTTGGCAACTTCTGCCAGGCCTGTGTCATCTGCAAAGGTGCTGCAGGTGCACTCTCTTCTCGCCGCGTGGGTCACTAATGAGGAGGTGAAACTGTGCTGGCCCCGTTGAGGACTCCTGAGGCACAGAACTAGTGACTGGCCTCCAGCTGGGATTTGTGCCAGTGGTCATCACCTTCTGGCCTGGCAGTTTGGCCAGTCTCCCACCCATTTCACCAGTCACTAATGCAGTTAATATTTCATAATTTTTTCAGTGAGCACTTTATAATACAGAGACAGTGCTGCATGCCTTGCTGAAGCCAGGATAAACAACAGAAACTTCTCCTCCCTCAGTAAGCAGGCCAGGCCAGCACTCTTACACTGAATAAGTCTGTGGAATATCCCCTTCAGTTTATTATGAATCTGTTGTTTCTGCTGGTTTAACTTCCTTCACTTTCTTTCTTTGCTCCTTTTTTTTTTTTTTTTTTTTTTTGGTGGAAGTAGGAAGCCTTCACTGAAACTGTAGGTTTCATTTTAAAAATAAAAATATTGAACATATAAAGGTCAGCACAATTCTACTTTCTTGAAGCTAATGGAAATCAATGGAATGATGTAGACACCACTATACAGAGTAGTAATACCATGTAGTAGAAGCATGAATTAATAGATTTAATGGAAATAAGCAAGTGATACTCTCCTGATAAAGGAAGGGATGGAGACAGAGATGCTTTGAAATCAAGTTTTGTAGCTATTTTGGTGCAATGTAGAGATTGCAAGACAGCTGCTTTATTTACTCTGTTTTCCAGTTTATGGTTTCTTTAAAGTAAAGTAAAATCACTAAAATTGTAAATGGGTGAATAGCAAAATAAGAGATAATATTGGTCTCTTCAGACTAAGACTTATCTAAACTTTAACAAGGCAATTGATCTGAAAGACATGAAAAAATAATATTCTAATCAATCGAATGATCCAGTCATAGGTTTAAAATTAAAAAAAGTATGGCAAGTAAATGTTTCATGTTGTATAAAAATAGAAATATTTCATCATAGCTGAAATATTTCTTATGGAAGTCAGCTTTTCTGTTGCAGACATTTCTCCACAGAAATCCTTTCTTTTGGATTTCTGCATCTTCGGGAGGCCAGAGGCCCCCGAAGAGAAGGTAAACAATTATTATCAGCTGCTGGGGAATGCAACAGGGACACCTTGATTGGCTCATTTCCTATGTTTATAATTAAGGGCCAATCACCAGGGCAAGTGAGGGGACTGAGTCCCTGGACACAACTTTGTTTGGGATTCTTTTCTATCTATTCTTAGCTTAGCTAGCAGCTCTGCAAACCTCTCTCTATATTCTATTTAGTATAGTCATAATGTATTATATAATATCTTAATAAATCAAGCCTTCTGATCAAGAAACAAGATTCACCGTCTCTCTCTCACCAGCAGCGCCCACTCAGGTTGCTGTAATACTTTTCTGTCTCAAAATTGTTTGCTTCTATCAGAACAAAGTGGACAGGAAGTGAATGCAATCACTCTCCTTTATTTAGTGTGAAAAATAACAAACACAGGGCATGAAGAGTCACTCTTTTAATATAATCAATATACTGGATTTCGTGATTGTTATGTGTCTGATAGAAATATAGAAAAACAAACAATTATCAATTCCTGCATTTTCTGTGGTGAACCATAAGACTTTTTATTTTGAAAGGTTTTATAATAATATATACAAGTTAAAATTACTTTGAGTGTTATTTCCTTCAAAATGGTGATGGGTCACTTGAAATAATCAAGTATTAAAAAATGTATAGGATTGTATTGTCCTATTAAGATGACTGCACACTGGATCAGAAGTTTAGAATGAGAATAAATGGAATTATCTGGTCCACCAGTCAAATGGCCTTGCAATCAAGAAGCTATTTATATGCCATTTTGCAATTAATCTTAAGCTGTAACCAATTTTTGCTTACTATGAAATTCGGCTGCCAAAATTATTTTCTAATTATTTTTTTTTTTTGCAGTGTATGTAGAATTTAGTAAATATATTTGAAAACAAATTCTTCAGATTTAATTTTGTCGATTAGTCACCTTCCCAAATGTCGTGTTACTTGCAGCTCCCTCAACAGGCTTTATTCACTGTTATCAGCACAATAACTGGAGTTATCTCAGCTGACAATAATTATATTGTGTAGCTCTTTAAATGAGATGCATCCACCTAATAATGCTTCCTTTTATTTATTTATTTATTTATTTGAATACAGAACACAGAAAAAATGTGGTATATATGAAATTCATCCATTACAGTCAAATATGGTCATCTATGTACAATTAAATTTTAGAGTTGTCTTTCACCATTCAGACATGAATATTATAAAATCAAAGGGTCTCATAGGTGGCTCTGAAACTTCCAAATTGCCGCTTGAAAATCATGTTTTCCAGCTTTGGCCTTAAAATGATCACTGAATTCATTCCAATGGAGATAACTGGTTGTGATGAGGCTGAAATTAAAATTTGTTTATGATTTTGGGAACAATTTACTCTCTTGGAAGAAAAAGAGACTAAATTAATAAATTAGGATTTCATAGAAAAGGAAGTAGATTTTATGAAGTACTGCAATAATAGAACGAATGGAACTGAAAAATATAAAAATAAAGTTTGAGCTCTTATGGTGCACATTACCAAGTGTGAAAGCTTACAGATTTTTAATAAGATAAATGAATGGAACTATAGGTGTAATATTAAATCCTATGGTGGTGTTTGATTAGTTTGTGGGGGTGATTCTTTGATCTGCTCACCTGGAATGACAGGCAACTGAAATAGGAGTGCTTAAAGTGTTAGTTGTTTTGTCAAAAATGAGGGATCATTTGATGATTTTGATGACAATCTTTCTGCTATGTCCTAACACTTTAAATTGGTCACCTTAGGAGAACTGAACTTTTTAAATATCCTGATAAAATGATTGTGTGGGGTTTTAAATTATTTTCAAAAAAATTATTTATTTTTCTATTTAGATGGTTTTGACGTCACAAAATAATTGCTGAGGGGAACTGAGAGATCAATTGAAAGTTTCTTGTTCTTTTATGCAGCTAACAAAACAAAAAATGGAATACTGAAAACTCCTATCCAGTAGGATGTTAAAGATACATCAGCTACCTCAATACTCATGGCAGAATTTATCTGCTATGTAAAAAGCTGTAGCAGTTGGAGACATTACTATCTAATACACAGAAACATTTGAACATTTTTCAGTGTTTCATATGCTATAGAGATGTTAGTGTGTGTGTGTATACATACATATATATATTTTATGCAAAACCCGAAGAAATAACTTCTAATCTTGGCTGTCCTGTGTCTTTCTTAATAAAGAAGATATTACATAATTTTTGGCTTTTTCTGATAGTTTAAAAATTCTGAATTTTTTCTTACGTGCTGTCTTTTTGGTATAATGAACAGAGCTGAACATGGTGCTTCAGCTGGAAACTTACTAATAGTAAGCAGTATGGAAAATTATGCAAGAACTGAGGCATTCATACTCTTCATACGTAGATTTTTTTCATTGAAGGAAAAGTATAGTATTCTGTTTAGGTTTCAAACATGTTTGTTGTATAAGGGAAAACCGTCTTTAAAGTGTCATTTATGAAAGGGTTATGCTTAAAAATTAGACAGTTCAGTGTTAAAAAACCTAAACCACTTTTCAAAAGTTCCTGTTATATGAGCTTTAAGAATTGGGGTTTTTTTAACTACTAGGGAAAAAATGTCTTGTAGAAATGAAGAAAAGTAGAAATGAGAACAAAGAATCTACATGTACAACAAAAAAAAGTTCTAATCATTGAATAATAGAAATGTCTTGTGCTGGTTTACCTGATGACTGCAGTCTCTAAAGAGGAGTAGGCCTGTGGATTTTGGTAGCTTAAGCAGTAATGTTTCTTCATGATGGCCCAGTATAAGAATAGAGGATAAAACCACCCAGATTCTTATGTCATTCATTCTTGTCATGAAATTGAAAGTCTAGAAAATCCTTAACCTGTGACTGGAAAGTATTTTTTCCAAATGAATGCACAAGACCTTTGTAAACATTGTTATCATGACAATTTAAATTTAATGGTAATTTATCTCTTATCTTTCTGATTTTCCAGTGTAATTTGAAGCCACTGCTAAAGGTAACAAATGTAAATTTAAATGTCTAACACTTGTCAGACTAGCAGTTGATAAAAGATATTTTATTCTTGACTGATCACTACTTCAGTCAGATGGTAGAATGTATGTAATTTCATGTGTTTGTCTTCTTCAGAAGGAACTGCAGCATACAGCTCTTTACTGGAGACTTTTATGAACAAAATATGAAACTTTCCTGTTCCCCCTCCACTCTTTCACTTAGGCTTTTATTTACTTCCTTGTCTTTAGAAAGAACACAAATATTTGAAAGGCCTTTTCCAAATCTGGACCATTTTTTTTTCCTCAAAACTTTTTTATCACATTGTACTTGAGTTTTATTTCTCATTCTTCATCCCTCTGTTCATCCTACACCTCTTTATTTTCTTTCTCTGCTGTTTTGTCCACAGGAATGTCTTGTAGCATTGCTATGACTGAAATGCCAAAGATTAGCTCAGTGAAACTATATGTTTAAATATTTAGAGATGGTGATTAGAAAAATGAATTAACTTCTTGATTTCTTATAAAAAACTCCACCCCAAACTATCACCTTTTGACAAGTAGAACTTTCCTCTTAAACGAGTATAAACCTGGAAGTTAAAGGTTATGCAGTGATATATTTCACTACGTTTTAAGAGGTAAAATGTACAAATTCTGAATGACGATATTTTCCTGCTTCCCTGAACTCCCAGCATCTATTTTGCAAAGTTTTCTTTTAGCACTAGGAATTTCTTTTGTCAAAAATTTTCTCATGATTTCTCTCCTTCGATAACCAAGAAAAAAAATCTGTAATTCTTACAATTATTCATGAAAAATATCAGCAAAACCAAGGAACATTTGTAAGGCCTTTACTGTCTAATGTTACAAAATCTCCTTCTGACAGTGTGCTACTGTTCTGCTGTGTTTCTACTGTTATGTGTGTTTTGACCTGATTAGCCTTGTCATAGAGTCACTTGAACTCATATTGCTTATCCCTGAAGATTTGGGGATTCTAACTCTGCTAAAGGTTTAATGCATGATTGTTCTCTTCCACATCTACTCACAGTGTGGTGATTCTCATTATTCTGTAATGAGAAAAATATATATTTTATTTCATTAGTTTTGTTTTCTTGTAGAAAAGGCAGGCATCAGTTTTATATCAATGTAGTTTTCCTGCACTACAGTCCTTTGTTCTATTCTTTTTCACATTGCTTCAAGTTTTGTTTCTGAAAGCTGTCATTCTTATTCCAAAGTGATCATCCCAAGTTTTGCCCAATTCTATCACTTAACAGGACATTAACTCTTCTTCAGCCAGTATTATTCCATAGAACAAGGCAATCTCCCTCATAACTGCCATTATAAGTCATTTTACCAATAACTTAGCTAGTATTCTGTTTATGTGCCATATGTGGTCTCACTTGAGGAGTACTGCAAAAAAAGAAGATGCTTCAGGTAAAATCAGGTGAAATGCTTCACTGTGAAATCAGAATAAAATTTCTGGAATGGTCTATGGAGCTGCATAGGCAAGCAAGTTTTGTCTTCACAGTCAGGAAGCTTAGTAAAGCTGTATTGAACTCCTGCCTTCTAATTGTTGCTCATTATCTTCGCTGCTGTAAGATAAATGGTGGCCTTACCAGGTAGACCACCTAGTTTAAGATGAAAATATATTTTCATGGAGAAGAATTCGAATGCAATCATATGACACAACTTGATCTGGGACTGAGAGCTAAGTAGTTTGAAAAAAATTCCTTCCATACAGCTGTATGCATGAAACTTGGTTTTAAAAGAGAGTTTTAGGTTGAAAAGAATCATTTGAGCTTATAATTAATGCTAGCAGTAAATGGTTTTGGTTCTAAGATGAGTGATGGAGTTAGCATGAGTAAGTGCCTGTGTTAGCAAATGCTCTTCTTTCTTGTAACTGAGCTATGAGTCATTAGAATTATGGCATGCTATAAAACTTAATTAGCATTAAAGTATTCTCTCAGGTGATATACATTTTAACAATCCGGTATTAATAGTCACATCCCACAAGTCCATTACACATTTCATGGTTTAATTATCTCTTCTAAATGTTCAGAACCTGTCTGGATTTGTCCATTCTTTGGCAATGAGTGGCGAATTTGTCCAAGTTTTAGTAAGTTTCTGCATGAAGTAATTTTGCATCCTCTTAATATCTGTCTAAATTTTGGATGTCTGGGCAAACAGATAGTAAAGAATAACCAACATGGACTTATGAAGGTTAAAT
This sequence comes from Melospiza melodia melodia, assembly GCF_035770615.1. Lineage (NCBI taxonomy): Eukaryota > Metazoa > Chordata > Aves > Passeriformes > Passerellidae > Melospiza > Melospiza melodia. The sequence goes on from NC_086194.1 coordinate 100,338,804, forward strand.
CATGCTTGACGTAATTACTTTCTGCATTGAAATGAGGGAGCTGAAAGAGTGGTGCATGCAATATACCTTAATTTCAGTTAAATTTCTTATGCCATCTGCCGCAGTATTTTCACTTGGAAGCTCATGAAGTATGTGGTGGAAATAAGGATAATTAAGTGGACTGAACATTGGCTGGATCTTTATATATAAAATGTGACCATCATTGGTTGAACATCTATTTGGTTCCTGGTGAGAAGCAGAGTGCTCTTGAGGTCAATACTGAAGCCCAGGTAATTGAATATCTGTATCACTGGCCTGTGCCATGACGCAGACTGCCCTTTTATCAGATCTGTTGATGACAGCAAATGGGGTGAAATGACTGACATAAACTCCAAAACTCAATCAAGACAGAACTTGGGAAACTTGAGGCTTGGAAAAACAGAAACATATTAATTTCAGCACAAAAGAAAGGTAAAAGTCTGTACCTGCAGTAGAATAATCCATGCATTAGAGGTTGATGACATTAGAGGCTGAAAAACAGGACTGTTGGAAATTAACTGGACACTCTTGTAGGTGTCCAGCTGAATATGAGTCAGCGGGGCATTCTCATCCTAAAAAAGGCAAACCATGCACTCCAGCTCCTTAGGGTGAGCGTGGCTGGTGCTTTTGAAGGAAGTTACTCTCTGCCTGACACTGATGAAGACACACAGGGACTGCTATGTCCAGATGTGACTCCCTGCTTGGAGCGCAGTGTTGAGTAGGTGGAGAGAGTCCATTGGAGGACTACTACTGCAATTTGGGGCACAAATATCCCACGAGGAGAGATTGAGGAAAGTGGGCTTGTTTATTGTACTGAAGAGGAGTCTACAAATGTGGCCGGCAGCTGCTTGAAAGTGTGACAAAGGTGGTGGACATAAACTCTCCTCTTCAGAGGCAAACATTAATCAAGAGACGACACTCTCAGGCTGCACCTTGGGAGGCTCATGTTGGACATCATGAGAAAGCATTTACACAGACTAGTGCTGCAGTGGAACAGGTAGTAGTATCTTGATTCTGGAACTTTTCAAGACTTTGATAGATTGACTTGAATTGCTGATGGACTAACTGAGCAGGAGAATGGACTAAAGGTGCCTTTGAAATGATATGTTTATGATTATGGGCATATTATTTCCATTACTACTGATACAACCAGTGACAAAAAATATTTTAAAATTTTATGATCAGCGATAATTCTGCCCACAGTATTGCTGGCAAAGCTGTCTCTGTTAATGTGCTGTTGATTCAACAATGAAGAAGTCTGGAAACGTTGGTTCTAGTTATGATTTGATGTCTGCTACATCACTTATATTTTTTAAGACTTTTTCAAAACCAGGGTTGTTATTAGTAGAACATAGTTCCTCAGCTGAAATCAGTGAAATTCCTTCCCTTTTAACCTTTTTTCTCTCCTTCTACCCTGTCAGTTTTAGGCCACATTAAATCTGAAACACTTACTGACGCCATAATTTTGGCAGAAGCTCCTCAGCGTATCATGACAAAAAACATTAAAAGTAAACATTTAAAAGGTAGTATATGTTTATTTTTAACTGAAAGTTTGATGCAGAGAATGAAATACTAAAAACAGAGATAAAATACAAAATCATTCCATGTAAATAGAGATGGTTTTACCCTACATGTCCAATGGAAAAAAGGAGAAAAAATCAGAAAACAAAATATCCTGCAGACTGTTTTAGGGAAGTTTCAATGCATGAGGGAAAAAGGTGGAGAGCTGGGTGATGATGTTAGATCCCAGGGCAATGTAAAAATTCTCATATTGACCTCTACTGCTGCTGCTCAATGTATAGCACGTACTTAGCCCGGCTTCCCAACAATAGAGTTTACTGAGATAAGACTATAGCTGGACTTCAATAGTTTCTTAGGACATTTCTTCAGAGTAGAATGAGGCCTCTGTTTTTCCAAATAAACTATATTTCTGCTATATTTCATTGCCTCTATGCTATTTTCTCTCTATCAAAGTTTTCCAATGAACCTCCTTGTGGTCTGTCAGCAGAATAATGGAGTGACACCTTTTGAACTTGATATTCACTTTCTTACTGTAATATGCAGAGCATGTGAAAGTAAGTACTCTTTGTTCCTAGATTGCTTGGAAAGACTGTTTGCTGAAAAAGACAACTGCTTTACTATTTGTATCAATCATAACACCTATGACTATGAGCGAGCTATGGTATTGATCATTTCAGGCTACTTCCATCAATACCATATTAAAATGTATGGCAAGCACTCAATGTAATATTAATGACAATCAATCATAAACAGGTTTTAGATTGCATTTGAAAAGTCTTTCTGAGCTGTAATCACTGCTTTTGTGTGTCCAGCCACTGGAGGATATAGAAGAGATCTTTGGAAGGCCTTTAGGTATCTTTTTGCATGTGGAAAGTAATATGAGATGCACATTGCAACTATTGTATGCTTGCTGTCCAACAGCGATTTCTAATTACTTTCCGCTGCAAAACACAGTTATGAAATGCGTTATGATTTTCCCATGAATATCATACTTACTTTATTATAATTTTCGGTTTTCTTCAAGCCCTGGCAGCTTCTACAATTCAGCTAATGATTCCTATGGCATAATTTTCAGCTTCGGAAACCTTATTTTTGCATTCACAGAGACAATTCACTCATATCTTAACCTCATTTCAGAATGGGTATGGACAGAATGCAGAAAAAAATGCATTAAATAGTGATGGCCAAATATCTCCATTTAACAGTCATTTCCAGAAAGGAAAAATCTAATTTTCTTCAGAAACCTTATTTCCACTTTAAATCCATTCTTATCACTAAACAGAAATAACTAGAATTAGCTACTTTGGTGGAAATAAAATATTCTTTTTGTTCAAGTCATGTTTTGTTTTTTTGCTGTTTAGAGGTGGAGGTGGTGAGAGGTAAGGAATAGGGATAATATATTTCTTAAAAATTTCAGTAATGCAAATACTTTTTTCTTCAGAATAACTTGCCTTGATTTTTTTCATTACTGTTCTTCATGATGTTCATTCCATTCCATTATGCAGTATCCAAGATGGTTAATCATATGAGAAAAAGAGGTGAAAATACAGATTTGCAAAAGGAATAGTGTTTCATGAATACTGTGGTTTATTTTGCTTTTTTTTTCTGATTGACTTAAATCTGTTGAAACCTTCAGAAAATGATGGGTTGAGCTTCCTTCAATAGGAGGAAATGAAACCTACAAAGGGAATTTTTGAATTTAGTATATTACTCCTGTGTTCTGATTGACTTTAGCTAGGAATTTCGCATATTTATGTTCATATTTAAAGCAGAGATAGCAAGTGTTTTTTTTCCTTCAAGTTCTTTAATTGCCATTGAGGCAGGCATCTTGGTAGACCTTAATGGCTGGAAACGGACATGTGAGTTTTAAATGAGTCTTAGAACATCTCCTATTAAAGATGCTGAATGACAATTGTGCCAGTACTGTCTTAAATGGTCATCACTATTGCAAGAGATGACATGACTGGACATGACCAACCACACTGACCACAGTGTCATGTGATACAAAGAAAATGATAGTGCTGCTAAGACAAAGGTTTTCTGTCATCCTGAAACTAAATGTAAGCTAAGATTGAATTTTCCAAAGAATTTGAGTTTTTAGAGACATTGTGCTACTTCTCACTTAAATTATCAGAATTTTTAGCATTAATTCCAGAATATGGCAGTTTTTATTTCAAGGTCATTTTCTTTCTTTAGGTAGTATACCTCACTTTTTAAAAGAGTATCCCAGTTTTTCTTGACTTTGGATCCATTGGTTGTGCAATGGAATTCTCTCAACCTGTATCATTAGATTTCTGCCTCATCTAATAAAGTGCTTATATCTGAGCAGTAAAAATGAGTATGATCTAGTTTCATGGCTAGGGGATCATGTAGGGAAGTAGGAGATTTGGAAATCCAGTTACTTATTGATTAGACACTCATAGAAAATTGAATGATATCAATAGGTAAAATGAGATGAAGAGTTTCCTGAGAGGGAGAAAATGAAGATTCTAGTAGTTTTTGGCAGTGGGAGAAACCAGTGTGAATCATGTGCGTGTTTTATTGACCCTGTGCTATTAAGCTTTTATGTGACTCAACCTTTCACTACCATTTTTTAAAAATGTTTAAAACTCTAAAAAGCCCAAAAACACCCTCAAAAAATTCAAAATCAGTAGACCTTTTCTTTAGTTCCAACCTATTTTCTAGAGAACTGAAGCAAAATTAAAATAAATCCAGATCCATCAGGAAAGTTAAGGATGTACTTGCTATAGGGCAAGTTCTGCTTAATTCTGATCTCCGAGCTTTTTGAATCTAAATCTAGCTTTCTGTAAAACTGATATTTGTTAGTATGTGTAAAACTGGTCAGAGTCCATTCTGTCTCTTTCCTACAAATTTTTATTATGTGTAAAAGTTAACAGTGCTCATGCCAAGATAGACTCCTAACTTGTGCAGATATACAAAATCTGTATCAAATAGATCTTTTCTGCATACCACGCATGACATGTACCTTCTTTTGCCATGTCTGCAGAGCAGAGGAAAGCAGCAAACAAAGAGCCCTATCCCATGGAGGGTTGGCTAGTGTTTGTTCTGCTTAATAACTTACAGCTGTTTTCAGAAACCATTCTGTCAAAGGCTTGTCAAACAACTCTTCTCAAAAGAGCAATTATCCAGATGTAGTGCTGCAGATCCTCTCTAGGCATCTTCAGGCTTGTTTCCAGTCTAATAATTTGACATCAATATGTCCTACTCTGTCATTTAGTGTAATACTGCCACTAAACTAGCTACCAACCAGAGGAAACAAATAAACTGTAAGTTACCTACACATACTATGTACTTAAAAGCTTTGTGGAAAAGTGGAGAGCACTAGGAAATCAGCCACTAGGAAATATTGCTGTAAAACATATAAAATATTTATAGAACCATAAAATAGCTCTTAATGCTATGAAAATCCTGTCAGGAAAAATTAAATTTAAATAAAAATTACTGGCATTCATACAGAGATAAAGCTAAGTCTTTATCTGGGCTGACAAAAACTTCAGTTCATAGTTTAAGACAGAGAGACTATGAATAAGACGAATAAATGTTTGAACAGCTTTGTTGTGTAGAGTACTCATGTATTCATTTACTCATTCCTCCAATTCATTTGAGTATTCAGATTTCGGGTTTGCTTACTATGTCAGTGACACTAAAAAATCAAATTAGCACAAAAAACTCATTGAAATTCTTTTGCCGGAAAGAATTAATCAGCAAATACTCATAGAAGTGACATGGGAGAGAAGGTCTTGTTTATTTGTCATGAATTAAAGTATCAGAGTTTATGGTCCCACTAATCTTTTTGCTAAATGAAAGCCCTTTCTTCCTACAGAGGTTTGTTAACATGGTAAATTATTTAGCTCTGGGGTATATGTATATATGTAATATACCTATTTATAAAATATTTATGGAAGACATGATTTTATTTCTGTACTAGACTTTTGTACTATGTTATCATTGAAATAATTCTGAGTAAAACAGACGTTAATAAGTAAAACATTTTGGTGTACTAGAATGAAATGCAGGCATTAATATCTTTAACAGCAAAAAATGTTTTTACCAACTGATATAGACATTTGGATATCTATGCAAATAAATCCCTTAGTTTATTTGGAAAATGGTCTGTGCTTAATTTCTTAAAGTTTTTTATACTGCTTTTTATCTAGTCTAGGAGGTGAAAACTGAAATATGTATGTTTATATTAGAATCAGTAAATGGGCAGGTTTAGTGTTTCACAAAGGAAAAGAAGGAAAAGATGCTTCTTGTGACTTTTAATTTTGAGAAAAAAGATCACTTGGGTATCAATAGGGGACCAGATACCATTTTCTTAAGTAAACTTCAAAGAAGTTTAGATACAACAAGTTTCTTTGAATCACTTCATTCACTTCTTGCTTTCTCATTATCTTCATGTTGGTTCTTTTAAGTTATTTTTCATTACTGAAGCATGTTTTAGAGCATTAGCATGCAGGAATTCACAGTTTTTATTGCAAAAGTAGCAAAATAAAGCTGGTTTGTTTTTTTTTTCATTTTTTCCCCTGTTTTTGTTTCAATGCATATTTTAATTTTTCCTTCTAGTTTTATTGCCTCTCTCTTTGGGGAGGATGACTATTGGTCTGCCTCAAACTAGGTACCTGAGAGGGATTTAAGGTTCCAGATGTTATGTTATGTTTTGCTTCTGCCAGTGTAGGTGGTATTCTTGTCCCTTTGAAATGATCTCTGCAACTGATCTCTGTGGAAGCTATGGTACAGATGGAGGTTTATTAAAATGGTAAGAGAAAGGCATACTCTTGGCTTTCTAATATAGTTCCTGCCTTTTTTTCAGGGTTGTGTGCAGCTGGATTGAAGCTCCTAGTCCCTTCCCTCTCACATCAGAGGGCAGCTACAGCCCATTGTTCCATGAAAAATGTCTTCTGTTTATTACAATGAAAAAACACACTGTTTCATTATCTTTGGATTTTGCATTTTTGTTATAAGGTTGCACTGAAATCAGCATGCACAGTGATGAACCACAAAATAAATCAGTTCGTCATCTAATTCCCTTCCCTAGAGATGGGATGCTACTGAGACTCTAAAATCACTTAATTAGACAGTGATACACATCCTGTGTTGTCATTTGAAGCAAAAATAATGACAGAGAAAAAGAATTCACCTCTACTGACCCTTGTGTAATTGTACAGTGCAGTTCTTTCTACCTTGATTAATAACCTTGACAGGAACAATTTGGCCAGACAGTAAAATCTAGTCATAATGGAACAATTTTTAAATATGCCATCTGTGTTCTTATAAGAGATGATATTTCAGGCTTTATAGGATGGAGTATGTAGGTTCTTTTTAAATATTCTATTAATTATATTCAACATTTAAAATGTGTACTCAAAGCTGGTTTGTTTCTGTAAGGCTTGGGAAATTCTGATTGACAGAGCAGGTAAATTAACATGACTCTCCTCTGTGGTGGCAGAATAAGAATATGTGCAAAACAATACGAATATTAGATTTCATATAAAGTATGAAATGCAAAGTTGAATGCAATGTCAGAGGCTGTATTTTTGTGAATGATGTGATGAGGTTTACTAGCTCAGAAATGCTTGCCCTGGTTATGGGTCTTACTGAACCATAAGCAATGGCATTTTGAACTAGAAGACCCCAAAAATTTGTAGAGGTTGGTAGTTGCCAGTCATGCCTCCATGCGTTTTTATAAAGCTATAAAACAAAACTCCATCCAGCATGATGGATCTTCCAAAATGAAAAGCCTTGAGAAGCTTTCCATGTGGAACTCAAAAATTTTAAAAGATAGGCACAGGAAAAAACTCTATAGACACTTTGGGTGATTGTCTGAGTGCCCAGAATGATGTTGTAGGCTTCCTTTTAAGTACTCATCAACTTTGATAGAAATTTCCTGAATTAATCTAGCACTTTCTCAAGGACTAGGCATGCTGTTAACTTGTAGATCTTACACCATTATATTGGAAAAATGAAGAAAGAGTTGCCTACTCAGTTACTCTAGCATCTTTGGAATCATTTTTGTGTAAACTGGAATGAAATGTTTAGGTTCTTGTACACTAAAATACTGCGGAGGGAAAGTTACAGCAACTGAACAAGCAAGTCTATATAAAGTACTTAAACCTCTGCTAGTGCTATGTAGCCTTCCTTACTTGGGATAACACCATCTGTCCTTTCTTCTCTCCCTGCTTCCTCAATCTGTTCTCTCAAAGCACCTTGCAATTACCTGTGCTCAGCCATCTCAAGCAAGTTACCATCTTCTCCTTTTACAGAAATTTAAACCCAATTCAGAGCACAGCAGCTAGAGCAGACATAACAGGCAGTTTTCCTACTGCTACCAATCTACAACCTTCTAACATCAGATAAACAATGTTACAGTACACTAAAACAAAGCAAATGTTTGTATAATTCATATTATCATATTAGCAAAATTAAAAATGTCTCTCAAGGTACACATAGGTAGCAAAAATATGAGCATGATGTGTGACCAACCTAATCCTAGGGGTGTATGTAAAAATATCTAAGTATCTAAAAGAACCTGATCAGAGAAAATTGGACTATGATGGCAAGTGAAGGTAGAGGGGAAGGCATCTAATAAAACTGTGCAAAAATATCCAACTACAAAAAAAGTCCATTAGAAGAGCCACTCTGCAGCCTGAGCTGCACTTTTCCGACATGAATAAGTAAGAAGATTATTTTCCCCCTTTTATGCATGTATGTTTTGAAAAATTGTATGCAGTAATATGAATATTCTAGATTTCGTATTTTTGGTGATGAAGACATCAGATACTGTCCCTTTGAGAATTTAAGAACTTTATGATTTAATTAAATGTCTGTAACACCAAAGTTCTTTGTGGACATCTCTTTGGTGGACTTCACTTGCTTCACCTTCAGTCTTCCTGAATACGAAAAATTAGAGTGATTTGCCAAAGCTGAGGACTTCGTGTTATCCAATGTCTCAGACCTTGAAACTTAAGCAAAATGTATATTGAAGGAACTAAAGATACACTTCAAAAGAAGAAATTCACCTATTCAGTTTCTGCAACAGTAGGAGCTGTTATGACAGCTTGCATAGGATTTGACAGGTATGTTATATGTATGCAGATAATTCTTCTTCTTCTTGCCCAGTGAAAACAGCAGTTGACCGATACCTCCTGTCATGTCCATTGATTTTATTTTGGTTGTTTGTTATCAAATTTTTTCAATGTGTTAATTCTAACTTCAGGTTGAAGTTTGTGTCCACATGTAGGTAGAGAGTGAGGATAGATGATTAAAACTGTGATTAAAAAGCAGCTAAGAAAACCAAAACTGTAGTTAAACTCTTCTCTTTAAATAATAAGAAGACTTTCTTAGCTTGTAGTAAAAGATATTGTTAGCAGTTCAATGAAATGTGTTGAAGAAATTCTAAAGCAAGAAGATTTCATTAACCAAAACATTAGAAATTACCTCTAAATTTAAGTGCAAAGGCTGCAAAAAAGCGTTGCTTGTTTGGTATGTTCCATACTCAGCATGATGTGGACAGATCTTTGCACTTGGTATAACTAAAGGAAGTTGTGTTTAAGCAGGAAAGTGGATAGCAGCTTTTTGTAGGACCACGTAAGACAAATCTGCTGGAAAAACAAACAATTGCAGGAATTGCAGGCTACACTGAGGTGTTGAATCTTTTGATATTGCCTGCATAAGGCTACTAATTATCAGAAAAGTCATTAAAAAGTATGCATTTGTCACTAATAATTCATCCATTGCTAACCCTAAAGTCCCAATTTTCAGGGGACACATACAAAGCTTGACTTTATTTGCTTCTAAAATCCAGGAACTTGTTTGAGTTATGGATTAGGGTTTGCATGCAGATGGCTCACCCTGACCTGTGGCACAGCTAACAAGGTAACAACATGAGGAGTTTCAGGTTGCTGCAGAATTAAAAGGCAGACTCATGTTTGTGCAGATGACCCACCTTCACCTGTGGCATCACTAACAAGATGGTGACACAAAAATGTCAGGATACTGTAGACAACAATAGGAGGGCAATTATCTAAGCAGAATTAATGTCCAGGACAGAAATTCATAGGGTAATATTTATATCCAGCATATTCAATTCATATAATAAATAGCAGATCATGCTAAAAATCAACCAAACTTGTGCCACTGGAAAAAGGAGAAATAGGTGTGTTTTTTGTTTGGGAAGGGATGAAGGTGATGCAATGAAATTATTTGAGAGCTGAGATGAAAAGTACTATAGCTTGAAAGTCCTATATCTGATAGATATATTCTGAAGCTGGAAAATTCATCTATTGTTTTTCCAACTGCACTCGTGTATGACTTCCAAGGTTTGAGGTGCCTGGGATGATTTCCCCAGTGCTGGCAAGGGAGCACCTGGAGGGTATTTCTTGCCATTCTAACACTCATTCATTTTATAATACCTTGTAGTTTTCCCAAACTTCAGTTTAGACTTCAATGTTCCCCAGGCAATATGTGTGCCCATCTGTCTAATGTGCCAAGAATCTTACATGTTCCCTTACTGGTACTCCTCTTGCTCTTTCCTGCTGGCAAAAAAAATATTTTCTCTCAGCTTAATTATTAGAATCAAATTAGGCTCTAAGCAGTTTTTTGCAATGTATACATTGATATATTTATATATATTTATATATATATTTATGTTGGAGAATTTTGTTCAGACATGGCTTATAGAGTTTTGTTCAGACATGCCATAATCACATACAGCTGGTTAAAAAGTAAAAGGCACCTGTAAGCAGCAAGTTCTCAGGCTCATTCCTGTAAACAGCAAAGTTCTCAGGCACGTTCCTGTAAACAGCAAAGTTCTCAGGCTTGTTTTTTAATAACAAGTAAATACCTTGTCCTTGGATAGTGATGGGAAAGCAAGATGATAAACATGGAGGCCTTGAGAACAGTCAATAACAGGATGAGAAAAACAAGTTTTGGTCTCAATAAGAAACCACAGGTATTGAAAACAAGAGGAGGGGTTGGTGTGTAATCTGTAGCCAATGATGAGCTCGGGTTTTGCAATATGTATGAACTTAATTAACACGATTAGAAAAGTGTGCATGCTGGATCAATAAATTGGAGTTCGATGCTGATAAATTAGGATGGGTCGGCTCCCTTCGCCTCCTCATATTTATATATATATATGATAAAATATTATATTACATTAATATAGAAATAAATGTAATAACATAGTATAAATATCTAATAATGTATAAATATAATATAAAACATATGTATTAATATATTCAGTGTTAGATGTCCCTGGTTTTATTTGAGGCTTTCAAAGGTTTGCTCATTGAAGAGCAATCTTTAAAAATCTTTTTGCTCTTACAAGAGTACCTCTTTTTAAAAGTACTAAATTTATACATAATATTTGAGTTATTCATATATTCAGCCCGAGCTGATTGAACTTTTTGTGATTTAAACCCGGCTAGCAAATATGTGCTGTGCAGTTGCATGGTCACAATTACTGCCACCAATATATTATATATATAAAAATTATATCTAATAATAACAATAACAGCAGCAGTATCCACAACAACAACAGTAATGTAATGAAAAAAGATATAACAAAAATAGAGAGTAATAAAACTCCAGAGAGACGCTTGGTGCACAACATTGCTGCTCAGCACCTACTGAGCAATACCCAGCCTTTCCCTGAGCAGTGATTGAGCCTTCCCAGTTTATGTACTGTGGTGTGGAACATCCCTTTGGCCAGTTCAGGTCAGTTGTCCTGGCCACACTCCCTCTCATCTTCTTTTGCCCCTCCTGGTTGGCAGAGAATGGGAAACAGAAAAGTCCTTAGGCTAAGCACTGCTCAGCACCAGCTGAAACATCACTTTGTTATCAACATCATGATCATACTACATCCGAAACACAGCACTGTACCAGTTGCTAGCAAGAAAATTACTTTTATCTCAGCTGAAATGAGGACAGTGAACTATTTTCTTCCTTTTAAATTGCTTAATGTGTTAAGACAACGTAACAGTCATCCTGTTCCTTAAGGGGATTCCTATTAAGAATCTATTTTTTTCTCCTTTCAAGTTTGCCAACACGTTTGGCAGTATAGTTAAGAACTGGAGTTTTAAAAGATGGGAAATAAAGACCAGAGGTGTTAAATTTTTACTGTTGATTGAATTTGTGTTTTCACAGCTTATGAAGTGTTATGTAAGTGGCATGCAGGTAAGAGGGCTCAGTTGTGAGAGGCTGCAAAGTTTTTGGGTCAGGCTTGCCTAGAAATTTTGGATTTTCCTCCCACGTTGGTATGAGTTACACTGCTCTATGAAACAAATTCTGGAGGTTCAAATCTTAAGAATGCACAGCAAAGTTTGGTGCATAATGTGAAGCACTCAAATTTTCAGAATATTTATTCTGTTGTAAAAAAAATTACTTTTTTATTTGGTTCTATTAGCATGGATGTGTAGTATGTATAATGGAAAGTTATATTACTCATTGTAAGTCCTTAATTTGTGTTTATGGCCACAGAAAGAAAAACTACTTGATAAGAACCTTCAGGTAGATGAACTTTGGGCTTTGTGTGCAAGGCTCCACTTGCTGCATGGAAAGAAGCTCCGTATCCAGTTTCAATATGTGCCATCAAGCAGAGTGGTAAGTGGTGATTTACTGATGGTTAAAGTTTGAATGCATTTCTTACTCTGAAAAGTCTGAAATTTTCAGTCAGTCTGAGCATGAAAGTAGGTAAAAGCTTGAGGGTATGCTATTGAGTAAAATTCAACATAATCTTAAATCATGCTGTAAATCTATGTGGATTTTTGGGTAGTCATCTTTTTATTTTGGTAGAGTGCATTGAAGGTTCTGTATGTTAGAAAACTTGCTGCTGAAATTTCACAGGTGGTATCATAAATATTTTTGGCCTCATTTTTCAAAAACTCTTAGTAAAATGCTATAAATTGGACTAAAAGAGGCCAAAGAAATTAAAAAGAAAATCTTGATGGTTTCTAGGAATACTACTGTTCACAAGACAGTTTCTTTGGATAATCCTGGTTATATATTCAAAAACTTACTGCACATTTCTCCCCATTAGAAATCTACAACAACAAGGTGTTTAGAGAGAAACAGAACACATTTAGTAGAGAAAGGAGTAATACTGAAATAATTTTTCCACTCATTTTGCCTCATGAAAGAAAATGAAATTATCTTAGAAGCCAACCGACCCACAACCCATTCAAAAATAATTTTGTTTTTAAAAGTCATTATGAGAATATTATATCAAATCAAATAATTATGATATTATGATAACAGATCCAATAACTTCAGCTGATCTAATGGAGGATTGTCTGAGTGAGTCAATTATGTTGAATACAAGTCCTGAAAATTAACTTCTCAGACACACTAGTCACAGCCTAGCTGAGGTAGTTTCCCTGTAGATGCTGGCTGAACAAAATAACCCTGCTGGTGTGACAGCATCCATAAGAAGTCATTTGCATATAGCAAAATTGAGTATTTGCAGAGAAGACATTAGAGAATAAAATCATCCTGCTGCAGTAATTCCCTCCATCTAAGCTGGCTGAGTTGTAGCTTTGTTCATGTTGACAGTAAAACAAAATTTTACAGGAAATGAATTTTTTTTGCACCTGTTTTTCTTGGAAATAACCTACAGAAGTGCCTGCTCTTTCCTGATCGCCATCTAATGTGCAATATTCCCCCTTTTCTCTGGCTTATATATTGCTTTAACAGAAAGGATTGCTTATAATCTCTTTAACAAAATAGTCCATTAACCCATGTTAGCACAAAGCAAGAGAGCATCTGCACGGATTTCCTTACAGGTGTTGCTCCTGTCAAGGCAAGCAGGGAAAAGGCTGGATGCTTAATCAGGGTATGAATACTGGTGTCCTCAGATATTCTGGGTGGTCCATGACATTGAGCAACAGAAGACTAATTTTCATCACTGCACAAAATTAGCTATGTAATGTCTATTGTTTTCTAATTTCTCACTCATCACTCTAGAAATGTAATCCCAGGTGTCTCATTCCTATGCAAGCAGATGTGGAAGCTCATAATCAGAATTGCAACCTGAAGGAATGAGTTCTCAGATCTTTTGGTTGCCAGGGAAACTACATTCTCAGTCTGTGTATGTTTACAATAGCTTCCTTTCCAAAGCTGTCTAAATTTCATGTTGTGGCACTTGGGACCAGGCTATGATAGAGAAATAGTAATATATGTCTACTAAATGTTATCATTGATTTCTTAAATAATATTTACAAAAATAGGTTGTACATTCTGCTTCCAAGTATGTATGATTTTAGAAGATATGTGACAAATCTAGGAAGTATTTAATATATATTTTGATCCTTCTGGCTACTTGTCTGCGCTGCACTTATAAATCAGTCTCCAGTAGAGTACAGTTAGGTATGGCCTGCATATCTAAAGAGGTAATTCTCAACAAAAAGCTCTTGCAGCAGAAACTGTGTTTTTTCTCGTGCAAACATTGTATGTTTTTCCTGATTACTTTGTGGCACAAAAGCAGGATGGGGGTTATTGAATCATGCCACATTAATGGGGACTATTTAGATCTAGGGAACTGTCATTTATGTGAGAGAATTCAGAAGTTTTTTTTATAATAATCACATCTTGGTGGTATTCCTAAATTCATGTACTCTGACTAGCATTTAGCATTTCTTTAAGGTACTTATCCTAATATCCTGTTTTTTCCTTCAGGATCACAAAGTTAGATTTCAGAAAGTGAGAAAGTCCAATTTCCAGACAAAAGTATCAGACCCTTTTTTTTTTTGTTTTCATTAGTCACTGAATTAATTTTAAAATCTTATCTCTAAAATGCATATGGATAGTGACATAGTACTAAATTTGTGCTCATTCTCTGTGGAGCCAGCTTGTGTGACCCACTGCCTTTCTTCTGCACCGCTTGTGAATCAATACAGTTCTCCAGATTCAATACAGCAAAAGCACCTGTCCTGTGCTGGTACATGGTCTGCATGCAGCCTATTTCTAGCTAATTTTCTTCACAGCAGCAGCAATCATTTTCACATTATTTCCTCCTGGGCTATGAAATACAGAAACATTTGCTTTTTCATCTTCTGTGAAGGCCTATTATCACTAATTTTTATTTCCTAGGTTTGATAATTTAAAAAAAAATCGCTAACATTTATTATTCTTTTAGGTTTGATAATTTAAAAAAAAAAACCAAAAAACCCAAACAAGGGCATTTTATCTATAAAGGCAGCTTGTAGGAAGCTATCTGGAAGATTCTGATGTGCAGAGGCTCAAAATGACCAGTAAAATCCAGACAGCATAGAAGATCCATCAGATTTTTTGTCTCTGAATTATTTCTCAACAGACTGTACCATCAATAATAACATAAATGAAGCAAATAGCTTAAGGAAAATAATATAATTTTTAAAAGTCCCACATGAACATTAATTCTCTTTAAATGTGAATCAAAATGGATGCAGGGTTTAAAACCAACAGGTGCCAGGGGGAAGGAAAATAGTCATCATGTGAATTAATGACAAGACCTAGGATTTGGAACACTTCAGTTTGAATAATGTTCATGTAGCTCAGTAAGAGAAACTGTTACTGAACTGAAGGTAATTGCTATAGGCATTGCAAAAATGTAGCATGTATTCCATGTTTGTAAAATTAATATAAAAATGATGTCATATATATTAAAAGAGTGAAAACTGAAGGGTTTTAACAGCCTGGATGCCAAATGGAGTTCAAGTTATTTTAGCCTCATGTATAAAATTCTGAGGACACTGAAAAGACCTAATTAATCAATGACAAAATAGGTGAAATTGCTAATAGCTGGTTCTTCCATTAGTAAAGTAAATCCAAAATGTTATAATAAAGTATTATAAAAAGAGATTCAAAGCAAAATACATCAGTTCAGAGTCTGGATGTAAAGGTAGTATGTGGAGTTGTATATGGTGTTTGTCATATTTTATGTTTCCTTGTGTTTGATGGGGAAAGAAAAAAAGCCAAATTTAATTATTCTTCAAGAACTTGTTGAGGTGGGCAGTGTGTATTGCATGAGCTGGCATAACTGTGATGCTGCTCTGTTAGCACAGAGGAAGATCTTGTGTGAGTGAATCAGTAGACCTACATCTGGAAATGAATGAATTAAAAACTTACCACGTGATCTGGATCTGCCATTTGTTCATTTGAATTTGGAACCCAGTGGCCAGTAAACTGGCTATTTTATTTTATTTTTTTTAATTAAAACCAAAATTTATTTGGAAAAAATCCCCATACTTAGATGAATAATTATTATGAGATTGATGGCTAGATCATAATAAATTCTATCCTATTTTTTTTACACTGACAGAACATATAAATAATTAGCTCAAAGAATTCTTTGGTACAGTGGCCTCCGAATTTGCAATGTGCCCAAGTCACTGACCCTGGAGGACTATTAAATAAGTGCATCTTACTATAATGTTGGGCTAATGTCTTTAAGACATTTGAGAAACTGACACAATTTGTGGAGGAGTTCTGTAGTGTGAGAAGTATCTTAATACATATTTAAAGCTTTATGTTATGTGACTATTGACTTGAATGGGTGAAGAGGCTCACACAGGAGCTGAGAGCAGCAGCTGGGATGCTGTGCAGAAGCTGCTGACAACCAGAGTCAGATCTGTGCCATTAGACTGGCTCTGTGCTGGCTATGAAGAATCCTGCAGTGAGTCACAGATGAATGAAACATTATTCCATATTTTAGCTCATTTTTTAAGGGAATTAACAAGGGATTTGAGAGAAGAAAAAAACAGGTGTGCTGATATTAAAATTATAAACCTGCTCTTGTGGTTTGTGCTGATGAAGGGACAGGGTATTTATATTTTTGTAATCTAAGTAATAGTGGGAAAGAAAATCTTCATGCACCTAATGGTTGATACTGAGCAATATTCAGTACTTTGCTGAGAAGTGGAGTCCACGTCACTCCCTACTTTTGTGCCCTGTGTTGCAGTCTGTGTGTCCAGATAAGAGACTTAATTTTCTGAATTTCAACTTGACTAACTCCCTGAATATCTGGCCTGTTTGAAGTAAAAAAACCTAAAGTCCAATTTTGTATTTATCCATCTTTTAAAGACTCATTTTCAGAATTTCGCTTCTCAATAGTGTCTCCCTACAACACTCTCAAAACCAAAAGGTGTAGTACACCAATAAATTTGCTGCCCTTTATTGAAAGTGATCTTTCCAAATCAATTGTGGTGCTTTTCCTCCGTCTCCTTTCTCACTTTCAAAGTGGTCATGATACAGTTATTTGAGATAAGTGAAGCTCCTTACTAAATGGAACATTTATTTCAAGTCCCATCCTGTAAAAACATGATACATTAGCAACTTAAAGTCTGTCATAGCTTTCTTCAATTTGTAGGTATGTATTTGCCATTCTGTTTTCAATCACCATGTAAGTTTTCTTAAACTGCTTCGTGTATTCTACACAGGAGAAGAGTGATGAGGTCTTGAAAGAGGGAAGAGGGGGAAATGCCTTTGGGAATACTGATTTAGTAAAAAAACAACAACAAAATGGAAGATTTCGAGTTCACAGCTCTTGAGTGCACCTAGTTCCTAGCCTAAATATACACTTTTATTTGGAGAGGAATTGCACAGACCAGCTGTTGGTTTGTCTCAGCACCTCTTCTACTAAAATGAAATATATCCCTTTCATGCACCCTGCTGCTGGCAACATAGACACTAGTCACTACCGTACTCAATGATGAATCTCCTTGGGATTCTTCTTTAGTGTCTTTGACTGAGGCTAGGGTGATATTTTTGTTGTTTGGGTTTTTTAAAGTAAATGGTTCTTATTTTAGAGTAGACTACCTCCTTGCAGTAAGAAAATGACTGTACACTGGTCTATGCTATTGAGGCCTCTTGAGACAGAACTTCCTATGGCTTCTATTATTTGGCAAACAAGTCTTATTTATTTCAGATTAGTCAACTAATTAGTCTTCTTCTCAAATAATGTTTTACTAGAAGCAATCTGAATTTGTTACCAGAGTGAGATGTTCCCCCATTAATTCAAAGCTTCCCAACCTGAAACTCAACAGGATTTTGAGTCTTATTGATTCTTAATTCCTGGATATGAACTTTGGAAAGGAAAATGTTTTTTCCAGAGAAAATGAGAGTGCAAAGGACAATGAACAAAATTTGCCATAAACTTTAATGGAACATTAGAAACAATGTGTTTCTAATATTGTGTTCTGTCCCTCAGCTATAGTGTAGCACTGCCTTTGTGGATTTTTTTTACCATTCAGCAACTGCAAGACCATTTGCCTTTCAAATTAATGACAGATAAGCTTCTGCAGGCTTTCAGCAGGACAAGTGTGCCCCAATATTAAATCACCACTTAAGGCTAAAACCATTGACTATCACACCAATCTTTTCCTTCAGAACTGCAGTTGGCAATAAGTGTAAAATTATTGAGAAACTGGTCATGTTTCTGAAAACTCCAACTTCTGGTCCATTATTTTCTGCTGCTTCAATAGCAGATGTTGTAGTGTTTGCCATTATTAGGAGAGTCCTAAATATCTTGGTTTTAATTTGATCATATGAATAAAGGGGCTTTCATGTAGGGCTTTATATCAAAATATTGTTTTAAGTAAATAAGATGCAAAAGAATGGTTCTATCTACTCTCTGATTACAAAGGTTTTAAACTTCTTTAGAAGTATGAGAAGTTATTAGTTGTTCTTAGCATTGCAGAATATTCTGTGGAAAGGCTTCACTTATATATGGGTATTATAAAACTGATTTCAGTGGGATGTTGAATGATGTGTTACTTTTGAGTCAGACAGGAAAATGTTGATAGTGAAAATGCCCTTTGTAATGCAAGGACTCTTCATTCTTTATGAAAACTGCATTGCAAGGTCATGGACTGAAAAAAGGAAAATAGAGTATGACATTGTCTTGTTGCAGTATCAATGAATTGTGATCATAGAGTAAATGTACATTATTTAGTAATTTTTTTCTGTCTTGCATTGCTGCATTTGAGTGAAAAGTAACTATGGAGATACTGAAATAGAAAGTTTTTGTAGTAGTGCAACTCAAAGATGCATGGAGACCTCCAAAATGTTACTGGCACAGAGTGATTCTAAAGCTAAACGTAAAATTATTACGGGAGTGTTTCTGCTTGTGGTGATTTCTTCTTTAAAGTTTTATTTTGTTTTGTTTTATTTATTTTTTTCCCCATCCAATTCTATATCTTCTGGCATATTGTCAATAATGAGGAGAATATGTCCAGCTTAGATAACAATCCTATTGGTCACCTTATGGACAAAGAATTCAGCTCTAGTTGACTTGGCAGAATGAAATTGGAACTAAGAGGCCCCTCCCTGAAATTCTTCTAGATTAAGATGGCCTAAGTAACCTGATAGTTTCAATGTTTCAAACTACATTCAGTACAGGAAAAAAAACAAACAAAACTGCATTAAAATAATTATCATTGTTTCTATAAGATAGAACTGTATTTTTCTCAAATCTCAAAATCCTAAGAAAATTAAATTAGTGTTTTTTATTTTCAGAATGCTGAATGAAGTTTGTGTTCTTACCTTTTGTGTAGGTTAGCTTTTACACGGAAAGACATCCAGTGCAAATAGGCTTTTGTGACCCATGTGTTTATTTATTCCCTTAACCTGCTGGATTAATTAGGTGAGTAGGTATCAAATATTCCAGAAGTGGCAGAACTGGAACTGCCATCATAAAATGATGTTGGTAGTGAATTTTTTTTCTATTATAGTCTGTAGGAATAAGATGGAAAAATTACGCTTCTATTTCAGAGTTTTTCTCTTCCAATGTATGTTTTAAAGGTCAACATCAGCATTGTCTGGGAACAGTGGGATTTTAACATAAACCTGGAGTGGATAGTTTTGGAAGTCAGTTTGAATTCAGCTAAATACTAAAAATCCTTAATACGTTTGGGGTTATAAAAGTCATGGAAGGTAAGGTAATAGGAACAGCAGCTTTGTAGCTGCTGACACAGGCACATTTACATTGAGGGCTAATTATTCCTAATTTTTGTCTGCATAATTCCAATTTCTTCTATGGATAATAACAACTGCTATATGGAGAATATATGCATATAGTCCTTGCATGCTAGGTCCAAGCTGTTATATTTTCAAATATATAGAACTTCTGTAGTCAGAAGAAACCATTAAAAAATGTCCTATCTCAAGGTCATCCCTATTCCATCATCCTATTCTCAGGTCAGATTAGCAGCCTGTGAACTTGAATTAACTGATTTGAGATAACCTGATTTGAACTGACTGCATTTTTACTCTAACCATGTATCAAATTTTAACAGATGAAAAAGGATGATGACTTTGCAATGCTGAAATTGTTGGAAGGTAATTTTTAGTTATTAAATTTGGAAAACTAACAAACAAAAAACCAGCTATGTAAGTGTGAACCTTTCCCTTAGTATCCTCTCTTTTCTTTGGAAAACAATGTACAACATTGGAATCGCATTTAAGATTTGAAAATGTAGTTGAGGAAAGAAAAAATGGAGTCTGATCTCAGTGGAAATGCAAACTATAAGCACAGATAGCATGTGCTGTTGCAGAGCAACTGGATTTTCAGCCTGAATGCTTGAGAGTTGTCTGTTTACAGTAGCATAACAAGCTGCCAGTTGTCCTTCTGTTATTTTTTTCTTTAAAATCATCCATGCATTTCTTTCTTTCTCTTTGCCTCTGTTTTTTGTTTATTTTGGTTTTTTGTTTTTCTTTTTTTTTTACTTTCTGCCATGTAGCCTAATATCACATCTTCTTCACCCTCCCCTGTCTTATGGTATTTTCTGTCAGCAAACAATGACAGTGTAAATCTTGAGTGGATATTTCTACCAGAAATACTTCTTACTTTCTCGTCTAGAAATTAATATCATGCCATGTATAGATAGAAGAGTTTCCTAAGTTGATCTTCATACACAATTGAGACAAACAGTAGCAACAGACCTCTTTCAGGATGACTGTCTGATGTGCCATTCTCTTTCTTCTCTAGCTGTGCATCATAACATGTATTCTTTGCAAACTGATTTCCCAATGCAAACAGGGTTTTGTGTGTAGCAATGTAAATGAGCATAATCAGTAGTAAAAAAGATGACTTCTCTATAGGACTGAAGTATTTTTCGAAGGATGAGGAGAGTGAGTACTTGCTAAATGTAGCTGTGACCTGGCTTGATGGATCAGAATTTGAGTGACAATAGTGTTTAATGAGTAAACAATTTCTTGTGGTTTAGCTCTTTTCCTTTACTACTGAAGATTTATAAAATAGCACTATAAATAAAGTAAATTAAAATAGAATATTGTCTTTCTTCCTCTGCTTTGTTCTATAGGCTTTTTGATACTGTTTTTCTTTTCCAGAATATTGGTAAACATTTTCTTCTGATTGACTGCATAGAAAGGGGTATAGTATTAATGGGTTTTTAATGGAAATGTATGGTAGTCCCTGCCAAATATACTTTTGGCATTTTCCTGGCTGTTGGAAATCATTGCATTTTCATGAGTATTTGTGTAAAAATTTGTGTTCTCTTAGCACAAAACCACACCTTAGTGTTGAAGAGACCATTTTTCCTGGTATAAGTTTTCATGCTGTATTAAAAAACTGCAAAGACAACACATTTTGACATTGTTTTATTATTGCTACAATACTTATGAAAATTAATTTTAATTTTAACAACTTATAATAATAATGTAAGGAAATAATTTAATTTCCCATAAAATAGATCCTTCTCTAAGCAGTCATTAACTGTGCTCTCGTTCCCCATGTATTTCCTCTGATTAATATTTATGAATCATTTTACATAGAGTGGTGTTCAATTTCAAGATCCAGGAAGGGAGGGTAAAAACAGCAGGAGAAAAGGGAATAACTACAATAAAGGCTTTTTGGATTTTTTTTTTTTTTTTGTGAAAACAGGGAGGGAACATATGACAAATTTAATGACCTGGCCCTGTAGGAAGAACCATTGAAAACCTTCCATAAGAAAAACACTCTCTGATTCCGAGGAAATGTTTTGATGGGAATGTATTGATTTTTTCTGAGCTCTCGGGAGATACTGGCCAGCCTGCTTGTTTGTCACTTTTCATGCCATGCTGCTCCCTTGTGCTGTCAGGGGAGCAGGAGGGTCCTGCCAACGCTCTCTGTTTCTCTTTGAACCTAACTACACAGTGATCCAGTTCCTGACTTCTAGGCAGCTTTCTCTTCAGCCTGCTCAGTTTCCCAAAGAAATGTCTCCTTAATGAGTTTGGGAGTCCTGAACAGCCATGTCCATCACTCAGTCACCCCATAAATCACTTGCTTCCCATTATATCTGGTCTCCATGAAACCAGCAGTTAGCTGAGTTTCATTGCACTGATGTGTTTGTATAAGTATTTCTACAGTTTTCTGACATGAAAAATGTATGTATTGAGACTCATAAACTCAGAGGTGATTAATGTCTCCTTTTCTCACCAGATTATCCAGAAGGAATATATCTGCCCCATAAGTGCCCTGACAAGCTAACTCATAATAGAGGCCAGTTACTGAGGCAGTCAGCGCTTCAAAAATGTTTCTTTATGTCACCAGTATTTTGTCAGGTGGTGTTACCCTAGCAGGGGACTCATGAGTCGATACCCTGCTCTCATTGATCAAGGGGGCTCTGGTTTACAGGAAATGTGGAAGGATATACACACATTAAGTAAATTTCCAGTGAAGATTCTTTAAGTTAGATGTTGCAGTCTGGGAAGCAGTTCCAGAGGGATGTATGCTTTCTGATGAATGAGACTTCAGATCTAAAAAACACAGAATCCCTCTGCTAAATGAGGCACAGAAAAAATCTTTAGAAATTAACCCCAAAGTGGCTAATGATGTGTGTTCTTTCTTGACAATTACATGTCCAGTTTTTTCAAATTAAGGTTTCAGTGATGGAGAGAGATGGAGAGACTGACTCGGTGATCAGAATCCGATTTTATTGTGGGATACAAATGCTTATATACTATTTCAGGGGGACTAGTAATGTGTACTACAATGATTAGGTTAAAATCACATACACAAACGTATGCATATAACAACATCTCTTGCTTGCAGAATTTAATGGGAATTTCTTTTTCTGGTAAACCAGTTAGATTTAATCTTCTTGCAATCTAGGTCTAATTTTCAAAGTTCTGTTTGCTTTTGCCAAGGCATACTGTTATCAAATCTCTTATGTTAACCAGGTCCAAAGTCCATCATCTGTTTTGTGCCCCCCAACATAAGGGAATTACTTTTTTTTATTTTATGTTTTAGAGAATAAAACGCCTTTGTGATTTTATTTTGCATCTTCTCTAATATGACAGCTATTTCTAGAAAATTGTAAAACAGCACAGAATTCATCTCCTGGGAAAATGATGAGATTCACAGTCCGGCCCTTAGTGCAGTGAGGATCTCTTGTGCTTTCAATGTGTAGCTGCAAGGAGATCCTGACTGTGTCCTCTCCTGCACTTCCCAGGGTACCTGAAGAGTGCAGGTAGCTGAGAAAGCCACCATGGTCTTTCTTCTCCAGATTGATGTAGACCAGCTCTGTAAGTGTCTCCCCATGGGTTCTGTGCTCCACCTGCCCACGTAGCTGGGCACTCATTGCAGCTTGGTACTGCTCTTGCTGCCACGGGGAAGCCCAGCAGGGACCAGGGCCAAAGACCCTGGCTGCCTCTGTGCTGGGGTGTGGGATTGAGGTGTTCATCTCTGCAGGGCTCTGTGCTGCTCCTGAGCCCCCCATCCTCCCTGATGCTCCACAGCCTGCTCACTTACTCCTGCAGCTCCACACTGCAGATTTTGCCCTGTTGAGCAGGAGCTGCTGGCCTGGCTCTCTCTTCCATTGATCCTCTTTTGTTTTTCATTTGCTGGGACTCCTTGCCTCTTCATCCAATTTTTCCAGGTAAGGTCTGAGCTGTTGACAAATGGAGGCAATTGTCTCTAAACAGGCACTTTTAGATGTTCCCCAAAGAGGTATTAATGTTTACTGTAAAATTTACTAATGTGATATATTTTGCATGACATGGAATTTTTATTTAGCAGAAGCATGCAGCAATGCACACCATAATATAGCAATCACAATAAATAATTTAATGATGATAAGAATGTGACTGCTATTATCAATCTCTGTGACCTGATGCTGGATATCTTCAGTCACAGGTACGAAGTATATAGGTTGAAGTCTGCACAAACTTTGTTGTTTTCAAAGACTGTTTTGTTAGACGTTCAGTTGTATATTTTATGCTGGGCTGAGCCATATACAAACTTTGCCCTGCACACACCAGGTTGGTCACACTAGAAGGACACTGCTCTCTACTCATTATCTCAGGAAAGGCAGTTTATAGAAAGTGGTGACTCATTGGAACAGTCAAATATCCAAAACAAAGGTGACCCTCCAGTTCCCCCTTGTTTTGATGTAAGTTCACCCTGCTTTATAATTGGTGATCGTTCTTGACATTCTTTATTTTGCACATAAAAATTATTTTGAGCCCATCACTGAGCAAAAGTATAATTGCTAGGAAGCTGGGGAAGTATTTTAGTCTTTTGCTTATGTTTAACTGTCCCAGTCCCACCTACAAAAAAAAATAATTGTTAGTTTGATATAGATTTGGCAGATCTTTAATAAATAGCAGTGCAGAATACATTCTTCCTTTCTCTTTCTAAGAAAATTTTCTTTTTTATGTGTCTTGGATTTTTCTTCCATTTTAGTTTTGGGTTATGTGTGCTATACTCAATGTGTACGTTTTGCTGTTGCAGCAGTTACAGACGGTGAAGTAGCGAGGAATTAATGAATTATAGATGACTGTTACATCCAAGAATCTTAGATGAATAACAGTATTATTGGATAAAATTCAAGTCAGAAACATATTCTAATAAATGAACTAAAGTCTTGTATCTGCCAAAAATGTGAAATGCCATCGAAATACCAACTGAAATAATGTTAAGGAATCAGTCTACAAGAAAGTTTGTAAAAAGGAAGGTGCACTAACTAGAGGGAAGGTGTTTTGCAGCAGCTATTTTGTCCATTACTTTTGAATGACTGTAATTAGTATAGTTACATAATTGTTATTCCTGTGTTTCTCAGCCTGACACGAGGCTGTTCACTGCCCTAGAAGTATACAGTACCCATGGCTCCAGTGTAAGGCCTATTCTCACATATATTCTCACAAAGTAATAACTCTTTTGAGATATGCATTACAGAGCCCACTGAGTTTAGGATTGTTTGTGTTTGTTTTAGTCAAATCCTAGCCATGAAAAATTAGTAATTAGATGTAGGTTACTACTGTGAATTTTAGCTGCACAGTTTGTGCAGGATTAAAAAAATGAGCAAGTTGTAATGGGCTGCTGATTGTGTGGGAGCATGAGAAGGGGGAAGTGTTTGAATGAAACTGTGGCTCAAATAATAGGACATAATAGGTGTGACCTATTATTAGTGATTTCTGAGTAAAATTGCAAATAATAATATACTAACATGAAAACAAAGACAGATTTACTAAGTGATTTCTTTCCCACTGGACATTCATAGGAAAAACTATAATAAAATCTGAAAATGTTATATGTTCCTTTTATTTATTAATCTCTACAAATTTAGCTGTGATGTTGAAAGAAGCAGAATAGAATTTAAAAATTAAAACCAACGATATTTATAGGGAAATTAGAAAAATCTCAAAACAATGTGTATTATACAACCACACATAGGACAGTCCCTGGGGAACTAGGTAGACTGAAATGAATGAAGGAATAAATGAATGAATTAATTAAAACTTTTCTGGATTCTGTTACTGCTGGTCTGATCCCATATTTGATACTTTCTTGAATTTTTAATGTTTTGTGTGGGAGGACTTGCCTTAAGGCTGGTTCACTCACCAAAGTGGCAACATGGTGTGTAAAATGACCTCTTGCCCATGGCTGGTTGCAGGAACAACAGCACTTTGAAATTATGCTTCTGGGGAAGTTATAATGGTTTTTCAGAGGATTTGTAGAAGCAACTTGTACTTAGCTTCTTGGCCTGACCATCCTCAGGTGGTATCATCCATTTTATTTTAAACCGGCCTGCTGGAAGCCCACACATATGTCATTTACTCAGTTTTTGTTCTACTACCCAGCTTATCTGGGAGCTCTTTGCAGAAGCTAAGCTGGGTGAATTTTTTCCATGTTATAGCCTGTGTTTGTATAGCTGAGAAATGACTCACACCTCTCAGCTGCACCAGCTGTTAGCTGGCTGTAAAAGCTTAAATGTACCTTGCTGCATTGGAATCTTAACATGTGCAAATCCATGACTGCAGTTTGTCAAGAGTTCTGTGCAATAATGGCAGCAGAGACAGCTTGTTCCAAAATGCCCTCTTGACTGTAGCCTGTCTTCCAACATAGAGCTGCCTTCTCTGCTTCTCCCATTCCTGGGCATCTTGAAAGTTGGTCAAATATTGTATCTGAACTGTCCTATGTGAGCATTTTGCAACTTCCTTCTGCATCACCAATTTCCTGGTGGAGGTTTCGAACTCTTGGGGCATTTTCATTGTCATTATCATAAAATAATTGGCAGACCCTAGATGAAACTATTTATGTCTGCTTGGTGCTTGAAGCATAACCCTGTGCTAAACAGTCTGGCTGCATGCACATTTTAAAATTATCAGTAATTTTTACATTGTTTTTGAGAGAGAGGCAAGTCACCTTGGTAGAAGATTGAATACCATGAGAATCAGAGTACATGTCTCTGCAGTCAGAATAGTCTGATTGGCATTTTCCCAAATCGCATCTCAGAAGTTTTTTCCTTTTCATATTTAAAACATTGTAGTAGATAAAACATTGAAACAAGTATGATAAAAACGTTAAATTGGCTGATTACTTAAATGTTGTATAGAATATTATTTTGAATGTTCATTTTTAAACTGGGGTGCTGTTTCTATTTTTTATAGGGAACAAAAAATTCCCGACAAATTTTCAAGTGTCTTCAACAGCATTAGTGAAATCTATACTGGAAAGCAAGGTCTCTCTCTTTTTTATATACACACATTTTATTTTTGGTGAGTAAAACTGCTACAGACGTACAAGAAAAAGAACCACCTAAAAAAAACATTTGAAAAGAGTAAGTACAAAGATTAATTTTTAATTCCTTATTACATGCAAATTCAAACAATGGTTTTTGAAAAGTGTAGCTGTATATGTCAACTCAAGTACTATTCCCATGCAGAATGGCCATTGAAACTGTTGTTATTTTATAGGCAAAATAACTGTGAACAACTGGTGGTGGCTGGTTTGTTTGGAAAAAAAGTTTTGTGCTACCTGTATTTAAAACACAGATCTCAATACAAAACTAGACCCTGACATTAGTGTCTTTCAGAGCTTTAGTTTTTTCTTTTTCTTTCTCTCCCTCCCCTACCCCCCGCCAAACTGGGAAATTTTATGAACTTTAAATTATTATTAAGATGCTGTTGTATTTTTAAATTTTTTTCTGAAGGTCTGTACAATGCTGTGTTAAGTGATTACACGGGATTTTACTTGAATGAATCATAAGTTTTATATTTAATTCTAACCATGGTTATTTTTTTTGTTGAGATGTTAAATACTGAAACCCTAATTTATAGCACTTAATCTCATTTTTATAACACTAATTTTTAAAAATCCACCATGAAATAAAATAAGTAGTTAATTTGCTTCTGCAGTTTCATTTTGAAAAACTATTTTCAAGCCAGAATCCCTGTCTGCACTAAATAGATATAGTAGTAATTTATTCCAGGATGTGTTAATGAAAATAAATGTAAAAGACCTTCTCACAACGTCTTTTCAACCTTGGAATAAGTTAAATAAAGTCCCTCAGCTGATCATAAACCATAAAGTTGTGTAGATTTGGTGATATATGTTCTGTCAATGAGTCAGACTCCTCAGCAATGAAATAATTATCTCAATCAATAAAGTAAATTAGAAATTAAAGACAGATTGTAAGAGGAAGATGCTGGGTAGGACAGTGAATTGGTTGTTGGTATTTCACTTGTTTGATCTTATTTTATAAAAAACCTTCAAAATACTAAAAATAAAAAGGCCGAGATTAACTTCTGTTGAACAAATTTTATTTCTAATCTTAAATAAATAGTCATGGTCAGTCAAACCAGAAAGGTCATACTCAGAAGACCTCTTGAAGTTTGATGGGACTTAATGTTCTGATTCTGAAATGCTACAGCCAGCACTGGCAGACTTCGCAAGCTCCTCACAAACTTCAAGTGCTGTCGTGTGTCAGGTATGCCAGAGGTGAGGAGCCTATGCTAGAGGAGTCATAGGGATTGGTGTGGGGATTTTTGCTGCTTAATAGCTGATCATCAGAATTAAGGAGCCTAGAAAAGGAAAAAAAAAGCTTTTGAGTAATTTGCACCCACTGTAGCAACAGCAGATGAAGAATGAAGAGCTGCATTTCAGTCTGCAGCAAGCTGGACCACCAGTTGCAAGGTTTACATAATTGTGTTTAAAGTTGGTGATTGTGTGGAAAAAGCTGTGCAGTTTGGGGGCAGTAGGATATTTACAATGATTTGACCATTTGCTAAGCAAATTAGACACAAACACATGGGAAGTATCAAAGGCACAGGAATAATGTCCCTTACTAGAGGGAATAAAAAATGCTCAGTTGGCTCCTCTTACATCCAGCCAAAGAGTACAAGATGTATGAGATCCCCCAGGACTACATAAGGACAGAAATGCTCTCCTTAGAGAACCATATAACCTGACAGCTTAGAGACAAATAGGATTTGCTAGGGGATGTAAAGGAAAAAACCAATTTTCTATGGGTCAGTCATAAATTTGGGGATTTTATGGAAGGGGATTTTGGTGTGTGTAGTCTATTATGGGAGGCTTAGAGGAAAGGGCAAAGGGTTGGAAGATGAGGGATCCAGGTGCTTTGGGATGAACAGGCATGGAAGAAGAGGGGACAGGGCAAGGGCTAAACAGGTCTGGTCATGTTTGAACAGCTTGCTGCTTGGTAAACTTGTGTGACAGCTCTTGTGCTTGAACCGTTTGTCCTATGTTCTCATTTAATCCTAATTCTGTGTTCTGTGACTTTCTCAAAGGGAGCAGTGAAGGGGGAAGAGCTGATCTCTGCTCTCTAGTGACAAGCATCAGGACACAAAGAAACAAAACCAAGTTGTGTCAGGGAATGTTCAGACTGGAGATTAAGAAAAAGATCTACTCTGAAAGGGTGGTTGGTCACTGAACAGGCTTGCCAGGGAAGTGGTCATGGCGCTGAAGTTGCCAGAATTCAGTGAGTGTCTGGCTGATGTTTTTGGTCATATTGCTTATTGTTAGGTGGTCCTGCAAGGAGCAGGGACTTGTACCAATGATTCTGTATGTATCCCTTCCAACTTGTGCTATTCTATGAATTTATGACTCTAAATAATAAATAATTCAAAATAATTTAAGAAAATTACAAAGATTACCTTGCAAGTTAATGCTAAACTATTATAATAAGAAAAGATTTCAAAACTGGCTCTGATGACTTATTATGAAAATGTTTTCATCATAACCTACCCTTATAAATTAGAAATTTTCAGGCTGAGGCTCCCACTCTATCCTGTGGCGAAAGCAGCACATTGGGAGTGATCCATTCCATCCTAAAATTAATCTCCATCTTGAGGTGTGTTTCTCTCTAGAAGACAGTGGAGTCTGGATGACTGATATTAGGAAATTAATCTCACTCAACTAAAAGTAGGTAAAATGAATCCCATCTAAATGACAGCTTGAAGCTAATTTAGGACAGGACAGGAAATGTTAACATTTAAATGGAAAATGGGCTTGATGTCCACATCATAGAGAAAAAAATCTTACCAGGACATTGACATTAAATGAAGAATTTCAAAGGCAGATTGTGTTTACTTTATCATTTCAGATGAGTTCACAACTGTGCAGTTGAAACAAATCTTTTGATTGTCCCCACTTTCTGTGCCTTGGAGTAGTTTCTGTGCTTTACTGGGGAGCAGCATTTCTTTCCTCATGGGGCTGAACCAGAAGATGCAGTCCAATTTGGACTGCAGACTAGAGTTAGTCTAGAGTAAGTCCCTTTAATGCATATGTGTGTGTTCCCAGTCCTCAGCTTCAGCTACTTTGTTTTATCAAGCACCACTTGGTTTACTTTATAAATGTAGTGCAATAAAGATGCATTAATGTTAAATAATGTCTCTTCAACTCAGCCTGAAAGCAGGGGGTTGGCACAAGTTGTAGAGATGCAAAAACATCCGTGAGGCTGCCTTCACGTTTTTTATGGTGGACTTATATTGATAGCAAAAGTGACAAGACACTGTAACAGTACAAAAGGAAAATCCATCAAAATGTTTACTTCAGCTGTCTCATACATTACTCATGCCTAAGACACAAGACATAGAAATGCGTCCATCTGCTTTGTCTCTTTGTTCCACTAACATAAAATTTACTATATGGCAACAGAGCCTTACATCATTATAAATGAGCTGTTTTGTTCAAAACAGATTTTAAAGACCTAAAATTTTCACTCTACAACACTACACTTAGGAAGTTAATTTACTTCTCATAAAACATAAGATTAAAGATCAAGATTACTGTTAAAAATTGTTTAATTGACAAATCTATACTCCATACTTAATATTTAATGCCAGTTTCTAATATATTCCTCAATCAACATTTGGAAGTTTTGGGAAAAGTATTCGCTATTCATATTTTTGAATACAATTGAAAGGATTAGATGAAATGAAACATAAACATATTTTAAAGTGACTGTAAAAACCTCATACATTTAGAAACAGAGGGTGTTTTCCTACATATTTGCCCAAGTATTTAAGCATTGATTTTCTACATGTTAATATATGCCTCAGGACGACTCCTGGAGCATACACCCAGCTCAGTCTGTCTCTGACTTCTGCTCCTAACCACATTTCAGAAGCTTTTTCAAGCTGCAAGTTAATATCCTGTAAGGAATGACATTGTTATGCAGCTGTTTTGGGTAAATGAAGATTTTTTCAGTGGCAGTGGTATGCAAGATGAAGCTGCTTGGCTGAAATATGCATTTCCAAATTTTAGCAACGTTGTCATAGAAAATGGCTCTGGCTCTTCTATAGAATATATTTAATTGTGACTCAAATCATCTCTATATTCTGCCTTTCTTCTCGTGTGTCTTATATTCTGTTAGAGGTAACTATGCCCACAGGGGTCTGGGCTTGGGGAATTCCTCGTGTATCAACAAGGCTGTTGCAGCTCTGTCTCTCCAGGCTGAAGTGAGGCAAACACCCCTCCCCTGCCTAAACTGTGCCTGTGACCGGGCACACAGACTGAAACAGAGAACAATGCTTTTATCTGCACCCTCACAAACATGGCACTCAAATAAACATGCACCCATGTTAGATGAGTTTGTTAGAGGAGCTTTTCAATTCCATCTGAGGAAGACTGGAGTTTGCCAGCTGCAACCTGCGCACGCATGCACATCATGACTCTCAGGTAGCTGGCGTTGCACACAGCTGAACCAGTGGCTGGTACCTGCACCCTAATGTCCAGGAGCCGTTCTCCCCTAGACCCTCAAATCTCTCAGAGTCCTGATCCAACTTTTGAAAGCACTTTGATGGTACTCGAAACTCTCCCTGTACTTCTCTCTGTCCGACTGGGCATTAGCTAGTGTTCACACAGACCTACAGAGGAAAGAGGGTACAGTGTCACTGTATGAGGACACTGCCAGCCTTCTTTTCTCTAGGCTGAGCAAGCCAAGAGACCCCAGACACTCCTCTTAAGTCTTGTCCTTGAGACCTCCTTGTCTCTGCTGCCCTGGACACACACTAAAATTTTGATGTCCTTCTTATATTGATGAACCCAAAACTGCAGATATCCTTCATGGGTTTGGGACTGCGTTTAAGGTACGGCTGCAATTTCTTGCATCATAAACAGACCTTCCTGAATGGTGAAGATGTTTCCTAGACTTCCATTCCCACTCTAACTGCAGAACTACTGTTACTGTAAGGGTTTCTTGCATGTTGCTGAAATCAGTCTGTTCAGAAAAATGCATTGTAGTACCTTAATTTTCTTCCATAGCAGCTTTGTCTGGTTTGGAATATGCTTGCTTAGTGAGGGAATTTGAGTGTTTCCCACATATGCTCATATATTATATCTTGTTCAGACTATGTACTTATCTAAAAACAATATATAACACCATTAAATACAAGTTATGATAAAAGATGGATTATCTCAAAGTTAGAACCTTTTTTCTGTTATTTCAACAATACACCACCTCTCCTCTTTTGTTATCTGCAGCTCTCAAATATGAAACTGCTACTACTGTCCACAAAAAAAGGAAAGCTATGACTTTGCAAAATGCAGAGGAGTGCTCTGGGAGTGACTATTAAATGCCTTGAATGATAGGAGAAAAGTCACATATTTGATATTTGTCT
Organism: Melospiza melodia melodia; assembly: GCF_035770615.1. NCBI lineage: Eukaryota > Metazoa > Chordata > Aves > Passeriformes > Passerellidae > Melospiza > Melospiza melodia. The sequence goes on from NC_086194.1 coordinate 100,370,700, forward strand.
GTGTAGTTAGGCAGAGAACTATTGTGGAACTGCAAAGTTCCTGTTGCATGGGTGACTGTATAGGGGGGGAATGATGTGCAAAAAAATAGCTAGGAAATCTAAAACATCTGTAGAACCCATTAATTGCAGATCACATAACATGAATGGACATCCCAGAGGAACTGGTACACTCAGCACACGTGATAGAATTATTAGAATATTTTAAACTGAGTTTAGTTAGTGATTATAGCTTTAATAAAGTTTTACATTATAAATAATCTGCACATTATATCTTTGAATGTTTCATCTACTGCCTCCCTTTTTTTTTAATCATGTATATTAACCATTTTGACCTTTTTTATTCCTCCTTATGTTGAAGTGTTTCTGAAAATGCCTCACTTCAGAAGCCTAATGGTGATGCTGGTTACATTCCTTCCAGTGACATAACACACAGAACATGCAGGATACAAGCACTTTTGAGCTATATACAATCTCAACAAAATGACTGGATTTTTCATCTGTGGTCAAAATGACCTAATTAAACATGTTAGCAGTCACAGGGGGTTTGAATGGCTACTAAAACAGCTTTATGCTCATTTCCAGTAATTTCGTTGGAATAATTATTTGTCTGATCAGTGGAATGGACCCATGGAGAGAAAGTAAATGTCAAGTGTTGTTCTACTTTTTCCATATATTTCCACAGTTAAAGTATGCGGAATTTTAAAAACATCTTTGGCTTTATCATAATAAGCAGGCAGATGGCAGCTGGTCCATGTTAACTTGGGAGGGGAGCAGCAGGGGTCAGATTTAAGTGACTAAAATCTTCCTTTCTGAGTAAAAATAAAAACGGGAAGGGAGGGAGGGAAGGGAGGGAGGGAGGGAGGGAGGGAGGGAGGGAGGGAGGGAGGGAGGGAGGAAGGAAGGAAGGAAGGAAGGAAGGAAGGAAGGAAGGAAGGAAGGAAGGAAGGAAGGAAGGAAGGAAGGAAGGAAGGAAGGAAGGAAGGAAGGAAGGAAGGAAGGAAGGAAGGAAGGAAGGAAGGAAGGAAGGAAGGAAGGAAGGAAGGAAGGAAGGAAGGAAGGAAGGAAGGAAGGAAGGAAGGAAGGAAGGAAGGAAGGAAGGAAGGAAGGAAGGAAGGAAGGAAGGAAGGAAGGAAGGAAGGAAGGAAGGAAGGAAGGAAGGAAGGAAGGAAGGAAGGAAGGAAGGAAGGAAGGAAGGAAGGGCTAGCTATAATTTTAAAACAGGCTTTTGCACTGATGCTAATGCTTGTTTTCTGGCAATGGCAAATTTAAAAATAAACAGGGGAGATACTTGTACTATGCGAAACATTACATTAACTTTGGCATTGTTCCTGTCAGATTTTCTAAAGAATTGTATATCAGAGTGGAAAAGACAGATTTTTTGATTGCAGTTTCAAACAAAAGTTTAGAAAAAAGTTTCACATAGAAGTTCACTAAGAGCACGTTCATAAAAGTAATCATTTTATATCAGGGAAAGAGAAACAGTTGCACACTTCTTTTTGTTCTCTCACTATTGATACTTTTCTCTTGAGCAGTAGGAGATATCTCTTTTTCTTTCCTGGATGACTTCTGAGTTTCTACTACATATTGGTTGCACCTTGCTTTTACAGACATGATTGTCTTTCCTGGGGAGCTTAGTCATAGCAGCTGAACCTGAACTAGGGGAATCTATGGACTTGTAGAGTTCAGTTACAATTATTGCTGAAATTTGTATGGGACAAGCCCTTTCTAATGTAGAGTGTATGACCTGTTAATTTACTAATGGTGCCAAATCTCTCATTCATAGTACTTGTTGTACTCTGTTTCATCCATTAATGATACAGAAGCTTTTTACAGTAGTCAGAGCAAAGTTTACACTGCGCTTATTTACATATGTGTGTGTGTGTGTGAGTACCTGTGTTTCTGACAAACTCTTTTTCAGTCTTAGTTTTTTCCTTGCTTTGTTTATAGTTCTGCTATCAACAGCGTATTTACACTTCTCTTGGTAATTGTTATGATCATTTCAGGACTGAGATGCACAAATGTGCTTTTTTCTAAGTGAAGGAGTGGGACACATCATCACTTTGGGTTTTATTTAATTTTTTTCCAATGTTGTATTTAAGTAACAAACATGTCTTGTTACATAGTACAATACAGCAATAACCTGGAATTTTCTTTATGCCTGATATGAGGTAGCTATTGAAAGTATAACTGTGATAAAAACCAATTTTTTTTTCTCCAAACCTCTTTGTAATCTTTGTATCAGCTAATATTTTCTTGCCTTGGCTTGCTGGTGTTCCCAGTGTGAAAATCTTCCACAAATGGAACCAGGCATTCCACTGCCACTCAGTTTGATAGAACAAAGTGATCATCTCATGACAGCAGTCATCCCTGGAAAAATGAAGCCAACAGACATGGCTCCTTGGCTGGTACAACCTTGCAATTTCATCTCTTGTCAAGAGCTTACTGCGCTGTGTCAGCTTTAGATTTGGACCTTAATAAAGTACAGAAACAGATATTCTCTCTACAGCTGCTGTCATTTAATTCCTGAAATGGCAGCAAATGTCCTGAATTTCATGTCCTTATTGAGGGGATTGCATGTTAAGAAAGCTACTAAAGTTTCATAAAATGAAAACCTTGGCTTTGTCAGTTGCCCACAAGTGTAATTCATGTAGGCTTTTTCATCTTTCTTTCTAAATGTGGAAAGGTCACTGAAATTAACCATTTTGATGTGAAATGCTGCTTTTTAATCTATCAACATCTAGGGAAGGCTGAATGCCACTTTTCATATTTCACAAGGCACAACATAGCTGTCATATCTTTTGCAGGCACATACTTTCCTTACTTTTTACAAAAATGATCAGAATATCTTGGAAGGAGTTTAGTGACTTTCATTTTGCTTTTTTGTGTATGTGTTTTTAATATGATATAATTTGACTTACTATTGAATCTTGAATCTCTTTCATGATTGTCCTTGGAAAACCATGCCCCATATAGGAACTCATTGTCCTTGAAAAACCATGCCCTATATAGGCCATGCATATGGATTGCTTTGGCTTTGGTGACTCTGGATGGGAAACTGAATAAAAAATTCAACTTCATGAATGATTCATCCACTTGAAATATGTGAGCCTTCTTTCACAAGACAGGAAAGAGTCAAGGCAAGATGGCAGGCAAAAAAGCTAGAGACTATACTCTGTTCCTCTTAATTTGGAGGGATAAGTGTGCACTTACTCAGTGAAGTGTTGATGAGGCTGTGGATGGCAATTAGGAGAACTAGATGATGATGATGATGATGATGTAGACAGTTTTTGAAGAACTTTGCAGGGGAAGAGCTGCATTAACATGAAAAAGCCTGCATGAAGTTAGAGCAAGAGGCATTTGCTGACTCTAGAAAACTCAATGCTTGTGTCTGTGGATGCTTAGGATGCTAAAAGGTAACTTTTAATATGTATTCTAATAGGATTATTTATCTCTTAAATGAACACTATAATTTTTACAAAAGAGTGTTTTTTAGAGGATAGGTGAAGGTTTTCTGTTTTTTTAGTTGGATGCAGTTGGTGGCTTTTGTGACTTTTAGGATGGTGATTTTGCATGAGTAGGTAGAAGAATGTTTTTGTGAGTGAAAGCTTTAAGGTAAGCCTGCAAATGGTATGAAAGGACTGTCTAATGTACAAATAGTAAAAAGATATTTGTCCCATTTGAGATTTTAATTTCCCAAGAATTTCATAGAAACACCAGAAAAGTACAGCGCATATGGATAATCATATTCTGTGTATCCAGGAAGGCTCACCTGAAAAGACTCTTTCTCTCAGAAAGGTACCTGGTTTCTAACAATTCTAGTAATCTGCAGAACTCAAAAGCTTTGTGCATGTATCTGACTGGAAATTACTTCATTTGGTATATTTGATGTCAAAAAAGGTTTTGCCAGGGAGAAGCTTCTGTTAACTTCTGTCTTTGAAGTAAATTCACATACATCTGCTTGTTAGATGAATCTCCTTATACACTGTTCGCTCTTTTGTCACCTTCTACCAAAGTTGCAAAAGAGAAGAGAAGAAAAAAGAGAAGAAAAGAATCGACAACTGATTTGTAAATGCAGTTGCAAATCATCCTGGGTTTCCTTCACATGTACATACATGCAGAAACTGGCATATAATGAAAAGATATTTCTTAAAGATGCATAGTCATTCTCAGTTTTTGTTCCTCTACTGACAAGCAATGATTTATTATTCTCCCAGACTTGTTTTTAACTCTTTTTTTTCTACTTGACTAACAGCCTTGCAGTAATATAAATATTGCAAGACTGCTTCATAACTACCAAGCTTTTGAATGAACAGATTTTGACAAGAGCTCTTTAATTTCTGAGGACTAAATGGAAGACTGGTAATCTTAAATCAAATTTTATTCTAGTGGTTCCCAAGGAAGTTTGAACATGAAAACCTTTGTCTATCTGCTTAGAGTGAATAAGAAAACTAGGCAAAGTGTCCTAATATTCCAAAGCAGTGGAATACCAAAGGTGGCGCATTAATATCAGAGGATTGTGTAGATGCCCTTCGCAGATATTTTGACATGAGTAGAGCCTTGGGGTTTTTTGTTTGTTTCCTTCTGTCTTGTGGCATACTATTTTAAAATTTCTAGTGGCAGGAGGTAACTAAATGTTTAATCTTGGTATTCTCACTAAGGACTTTGTTTTTTACTGTTGTAAAAGCCATTGACACATAAAGATACAGCTTGTGATATGGAAACAGGAATGTTCCTTCCATTGGCAGAAGAAAGGTGTATTTTCACAGGAAAGTTTTTTTCAGTAATATTGCTGTAGTTCTTTAATAGCTCAGACATGAACCATAGTCAATAAGATTATAATGTTTAGATCTCCATATATCGTGAAAACACCGAAATTTAAAAATAATTTATTTTAGGAAAATATAAGGGATCGTGTATTGCACAGTAGTATCCCTGAAGTGTGAGGAATATTAAGTACAATTTCACAGATGACATTTAGTTCTTTGCTTACATGGATTATTCTAAGACTGACATAGTTAAAGAAATTTCTGTTCTTTCCTTTCCCACATCCTCCTGTTTTTCTCTGCACTACACTGGAGACAATATCCTTTCAATATTTTTGGTTTTCCTATCTTTAACCTTTGTCTACCAGTTCTCAGCTTCATTTCTCTGAAATAAACTGATTTGAAGTAAAACCATACTATAACAGAGCCCTCTGTCAAGTGAATGGTGAAAAAGATATGATGGAACAGCCACCACCAGTGCTGTGGAGAGATATCCAGGGTGGTAATAGCTAAACACAGATTTGCTGTAACCACAGCCCAGGCAACCATGCCCTTGGGCAGGATTATCCATTTAGTTTAAAGTGGCTGGAAGGTAGCTTTCCGGAGATACTTCAGCAGCATTACTCTTGCTGTGAGGAACGTTGCTCCCCAGTGGCATCATCGGCTTCCTAAATGTCAGTGCAGTGTTTGACTGCTGCCTGTACTTTGATTCTCTACAGCATTACTCTAAAAAAGCTAAAGGTTACTGTTCTACTGGTGGAAAGTGTGGGAATGATTTGCAAGAGCAAAGCTGAAATCATAAAAGGAAGGAACTCAATAGATCAGGGCATGCCCTAAGACATTCTGGTATAAAATTAATCAAAAAAGCCATTCCAGCCTCTGCTCCCTTTCTCCACCATCTTAGATGTTGGGAAAAATAGAGGAAACAATAAAGAAGCCATTTCTGTAGGAGACAGATGGAATCTTAATTGTTTTCAAGATACAATTAAACATTCTTATAGCAGGATATCACTTTCTGCAACTCTGCCAAGTCTTATAGTTAAATTACTGAATATTAGGTTTGTGTAGATAGATAAAGATTTTGGAGTGTGTGTGAGTGTTTGTTTATTAGAATGAATCCTTTAGGCTATTGCACAGGAAATGCAAGCCCTTTGTATCTGATCAACTAGCTATTTATGGAACTGAACAGCAAACTTTATAGCAAAAATTTGCTGAGGCACTGAAAACTGTTTTAACAGTAATTTTAGTGCATGCATGTCTGATTATGGAACAAGCAACCATACGGAATAATAGCTGTAGGGGTCTGCAAGAGAAATGGTGATACATATCTGAAGTTTTCTTTTAAGCTTTTCAGCTCATTTAAGCTGTAATTCCTTGAGGAATCGAGAACTAGAGCAGGGATGTCTGGTATAGAACTGAGGCAAAGCTGCTGGAGGCCTCAGGGAAGAACAGTTGTTCCTTGTGAAAGGTAGTTAAGTATCAATATTGAATATTCAAATTTCAATATTAGATGAATAGAAAGAAGTTGGCTTCCTTGCCTCTGGTCATCTGTGTCAGTAGCAGTTAAGATATTATACTAACTTGAACTAATATATCCATAAATATTGCCTTAAAAGGGCTACTAGAGAGCAATTTTTAAACCACCAATTTTTAAATTATTGAAAGAAGAAAAAAATAAATCCTTTAACTACTTGAGTTTAGAGCAATTTAATTGGCAGCTTCAAACATGAGGCATTTTCTGTACATACTCCTGCAATTAAATACTAAAAGAGATAAAATAGCAATATTCTTTTGACTGCTCCATTATCATCCACTGATTTAATTTGTAGCAAATCTTTATAGCATACAAAAGTACTACATCACCTTTCATTCTGTAGATGTATAAATGGACGTGGACTGTCAGGCCTTGGGATCACCAATACAAGAAATTATGTATAATCAACAATTTTTTATTCCAAATTATCTCTTCTACTGAGGATTTAGGTGTTATTTTTTTCAGATAGTGTGTGCAGATTGTCTGTCCAACTGTTTCCTTCCACCAAGTCCCCCCACATACTTTAATGAATACTTAATAAGGCAAATCATCCTGTGTCTGACAGGCTATGTGTGCTTTGGTAATCTGTGCGAGCCAGTTCCATGTTTCTCTTCTTTTGCTCATTTACTATTTTGTCTCAGTGGCTGAACAGAACCCTCTTCTATCACTGCAGCTTATATATAGCAAATTGCTTTGACAATCTGACTAATGCTCAGGTACAACAAACATGAAGATAAACATCTCCTGCAAGAGAATCTCCATCAGCAGCTATTGTGCAGGGATGTGGGCTAAGCAACAGCTGATTTCTCTGTTACCCAGCACTCTGCACCTGCAGAATCATGCTTGTGACAGCCAATGTCACCCTGTGACTTTTAATGCCATGGTAAAATCAGAGGCAAGACCATTTAGACTAACCAATATCTGATTATCACAGTCTTCGCATATTTTAAGTTGGTTTCACCCTTTCCTTTCCTTTTGAATTGTAGGCTTCCTAGAAAAATCTTTGCAGCAGAAACAGTACCAATACCAGACTGACCGCTAAAGAAGAAATGTAGTGTTTGATTTCTCCCAACATCTGACATTCTGTGCAAATGCCAGTGTGTCTGTTTGAGTTCACTTCAGGATGTACATTCTCTTTCCCCCTTCCCCCACAGAATATGCAGGATGATATTTAAGAAAGCATAGTGCTGATATTAAATGAAGTATAGGTGATTAAGAGCAAACAGAATGTCAAGAAAAGGTTATGAGTTAAAATGTTCCTCATTGTAATTCCAAATCTTTTCAGTGAACTCATCCACCATCTAATAAAAGCAGCTTATGGCATAAAACTTGATTTCTGAAAATCTTTGTGCCAGATCTTTCCTGAAAACAATAAAAATATTTATTCTTGGTTTTTTTTTAAAATAAATTAATAACATTTTGCCCTGGATCTTGAACATCAGCATCAGTCAGAGCAATGCGTGTCATCGCTCTGCTGAAGCAATGCTTCAGCTTCTGTCACCAGGCTGAAAATCTCTACTAGAGTCATAGAATATCTTGGATTGGAAGAGACTCATAAGGATTTTTGAATTCAACTTGTGGCCCTGCACAGGTCATCCCCAAGAGTCACACCATGTCCCTAAGAGCATTGTCCAAATTCTTCTTGAACTCCGTCAGGCTTGGTGCTGTGACCACTTCCCTGGTGAGCCTGTTCTAGTGCCCAACCACCCTCTGGGAGAATACTGTTTTTTCCTAATGCTCATCTTAAATTTGCCGTAACACAGCTTCATGCTGCTCCCTCAGGTCCTGTCACTGGTCACCACAGAGAAGAGACCAGTGCCTGCCCCTCCTCATCACCTCATGAGGAAGTTGTAAATGTAACGAGGTCTCCCTTCAGCCTCCTGTTCTCCAGGCTGAACAGACCGTGTGCTCTCAGACACTCCTCATGCTGCTTCCCCTCAAGGTCCTTCATCATCTTTGCTGCCCTCCTTCAGCTCCTCTCTAATAGCTTAATGTAATTTTTATATTGTAGCACCCAAAACTGCCCCCAGCACTTGACATGGGGCCGCCCCAGCTCAGAGCAGAGCAGGACAATCCCCTCCCTTGCCGGACTGTGATGCTGTGCCTGATGCACCCCAGGACAAAGCTGGCTCTCCTGGCTGCCAGGGCGCTGCTGGCTCATGTTCAACCTGACATTGACCAGGATTGTCCAGGTCCCTCTGCGGTGCTGCTCTCCAGCTTCTTGTTCTGTTGTCCATATATTCAGGGTTGCCCCATTCCAGGTACAGAATCTGGCACTTTGTTAAACTTCATATGCTTGGTGATTGTATATCTCTCTAATTTATGGAGGTCTCTCTGCAGGGCTTCACTGCCTGCAAGGGAGTCAACAGCTCTGCCCAAATTTGTATTGTTGGCAAACTTTGCATTGTGACCAATTATTGTGTTTACCTTCAGATGTTTTTCAATAATAATCTTCACCCCAGTCTTACCAAGCACCAAAGTGAGACTGACACAGGCTTTTATTTTCCAGAGTCAGCTTTCTTGCTTCTCTTGAAAACTGGGGCATTTGCTTCCAGTCAACTAGGAACCTGTCTGTATTCCTAAGCCCATTGAAAAATCACGTGACAACCTGGAACAATCCTTCCAGAAGTTACAAAGGCAATATGTAGAATGTAACCATTATTTCTGAAGAGATTGTCTCTCAGATTTTATTTTTCATTTTGTTTGAGTTTTTTTGTTGTTTTTTTCTCTTAAGATCAGTTTTTCATAATTTAGCTCTCAGGATTTTCTTGCCATACAATCAACTTCATACCTATGCAAGTATGAGGAAAATGGGGTGATCTCCTGGTGGGAGTGTGGGACAGTGAGGGGACAGAACTAACACTTTACACAGCAGCTGCCTGCCAGATTGGTTTAATTGTCCTGTGAGACAACACCTCCATGTAGAGCCTTTCTCCTGACCTTTTTTGATGACAGTAACTTTCAGCATAAATTTCCTTTGATTAATCCACAAATTCTGTTTGATTTTTTTTTCTCTCAATGTTTTGGTATTGCTGTACTCATAAGTTGTTAATTTAATGTGGATCAATCACCTGAGTTATCTGGGTTAATACATGAAGACCTTTCCTCAACAGTCAAATGTAAGAATTTACATCTCCTGAAGTTAATCAGAATACTAAGCAGAAGAATAGCAGCATTTTTTTTTATTTTCTTCTCTAGCTAACTTGAGTTTTAAAATTTAAAGATATCCTTTTAGCAGTGGTACTGTATCTTGTCCACCTCACTTTTAGGAATTCAAACTGATGAGGCTAATATCCTGGCAGAAAAAAAACCCCAACACATGAAACTGCAGAATAATACTGTGGAAAATTGAGAATTTTAATAAACCATATTTGGAGACTAAAAAGAAACCTATTCCTACTTATTGCCAGAAAAGAATAATAGATTCAAAGATAGCATAGAGAGGGAATGTAATTACCTGATGATCCTACATTGAAGCCTATCATAAAGTGGAAGTTGATGACATGGAAATAACAGGATATACAGGCTTAGAGATTGTGATGAACTCCTCTGCCATGTTCACAGACATAAATTGCCATGTGTTATACTGCTGACATTAGAGCGCCTATTATTCTGTTTGCTGCTCTACAAATGGTCCTTTTATAACATATTTGAAAGGGACCGTCCAGGGAAGTGCTTAAGTCACCATCCCTGGATGTGTAAAAGATGTGTAGATAAATGAGAGTCATAGTTTAGTGTTACACTTGGCAATATGAGGTTTTTGGTTGGACTTGACCATATTAGAAGTTCCTTCCAACCTAAATAATTCTATGATCTGCGACAGCTTTGCTGGGTCTGCTCTCAGAGCAGTGAATCTCTTATATATTTGTATAACTTTGGCATGTGTTACACTCTAAATTAAAAGGCAAAGATCCTTATACATCTAGGAAGTAATCAATATTTAAGGGGTTTAGGTATGGAATGGGATCCTTGGACTTTCACAGGGTCCTATTCCTAAACATGATGATTCTAGGAGCATCATAAAAAGAAAAACTATAGGCAGTTGTCCAGACCTCCATGTCTGCACAGATTATATATGTGAACACATGCTGGTTTTAGCCAATGCTTCTTGGATAGCCAGCTCAGAAAAAGAACTTTTTAGAACCTCAATAGAGAGACATAAACATATTTTCTTTCCTGTCTAAGATATGAAAAGACTTGCAAAATCTTCACATAAAATGCTAGATTTTTGTTTTGTTGAAAAATTTCAGCATTTATTCCTGTTTCCCTATTTTGTCAGATATCTAGTTTACTTCTTGCAAACAATAATTACTCAAGCAAAAATGCTATGTGCTACTCCAAAGAAAATAAAGTCATAAAAATGCCCCTCAAATATCAGCTTCTAATGAACCACAAATCACAGACTTTGTCTCTTGCTCCTTTTTCTTAAAATAATTTAGACGTGTGTTTGTTTACTTAAATGTTTACTTTAAATTTTCTTTCAATAACCAAGGTAAAGGTAGCAAGTCTGTGTTTTCTTTGATCAAATGTTAGACTTAATTGCTTGCTGTGTTGACTGATATGACATTGCAATTTAAAAGGAAAATTAAAATGTGGCTTTGTCTGATGTCTTCTGGGAAATGGTCTGAAACAATAAGCATCATAATTTGTGTCAAATGTTAACAATTTGTTTTTAATAGCAACTTTTGTGAACCCCTGTGATTAAAGTAGGGCTAGATAGAGGCAATGCTGCTAATAGAGACCAGCTGGGCTCTCTATAAATGTGGCTTTCTTGTGGATTGGTTGCAAACTTTGCCCTGTGGCTGGTTCTGCTCCAGTAAATGCAGATACTTCAGTTAGAAATGGAATTTTCATCTTCTCTTTAGATACCAGCTGAAGCCCATATATTCTGATGAGAGAAGGAACTTGTTTTGTTGCTGTATATTGCATAGAACAGTTGGAGTTTTATGCAAAAGATAATGGTAAATTTTCCCAAGGGAAGAGAGGGAAGAAGAGGTATGGGGAAGGAGAGGAAATGCTCCTTTATGGCCGTCTGGCATTGCATGCTTTGCTCAATGATGTAATTATTCCGTCCTGTACTGTTTTCCAATATTGCAGGTGCACGATGGCTCAGAATCCTGGGACAGGCGTGCTGCAATATAACTTCGTGTCCCCAGTGCTTTGTTCAGCACTTGTTGGCTCTCAAACTTTTTATGGCAGCATATGGCTGTCTGATGTTAGCATTTCACTGTGGACAACATAATGAAGTTCCAAGAGTCTATTGCTCCCCCAAGCCCCGTGCCAGCTAAGTGGTGGTGAACTTGTCTAGCAGATGTAGTGCTGCTTCAGAAGAGCTTGACACGAATGTCTGGAATGTGACCGAGGACCCTCTCCACCTTCCCATCCCTAAATAAAATTCCAGAGTCTTAGGTTTTGCTCCAACTCTACTTAGGTTCTGATTTTAAAATACTTTTGTTTTTAAATATGCAGACTTTGATTGATTTGTTGTCCCTTCATAATGTCTCCATGGTTTTGGTTTCTATTAGCTCAATTGGTGAGGAATAGGATCAAAAATGAAGATTTTGAAGTTGTGGTGCAATGCCTTAATAATAACTAGTCCTATTACCTTTTAATTTACTTTTAACTCTATATTATTACAAATTTTTCTAGCTTTTGTGGGAAATGTCAAACTATCCTTACTTTTTTCTCTTCTGCTTCCTCAATTTCCAATATTTATAGTGTAAATATTTTGAAAAGTTGATAGTGTTTAAAATTGTTGACAGATGCAGGCAAACATTAAATATTTTGAAGGTTTAATAAAATACCGTGCAACCTGCACAGCTACCTAGGGAAAATACTGCATTGTCTAGGAACATAATTTTTGAACTTCATCATCTATTCTTGATGAAAGGAACAGAAATTTCAATGGAAGAATGGAGATATATCTAAGTGGAAATATTCATATAGGTTTTGCAAGAATGTATATATTTATGGAAATAGACTGGAACATACACATTTGTTATCTCATTTGAGCAACTGGTGATTTGGAGGAAGGTTATTACGTACAGTCTGGATTAGGAAACTGGCCTGAAATTTTAATTTTTTTCAGAGTTACTGTCATACTTTAAAGCCAATAGTGCTGTGGTGATGTGTGTTTGATATTATTACAGTCAAGGGTAAATCACAGTTGTTTTCACATTGAATTACAGCTTTCAGCCATTTCTTTTAATTATAGAAATTTTAAAATGAGACTATTAGAAGTATTCTAATGCATGGAAGAGGCAGGGTCAGCATTAGCCACTTAGATGAAATATTTAGTGGGCAAGTCCCCTCACTCCTTGCCTGGAATTTTCTTATGACTCAATCCTCCAGCATAATTGTCAGAAATTGGGAAGAATGTTATGTGGTATTTTAGTCAGACAAGACTCAAAAGTTTCGTCTGTCAGTTAAGTCCAGTATTTATTTTGCAGGCATCAGGTTTTATATGTTTGCTGAAATAAATTAATTTATTATCTTCTCAAAAGCTATGGACTATTTTTGTGTTGCCTCTACCCCTGCAAGTTTTTTCTGGTACTCGAGTGCTGTGATGGTTAGCAGTATGAAATGTTCTATATTAAATTAATTCTTGGCTGGTTTTGCTTCTCTGTTTGTTGTTTGATGGAGTAGCTTCATTTCTAGATGCATTTAGAGACAATATTTACATCATCTTTGGTAGTGCTTATAAAGCTTACATGGCATTGGAGTTTCTACTGTGGAGCAAATTTAAACTCAGGGAAAAAAATAGAGTCTATTCAGACTCTAAAGTTTGAATTAAATCAAATCCTTGATAGTTGGTTTCAGCGGTATATAACTCTGAATTAATGAAAATCACTAACTGCCAGACGAATGCTGGGGGAAATCTAAGGCTGCAGTACAATGATGTCAAATTTTTAAAGCATAACAACCTGAGTAGTGGATACGAAAAGGTCAAAGAGCTGCAAGCAGTATGAGTGAATAGATTATGAATGGACCACTCTGGACAGTTTATACTGTGTAGGTAATAAAAACACAGTGGAAACGACTGCTTGTGAGGAGCTTCTTAGGTTGGCAGAATCCCTACCCAAGGGATGATATTAATATTGATTCAAGTGGCATAACAAAAGAATCAAAGTTAGTGTTTTGTCATCAGCTTGCTATCTTGTGGTATGTATGAGCTTAAGGGAGAGATTTCTACTATAATAAAAATTATTTGGTTTTATGTTAATTACATGCTAATATTGACTACTAGTAGCGCTGGTCTGAGGAGCAATTGAGAAGGCATAGCTGCTGGTCTTGCTTTCTAGTGTCTTGAAGTGTTGAATATAACATTTGAATCAACTGAAGCCTGCAGAGTTGCTATGTTTCTTGTTTCTCTTAGGTGAACAGTCACTGGAATGACTAGGAAATAGTGTCCTGCCCAATCTACAGCACCTGTTTCTCAACAGATAGCCTAGGATTTTTTAAGAAAGAGCAGAGTGATTGTTATCACTTCTGCCCTCTAGCAAAAGCTGATTATAAAAGAAAAAATATTTTAAATGGGTAATGTACTATAGTTTTTAGACTATTGTCATAGTCTGTTTAGCTTAAAAGAGAGACAACTGGGAAAATAACAGCATTATGTCACTCTTGACTGTACCTGTCAGGACAGTGAACATCTTTCTTCCTTATCCTTCTGTTCTGACTGCCAGATCTACAGAAAAAAATTTGATGTGCCATCTGGCCTTGAGTTAGCTACAAGTCTGAGCAAGAGGTTTCCAGAGCTTTGTGTCCCCGTGTGATGCTTTTACACTCAGGCTCTCCCCACTGGATCTGTCTGAGCAATGCTTCAGCTGTGCCTTTGCCTGGCCTTGGTCCTGCTGCACTCTGATTTCCTGGCTGGCCTTAGACTTGCCTCATCACCATGGGCTTCTCTGGAGATCACTGGCCTTCAGCTGAGCTTCATCACCATCCTCAGGTTCACTCTGCTCAGCTTTTGTGGGTACCATGGGGTACCAGTACCATTTTTCTGTGCCTATGCCAGTGAGGGTACTCTCGTTTTGGGCTTGCTGTCACACTCTGATGCCAGGTCACCTCTCTTTACCCGCTCCTGCTGATAGCTGATACTCCCTTCTGATAGCTGTCAATTTACTTTTTAGCATAAATATTCCCAGTTTTTGATCATGTTGGGGTGATTTCCAAAACAAAGTATTTTTTTAATAGCATAGCTTTTTTCAATGTTTTACAGTTCCATGACAGAATTTTTATGATATAATAAATCTCTTCCATCCCCTGATATTCAAGGTCAAAGTGTGTGGTGTTTGATCCTCTTTGAGTTTTTGGATCAAGGTGTTTGATGGATACAGCAGTGTCCTTTTTTTCTTAAATGTTCTGAAGAATATTTCTATAGTGAGGGAATGCACTCTAGAATATGAATGTGCTTCCAATTATCCTGATGGACTACAGTACTCCATGGAATCATTAAGTTAATCATGCATGCTGATGAGTATGCCCTTGAAATGGACATAGCAAAACATGCATCTGATTAGGAATAAATTGGCATAACCTGGAGAGAGCCAGCACTCAATTTATACACTGGCCTTTGTGAAATACATTATATATACATCCGTAATTGTAGCTGCACCACAGAGGGTTAAAGGCACCTACAGATTAGCCCATCTTTTCGACACTTTATCCAGCACTATCCTCTCAAAAAGGCATTGGCAAATCCAGATTCAATGCCCCTTTAGTTAATGCTCAGACAGAATTTGGATTCAGTGTTACCTGAAAATGAGTCCTCTGTTTGGGTGCCAATATTGTCTTTGGTGTTGATGGATATTTGTGGCTTCTGGCTTTGTTTAGATGCAAGCTGCCTTGCTGTCTGATGTGTAATGCAGCAAGGTATGATCTGTAACAATAACCTTTTGGAGTGCTGCAGGATTCTCAGGACTGAAATATTGACAGTCACAGGGTATTTTTGTTGAGCTAGGAATGCCTTGGGAATGAAAGACATTAAAGTGCTGAAGCAACTTTTCTCATGCTGAGGTTGAAGTGATGCACTGAGTAGCATGAAACTGAAACCAATAGCTGGGAAACTGTAGACAGCAAAGGAGCACACAGTCATTTTGATTAGTGGGCTCAGCTGAGGAAACAGAAGATGGGTATGGTTATACTATGACAATCAGAGATTTCTGGGTATGGGATTAGGATCATAGATTTCATGTTTAATTGCTAAAAGCTCTCCTTTACCTGTTTGCAGATTGGACACAAGATTGAGTTAGTCACATTTCTTATATGAAAGATAGAGTGTTCTGAGTCAGATTATTTCTGATCAGTGAAATTCTACAGCAACAATCTCTACATTAAGTGGTGCAGAGACAGTAAAACACGAGACTGGTTACAGGCCTGCAGAGAGCCTCTGATAGCAGTGATAACAGTACAGCCCTGTAACCCACTGCATGGTTCTGAGCCTGTTTTAATTAAACCTAATTTGTGGCTTTCTGTAGCATTCAACCTTATGACATCTTGATATTCCTACTTCCCTCTGTTTTGGCATGTGTACTAGTTGCTTGCCCTTGCTTAAGGCAAACCTTTTTGCTCTGTATTACCTCCATGTCTTGTTTCACATCCTTGTACAAAACACTGTTCTAGTGCAGAAGATACCTGCAGAAAAGAATGCTATTGCATTGTAAGTCAGTGTGCCATATCAAATCACAGACTTTCAGTTCACAAAGGCCTGGGAAAACTTCATGGCATCTGACAACTAACCTGGAATGGGTATTTAAAGATAATGTGTCAAACCTGAGATATCACTAGAGTGAGAGATGTTACCAAAGCCTCCTTAGTGTTGTTAAGCACATTTTTCAGGTGACACTAAGAAGCTTATGGATATGCAGTACATAAGGAATATGTAGATACTTGGAATGTAAGAATATCTGGTTTATGGACATATATGATTAATAGATAGTCAAAATAACAAAAAAAGACCACAAACAGAAGGACTAATAAACCCCACCTAGATACACAGACACAGGAGATAAGGGAGATCAAGGAGCATATCTCAGATGAAGGATTGAAGAAACACAACCAAGGAAGCAACTCAAAGTCTTGTAAATGAATATTTTGTGAATAAGTGAGGGAAGTTTATAGCTGAGATATTTGAGAAGGCTTGTGGGATTATATGAAATTTATAGTGGGAACTTATAGGGGCAATGTTATTCTATGATGTTAGGGGTGGAAAAAAAGGCAGGGAAAGGGAGAGATCAAGGTGGGTTGCAGGAGGAACAAGCATGGGAACATGGAAATAAGGAAGACAAAAGTGCACAGTCCCATTTTAACTTGCTTGCTGGTTGCCATATATGTTAGTCCGAGCTCTGTCCATGATCACTGTAGTCTGTCCTATGTTATTAAACTCTGTTCCTAACTCTCTTCTGTGTGACCTTGCTGTCTGTGTAATGGTGCCTCACTAGCACACCCAAAGTGGACTAGCTGACAAGGGGAAGAACTCCAGAGCCTTGAAAGACCCAAAGTCAGACCTGGTCAGGGACCAGGTCTGTGACCAAATTCAAACGAGGCTGTGGGCTTGGGCTCAGACTCTGACTGCTACTCTTTTTCCAAACTTCCATTTCTCTTCAACACACCAGAAGCCTCAAAGGGGAGAGGAAACCTCTAAGGCCCAGAAAGTGCCTTAAAATTTTGGATACATTGTCTGAGGCACAAATGGCTCCAAAGATTCAGGGTGATGGTAACACACAAGGGAGCTATCAAATGCCTTCAAAAGTAGAGAACTCACTAATACTGCAGCTGTAACAGGCTGTTACAATATCATTAACAGGCAGCACTTGTGATTTGCACTGGTCATTAGCAGAGGTCTTACACATTATCTGCCCTCACAAATGAAGGCATAGGAAAAACAAACCAAACCAACCAACCAACCAAACAAACCAAAAACCACTCCCCTCCACCCCCAACAATCATCAAGAGAGAAAAAATATATTTTATTTTGTCTATCCAGTCTGTTTGCTTTTTCTTCCTTACTGTAGGCACATTCAAGGAATTCAAGTTTTGTAAACCAGTCAAGGCTTCCTGGGGATCAACTAACATTTAATGAGCTCCACAAACTTTTGCAATTATTATTTTCTTTCTAAGGAAAGGTAATTAGTCCATTTTTCTCGCACTGTCAGTGATACAAGACAGTGGAGATTCCAGATATTCTCATTTAAACTGGTAAAACATGACTTGTGCCAATAGCTTCTGTCATTTTGTGTTTACTAGTAGATTCTCATGCCATGAACAATCAGCATACTCATGTTATTTACTAACACTCTTCTCCTGATCTCTCTTATATATTCAAGCTTTCTGGATGCAGTTTTTGTTCTGAGAGCAATGTGTTTTCTTTCCACTGTTGAAGATGGGGAAGAAAAGCATCTTCTAGATGAATTGGCTAGTGGAAGTAGGGATGAAAAAAAAAATCATTTGAACTATCAAGGACTTCTGTGCCTCCTGACCCCTAAGTAAGTAAAGCTTTTTTGGTGCCTTGCTGTGTTGAGAATCAAAGTCCTTTTCCTTTCTGCAAATTGAAGTGTTGTAACTCTCTGTTGCTAAATGATCCATGCCAATTACATTTTGCTCAGTTCAATTGCAGGATACTGTAGCTCATATGGTTTTCAAAATTCAGCTTTTGACTGGGCAAATAAGTCTGACTTACTTGCAGTCAATATTGTCAATAAGTAACAGCTATCAAGTATAGCCTTGCTGTACTTGACAGAGTTTTCTCCATTATTTCCCTTTCATGAAATATTTATGAAATATTAATGAAAGGGAAATAAAAGTTTGGGGAATAAAACTAATGTTAGATGAAGAAGACATAAATATGTAAACCTTTCCTAAAGGCTGAACCGTATTGCATTTCCATATGACAGTAGTTAAAGAGAGGAGGACTGCCCAAGACACATCAGAATTTAGTCTCTCTCAACAAAGGTACTTGTTCTTTCTGCTATGATATGCATTATATCTGGAGTCAAAAGAGCTGCATGCAGGTTCTTGCAGAATCTGACATTACTGAGGAGATTAGGGACTAGAAGAATCTATGTGTAGTTTATAATTACATTGAAAGTTTGTATAAAACACACATTTTATGTATAAAATCTTAAGTCTTGAGAGGGACTGTAAGCACACAAAATTTCAGATTTGAGAAAAGTTGGAAAATCTGTATTTAACTCCTTGTGGCAATGAAAACCATTGCGGAAAAAGAAGGAACATGAAGAATCAAAATTGAGAAATAGGTTATTGTAGGTTAGGAACTGTCTTCACCTGTTTTTGCACTACAGCTCTGTGTATCTGATTGTCAAGATGATTGAGACCAGTGGCCTACCACAGTAAAGTATGGACATTTCAAATGGATGTGTCCCGGGAGTGCAGGCAGAACTGTGACCTAGAGAAAGCTCCAGGGTATGTTTCAGAGAAAGTGTGTGGTCTCTAAAGAGTCATGTTACCTTTTTCTCCCTGTTAATCTCGCCTTAGTAACAACTGTTTTAAGGAGCTGTTTGTAAAAACCTGCCTTTTTATGCTCATTTGCAGTACTGCAAGAAGGAAAAGAATGAAGAACTGAAGCAGTGATTTTCAGAATAGGAGGCATCATTCACAAATCATGGTCGGTCCAGCCTCTTCTCTCCTTGCCACTGTGTATTATTTCACAGTAACTTGAGACTACCATGATAACAGCTCAAAGATAGGCAGTCTTCACTAACTGCAAATCTTGTTATTATAATATTACAAGGCATGGACATTACATGGACAATCTTCTGAATATATAATCAGTGGATGCTGGGCTTGGGGAGTGAATGAGCAAATCTGTGGGACTTAGTTGCTCTCCTAGGTTAAACAACAACAGAAGGTTAGTTAAAATAAACATATTTCCTTGCTTGCAATGAAATAATTTAGTATTAGTATCATTAAAGTGTAATTTCATGACAGTCACTGCTTGAATACATGTGGATCTTTTTGAGTCAAGATGATGAGTTTGGATAGATGTGGATAACGAAGTAAATGTTCTCCTCAGAATTCCCTCAGTTCCTGGAATATATTTATGCAAAGTTCTTCACTTATATAAGCCTGGGAAGAGTTGGAAATGTGGTGCAGCTAAGTTTGAGAAGATGACTAGGTATCCAAGATGCATCTAACAGGTAAACTTTGTCTCCAACGTAATTCGAAAGGCTGGCTACAACATTACCATACTAGAACTTGAGTATAACTTTTTCTATTAAAGACTATTTCAAATGAATAATGATAAATAATAGCAGTTCCTGTGTTTTGCAAGAGGCCACTTCATAATTTTTCACTTAATGTAGAGCTTCAAGTGGTGAAAAATGACAGCTGAAAGCAGCAACTACAATTCTTTATGTGTTTGCTTCATTTTGCTTTCAGCTCACAACCTGAAAGAGGGAAAAAATGCAGATTTTTTTCCTCCAAGATTAGATTTCAAGCTGGAAATTCATGACTTGCTAAAAAGGCTTTGGTTAGATCACCATTTCTGCAGATTCATGTCAACATTTGATCTATCAAATTTATTTGCACAAAGGATGATGAAAGTAAACTCTGAACTTGCAAAACCATGTTATTAGGAAGAGATTATATTAATTAGACCATCAGATGTCATGTTTTTCTGCTTCACTTATCATGGATAAATTAGATCAGCTTTGAAGATAATAGAAGTCTTTATAATGTGAAAGAAGACTCCTGCTTTCTTTCTTTGCTAAACTTGAAATGTACGTATCATGAAAAGCACAAGGTTTTAGAGAGAGAAAGGACCTTCAGGTTATTTAAAGGGCCATGTGCTGTCCAGAGGAACAGGATTTATTCCTTATTCTTCTGTAGCTAATGGTCTTGTTTGAGTCAGATTTATGATAAGAGTAAGAGGCAGCTATACTAGGTGAACTGAATGCCTAAAATTGTAATCAAATATACAGCCAGTGAGAATGAGACATACAAAAAACAGAGAAAGAACAAAGTATCAAGGCCTGGTTTTTCATCCTGGTAACCACCTAAGGGAGAGAGTTCTGCAAACACTAGCCTAGAATATCCATGCTTTGTTCCCTGTTTTTGAATTGTTTGTGAGTTTTGCTTGTCTGTACTTTGGATGTAGAAAATAAAAAATCCCAAAGAATAATTCCTTAACATATGTATGTATTACAAGTATGGTAATAGAAAAAACCCCAAACATCCAAATCCCACAAACTCCAAAATAAAGCCACTTTCCATGCACTTAACACAGTATTCAGTATGTATAATGAAAGAGGATAATGCTGCAAAAAAGCAGAACACCACCTAATTTTTTTCTCAGTATCTGGGTTATTCTGAGCAAAAGCAATACATGATTATCTTACTACTGGGTTGCAAGAATTTTTTAAAAGTTCTAATAAAAAGCCATTTAGGTAGGAGGCTTACTTTACCTCTGCAATTATAAATCTCAGGAAAGAGTTTAATATTCCTATTCTAAATTTTGAAATCATAACCCTTGCAAACTTGCTGATTGGTAGCAATCAAATCACGGTTTAAGAGATGTTTAGTCATGAATATCTTAGGAATGTTCAGGATTATTGACAATAACCTGCAGCTGGTAATAAAGCCTCAATAAGGTTATATACATTTAAGAAGTAGATGCACTTGATTAGATTTCTTTTTCACACAGAGCATAAATTTTTGCTAAAACTACAGGCCAAGACTAAGTATGCGTAAAAATTTATTAGATCAAGACACCTGAAGCACAGCTATTGCCCTCAGCATAGCATACATCAGATGAATTAAATAACACATGCCACATACACCAAATTGGCCTAAATACCTTTTCAGCCTCTTTCTCCAGCTAGGCCTGGATAGCCTGGGAAAGCAAAGTGTAGGGGGAAGGTGCTGATGCATACTAGAAGGGATAGGACTGGGTTACAGGTATACTTCAGCAAAAATACATGCTGCACCTTCCAAGAGACAGAGAGATGTCCTAATATGCAGTTAGAATAAATGCTAGCCAAGTCCCACTGCTTCAAGAGCAGGTATTCATGCATACTCTTGTTGGCTGATGTTGATATCTGTCTCTTTTTTTATTCTGCTTATTTTCTGTCCCCTTCTGGACAGGCTCTGACACTTGTATCAGCTGATGCTCAACATTGTGGTGAGTTGATGAAGAGGAGCTTGGTACTGCTCTTTCAGCTAATGCCCTGACTCTTTTGGAAAAATATTTGTGAAAAAGAAATCGTTGAGTAACAGAGAAAACAGAAAGTCTGAGTTGGTTTTTCTTATATAATTCATCATTTGCCTCCCACAATTTATTTAAATTTCATAGTTTTTCCCAGTTTGACATGACATAATCCATGGTATACTTTCTGTTATTCCTTATTTCAATTAAATTTAATTTTATAAGTGAAGTGTTACCTTTGGCATTAATTCTGTTCATGTTTTTGTCACATAAATTAATTCAATTTCCATGTTTTCATTCACAAGCTCCATTCTACAGAGCAGTTTATAACACGTGCATATTCCTCCATTCAGATATTGCAGAAATATCTGTTCAGTTAGATTTACCTTTTTTCTTCATGTATTGTATAGGAATGGGTTTCTGAATTCTTTCTTTTCATGCTCACCATTTCAACTTTTGCAGCAGTACATACACCTTTTTTCTGTTTGTAGCTATTCAAACTTCTGTTTCAGACATAGCTGTTAGCAGTGGGGTTATTTTTGGTATTAAAACACACTATTTCCATTGGAAATTTGGAATGAAAATTTTTGCTTTGCACACATACCTACTTCTAAATATACAGCCCGTTTCTTCAATTTCTTGTTTTGTTTTATTTTAAAAGTTTGTCAGTATTTTTCACTAAAAAACCAGATCATAGGACTCAAAGTAAGAAAAAAAGTTGAATGAGATCGCAGCAGGTCATCTTTGCCAATCCCCTGCTCAAACCAGGGCTAGCTTCACAGTAAGATCAATCATGCAAGGTGTCATCCAATTGAGCATTGAAAATCCTCCTGGGCAGAGGTTTCAGTCTCTCTCAGCAATCTGAAGAATTATATTCTACTGGAATTCTACTGATGTCCTTTTTAAATTTTTTTTTGTTAAAACTAGTTGCTATTTTTATTGGAGATTAGTGAATCACTGTTATTTATGATCATTATCTTCAGCACTTCCAGGAACTTCCTTGTGTCTCAGAATCAGTAGAGACGTAGGAAGTCTTTTGAGCAAATGCATGGTTCAAGGACTTGCTAGATCAGTAACCGGAATTCATATTAATTTAATTGAGTTTTTCTTTAGAAAGTCCTTAGCAGTTTTTTGTAAGTGAATTTAACATTTTTTCAATTTCTAATGTGGCATACACAAAGCCTGTGTATTTATTAGGTTGGTTTTTTTGAATGTTAATGTGCAGATATTAATGTCAGTGAGAAGATGAAGATGTGATATGAATGAATGAATTCTGAATTATAGAGGGCTGTTATTTGCACATGAATCAAGACTGATCAAAGAGACTCCAAGTTTTCCCTAGTCTTAAGGGAATCAAAAAGGGAAAAGTGCTGCATATCACCACCCACTCTCATGCTAAACAGTCTCCCAACAGAGTTGTAATAGGAGAAAACATCAGTGTAGAACAGCATAAATGAGTTACTGAGGCAGAGTCCTCACTAGGGAAGGTTTAACAATGCCTTTCCCTTGATTTTTTTTATTATTCCTTTTTTTATTTCTTATTACCAGCAAACCGACTATTCAAAGCCAAATTTTGTCAACTTTGCCTTTAAGTTTCTATTGGAAAAGATAGATAATAAATTCAATTGTAGTTATTCATACGAATAATTTTTGAATGTTTGATACTTGATTTTTTACATGCACATTTATTTTTTATTTGTTTTAAAAATGTAAATAACTTATTAGATAATCTAATATATCATTTCACAGATAACTCAGATAAACACAATTTACATGAGCTTGTGATTACTGCTGCAGTCGCTGTGACTGTAATTGGTGCAATTTTTGCCATCTTAATGACGAACAAATGAGTCTACTCTTTAAGAGGTCATCACTCTTGTTGGAAGGTTATTGCACTTTTTGTTCTTTGCAGAAAATGATCGTGTCTGATGAAATGCCACCTCGGGCTACTTTTCAAAGCCAACACCAATGGGGCTCTGAGTCACAGAATTTTCTTTACTGTTGTTATGAACTCTCTAATGATGATGGCACAACAAGTTTTGAGCTAATGGAGCTTTAATTGCTAGCTCTATTTTGGGCTCATTTCTCCATTTGGAAATAGCTATCTCTGCCCCACTTACTGCTGGATTCTTCTCTGTGAAAATCCACCTCCAGAAATCCACAGTAATTTGGGGATCAGAACTGAGCATTATGGCTTCAGCACTGAAGCACATTAACTCCAGAAATGAAAATAAATATACCATTTCTTTCAGATATCTGCACTCCTGAAAATACTATTCAAGGTGAAATCAGAACACTTTAAGTAATTTTACAGGTAATATATTAGTTCTATTAGTCCATAAGATTTATTTCTTTATCTTCTTTCTTAAAAGTGGAAAAATGAAGTTAATATAAATGTATATATATGTGTGCTTATGAAACATAGTTATCATGGTTAATAGCTTGCTTTTTTAAATTTGTGAAAGACATAAAGAAAAGCATTTGTATATAAAATTAAACAGTATGAAGAGTTTTAACTCGAATTATTTGTATACGAATTTAGGTAGATTAGCTAAACAACTAATTCATGGATGGATGTTTTTAAGAAAAATTAAAGAGGTTCAAATTTTGTCCACACTGAGTGATATTGTATGTAAATAAATGAAACATCATTTTAACTCTTAGCGACTGTTCAAAAAGATTTTAATGCAGTTTAAAGATTCAGTGGTATTTTTTTTTCCACGAATCTGAAGTATTTGAGTATTTGGTTTCCTGTACTTGGCTGAATTTACTGGAGCTATAGGATCCAATCTTTAAAAAATTATAAAAAATCTAGCCTCAGAATGGAAGAATTTCACATCACAGTTTGCTTGTACTATGAGCACAAGCTGTCAGGTACAGTGTAAGGTTTTACAGATGTGTCTGTATGGTGCATCTCAAAGAAGAGGAGTTGAGCTTTTTGATGGGTGATCAGGTATTCCCTGTAAATATGATGATATTTGTGTTAGCCTGAGCCAAGAGTCATAGTTGTTCAACTTGAATTCAGTCATAGAATATTTATGCACATTGTATCTTTCTATGCCCTCAGAAATGGACACCAAAAATTGCTGTGAAAGCACCAGAATGAAACTGAGTTCATTATTTCCTAGAACTGCTGTAAAGAAGGCAGTAAGAGCTCCCTGTGGCATGGACCTGATAAGCCAGTAGAATTTTCTGGAGCTTTATGAATGCCAACTGACTTAATAACTCTACTCTCATCATCAGTTGTCAAAGGGGTGACAGCTCCCAGTAGACATCTTGGCTGTAATGAGCTCTTGGTTAAAATTTGATTTTTGAATTGGGAGTATAACTGTGCAGCTTGCTGCTCTGTTGCTTGGACATCTTTTCATTTCTCCTCTCATGCATTTTTCCCTCCACAACCATTTTCTCACAAGCCAGCAAAGTCTTCTGTCTCAGTTCTTCTTTTCTCTCTTTTATTTTAGATCCACACCTGTTTCAGCATTTGTGCTGTCAGTCAGAGCAAGTTGAGCTGCTTTTGGTCATTCCTCTATGGTAACAAGGAGAAGCACAGAGAGATGACATCCAAGTTAGTGCCAAGCAAGGGTGTCTGCCACAGTACCTCATGGACAGGGGGCTACAGGTAGTAAATACTAGTAGGTACATCTTCCTGATGCTGTGACTATTTTGCTTCTGGTTTGAGGTTTCATAATTTGTGCTTCTCCACACTGCAGGAAAGTGAAGACTTAGGATTCATCTTATCTGCTGCTAAGCTTACCCTGACTTTTTCTAAATAACTATTTTATTAAATAAATGATAGTAATTTATTTTGCCAAGGAAAAGAGAGGGATTCTGTAGTATGCTACACTGGCCAAAGTACAGCTCTGTAGGGACTGTTTGCTCACATCTTGTTACCCACCTATGGTCTGCCTTCAGTGAGGTCAAACATTCTGGGAAGAACCCAAAATTAATATTGCAAAATTATTAGCTCTTCAGTTTTACTCCAAAGCTTTTAAATAAGGAATAAACCAGCTTTTTTTTTTTTTTTTTTTTTTTTTTTTTTTTTTTTTTTTTTTCCCTAGGAATTTAGATTACTGATTTATGAAAGTGACAATAGCTGGAGTTAAGTAATAAAATTCTGTTAAACTCTTCATAATATATGGGAAAGATATTATATACCTTCATGCATATCATCCTTTTAAAGGAAACAATTTTTACTTTCTGAAGTCTCTGCTTTCATTCAGACAGAAGATAAAGTTGTTCCTTCATTTTCCATGACTTAAGCATTCATTATATTTTTGGACTTACATGGCAATATTAAACACAGCCACTAATAGCTTATGAGGGTTATTGCTGTTTCCTAGATAAAACAGGTTAATTAATTCCCTGAGGGGACTAATGAGGCTGTGCTTTTGGCATAATCATGTTGATTTTATGATTGTGAAGGTATAAACAAGTGAAAAAATAAAATAATAGATACTCTTAAAAAGCTGATTAATGATTAATTCTGTATAGTGCAATGTTTGTTAACTAAATGGTCAATTTCATGCTGGCATTCTCTGTTCAGAAGATATAAACTAAAATTAATTTACCTGGGTTAATTCATATCAGTACTGACTCCTAATCAAAAGAATCTGTTGACACTCCTTCATGACAAATGAATACTCTATTTTAATGGAAAGTTTCAATTAAACTATTTTGTTTTCATGGACTATTAAATTATCTTTTTCTGATGGACTAATAGACACCATAGCAGAAATCCATTAATTCACACTGACAGACCTAAGAAAATATATCCTGATTGGTTTTACCTTCCAGTGCTGTCCTACAAAGTTAACTGAGATTTAGTGATATTTTTCTCTAACATTTAAGTTTTTATGCATCTATGACAATCAACTAAGTTAAATTTTTCTTCAGAAGAACTAAATCCTGTCTAACACCAGTCTGAGGCTTGAAATACATCTTCTAAGTTTTTTTTCAGACCGGCTAGATCTTTAGGTACTTAGAGTGCTTTGATAAAGAACTTAATTTAAAGCAGCCTCCAATATTTTAGGTGTTACCTGACTTGAGAAGCACACTTCATCTTCAATTCTTCTGATTTTGAGCAAGATCATACTTTACATTTACTCACATGTAAATGTAAACAGTGTCCTGGTTTAGGGCAAATTTGGGACAATAAAAGAAGCTTTTATAGAATAAAGAAATAAAACATCTAGGTTAAAATCAATACTGTAGCCCAACTCATTTCCTAAAGAGTCAGCTTGTACTAAATAACACATAATAAACATTTAAATGAATTGTATTCTGACCAAAATCCACGTTCTGTCCTGTAGAGAACAGATGTTTGCAAATTAATTTTGCTTCTAAGACAGTCCTCCCAAACAGGAGGATATTTTAGCATTAAAATTAAGATGCAATTACTATCTATATGATTGCTTATGTTTTGCTCCCCCTGTAGCCTCAGTTTCTTGCTTCTGGTGGAACTTTTTGAACTACAAGGATCAGTTTAACACTACTGCATTTGCTGCTCTGATTTAAATATCATAGTTTAAGAAGTACTCCAGTCTTTAGAAAGAAGGGTATTTTAATCTGGATAACCGTAAATCCTGCTTAAAGCTAATATAAATCTAAATTAGGGAAAAAAATCTTGAAACCCCAACAAAAATAACATATCAAGTTTTAAACCACAACTTTTATAGTACAGTTTTTCTTCATTTTGGCTTTTTCTTCTTTTCTGTTTTCAAGTCTCCTTACTCTGACATAGCTCCTTGCAAAGTGCATCACCTAATATTATAAGGTTTTCCAATAGCTGGTGTTTGTATTCATTCTGCTGATACCATAAACAATCTCATGTTCTCATTCTAGATGCTCTTTGCTTGCAGAATTGAACACAGTTCAGAGGCTTACTGTGTTCTTTGTATTTTCTTGGAATGCAATTACCCAAGACAAGATTTTGCTTCTTCTTTTCATTTGTTTAGCTAGACACCAGTTTCAGTAAAATCTAGTAGGATTAACTAAAATCTAGTCGGATTTTTTGGATTGAAAAGAAAGTAGTTGCACTATCTGAATTTTAAATAGAAATTTGGTGAAATCTCAGAGTAAATAGAGTGAAAGTATGATAAAATAGTACCCCACTGGTTTAGGGAGGTAGAAAATTAAATGGCTCCTAGGGGAATCTCAAGAGGCAGAACCATGCAAGAAGTATTTTGTAAGTATCCACACTTACAAAAGCCTCAGTTAACATAGTCAGGAGAAAGCAGAAGAAAAAGAAGGCAGTTCTTCTAAGACACTTGCACTTCTACAAGGAAGGACTCTGAAAGAGATGACTGGGTTCCCACTGTGGGGGGGACAGAGCTTTACCTCTCTGACTGCTGTGCTTTGCACCCTCTGGAGGTGACATCTTAAAAGCTCAACCGGCTTTGGCTCATCGGGGTGAATACCAAGCTGCTCTATGAAGCTGAAGCCCTTCAAGTCCACTTTCTCCTGTGTTTTGTGATCCATGGCTGTCTCTTTCAGCTCAGTATGAAATTTTTAAGCTTAATTTACTCAGTGTCTCCAAAGAAGAATATTTAATTTTCTTAATATGGGGATGATAGAATAGTCTACAAGTGAGCTCATATGCTTAATTTTTGATTCTTACCCATATAAACTAAGACTTATAATATTATGAGTTCTTCAAATTTAACCAACTTTAACCTACTGCTCTACTATATTTTAAATTTTGTACTGTTCTTTCAAATGAAAGATAAGGATCTGAACTTCTGGTATCACTTGTGTTGCAAGTCCTTTTATTTTCTTATTCTACTGTACTATTGTCTACTGCATCAATATTTCCCACAGCAATCAATTTTCATTTCCATTTTTACTCTTTTGTAGTCTTCCAATCTGTGACTGGCATTTCTTTTTATGTATAGGTATCTTCTGTTTGAATATTTCATATTTTATGTACATTACATGAATTAAATCAATTCCTGAGTAAATATCTGAATTTCAAATATAAAGCAAGTTTATTATGCAGGTTTGTTTGTTCCAACATTGTTATGGCTTAATACCCTTACAGCCAGTTAAATCTTCTGTTAATTTGAAATGGCAGATAATTCTCATATTGATCAACTTAACAGGACGTGTATGGTATAAGAGGACTCATGTAAGTTCTTGCTTATGGAAACTATTCAGCATAAGATTAGCTATTCTTCTTAATGGTGCATATGTTCACCTGGTTATTCTCACAGTAAATTTTAGATTCTCTTGGAAATCCTGAAGCAAATATCTTTATGTCTGACAGCAGCAAATTTTGTTGGATTACATTTGGAGATGTAAGACTGTGATTTCACAATACTACTCCATGTCATTTCTGTATTATTTGCCTGTTAGTTTCCTAATCAGTAATAGGTTTTATGTAAAAGGATAGAAAAAAAGAGACCAGGAGGGATCTCAGTTTTAACCTGCATACTTTTCAACATGCCATTTAATAACAAGTTTTCATCCTAATGTTAACCTCTTGGAATATGGCTTTTATAGTTGCATCTAATGATAGAGAAGAAAACTTTAGCATAAGCTCTTGAATTTTAATGGCAGATAAATAATTTCTAGAATAAAAAGAGAAGTTAAATTGGAAATGTCAACACTCTAGGCTATGTCTTTAAGTTTGATGTTTCCAGCAAAGCTTCTTCGATTCCTTAGCAAAGAGAAAAGCTGCATATTTACACCAGAAAGAAAATGAAAACAGCAATGATTTACACCCTCAAGAAGCAATGTAATGTTTTGTAAGAATTTAATTAGGCTCCTGGCAATTCTTGTTAAGGTGCAACAGAAGAGTTTTGAGGTTTTTGAGATATCACAATGGGTTTGAACTTCCCAGCTGATTTTTCTATGTAAAATAATATTTCTTTTCCTACATGGATCACTTTCTTCCACTTAACATTGGAATGATGTGAAATAAGCAATTCTTTGTTGTTTGGATCTTTAATTACTTGCTTCTTTCACCAGAGCAATACACACTATCTGTTCCTGGAAAAACAGGAAATCATCAAATCCCAGAAAATCATGAAACCTTGAAGCAAAACCCAGACTTACATTATGTGACAATTAAAGGGTCAATAATGTCTCAGTGTGGAATTACCCAGAGTGGTAGCAAGGGTTACTCCAAGAACCAGGCAAAATAGCAATATTAGATTTGTAGCCTTGCTTCATGAGCAAAGGAATTTATGCTTTCCTAAATTTCATTTGAAAGTTGATTGTGTAAGTTAAAGTTAACAGTCTTGACGCTGAAATTTATCAACTAGAATTAAGTGATTGTGTCAATACAAAGCTTCCTAAGTACAATTTGAATTTATGTGCTTTCATTAGTCAAGTGGAAGAATGTTGAGAAATGATGTTCTATAAATCAATGGCAATTTTTCTGTTGAATATCATACATTTAAATACAAATTGTGCATTTTTAGTACCACTTCAGATTTTCTGATATTCACAAATGTATGGAATGTCATGGCTTCTATTCTTGAATTATTTGGGAAAATGGATTAATAATAATAAAGTGGAAAGATACTTTGTTCTTGGGGGAAAACTTTTTTGGCTCACCAAAGATAATTGCAAGTCATGCTATCAGGATTTATTGACTTGAAGCCCTCAAAAAATACAGGTTTGAATTATCTCTGCTGGGAATTGCTTTAAAGGGATATAATTGTTATTAAAAGTTGATAGATTTATTCTGAGAACTGTACCCAAACCGAAAATTGTGGAATTACATTGTTCAGACCTGCTGAGAGCTATTCAATTGTGATGACACTGATTATTAGATCTGTCTGTTCCTTTTTCTATGGCAAACCACACACAGTAAATTATACTGCAGGAAATTTGTAATGTTTTTCAAGATATACAAGGTACTGTTAAAATTATATATAATTTGCTATATGTATTATGGAGTTATCTTCCAAGATTACTTGTTTCTTCTGCAGAATGAGTGTGTCTTGCTCACTTTTACTCCCAAAATCCCAAGTTTTAAATGTTTTACTTTTTAGTATAAAATTTCAGGCCTAAATAAATCAATTTTTTTTTAAAAAGGAGACTAGATACAGTAACTAGTGGCAGTATTTTCTTCTCAATGTTAAAACCAGCAGTTGAAAGGAATATATTTTTATGTAAAAGACAAAAATACAAAAAGCAAATCCATCAGAATCCATCAGTATGTGCTATTGTGCTACAACAACACTACATCAAATTACTTTGCAGACAAATGCAAAATAAGTATATTTGAAAAATGCTTCAAAAATGGTTATCCTACAGAACTGCAAATATAAACACTGCAGTTATTATTAATGAAAAATATGTGTCATTGCAAAGATAATAATTTATATAAACTCAGGGTTCATGAAAAAAAAAAGAGGATTGAGGATTTAGACTATTTTTTCTGCTAATTAAGAGGGATGCAGTTATAACTACTACAGTGTTTCAAAAGTATCAGCACTTACAGACATTTCTTAGTTGATTGTGGTCACATAGAAAGAAAGCAAAAATGAAATTATTTGTAGAAGAAAAAAAATTGTTGTTGCTAAGAAATTATAAAAAACCCTGCAACACCCCACAAGATTAAAAATAATGGAAGGGATCTTACTAAAAGGTTTTTCACTTATACTGTGAAATTAGTCCTAGTTTTTAATATAGATCATCTGATCATAATAGCAAATGAAGTAGTGTTTTGTGAGATTATTTGATGAGTAATTGATAGAATGTGTTTTGTCAGAGAAATGTGATCTTCTCCTGCAGATTAGAAAATTAAATTTTGGATGAAAATGGTGTGTCTGAGGGCTCCAATTACCACAGAAGAACCAATGAAATAGAAGAATTTAGTGCTTCAATGTCCAGATGGAGATCAGTCACAGTACTGTATATAATGTCTTCATCAGTGACATAGGCAATGGGAACAAGTGCACCCTCAGCAAATTTGGAGGTGACATCAAGCTGAGTGGTTCAGGTGACACACCTGGGGGACTGGATGCCATCCAAAGAGATCTTGGCAAGTCCTAGAAACAGCTTGTGTGAAATTCATGAGCTTCAACAACCCCAGCTCCCACAGCCTTTACTCACAGGAGAGATGCTCCAGACCTCTGATCAGCTCCATGGTCCTCCTCTGGACTCACTCCAACAGGTCCATGTCCTTCTCATGTTGGGGCACACGGAGCTGGATGCAGCACTGCAGGTGGGGTCCCACCAGAGCAGAACAGAGGGACAGAATCCTCTCCCTCCCCTGCTGTCCACGCTGCTTTGGCTGCAGCCCAGGACTGGATTGGCTCTCTGGGCCGTGAATGCACACGGATGGGTCATGTCCAACCTCTCATCCACCAGCAGCCCCAACTGCTTCTCAGCAGGGCTGTTCTTGATTTATTACTCCCCCAGCCCCTCCTGATACCAGGAGTTTTCCCAACCCAGGTAGCACCTTTCACTTGGTCTGGTTAAACCTCAAAAGATTCCCATGGACCCGCTCATCAAGCTTGTTGAGATGTGGTTAGTAAGAAATAGGAAAAGGAGAACAAAACATGCCCTGTTAAGGGAAATGATGTATCTCTGGGAAATACTTAAAATTAAAAATACCACACAGGTCCTTTTTGTGTTGCATATGTTGGGGCTTTGCCTGAGGCACAGAAGAATCATTAATATATTAAATGAAAATAACCCCAGTATATGCAATCTTTAAAAAATCAAGATCACAGGCAATGCTCATGCTTCCCTTTGCTTATCTGTTACCTGTGTCATGGTTTCAGGACTGAATTTGAAGACAACCTACAAGACCATGCTCTGGCCATGTGTTTGCTCTCAGTGGTCTGTTTATGACTCATTAACATCATATATTGAAATTGCTTAAGAAAGAACCACAAGCACTGGAAATTACAAAAAAAAACCTTACATATTTGCTGTCATAAAAGTGGTTCTTGGACATTATCTTCAACAACTGACTTGTGTACCTCCCCCTGGATTTACCCTTGCTAGTACCCTTCAAACAACTAAGCATGCTAAAACTCCTGAATTCCTGAAGCATATGTTTCAAAAAGCACATAACCCGGAAAGACTAGCAATTTTTATCTTTGGTTAGAAGGAGCTGGTTATAATATTTATTTGCTGCACTTCACATAAGGCTCATTATCAACATCAAATACCTGTAAGAGCAAGAGGAAAGGAGCAGGCTAGCATTTTTCATTTTTCTATGACAATTTGGTATTTAACTTTATGTACCATATCTTTATTGGATAGAAATCAGCAGAGACCTATTACAGTCTGTTGAACTACATGCCTTTCAACAATTACAGTTTTGAGACCATAACCCATACCTCCGAAATAGATATTTTTGTCTTTCTCTCTTTAATTTCAGTTTCTTTTCAATTAATATTTTCTTCCAGGTGGAAAGTGTGCCACTCCATAATCAATTTTCTTTTAAATGTTCACCTTAATTTTAATCTTGTATACCTTGCTAGGAACTTATTTACTACATTGTATAAATGAAATAGCATCTTCAGGATTTCTCTTTCTCTAAATTTTAAATGTAGCAATAAAACAAGTTTCTTATAGTGCGGTTAGACATTTGTATGTTTACTACTTAGAATTAAACATTTGTAGGTTTAATACTTAAATTTCTATTACACTCCCAAAATGTGATGCACACATATTCTTCTCTTAGTAGTAATCTACTTTTCTGTTACTACAGTCCTTGCTGCAGTCACTCATATATTGTATTTTTTTTAGCATTTCCAATACCAAACCCAGAAAAATGTGAGAGTTAAAATCACTAAGCAATACATTAATTAGCCATAGTTTATTCATGTTTTTCAACAATTTGGTGAGCTACTTAACAGTAAAACTCTAAGCATTTCTACATGCATGTGACAGTTGTGTGATTTAAAATTTTAATGCAGCACCCTAAAATCAATTCTCTACCATGATCAGATTTTAAAGTTTTTTGAAGAGTGGATAAGGGCTCAAGAGATGTAAGATGATGGTGAGTGTTTAGTAAGCACCATAAGAGCAAGATGCTGGTGAGCCAAAATATGTTTTTATCACCTGCAACTTGTTTATTCCAAATTCTCTGGTTATATGCACATTAAGGAGGGTCTTGTAAAGACTGGATGTTTTCCTCTGGATTTTTTTAATATCTGTATTCTCATGCATAACTGATACTCAGCTGTGGCATTTATTAGAAGAAAATCTTATTCTTATCTCTTAAGAAGAATAATTTCCATTGCTGGAGTTTTGTGCATCTAACTACAGGCTTGGTGATTTTTCTTTTCCTCACATAGAACCTTGAAAATGTAGATTGATTTATAAAATTAAAATAGATTTTGTGGCTATGTACAGAAGGGGAATAAAAACCCCAAACAAAATCCAGCACCTGCAGGATGTCTAATTTACTTATCCTTTTGCTGATATCTATTTTCATTTCCATGTCTGATGCAAAAAATACACATGGTGTGTAACTAAACATTTTCTATTTATCTAGAAATGGAACTTGCAACTTTTTGGCTCATCATGTAAGAATAATTTCAGGAAAAAAAAATCCTTTTACTCAACCGAATTCAGAAGACAGCTCAGAACTGAGTTCATCTGAATTGAAAAACACAGAGTTAATATCACTTCAGTTTTAATGCTGAGTAC
Organism: Melospiza melodia melodia; assembly: GCF_035770615.1. Classification (NCBI taxonomy): domain Eukaryota; kingdom Metazoa; phylum Chordata; class Aves; order Passeriformes; family Passerellidae; genus Melospiza; species Melospiza melodia. Next base: position 100,404,778 of record NC_086194.1, read on the forward strand.
ATCTCTGCTACCTGTTTTGTTTACTTTTGTGCTAGTCTCAGGTTAGTGGATATAGGGAAGAAAAGGGACATAGGACCCACCTAAACGCATTGAACACATAGTAACAAATGCACTTGTGACTGATGAGCATTAATTCTAGAAGGTAAAAGGAAATTTATACAGTAGTGTGCCAGCGCAGCAGGTGGTAATCTTGGTATCCCTGGGTGATGTGCACATTTGGAATGAGAATAGCATTGTACTGCTGCCATATTGTGTTCCTGCTCAAAGAAAGCAGTAAGGATTTGTCATGTGTCTTGAAGTGTTGTTCCATTCATAATTGAATTCTCAGTCTAAAAACTGATTTAATGTACCTACTGTGATAAATAAAAATGTTTGGGTTTTTTTTTTTTTTTTTTTTTGTTTGTATTTTTTTTTTGAGGTAGGAAATATTGATGTGACTTAAACAAAAGAGTAGTCCACAAATAACTGAAAAAATCTTGGAACATAATATGACTAAGTTGTCTATCTGGTGTCTAACAACCACATTGAGCCAGTTAAACCCAATCTTAAGTGAATTAAAAAAGGCACAGTAACTGTATGTAGATTTTACCTGTGATTTTCAAGATTTGAACTCTGTGTTTATATATGAGAAGTAATTGGTTGTTCTATACTTTAATTGCTATACCTTGCAATAATGGACTAGATCTGAGCACGCTAGCAAATAAACGTAATTGATTTAAGAATTTTAAACCCAGAGAAAAAGCACTGCAACAATGTTCCTCTATTCAGATGGTTCTTATGAATGCAATCAGGGACTAATACTAAGTTTTCACACCATGCTTCATGTCCTTTTCATCAGTCATTTTCCCATCTTTGAAAAAAAACCCAAAACAAACCAAATACCAATCATGCAACAGAAGTATTCCATTTACATTCACAAGCTGCTTTCAACTTGTCCTGATTCATTGCTGGCAGATGTTTTTAACAAGCAGGCCAAAATTGCAAACATTCCTCATTCTTATGGTATTATTTCCTTTTAAATTTTGTTTTCGGTACAATATTGCCCCTTTATATAAATTTTGTATATTATCTGCAACAGATTACAAGACTATGATCCCAAATGGAATTTAAATATGAATATTTGAAACAGAAAGTCTGGTCAAGAATGTGGTTTTTTTCAAAATATTCTACACATGGACAAAAGGAAATAATTTTCCCAGACATATGCAAAATGTTGGTATTGCAATTGATGTTTGAACATTTATGCTTTATACTTATATAAGGTGAATGTGAATAGATTAGTTGTGAAATGGGAGTAAATGAGCACATGGAAAATCACTTTTCTTAGCAACACAACCCTAAAGTAAAAGTCAGGCTCTTTAAAATTCTTCTTATTCAAATTATCTTAATCACTCAAAAATAAAAAACAAATATTAAACATTGTCTCATGTAGCATTTGAATCTTAAGTTTAATTAAAAGAAATATTGTTACATTTCTGAAAGAGATGCCTTATGAAGGCTGGTCTAGAACAGAGGCTAGACAGAGCTAAAGAATAAAGTAGGGATTTATTAGAAGACCTCAATGGATCCACCTTGGGCAGCCCAAGAGCCCAGCCAGGGCTGCACCCAAGATGAACCCAAAAGAGTCACAAAATGGGCAACCAGTCATGGGGACTCACACTTTTATAGGTTCTGATCCATTTGCATATTGGAGTTAATTGTCCAGTTAGAGCTTTAGGTTATGAAGTCCCATCCTTCTTGTTTTTCTCTCTTCAGTCCACTGCCGTTTATGCTTTTGGGTCTGAAATTTGGATCATTTGTCCTTGGTCCCCAGCTAGAGAAGGAATTTTCTTGTCTACATACTTTATGAAGAGAGCTTACTATCCCCTAATATGAAGCCCAGAATTACACACCCAAGCAGTACAGAATATGAAAAATATAAAAGCTAAAACCTGAGGCATCACTACCACTAAAAAGATGGATGAGCATTTTCAGAGTAACTTAAAACTAATCACAGAAATCCTCTGATGAATCTTTTTCATAAAGCACGAGACTGTGCTTTCTGAAGCAGGGAGATAATTTATAATAACAGAGTGCTGAGTCATTTTACTCTGACTATTTTGTAGGGGATTTTATAGGGCAAAAATGTTGACCTTTAATTGATGTTAACACTTCCAATTATTGATAGAGGGTCCTAAATTGTTCACTAACAGTGTTTCTTCCTCCGCTCATACAGCTGAAGCTAGAAAATTGCCTGGTTTGCTAGTTAGAGGTGTTAATAACAAAAAGAGATGAACAGAGTGAAGACACTATAAATGTGATTATAGGTGGTGGATTACAGTGTGTGCAAATAAGGCTGTGAAATGCTGTGAAAGTGTAGCCAAAATGGTTTGCCGCTTTAAGGATAAGTATACAAAACATTGTTCTCCTATTGTGTCTTTTTTATGCACTGTTGCAGTCCAAGGAGAAACTTGAAACCCTGCCAGGAATTGGCCTTTGCATCTTTTGCTAACCTTGTTAAAGCACCATGATCATTAATAAAATTTGCAATGATAAACAGATCACCATTCTGAATGTTTTCCTGGACCTTAACAGTTTAAATATTGGACTGCTGTGTCTATAATGACCCCATAAAAGATTTCTTAGTTCACTGTGCTAAAAACTCCAAAGAGTCCAGTGTTCTCTACTGTTCTATAAGGTGACAACAGGAAAACCTTTCCTGAGAGGAAAACCAGCAAATTCTTAACCTCAGTGTTCAGATGGGGTTAATTGACCCCAATTAACCAGAAGCCAGATACTTCAGGTGAGTTAGTGTTTCTCAATTGGTGACAGCCACTAAAGTGGCAGAAGGTACTTCCTAAAATGATTGTTACATTCTGGCACAAAGAAAAAATAAAAAAACCATCGCTGTGCTCACACCTAGGGACTTAAAAAATGGAAAGAAAATAAAAAAATAAACACTCCATAAGGCAGTTCTTCCTGATATTTCAGCAACTGGCTCAGCTTAATTCGAAGATTGCACCAAGTCTAAATCTTAAAGATGGGTGTGGTCAGGACAGGACCCAGGAATAGAGGGAGGGGGTTGAGAGGTGCTGCAGTGTCCATTGCACATGTTCATGATGGAGGGATTAGGCTACCAAAAGAACCATCATCACAAGTATTGACAAAAGAAACAGGTTTTTAGTTTGAATTTGCAAAAGTGCAACTTTGTGACAGAGCTAGATGCTGAGGTTCACTCTATTAATTACTGCTTGGATGAATTACTTAGGAAAATCAGATTAGAATCCATTTAGAATGATTTACACAGACACCAGAGGTGCAAAAGGGCAAGGTTACAGAGGATACAGGCACAAAAAAGTTGAGGGTGCAAAAGTATTTAGTAGCACTTTACCATTGAACAGTTTACTATTTATACTGTGATTCAATGAGATTTGCTACAACAGTGACTTAATTTCAGATTCATGATTATAAAACTCATATCATTATCAATTCACAAACACACACAGAGGAACAGAGATGTTCAAAAACCATGTAGATGTGGTGCTTAGGTTGCACAGGTTGACACAAATGAGACTACTGATGGCTCCCACAGGAGGCATCTGCAAGTAGCAAAACCACAGTCCCAGAAGTGAGGAACTAAACCTTGCCTGTGAGGGAGAAGTGATTTACCATCATTCTGCATGTGCCTGAGATCAGAATTTTTGAAAATAATTATGGAAGCACGCTTTGCAAATTTGTAGGTGTTTATTGACCCTTTGCAATCCCTCGGATCATCTTGCTAATTTGATGTTGATCCTCATCCACTGTCTGTAGGTTAATCATGTATCATTAAGAAATCAATAAAGCACTTCACTTCTAATTTTGTTTAAGCTGCATGAACCAAACACTTTTCCCATAATGGGAATCTCTTACGTGTCTTCAACAGTGATGCAAAAGTCAGGTAACAGCTTAGTTTACACAGTAGCAAGGGTGGATTCTTCTAGAAAATGGCATGGTTTTGATGGAAGGTATTTTGATGTCAGTCCATGGAATTACTTATTGTCAGGCAGCTTTTCCTAAAATATGGGAAATAATACACAAATAAGAATCTTCAAAAAATATTAATCCAAATTACAAAACCAAAAACTCAAAAATTACCATATGATAAAAAAACATTAGATAATGCATTCTAAGTATTAAAGTAATGATAAGGACTTAAATGAGTAAAATAACAGAAAGTATTTTCAGCATTTTCTAATATAATGACTTTAACTTGATCCACTTCACTATTCTTCTTATGGAAGGAATTCTATTGCCTTATAGCTATTAACTAACATTTTAAAAAATCTATCATAACACGAAATGAAAATTCCCTCTAAAAAGTAGTTACACCCAAACAGAAGAACATTTATGAAAGTCTAGTCAGGTCAGTGCTTTGAATCTCAACTTGAATGTGATCAGTCTTTGCAGTGAGCTAAATTAAGGCAAAGTCAATTAAAATATTTTCCAAAATCATAGCTGAGAGAAGAAAATATAACAGACAATCATTATGCCTCAGATTTTTTTTCCAGTAATGCTTCCAATATACTTGCAGAATATCTCCTAAGAAATCTATGGAGATTCGGTAAACAGTGAAACATGTTGAAGATCTTTCACTTATATCAGTTTCTAGATAAAGTGTTTCAAGGACAAAGGAATTTTGCATTCTTTTTTCTGATCTTTTTACAGAATCCTCAAACTCTGTTTCTGTTCAGTCTTGTTTTCTAAAGTTGGTTGTTGTTGTTTATTTTTAATGTGCTTTCAACTATGTTGTTCTTGAACAAGAATGAAGGGAATAAGAAAAAGTACGTCCTCAATTGGTACATATGAACCTCACTCACTGGATTTCTTCAGACTTTAGCTGTCAGGTTCAGAAGCATGATCTCCAAAAATCCCGTAACCTTTTTTAGAATGCTTTGAGCTCTACTCACCCCTTTATTCACTTTGCTCATGGAGCCTCCAACATAACATCACTCTTCAGGAGGCAATCTCTGAACCTGCTTCCAAATAAAAATAATTTGAAACAGAGATATATTTGCCTATGCTGTCTACAGAATTTAGCTAATTTTCCTTTTTTTTTATTTTTTTTTTTTTTTAACTTTGTGGTTTATGCAGGAATAAATATCCCACAGCCTCTTACACTTGTCCAATGAAAGTGTGACTTCCTCATCATCTCTCTTTACTCCGCACCTTCTTGCAATACGCTGATGAACATGATCAATGATTGTATCCTCAACAGCAGAGCTCATTAAGATGTTCCCAAGAAATTATTCTTATTAAGTCCAAGAATCAGTTGGTTAATATAGATATGTAGCATAGTATACATAATAAACTAAATCACAAGTTTGAGAGGCCATAAAGTTTGTTCTAATTTCTTGGGAGTAATAAAAAGGAAAAGTGCAGTAATAAACTAAGCAATTGATGATTGAGCAACTTTGGACTGAACAAGTTCTCTTTCTAATAACTCACATTATTCACATTTCACTTTGTAGCATATTTATTTAAATTTTTATGGCACTGCATAATTATGCAGAAGAAATTGAATTACTGCAAACACTTACATGAAATCTAAGCTCAAGTACAAATATAATTACATAACTGACTGTTGTAATTATATGGTCATTATTGCATGAAGAAAATATTATACAACTTTAATAACTTTGATTCTATTTCTCTTTATTCAAGAACATTTAAGTAAACAGATTATGTGAGATACCCATGCAGACATCACTTATACCAGAGAAATATTGTTCTCACAATTTGACAGCAAGAACAGAAAATTAATCAAATTTTGGCATGATTCTTATTAAAAATATTCATTTTAATTGCTGACAGGTATTTAATGTAATGGAAGAAATAAGAAAATATTTCTAGTAATAATATTTATTTTTCTCTGCTTCATCTTTCTCCTATTCCATCTCATATCACTACACATTGATACTTTGATTTTATAGTCAGGAAAAGAGCTGAAGAGCTAAATTGATATTATACCTCTGAAATAGCTAAATTTTGGTTTTAAAGAATGAAATTTAGACAATGAAATTGGTGCCCCTACTTTTTCAGGAAATAACAGATTGCATGTGAAACTTCAGTTCTTCCTTTTATTTTTGAAAGTACAGACTATTTTTATTGACTAACCAAAACATTCATTCAGTGCTAATATAGAGACAGATTTCTGAAGGCAGGATCTGCTTCTCCTGTCTCTATCCCTATTATGAAAATTTGAAATTCGTAAAACGATCATTGACACTGAGCTCTCAAAGGTGTGTTCCAAGACTCAGATATATGCATGAACCTGATCATCAATTGCTTGTCACAAATCACAGAAAGCAACTAATTAAAACATAAACATACTGCAAACATGTTGCTACAGATTCACACGGCAAGTCCACGTTTCTGTAAAGATTCCTTAGGAAGATATCTTCCCTCTGAGTTCCTGTTTGTTGTATTAAATGGGGTTTTTTCCAACTCCATAAGAATCTTCCTCTCCATTCAATACTATGTAAGTGGAAAAATGGCTTAGCAGAGGTGTCTCTAAAACACATTATATTTACTCAAGAGCTTTGAGTCCTGAAAATAACTCGAATCCTAAGAGACATCTTCTCTTGTCTGTGTGAGCTCTTTCATGGCTCTATGGAGGCAGAAAACTGGTTCATAAAAAGATGAAGTGATGCGACAACAGCTCTAAAGGAAGCTTCATGGGGCATATAACTCAGATTCCTGCAAGTCTCATTTAATGCAAGCACAGAGTAATAGGTTCAGCATATAGTCACAGCAAGTAGAAAAATAATGCCTATAAAAATTTCTCAAAATGAAGGATCATTTACATTCCCCATAATTTTGAGTATTTACATTGTGCAGGACATTGCTATAAAACTTCTTTCTACGTCTCTGAAGATAATTTCCACAATTTTTTACATACATTACATTATTTGTTTCACCTACACTATATTGTTTCTATATGAATATCTCATTGTTGTCAGACAAGAAAATCTTAAAAACTGTTCTTTTACATAAAAGAAAAATGGTATTTCATAATGCTAATTGGACATTTGAATAACTTTAACTGATAAGGAATTAAAAAGCTGTTGTCTCCCATGATTTCAAGATCTCACTGAATCCTTTCATAGCATGATTTACTCTTTCTAATGGTACTTACATAATCATTTGCTATAACTATCTACATTCCTTTTGTGAGGTTCTAAAAATTAAATATAACATCTTTCAGATTTAAAGTCAAAGAACAGTCCTTTTAAACTCTGAAGGTAAAGATAAAATGCCATCAGAGAAAGTATTAACCAATTGCCAAAATTCATAATTGAAAAATGAAGATGAAGAGGAGGGAAATGAGGTAGTCTTTCCAACTACTCTGTTCTGGATTCTATTTTGTGATATTGATTCTCAATCACAAATATTCTCACCGAATATTATTTAAATGCCTCTTGCTACTAAACTATTTGGCAAAAATATTAACAATTTTTTTAGACAGTAACAATTGAAAAATTAAGCATTGGTTTTCATACCAAATGAAATGTTATATGGCAAGCAAGATGGCACAATGGAAAATACTTTTTGTGATTACAACACCTACTGATTTTCAAAAAAGCACTAGAACTGAAAAATGCAGGTCCACTTCTGAGCTATGTCCACTTTGAAAATAATCCTTGGTAATAGTTGAGCCATAGAAGGGTTTGGGTTGGAAGAGACCTTAAAAAGTATCTAATTGCACCCCTGCCATCTGCAGGGATAAATTCTGCTAGATCAGGTTACTCAGAGGCCCATCCAATTTGGCCTTGAATTCTTCCAGGGATGGGGCATCCACAACCTCTCTGGGCAAGCTGTTCCAGTGCCTCATCATTCTTGTAGTGAAGAATTTACCCTGAAAAGCTGATCTAAACCTATCTTCTTTGTGGGGCCTGACCTTCATTTTTTTTTCTGAGAAATTTAAGTATGGATATGTAAATCCTTGATAAATGATAAAATGGCACATAACAGATATAGGACTAAAGGAGCAAATAGGGAGTGAGGTAGTTCAGAATCAGTCAGAAGGACAAGGGAATTAAAGATTGTTAGTCTCTTGACAGTGTGAAAGATGCTATTAAAAAGTACCAGGCAGTATAGTGTTTTTTTATTCTTATTCTCAGCTGTAATGGTGGATTACAGCTAGGCCAAAATATTTCACACTCAAATTAAGTCAGATCCATTAAATGAAAGAAATTGACCTTGTAAATCTATGATAGTCAGAAGACACTTATGACAGAAGGTTTGTGACACTGCACAAATTAATATTCTGATCTTACAGAAGTCAAGCTACAGAGCATCATAAGCACAATAATCCCTAAATTTAAAATGAAAAGCAGTCAATTCTCAAGAATTGAAAAGAGCTAAAAGTTTTCTGATTATAATCAAATAACTGATTATTTGAATTATGCTAATTCAGGGAGTTATGAGAAATCAGTTTTCTTTGTTGCTTTCTAACTATACGTAGAGGTGCAAGACATTAGTATATGAGTTAAGATGTGTGTACAAAGAGGGGACAGTTCTGTCAAACAGAATTTGTTAAGATTCATTTTACAATTCCCCATGTTAGAACAAAGCAAATTTCTTTTAAAAAAGCAGCTTTCTTGTCATTGCCAAAAGGAAAATTGCTCTTTTCGAAAAACAGACATTGAAATATAATTATCTAATCCAAATTGTAATTTTAAGTCCAAGTGACCTGTAGAGTGGATTAAAAATCCCATGTATGTGTCCTAATTACCTGTTAGTATCAATTGAACGTCATATTTCAATATGACTATAATGATAAATGTTTAAAAATCATTAGCAAATTAATTGCCTGCCTTCTTACTCTTAAAAAAATAAATATCAACTATTTAAAAGCAGCATGGAACAATGTATTGCTGGTTGGCATTGGAAGACATAGTATTGGTTTTACAGCTTTGCTTTTGAGAAGATGCTTAATCGAAGTAGGACTAAGGTCTATTTGAATTCTTGTTTTTCAGAAATTCTCTGCTGTTCTCCTGTGATATCACAATTCCCCAATGTGTACAGCTTATTTCATTTTCCAAGACAAAGCCACCAAGGAGTTCCTGGAGTGGGGAAGTTCAGATGCAGGCAAAAGGGAGGCTGCTGGAACCTTAGAAGTGCAGACAGCACGGACGTGAGTGTCACCAGGATTTGCAGCAGGATCTGCTCTCTCACACACTGCCTATTCACAGGGTAGAAAAGGAGAATTAATCATTCCTGGGAACGGTTCTTATCATACAAATACCCAACATTTTCATCCACACTGATATAAGAACAACAGAGTCCTCAGATTTCTTTACGTATGGGATTAATTGCCCAGGGGACATCTGAGCGGCTGTTTTCTGGTGGATCAGCAATGACATATGAAACTGAAAATGTTAGGGTGGCTCCAGTGCATAAGTCCACAGCTCCAGAAGGTGTTCTGCTGCACATGGACACAGCCTGACCTGCCCCATAAAACTTTGAATGTGATGTGATGAGAGTAAGAGGACTTCTGCAGTCCTGTGTCAGAAATAGCCTCCACAAAACCCCTAACAATCCAAAGTCTTCTTTAGATCTCAGGAAATTGAGGTTAATCCTTTTCCTCCTTTCCCCATAGGTCTCATAAATTCCGTGGAGGAGGAACATTCAAAATCTATTTCACACTTTCTTGTTTACTAAAGGAGTAAATTACTCATGTCAGTGACTTAGACAGAAAATACACATGACCATCTCTTTTGTAACTTAAATGAGACAACAGGAATTGCTATTTTCAGGTGTCTCTGTAGCTGTAAAGATATATTGATTTTTCTTGGAAACTAGTATTTGAGTGTTTTAAAGGAAATAGACTCATAAACATTTTGATTATTTTTCTTTTATGGATGTATCATCACCCAAAATAACAGAATAATGTCATGCTTGAACAGTCTTTCTACATTTTTCCCAGAAGACCATTAGATGAATTTGTTTTCCACAGCTCCTTACAGAAAGTTGCCCCAAAATTTTGCTTTAAAACAGAAAACAAAAAAATCTTGTTAAAATCCATTGCTAAACACTGTCAGTTTTATAACTAGGATATGATTATGTAGCTGAGTCACTTCTAACCCGTTTTTTTTGGTATACATTGTTTTTTCTAGTCATGATTTTTGCAGTGAAATCGAATTTCTATGCAGTATCTATTGACAGTGAACATAATGTCAGAATCAGTGACCTCTCCTCCACACACATGTGAAGGCTTCTTATATGTAACAGCCTTGAGGATTGCTTTCTCAGAAGAGAGAGCCAGAGCTCTGGCACAGCTGAGGAGATGGGTCGGTAGGGAAGGGGTGAGACCTGCTGCCCCTCTCCATCCTCCTCCACAGCTTCCAAGCCAAACTCACTGACTAAAATGACAGTACCCTGTATATATTTTCATGAACTGGCCAGGAATCACGTGCAGACCAAGACAGTCTGAATTATTTCAGGAACAGCTTTAACAACCAGATCCCACTGGCTTGAGATGTGCTGTACATTGCCTTAGGCTTTGCCTTTTGTGTTGTAAGGGTCTTCTATTTGCCCATCCATGGGCTGCTTCCCAGGTGCAGCTCCATAACCCTTCACCCAAGCTTCCTCTTCACCAAGAGGAGTCTCTCAGGCAGTTGCTCTTGTGTTGTTACTCGCCTTATCTTGCACCTGCCGACTCCAGCAGTGCTGCTGTAATAGATCTCCTAGTCAGCGGCTGCAGCGCGCAGATCCTGACTTTGATTTGATCATGCTCCAGTCTGCAGTAGCAGCATCTCCCTCCTCTCTCTCCCCTTACCTTCTTACCCAGTTCTTGTTTTTAATTTTCCTTCAACACAGCTTCCCTATTAATAAATCTTCATGTATGTGAACTTGTCTCAAGCCACTTTGCTTAACTATGAGTCAGCATCACACGTCTAAACATATTTCACTAAACTGAAATTTGCTAACTTGCCATATCTTAATGAAATCAAGAGGTTTGAGAACAGACATGGTGCATTGTTTCAGATGTTTTGTGGTACTCCAAATTATAACAATCAACAATTTATCATATCAATACTTGAAATAAAGTTAGAAAATTTATTGAATTTTTTTAATTTTTGAAGAGGTAGATTATGTCATATGATACAAATAGACATCAGATAATTTTACTGGGCATTTTAAAAATAGCCCTATGCATATTATACTTCAAATAATATTTTGTAATATTATATTAATTATATACATATATATACTTCTACCTGCCAGTACTAATATTTTAGTTACTCATATAGAAAGTTATAAAAGTATCGAGAAGCTTATAAAATTAAATACTTTAGTATTTCAGAACCAGATTAAATTTAACTTACGACTTTAAATATAGAATAAAATAAGTTCTCAGTTAATGGTCTAAATAATTTATAAATGTTATAATGTTAATTTGTTCAATTACTGCACCAAGAAGATAAATTAACTTACTTGACTGTATCTTTTTAAGACATATTTGAACTTGAGATGTGCCAATATACATTTTGTGATGCTTGGAAAAAGGAATTAATGCCATCTTCATGTCACTAACTCTTAAGTTTGTGCATGTTGTTTACCTTGATGGAAAGTATATTGTGTGAAACATTACACCATTTATTTAAAATATGGGAATAAAACCAAAATTCAGTCTGTATATCAACTTCTTTGAAAAAGAATTTGACACGCCACTTTATTCCTGCCAAAGTAATGAGTTGTGAGTTTGATATGTACATACATCATATGGTAGATGGTATAAAAAGATATATATTTGGCTGGAAAATTTTCAACTAGCAATCAACATTTCAATCACTGGTCCCTTTAGCTTTGATGAAAGCCTAAGCTCACCATGCTCAGTTAATCCAAATGCATTTTATAGACTAATAATCATATTTAGGAAAGAGAAATTCTACTCCTTCAGGTATTCATTAAGAACTAATAAATAGTTTACTACCATCAAATCAAATATTTACCTGTAAAGGTAAAAAAAAACTTAGTGTTTTATAAAACTAGAAATTATTTGGAAGTTTCTAATAATTTTACTTATAGTAGTAATATAGCATGAATAATAATGTGTATATTAGTAATAATTATTTATAGTATTATAGTACCTATTATAATTTGGTAATAATTTATAAAAAATTTACAATTAATTTGAAACTGCATATCAAAGGAATTTCTAGAAAGGAAAGCAATAACTATAGTAGGTACAATTTTTAATATCTACATCACATGAGGATTATTTCTACAATGTAACTAAATAATAAAGAATGATAATGCTTAGTAGAGTAATTTATATTTTTATACCTATTATAGATGTATCTTTTAAAATGTCATCTGTTCCAATATTTTTTCATCAGAAGTTGCTTTAAGTCTCTTTGTCATTTACTTAATAAATTCTCATTTATATTCCCAGTACCATTATTTTACTCACAGCATTATAAAACCTAGAAATAAGTTTAATTATTTTATTTTTTGAAGAATGTTAGTAATGAGGATTTTTTTTCCTCCAAAACTCATTTCCTAGCAGAATTTCATGTTCTATTTCATACATCATTTAGAGCATGCTTCATTTCAACCAGAAAGGCAATAGGTATGTCATAAAGAAAAAAAACATAACTGAAAAGCAAGGTCCTTTTATAATTGTGGTCATGGTTTTGTTGAGAATGAAACAGGTTACATTATAAAAATTATTAATTTTTGCCTTAAAATCATCTCTACGATTTTAGTAGGGTGTTTCACAATGGAATTTTTATTCTGTGAACAGCTCAGTGGCATACATCAGAAAAGGAAAGAAATGAACAAGTTGACATCCTAATTTAATATTGCATGTTGGTACATTGAAGCCACACAAAGCTCACAAGAATACAGACACAATACCTGTGGAAAGGTCAATTAAGAATCAAAGCAGTGTCTTGGTAACAAGAAAGGATGTTTGCAGTAGTGTGAGAAGGACTTAACTCCTCTAAAGATAAAACACTCCTGTATCATCTCTGTGACTGACATTCTTTCTTAAAGTATGTAATACCTGATGTCAAAAGTCAGGAAATAATTGAATTATGTTAGCCCAATGGTATGTCAAAAGATTTCTTGAAGGAATTTATTTTTATATTGCAGTAATCTGTGTATGTAGGGGGCAGCCAGAGAGCTGGGACTAGACAGCTGCGAGCTGTGGCAGCCTGAGAGCTGGGACAGATATGTATATTGTAATTGTAGAATTGGTAAAAGTAAAGGGGGAAATGTGGGGGCCTGAGTTAACTTATGTATTGTAAGTATGGCAGTTAAAGATCTCTCTATTGTATTAGTGACCCCGCCCTGGTTCTAGTTATTGTAAATGGGCTGCAGCTGTGATGTCCTTGATTGGGCAGCAGCTGTAGCCCATGGAGGTAGCTGAGATAAAAGGGGGCAGGGTGGTCAGGGAGAGCCGGGGAGAGGAGCCCTGACCAAGAAGCAACAACACCACTGCTGTGAAGATCTGCCATGAGAAAACCACCGAGAAGCTATGAGACTCAGGAAATATAATTATACACCAATATGAATACAACTTCTGGTGACCCCGACGTGATAAAGATCTGCGGACAAACATCGAAAGAAGGTATGGAATCCCCTGGACAGCTGAGAGCTGGGACTCTAGAAGAAAAGACAGCCGAGAGCTGGGACTCTAGAAGATAGGACAGCCGAGCTGTGGCAGCCTGAGAGCTGGGACTATAGAAGTAAAGACAGCTGCGAGCTGTGGCAGCCTGAGGGCTGGGACCCTGAGAGCTGGGACTATAGAAGTAAGGACAGCTGCGAGCTGTGGCAGCCTGAGAGCTGGGACTATAGAAGCAAAGACAGCTGCGAGCTGTGGCAGCCTGAGAGCTGGGACAGATATGTGTGTGTGGCAGCCTGAGAGCTGGGACAGATATATGTATGGCAGCCTGAGAGCTGGGACAGATATATGTATGGCAGCCTGAGAGCTGGGACAGATATATGTATGGCAGCCTGAGAGCTGGGACAGATATGTATATAAAAAAAAAAAAAAAAAAAAAAAAAAAAGGAAAAAAAGGAAAAAAAAAAAAAAGAGAAAAGAGAAAAAAAAAAAAAAAAAAAGAGAAAAAAAAAGAGAAAAAAAAGAGAAAAAAAAGAGAAAAAAGAAAGAGAAAAGAAAAAAAAAAAAAGAAAAAGGAGGATATGTATATATTCTATGTATGAGCTGTGGCAGCCTGAGAGCTGGGACTCTAAAAGAAAAGGCAGCCAGAGAGCTGGGACTAGACAGCTGCGAGCTGTGGCAGCCTGAGAGCTGGGACAGATATGTATATTGTAATTGTAGAATTGGTAAAAGTAAAGGGGGAAATGTAGGGGGCAGCCAGAGAGCTGGGACTAGACAGCTGCGAGCTGTGGCAGCCTGAGAGCTGGGACAGATATGTATATTGTAATTGTAGAATTGGTAAAAGTAAAGGGGGAAATGTGGGGGCCTGAGTTAACTTATGTATTGTAAGTATGGCAGTTAAAGATCTCTCTATTGTATTAGTGACCCCGCCCTGGTTCTAGTTATTGTAAATGGGCTGCAGCTGTGATGTCCTTGATTGGGCAGCAGCTGTAGCCCATGGAGGTAGCTGAGATAAAAGGGGGCAGGGTGGTCAGGGAGAGCCGGGGAGAGGAGCCCTGACCAAGAAGCAACAACACCACTGCTGTGAAGATCTGCCATGAGAAAACCACCGAGAAGGTATGAGACTCAGGAAATATAATTATGCAACAATATGTATACAACATGTGTATACACATCGGAAGATCAAATTGATACTGCATTCCAAATACCAGGCATTCCATGACTCCTCAACAGAAATCCTGCTCTTACTAGTTTATGTGAATTAGTGGTTAAGCACAATTTTGCCTAATACACCTCACTATTTTATCAGTTTGGGTTTTTCTCATTAGAAGTGGACACAGTAGCTCTTTGCAAGTACAAGCCTGGTTGTAGCCTGGTTACAAGTACAAGATAGAGAGAACTGGCTGTCATTTTAGTTGTTGTCTGCTATAGGGCTCCTTTTCTTACATAGTTACAATCAGATATAAACAATATTTAGCAATTCCAATAATTTTAATTCCATAACATTAAATGTCATAAATGGTTAAAAATTCCTAATTAATTCTTAGTAATAGGTTCTGACACACACACTGATATTTTCAGTTTCCTGATACTGGATACCATCTTGCTAAGTAGGTATGAACCAGTAAAAAAATATTTCAGCATTTTTTAAACTGAAAAGGATTTGGTGAATTGATGATCTGAAGACATTGAATAAAATGTCTTTCTGTACCCTTAGATATGGTCAGTCTTTGATTGCTTTTGATACTGATGAAATATAGATGAGATATTTTTACTAGGAATTCAGCTTTATGGGTCTAGAATAAACCAACTGTGCTCTTGTTAATACTTGCTGGTAATGTACAGTTCAGCAGCTCCTGTGCATCATATCCTCAGTCAAGAGACAAAATTGCTAGACAGCAATGGCATTGAGCATGGATCCATTATGCTCTTGCATCTGTTTTGTCTCTACTGGAGTAGTAAACTACATTCTTCTAAACAGATAATAGCTAAATTTAAATTGGTGGAAGCAGTTGGTAAAATTTTGCGTGTTTTGATGCTACTCTTATTGAAAAGTTGAAATCATCACTTCAGGCATCAATCAGGCATTAAAAAAAAAGACAAAAAAAAAGAAAGCTGAATACATGCTTTTTTTTTTGGCACCTTATAAATAAATATGGAGGACCTATAAATGAAGATCCCAGGAAAGGTACTAATATCATGCTGGATTATTTGATAATATTCATGTGGAATTTTGGGTAGTCAAACACTTTTCCAGAAGTAATGAGAAATGGCAATTTACCAACCTTGAGAGAAATATCTTGTGAAAAGGATGCATGCTAAAACCAGCCATTGTTATTTGTGGTAACCTTCATCATATATGAGTGGAAAAAAAAGGTGTAAAGTGTAAACCATTACCAAAATACTAGTAGAAGAACAGAGAAGTAAGCAGTAAATGTCACAAATTTAGAGAAAAAAAACTGTCTTTGTAACCCTCTTAAAAAGTTTATGGTGGAGATATTATTGAACAGTACATTATAACAGCAGCTTTACGAAGTGGAAACATCTGCAGATAATCATAATAATGTGCAACCTGCTCTATGGTTTTAATTTTTCCTGTGTGATGCTCATTGGCTAAGGTGTTCATGGCCTACTACCATTTCTATTGGAAACAGTAGCTCTGATGCAATCATCTCTTTGCACCCTGATGCACATAATTTTTTTCTGATGCCTTTTATGTTTTGCCTAAAAATAAACCTGATTTCTCTGCTATGAATGAAGCTGATTTCCATTCAAAGACTTTTATTTCTCCTTCTCTGATCTATTTCAAATCCCTTGTGATGACTGAACTTTTCACTTTCCTTTCTTTCTAAACAGTTCTGTGTTTTAGGGTTGCTCTCATATTGACCTTTGGAATAAAGCGCTCTTTATTTTCCATTTGCTTTCTTCCAAATCCCTCATCAGTTAACAATTCCTACCTAAAACAAATTGAATGATAGAATGCAAACTCACAAATCATTGAAGCTCCCTCCCACTATGAAGATGTGACTACAGCTTTTCAGTATTTCAGTATTCATTGATTCAGTATATCTTATATTGTTTGGTTCTCAAAATATGAAAAGTGCCATCCTGAGCAAAATGAAGAAATCTCTAGTAGTGTGGAAAAGCATAAAATAAATAAAGCTTAACATAAATTAAATGGTAAAATTCACTCAAAGTAGCAATTACTGCATGTCGTGATTTAGGAATGCTACTCCTCTATTTAATTCTCCCACTCAGACTTTCCAAACCACACTGCCACTTGCTCACTCCCTTTTCTGCCTCTTCTGACTCCTTTCCCCCACCAGGAGGGTGACCAGAGAGAATTGCTGGCACAAAAGACAAAGATCAGAGATTGAGGTAAGAACAATATACTGGAAACATCAGTGAGATAAGAAAATTAACAGTAGCAACAGCAATATTAATAACAAGAATATACAAAAAAAGGAGAACGTTTTACATGCAAAAATGCCCACCACAGAGCCCAACACAATGATCAACGATCAACAGTTTTCTCACCCTACCATGTTTTTGTTCCACCACAAAGGGACACGCCACCTTCCCAGGAAAGAGAAACAGAGTCCCTTTTCCCTGCCTCTGGCAGTGACACAAAGCAGTATTGAATAACAGGATATCATCCCACACTCCCTCCTGCTGATATGGGCCAGAACCAGGACACTGCTGCAGTGGCTACAGATTTTGAAGATCTAGCTTGCAGCTGTGTCATACCCACAAAAAAATATAAGATAATTTCATACTGAGTTAACAGTTTGCGTACCACACATGATTTTAAAGTGGTTTTCCAATGCATTTATTTAAAAAACTGTTTTGTTGAAAACAGGATTGCTGTGTCTCTCCTTTTCTGTGTGTATACTCCTCATGCTACAAGATTCTTATAAAGGAATTTGTGTTCTTCATCATCAAATAAATAAAATAATAAAACCAACCTAAATTTTAATTGATTTAAGTATTCATGATGTTGTAAATTATATAAGGATTCAAATGTATTGTATGTGATTCTCACTCAAATAATTTAAGGAACTGTTGAAAATCCCCAGCATGTCATTCAAATGAGCATGTTAGTGTAGATAATCTCTCAAAATAAGGATTCTCTTTCAAATTATTTCCCTTCTGAATATACACCAACAGACCAAAATGAACTCATCTGCTCAGAAACAATCACTTTTAGTTCATCAGAGGCTGAGACACTGATACAGAGAAACTTTGCATAAAGGTAAACAACATTTAGTGTTTTGCTGAATTCATACATACACAGAAATATTCCAGTTAGAAATCTTTATGCTTCTATTTCTCTCCCCAGCCAATTTATGGAAGCTTAATCTTTAGTAAAGTCAATATTAGGTCAATACACAGGAGTCAATGAGTCATTTTAATGCTGTATTTGCAATTGCTCCTTGGAGGCATTACTGCATTCTGAATTGTAGATTTCAAATCTTGGTTTTTTGTTTATTCAGTCACTGTGAACAACTCTGAATTCATTATGATCAAAAGAATCTCTTCTTGGTCTACTTCTCTCTGTTCTAATATTACCAGAATATTTTGTATGTTGCTGCTTTTTTTTTTTCCTCATGTAGCTCATCTACCTTTATGAGTCTACCAAGACAATCCACAAATCATAGTCAATTTAATCTGATATAAAGCAATAACACTCAGACAACACTTATGGATTTTTTTCAGAATCTTCACAATTTTGTTGGTCACAAAACCCAGCAGGAAGTTGCAACCAGCATGAAGTACAATTGCTTGAAGAGCAACAGATGATGCCTCATCACAGTACAGGAAGCTGTGTGGTAAATCATCTGGAAATATGTCATGCAACCCAGCAGGAAAACCACTGAACTAAAACTTTTTAGTCTGCCAAAGGCTGTTGCATAGACGAATGGACACAAATACACCAGAGGGATTCAGTTATGGTGTTCAGAGGAACTCACTTCCATCAAATGCAAAGCAGCACGTTCGAGGTGAAAGTCAATTGCTTGCTTGTGTTATTAAACAAGGGGAGTACAGAAAAGAAGTTTACATACAACCTGTTTTCTTCCTGTGTGGATCATGGCAAGGATGGAGAGGTAGTGGGTGTGCCTGTGTGTTAGGAAGTGATTTAATTGTTTAGATGGTCATGACAGGGTTGAGTATTTATGGGTAAGAATCATGGGGAGGACCAACAAAGTGGGGGTCTATTATAGATCATCCAACCAAAATAAAGAGGTAGGTGTATCTGGTAGCAGTCTTGTTGGAGACTAAACTTACAGAATGTTTGCTGTAAATACAACACAACAGAGATGAAACTGCCTAGGAGGATCCTGGAGTGTGTGGGAGATAATTTCCTTATGCAGCTGCTGAATGAGCCAGCTAGGGAAGGTGGTCCACTGCACCTGTTTTTGTGAACAGAGGACTTGCGGATGATGTGGGGGTCAGAGAAAATCTTGGGCACAGTGACTGCTAAATTATAGAGCTTTTGATTCTCAGAGGAGTAAGGAGATGGGTCAATAGAACTGCTACCCTAGATTTATGGAGAGTTTAGACTTCGGTCTGTTTAGAAGACAGGTTGGCAGAGTCCCTTGGAAGGCAGTCCTGAATGGCAGGGGAGTCCAGGAAGCCTGGACATTCCTCAGGAAAGGAATCTTGAAGGCCCAGGAGCCAAGTGTCCACAGTGCTGAAAGAAAGGTCAGCGTGGAGGAAGGTCAGACAGGCGGTGCAAAGGGCTGTGACCAGAAATCAAGCAAAAAGATGGAGAGTTTATGGCCATTAGAAAAAGGGACTGGCAACTCAGAAGGGCTACAAGTGTGTAATGGTTGGAGAAAGGGAGAAATCAGGGCCAAAACCCTTCTTTGACTCAATTTTTAACAATAAGACCAGTTTTCCCCAGGCCCTGAGGTAGAAGACAGCGACAGGGAGCAGCATGAAGCCCCTACAGTCCAAACAGAAATGGTCAGTGACCGACTGCACCACTTAGACACACACAGGTCTATAGGGCCAGAGGGGATCCACTTAAAGGTACTGAGAGAGCTGACAGAAGGGCTCACCAACACACTTTCCATTATTTACCAATAGTCCTGTCTAACTGAGGATGTCCCAGATGACTGAACATTAGCAAACATGATGACTATCTGCAAGAAAGACCAGGAGGATCTGGGGAACTACAGGCCTGTCAGCCTGACCTTGGTGCAGGGAAATGTCATGGAGCAGGTCATCTTGAGTGCCATTGCATGGCATGTACAGGACAGCCAGGAGATCAGCCCCGGCCAGCATGGGTTTAGGAAAGACCAGTCCTGCTTGACCAATGTGATCTCCTTCTATGGCAGGGTAGGCTGCTTAATGGATGAGGAAAAGGCTGTGAATGTTTTCTGCTTGGATTTTATTCAAGCCTTTTACACCATTTACCACACATTGTCTTGGAGAAACTGCCTGCTCATGGCTTGGTACACCTTGTCAGGTAAAAAACTGGCTGGATGGCTGGGCCCAGAGAGGGGTGATGAAGGGAGATAAATCTGCTTGGCAGCTGATTACAGGGTTAGGAGCTAAGTTTTGGGGCCAGTCCTGTTTAATATCTTTATCAATGATTGGGAAAAGGGCATCCAGTACACCCTTAGCCAGATGACAACAAGAAGGGGCAGGAGTGGTGATCTGCTGAAAGGTACAGAACCTCTGCAGAGGGATCTAGACAGGCTGATGGGTTTAGGCCAGACATATTAGGTTCCATAAGGCCAAGTGCTGATTACAGCACTTGGATCATGAGAAAATCAAACCCCAGGCAGTGCAACAGGCTGGGGGAAGAGTGTCTGGAAAGCTGCCTGGTAGAAAATGACCTGGAAGTGCTGGTCAACAGCTGAACATGATCCAACATGTGCCCAGGTGGCCAAGTTGGCCAAAGACATCCTGGCCCATATCAGCAACAGCGTGGCCAGCAGGACCAGAGAAGTGATTGGTCCCCTCTACTAGGCCCTGGTGAGGCCATACTTCGAATTCTGTGTCCATTTCTGGACCCCTTAATTTAGGAAGGACATTGAGGTGCTGGAGCGTGTCCAGAGAAGGGCAGCAGAGCTGGTGAAAGGTCCGGAACACAAGTCCCATGAGGAGCAGCTGAGGCAGCTGGTGTTTTTTAGTCTGAAGGGAGATGCTATTGCACTCTACAACCTCCTGAAAGGAGGTTATAGCCAGGTTGATATCCTCTCCAAGGGAACAAGCGATGAGACAAGAGGGAATGGCCTCAAGTTGCGCCAGAGCAGGTTTAGTTTGGATATTAGGAAGAGTTTCTTCACTGAAAGAATTGTCAAGTATTGGAATAGGCTACTCAGGGAAGTGGTGGAGTGTAGTCACTTTTAAACCTCTGAGGAGGTGTTTAAAAGATGTCTAGATTTGCCCTAAGGAACATGGTTTCGTGGTGGGTTAATGGTTGATCTTAGAGTTTCTTTTCAACGTAAGTGAGTCTGTAATTCTATGCCAAGCCAAAGCACTGCACTGGTCACCTCAGTCTGTACACAGAGCACTGTAGTAGATTTTTATGAGTGCTTCCATTCTTGTGTTCTGAGAGAACACTAATGCAAGTACACTATTCCTAACATATACAATTTTCTTGATAAAATAAAAATAAGGAAAAAGAACAGTCTACAGAAGGACAATTTTTGATCTGTTCAATCTCTACACCACTTAATGGCCAGGCCCACTGAAAAACACAGACTTGTCTGCAGCTGTCATATGCTCCTTCTTTGACTTTGTTAATGATGGTCAATAGAAACTATTCATTAGAGTCATAAACAGCTTTGCTCTGAGTAAATCTTCTGAGGTGAAAAGAGTGAAGCTGTCTTGAAGAGACAGGAAAGAAAAAGATCTCACAGGTGATGTCATAGTCATGGTTTCTAAGGTACCAGCCAGAAAATGTGGCTTAAAATCATTTTATCAAATTGGAAGGTGGCATCTTACCATGGTGGTGACCCATCAAGATCTTGTAAGATATTTTTCTTCCATAGGATTTCTTTGCACTCCCATTTTCAGGCAGGTGCAATTGGGACTACATAAAGGCTGCTTCAATTTGTTTCTTGTTGCCATAGAAGCACATAAAATTTCACAGTGCTCAGGATGGCCTTTATAGGTGTTGTGCACTCACAGAATTATGGTGGATCCATGTGTGTCTCCTGACAGGGAGGATTTTGATTTGAAGCATGCTCCATAGGAAAGAAGATGTTGCACAAAAGTGCAATTTTCCCTGGATGTACAAGTAAAACCCTGGCAAGAATCAACTTGTCCTCCAAAGGCCATGTCATATATATTAAGATCTTCATTTTTGTATGAAATTTCTGCAAATCCTAGATAGTGAACAGTTATGAAAATAGAAAATTATTATGTCATCTGTTTAATTTTAAATATAGCAACCTACCATGATGTTCTTTAATGTCAGTAGTAGCTCCTAGACTTCAGGTGCCAGTGACTGCCGTAACTGAAGCTGAGTGGGGCTGACCCTTTAATCCTTAGTAAGAAGTATTAAGTAGCAGCATTGAGCTCTGATGTTAGATATTCTCTTTCAGACAAGAGTTGAAGCTTGCCAAATTCATGAGACAGTAATTTCTTTCAAGAAGTTTCTGAACAAGGGATGAATCACTGATCTCTTCATCTGTTCGATGATGAACAAAAATTTCCTACATCACAACATGGCATTGGAAGACCACCATGGACAGGTGTTTCTTTTTAAGTCTTACTTTTAGTGATTTTTGCTCTATTTTGTATCAATTTCAATACTAGCATTGGATATTACTGAGAATTATTTAGGCCATTTCTAAAAGCATTTGTAAAATAATTTTTCTATTTAGATATGTGACCTAAGTGAATTACACAGATTTATTTTATCTTTAATTTCAAAATATCTGTTTTAATGAAATTAGCTTCTCATGGGAGAATGAAGTTTTAATTTGTTAACAAGAAGAAAAGGGGAGGAGAGAGGAAGGGAGGACAGTGGAGGAAAGGAGAGGATGAAATAGGACAGAAAGGTATATATAAGAATTTTTGGTTCTAGCCAAGTCCCTGGAAGAATTTGGAAGAAAAATTGGCAGACAGTAGCTGTTCCCTTTCCAAAGTCAACTTAGTCTTGTGCACCAAATAGTAGAATAGTGAATACAAATGCCAAATGTTATATGCAATTCATGTATCTACATAATTATATACACATAAACAAGTAGAATTATTTTTATAGACACTATAATGTAAGAAATACTAAATCACTATTAGATTTCAGATAAAAAATTGTCCAGTAAGGTTGAACATGCAACTACATGGACAACTTGAGTTTGATTTTCAGAAGGTCCATTGCCATCTATGCCAAAACCCATAATTTTTGTGAAGGTAAGGGTCCTACATATTCAGAAGCTCCTACTCCTATGAACATTCAAATATGGGCAAAACTGAGTTCATCCATACATGGAAATGGACAAATCTCTCTACTGAAATGTGGCAAACCATTGCTCAGTGAGGACAATGTGTCCTCATTTTGTGGAATTTCTCACTGAAAATGAATTAACATTACAGAGCAGATATTAACATAATTAACATAACAGGAGCAGATATTCTATTCAGGACATATTGGGTCTCCCAATACCTGTCCAGAAATCATCCTTGTCAGAAGCAACAGAAGTGAACAAAGCATACAATAGTGACAGCAGTAGAAAATTAATGAATTGCTAGTCTTCCTGAAATTATGTTTCACTCAAATGCTTTGAATTTTTTTTAGTATTTATTCATTGTATTGCAAAAATATAAAACTGTTATCTGCCATATTTTTGCATAACACATGATATTCCAGTCTATTCTGGAGTGTGTGATAGTTTTCTCAAAGCCACTTTTATAATTCAATTAGCAATGACAAACTTACTTCATAAAAAATGGGGGGAGTAAACCCCAACAGCACCTGGTGAAAAGAAAGAGGAAACTGGGCTAGAATAGCTAACAATTATTTCCCTGAGCAGAAAAAGGTAGAACAACAACAGCCAAGGATGTAGCTTCTCTCTAAAATCAAAAAAACATAACTAAAACACAATGACACTGCAAAACCAGGAAGATAAATACATTTTTATGATTCTTGCAGGCTTTTTACCCACCATGATATTATTTAGATTCAGAAGTCTGTCTAAGATACTAATAATGAACTTCAACATTTCAGGAATCAATAGAACTATTTAACAAACACTTAATCCACTGTATCCCTGTGACTTGGATCAAGCTTAAAAGAAAGTACTGCACAATGTGAGCATCAGAACCTGGAGCAGGTAATGATTTTCCTTGGGATATTAAAATATTATTTTTGTTTAATCTTAATTTGCATATTAATTAAATAAAAAGGGAGACATTTTATGAGTAAATGTTTGCAATCATGACAAAAGATGGCGACTGAGATAATTCTAAGGACATTCTAAAAATACTCTTTTATTTATGTCAAAGGAAGTTTGTTTTAATACAGTAAAATTGATACACATTATTCAGGAGTAGACTTTCAAATTTTACAAACAGACAGGAAAGGAATTAAAAAGCATATTTTTCATATTTGCAAGGTATTTTTTAATGCATTACTGTGAGAAATGTGCACAATACAGAATGGTCCAGTAAGTGTTTTGAGGCTGAATAGAAGACTAATACCTTCATCTGTCATTGCCTATCCATATATCCTTAGAGATTGAGGCAAATATAATATCTCAAATACGTAAAGTCAACAGGAAACCATGGTAATGAACATAGCCACTAAGTAAATAATTTCTCATTTACAGTGTGAACACTGCTCTTTATTATAATTCCCTGCTAATTCTAAAACAGGCCATGAGGCAATTCAATTTTTTTTGTATTAGAATGTAACAAAATATCTAAAGTTAGAGATATTTTTTTTTTTCTGTTAGTGAGGAAAATGAAACTTTTCCATCTTGAGAGACTGCACAAGATCTTCTGGCTATTTGCTGTTGCCATGTCAACTACTTTGCTCTTAGTCATTGCTACACCCTTACATTCTTGTGCTGGAAATTTAGTTGGAAGCACATAATCTTTCCATGGTCTGTATTATCAGCAAAGAGAGGGAGAGAGCTTGAGTTCTTGGGAAAATACGTATGATATCAATAATTAAAGGGGAAGATAGAATATAAATTCCTTGCATTTATATTTTTTATGCAGTTATTTCTTTTCTGTCTTTTGAAAGCCAATATTGGTTTCTTTCCTAGGAACCTAGGAAACAAATCTTTTTGTACTGGTTTAGCTGTGCTAGAGGTAGTTTCCTTCATAGTAGCTTTTATGGGGAAATACTTAGGATTTGTGATTAAAACAGCATCGAAATCACAGGGATGTTTTAGTCACAGCTGAGAAGAACTTATGCAGAGAAAAGGCATTTTCTGCTCCTCACTCCACTCATGAATGAGGGGTCTGGGGCTGCACGAGGAACTGGGAGGGGACACAGCTGGGACAGCTGGCACCAACCCACCATATTCCAAATCATATCATATCATATCATATCATATCATATCATATCATATCATATCATATCATATCATATCATATCATATCATATCATACCGTATCATATCATGCTTGGCAATAGAACTCTCCTCTCCTCTCCTCTCCTCTCCTCTCCTCTCCTCTCCTCTCCTCTCCTCTCCTCTCCTCTCCTCTCCTCTCCTCTCCTCTCCTCTCCTCTCCTCTCCTCTCCTCTCCTCTCCTCTCCTCTCCTCTCCTCTCCTCTCCTCTCCTCTCCTCTCCTCTCCTCTCCTCTCCTCTCCTCTCCTCTCCTCTCCTCTCCTCTCCTCTCCTCTCCTCTCCTCTCCTCTCCTCTCCTCTCCTCTCCTCTCCTCTCCTCTCCTCTCCTCTCCTCTCCTCTCCTCTCCTCTCCTCTCCTCTCCTCTCCTCTCCTCTTCTCTCCTCTCCTCCATTCCTTTGTTCATGTATATCATATCATGTCCTCTCCCTGCCCTTCCCCTCTTTTATTTTCTTTCCTTTTCCCTCCTGTAATTAGTCTTATATTAACTTAGAAACTTCCTCAGCATTGCTCATTCTATAGGGTGATTCAGGCCATATGCCCTTTGTTCCAATATTGTACCTTGGACAAATATGTAACTTGATGGTTGAGGAAAGAACTCAGAGCACACGATAGAAAAAATAATAATCTACAGCTGGACTATGTAATATGGTTTCTGTACACCTAATGCTAAGTCTGATAACAACTGCTAGCAAGCATCTGTTCTCACTTGTCTTTATTCCATAAAAGTCGTTAGGGGAAATTAAAGAAAAGGTTTTGCACATATTAAAACTATATTTGTATATTGCTATTAATACACAATAGTATTATGCATATTATGCATATTCTTACATTTCAGGTTTCAAAGCAGCAACCTATGCTGCCAAGCTTAAACTTTATTTATTGCTCTTGCAATTGGTCCAACACTTTGACTATTTAGTTTCTGAAGATGCAAATCTGGTCTACATTTCATTCTTAGTATCCCTGGGAAAAAGCATAAAGTAAAAGGTAAGAAAATGAAGAAAAGTCTTTAAGTGCTAAAAACTTTCTGGATGAGAACGGTACAAAAAAGAGCCAGGATCCTGTGGTTCTGATAACTTCTCAGTCTTGCGTGAAAGATGAAGCGCAGAGGTTTAGTTGTGCAGGCTGGGATCTGATGGATTATGTTTTAAAAATATTACCTAACTCCACCACATTTCTTCTTATCCATATATGCCACAACATTTTCTAAAGATTCTAATTGTTATTATTTCTATTTCAAAGGCAAAAAGACAAATGGGAAGAGAGAAATGAAAAGACCACAGCTAAGATTAAGTGTCAGGCAAGATGTAAAACTAGAAACAATGTTATCAAGTCCACAGCTAGGTCTCTCCTGATTAGTAAATACCATGAATTTTCTAAGTCTTACAATTATTAGAAATCTCTTCATTCACTGAAGACATTTTCAACAAAAGAATAAAGATGGGACAAAGGAAAAATAAACAGCACACTTTCTTCTTTATATAATAATTTTTTTAATGAATAGGAACAGTGTGGAAATAAAATTCTAAAGAAGGCAGGAGAAAACCAATTTAATAAAAAAAAAATCACTCTTTGGTGACAAACTATGGGTTCGTTTAATTAATCAAACTTTCAAATCACCTTCTCTCCAGGATATCTAAATCCAATCCACAATAATCAATTCCAGGGTGAACATCTCATATTTCAGACCATTAACATGCAGCACAATACCATGTTTCTTATCTTTTGAAGAAATAGAGCTGTTATATTCATCAATATACATCCCAAGGGCAAAAAGTTTTCATGTTGGTTTAAGCAACAGGTCTTTCATTGCATTTTTGAGATGAAGATGAAAAAGAATGTCTTATAGGCATTGTGGTGTATTGTATTAAAACATAAATACCTATATAAATTTTTCCATTATTTCTCTAGATTTATATTTTCCTACTTAAAAAGCTCTTTAAAACATGTAAATTTTAAAGTTTGCAATTAAAAAAAATTAATATTTCATGATACCATGACAATACCTAAAGTCTTGAATAATAACTGTGCAAGCAGTTATTCCAGCTCTCAGTTGGTTAGACTGAGTCAAGGAGTTACTAACAAAGATGTGTTTCAGGCATATTGTTCAATGTCCTTTCTCTTAATCTTTCTCTAGATAACAAAAATAATAAGAAATATTTCTAAGAAATATTTCCAGCCAATATGAGTTGGTCAATTACAAGCTCTTTGTGAAACACTAGTTAAGCATCTCTCATTTTGGTAACTGCGTACGCATAAATAGATGTGGCAAGGCATTTATTTTCTAGCCCCAGCTTCCTCCCTCTGCTGATAAACCAGAGCAATGTCTTCACAGATGCCTCAAGGCTATGCTCAAAGGTGGTCACTGCAGACAAAAATAATTCAGAAATATTTCAGAGGTACTGTCTTTGTAGACACCATCAGAAGTGACAGAGTTGGCTAACTGAATGGTGCCTTTCCCCCTTCCCTTACATGTGGATATCAGCTGAGTCCTTCTGAAGTCTGACTGTAGGAGTGCCTCAGGGGTTCAGTCCTACAACAAACTGAAGGGTCACTTTCCCCACAGGGTAAACAACAGTCTAAACACAAATTGTAGTGTCTACTTCATTTGGTCACATACTTTCCTTGAAAGGTCAGCCATTGTCTTTCTTTTCTCATTTATTTCTCAATTATTTGACATTCTGCTTTTCTGCATTTTATACCGTCTGTATGATTTTCTTTTCCATTCTGAAAAGTTTATTTTTCTCTCACTAGGTAGAATCACAAGATGTCTTTGTGTATTCAAATCAGTTGCCAGTGCAAGCCAGTTTTGCAAAAAGCCTTCTAACTGCTTAAATAATATATGCTTCCTTCTCAGAATGTCTCAATTTCTACTCCAAAAGTATTAACAATGAGCATGACAGGTACATTCCATCTTCAATATAGATTTAGAAAGGGCAGAAATCCCTCCAGTGAGAACTTTTTCCTTCAGGGAACATCAACTGAGGTGTCTTGTGCAACTCTGGCCAGTCAAAACAATGCAGTTTCTAAAGAGTGAGAAATTAATGTAGTTTGGAAGACAGAAATGGCATGATACAAGCTGAAAACTTCTTTTTACTGAAGTGAACGCACACAACAGTGCTTGGAGACCTCTGTTTTTCTGGTTTTGTACTTAATATTAAAAGGCAACTGTTAGTCCAGAGGATCTGAACCAGCAGGACCAGGAGGCTCCCTTTCTGTCAAGAATAGAAGAAAATATAAAGGGTCTTGAAGGTTAGACTCCCTGATTTTAACTTTTACACTTTCAGCTGTCTTATTGCTCTGATACTGAGAAAAAAGATAGTTGGCAAGAGTGGGCTATGAGAATATTAGGAGAACATTCAGAAAAGTTTGGTAATTCTTTTGTCCACAAATGCTCACATTCTGGCCCCAGTACAGTTCAAGTCCTCTCACAATCTTGTTTTTCATTTTTAATCAGTCTCTACATGCCATAGGTTCATTTTCTCTAGGAACTAAGCTTTTTACTACTTCCCAAGTAGAATCATTAGATTTTTCTCATTTTTTTTCAAGAGTCATCACACTGCACTATACAGGGCAGCAAGGAGTCACTCCAAGTGAAAAGTCAACCAACAAAACTTCCATAAAGATCAATCACTCAGGGGTGATGATTGAGAATGATTTCCAAGCACTGCATGTGGGAAACAGAATGGTAACAAAAGGGCATGAGACGAGACATATGATACAAGTAAACTACAATAGCAAGAAAACTTCTATACTTCTCCTCAGACTTATTCCTTCTCGTCCCTTCTGTTCCTATTCTGTCTTTAGGGAAATCTCTAAGACTGTACTAAAGTTTTTCTGCTAAGCTTCAGTTTATTCTTTTTCCATATTATGCTCACAGTCACAGAACTGACTGCTATTTCAGCAGGACAGTTTGCTGTGCCTGGAGATGCCCAGATAACCTGTTGGCAGTTTCAATATCCTGCCAGCATGCTCTGCCTCTATGACCTCTTGGGACCCATCGTAGCCTGGATGAAAGTGTAACATGTCTTAGGTGAGCTGTCTATGACAGTGCCTTGACTTTTGCTATAGAATCTCAGAAAAAAAGCTGGTTAAAAAAGAAGGGACGATTAAGATATTTTGCAACAATATTCCTAGAAGCTAATGTCCAAATCTCTGCTCCAAGTACTGGAGATTGGATGGCGCAGTAAATAGGCAACTGCTCAGAACAGGAAATTGATCCAAAGAAATTTTAGTCATTGCATCTTTAAGAGAAGCCAGCTATTTATTTACTTGTTTTTCCTTCTCTTCATTGGTTTTTCAAGAATCACCTATAACTCTTATTCTTATGAGGTGTTTTAATCCTTCCAATATCTTCTAAAGGGAATACATCGTGGAATGCCAACAATCAAGAATACTGAGAGTGCCAGGAATAACTCCACACCTAGAAAGGAAGAACTAGTTGGGGATGTGATATTTGATGACACCCTTGGTGGCAGGGGCCAGGAAATAGCAGAGATGAAGACAGGAGTGAGAAAAGTAAATAGCAGAGTGCAGTCTTTGTGGGAACTTGTGGCATTCAATGGGAACTGTCTCTCTCTGGATAAGGCAGAGTAATGTGGGGTCTTCTGGCAATGTCATACCAAGTATTGACCAGTTTCCACTCTGAAAACTCTATTTCCTGATATAAATTTTTATACTTTTCCATCTGAGTATTTTTTTTATTAAAAATTTTCTTTGTAATTTCCAAGTTACTGTTGGATGATGATTTAATTGACTTTAACATGATCTGTTTTGGGGTAAATGCCATCCAGACTGTCTCGTGCACCGATGCATACAGACCTGCAAAATTTTCACTCACACTCTTTACTTCTGATCTGATATACATTTTTAATCATGCAGAAACATGTCTTCCTTGTATTTTTCTTGACTTTCTTTGAAGAATTGCCACAAATTTTTGTTTGAATTTCAGTGATTTTTTTTTTATCAATAAAGGGAAGTGTAAATTCAAGTTATTTTTCAGTAAAGCAAATTGCACGAAGCCTAATGCATCAGAATAACCAGAATATTTTCAAAGGACTTCACGATTCAGGTCAGCACTGCTTCTGGAACACATAAGGCCTTATTTTCAAA
The DNA here is from genome assembly GCF_035770615.1 of Melospiza melodia melodia. Classification (NCBI taxonomy): domain Eukaryota; kingdom Metazoa; phylum Chordata; class Aves; order Passeriformes; family Passerellidae; genus Melospiza; species Melospiza melodia. Next base: position 100,435,020 of record NC_086194.1, read on the forward strand.
AACTATGAGTGACCTTACTGTCTCAATATGGACACCAATATTTAAAGAAGACTTCTAAAAGTTGCACTCTGATTCAACTTCTAAAGTAAGAGCTCTGGTTTCTTCTGAGTCACATCAGGGCCAAATCAGAAAAGAAAAAGGTGGTTTGAACCTTTACTTTCTACTTCTCCCCTAAAGCATATAGGTTTTCCTTCTTCCTACTCTCATCCTTGTCACTTAAACTTTGTGTTTCAGCTTCCTCTTCTACAAGAAAGAAAATATTTCTGGAAGGATTTTCTTTTATCTGAGTACGTTTCAAATCCATATCCTAATAGTGGAGAAAACACACTGTCATGCTGACAGAAAATAGGCAAGGTTTGCAATTATCAAGTTTAAGACAGAGTTTACATGTATATATGTATATTGCTGCAGAAAAAGCTGTGTTAAACAAATGTAAATAAAAGTAGATTTGTGCTCCATCAAGAAAAGTTATGCATTTTTTGCCCAAATTTGGGAGTGTGTGAATAATGTCTACACAATAGGTTACATCATAACTCAGATTTCATTCCAAATAATGTTCTTTTTTTATGTGACAATTCCACAGTTTTAGGGAGACTACTTCAAGTAGCATTCTGTTCAAAAACAACAAAAGTGGCAGAAATATAAAAAAGCTCTCAGAATACAATTAACCTTTTGGAGAAGATGCTTTAAAATGTCAGTGATGATGATATGAATATATCTGTAAATATTCTCAGATAATCAAGCTATAATCTATTTTACCAAGAAAAAAAAACCCATAAAGATAATAGTTAACATCAAGAAGATTTAAAAAAAATATTATTTTCACTCCAGGTTTGGTACTTTAAATATATATTCTGGATATAAAAGTGCATTCCCAGCTTTCATTGACATTATAGGGAGATACTTATCTGCCTCTAATTAGAGATTTTTTTCATACCCAAAACTTGGATACTGTTTGCAATCTTAGACCCACTGATACTATTGCAAATAGATCACCACTGAGTCAGTTCAGTGTTATTAAAATACACAAAAGTATCTTGTCAGTGGGGGTTAATTTGGTCATGATGTTTTGGGACTGAAAAAAAGTGCCAGGAAAGCAGAAAAACTACTGACAGCCTGTAGAGGTGGGATATTCTCTGATGTGTGCTTAGAAACAAATCTCTTCATTATAAGCACTACAATAGATCTAAACTGTCTCTAAATTGCTCCTGGGATTAAAAAAAATGATGCAAAAATTATTGTTAGTCTTTGAGTATAAATATGTCAAGGAAACTAAGTTACCTGCTTCAAATCCCTTGGAAGTCTTCATTGCAAAACTAGCGTACATCCAGGAAAACATTAATTTTAATAAAAAAATAAAATACCTTTTATTTTAAAAAGAGTATTTAATCTTTTACAGCCAAAGCTATTCTAGAAAGACGTTGTCTATACTATATATCATCACTTAATAAAACTAGTTGTTTCTGATATAAACCCTTGTCATAATTCTGCTGATTATGTTACACATAACTGCCTCTATTTAAAACTACCAAGATAGCAATTTTGCAGTACTGGGACCTTAAAAAGGATTTTTTAATACAGAATTCTTAGGATGCAAATCTGAATTTGCTTTAAGTGCAGTTACACTGCTATTTTAAAAACAGTGAGAGTAAAATTTATATAATAATGTTTTCTGATGAGTACAAATGAAGATTTCTTTTTTCCCTGTCACTCAGAAAAGTGGAATCAAAACTACAGTTCCTCAAACAGAAATCAATGTTTTTATAATGTCAGGGTTTTCTTGTAAGAATTTTCTTAGAAAAAAAATTTTAAAAAGTGATTTTTTCTTTGTCTTTGGGACATCTAAGCAGTTTCTGCAGTTTTGTGAAGATAAAATAATTTTCTGTCATTTAAATGTATTTTTGTGCACAGACTGGGATACTTATTGACTTTTATTCATGATTCAAAAACTATTCCGCTTTTTCTTTAAAAACAATTGATTGGAAACAAATCAGAGAGCATAAAATCATCTTAACTTCAAAAACTATTATCATGTAAATGTAGATGTCACTCAGTTCCACAGTTGTACAATAGGCATTTCTTTACTTGTAGTTTAAATCAGCAGGCAATGTGGCTGCACAAAACCTAGCATCAGATGCCTAACTTTTTGAAAAGGCTTTATCTTTATTAAATACCAACTACAAGCACTAGTATGAAGCTAAAAGGCATTATTTATAATTCAGAACAGCACAACTAAAACAGGACAATAATCACAGGGAATGTAAAGTAAATAATCACAGAATCACAGAATCAACTAAATTGGAAAAGGTCTTTAATGTGGTTGAGTACAACCTATGACCAAACACCGCCCTTGTCAATTAAACCATGGCACTGAGCACCACATCCAGCCCTTTCTTAAAAACTCCCAGTGCCAGTGTCTCCACCACCTCCCTGGGCAGCTCATCCCAAAGCCCCGTCTTCCTTTCTGCGAAGAAATTTGTCCTAATGTCCAATCTAAAAGGACCCAGTTGAACATACATCCCTTGCCCAGGTGATCATCTCCAGTGCAGGTGCATTCCACCTGAGGAGGATTGCAGTGTACTGGGTGGGGGAAGCTCTGAGAGCTGCCAGGAGCTGGCAGCATGAGGATGATGAAGCATGGGCTGGGTAAGGGATAATGGTGGCCAACCCCCTTCCCCAATAGGAGCATGCCTGGGGCAGTGAGAATGGCCAGAAGCAGCATGACCAGGGTGGGCAAACAGGGTGTTGGGAGCTTTTCATGAGCATTAGCTGTAATGTATTCTGTTATATAAAGCTTTCATCTGTATGATAATATTACACTGAAATTCACTTGACACTAGGGAAAATACGTGCGAAAAATGTATATAAACTTGCAAAGATTAAGGAGATACTTTGATTTTACAATTCCTTCAAGCCTTTCAAATTTTAGAAACAATGTTTGAGCTACAATAATCCAGAAAAAGCTTGTGTTTGACTTTAAGACCTTTTAAAACCAAAGTCTTTCCAAACTGCCAAGGTTAAAATTGTGACTGTACAAGGTCATGGTGAGCCATCTTTTGTATTTGGAATGGTAGCTTAAAAATATTGAAATCTGCTATCACAACTTTAAAAATACTGATTTTATTTTTGGCCTTAGCTTCTTCGATTCTTATTATTTACTTTTTAAACCAACATTTTATTTGCTAGTGTATGAAATGTTGTCTGTCTCTGTAATAGGAAGAAGTTAATATTAAATAATTCTATTTATGTTACAATAAATTGCAGAACACCATGATGTCAATTTTTAACTAGATAAAATATATTAAGTAACCACAAGAACATTGGGTAGTAAATTAGAACAAATGCTCAAATTTCTATAAATCATTTGCCAGCTTGTAAACTCCTACTGTTTTTACCTATGTAGACTTTAACAATTATTATTTTAGCATCATGTCTCACAAAGAAATTAAGTTCAACTAAAAATACACACACAACAGGGTGAAAACCAGCTACATATTCAACAGGTTTTTAAAAACAAATTTTCACTGTGGTTATTTATGTAAGATAATCAATAAGGAAAACAATTTGAAAATAACATGGAGACTTACAGGAATGATTTAAAGAATCATTGGTCCTCTTCTGTAGACAAATAAACTTGGGACAGTAGCTTTCAAGTGGCTTCTAAAAAAAGTCAATAAAAAATAAGTGGCAAAGCTATGTTTATAACCCAGCAATTCTGCTGTCATTGTTCTATTCATTCCTTCCTCCTCTTCAGTAATTCTTATCTTTTTACCTTATATATTCAGGAGTGTGCTGGCAAAGGCTAAGAAACAGCAGGAATAACAGTTAGTACACCAGACATGTTGGTATTTCTCTTTCAGAACAGACACAGCTAAAGAGGACACTGTTCCCTTCAGTGTCCATCAAATAAATTGAGGCTAAGGTGTTGAAATCTATATAAGTCCTAAATATACCAATTTAATTTCCTGCTCCTTCTCACAATGATTGTTTATGTATAGTTTACAATATTATGTAAGTTTCAATCTATATCAAGTACCAGGTTGAAGTTTGCAAGGCTATTAGGACCAGCTGAAATAAGTGTCTCCTATTATAAACTAGAATTTAAATTTCCTCCAATTGCTACATCAAGGCTTTTTCCTCAAACAATCTTCTGCAAGAACTCGTGATTTATGTTAAAAAGAAAGCCCCAAGCAATTATGATTTTCAGATTGAAATATCATGCCAGAAGTCTCTGCCCATTTCACCTTTATCTTTCTTTCACCTGTGTTATGAGAAACACTTAATTTGCATTGTAGCTAAAAAAAGAGGTAGAATATCTCTCAGAGATGTCTCAAATTATTTGATTAAAATTGACAATTCCTCTGAAGGAAAGATAAATTTATTGAGATGGTTAGGTCTGATACATAAATTTTACAGGCAAATCATTATCTGCTCTCTTTCCTGAAGGGAAAATGCTTCCATCTGGGTTTCTTTGTGATTTGTTATTGATAAACATGGATCTAAAGATAGAGGAGGTCAATGTACAGCCTACTTAACATTAGTAAGTTGTTTTTCAGGGAGCTTTTATTTGCAAATGTGATTACTGCCAATGACAAAAACAATCAAAAGTCCTTGCAAGTTCAATATTCACCAACAGAGAAGGTGCAGGGAAAACGCACTCATTTCTTCTTTTCCCCCATCTCCACAAACAGAAGTAAAGAAACACCATTTATCAGCCAAGCAAATATAGTACATATAATGGGTATAAATTAAATATCTATGGGGAAATCTATTAAAAATTTAAGAGAAGCGAAGGAATGAATGAGGGCAGGGAAAGAGGGAGGGAAAGTGGAGGAAAGTGAGGAACTGAAGAAGAAAGGAGTGGAGAAAGGAGAGAGAGAAGAAGGGAAGTGAAATGTCTAAAGTTATAAAAAGTTATGATATAATGCAGAATAGAATATAGGTACTAGTAGTTAAAATATATCCCATGTATCTGTGAGCCACAGTCAGAGCCTTTAAAGTCAATGCAGAAACAAGAAAACATTGTTGACTTATATCTTGATCTTTCTAATTAGCTGTCCAGAGCACAAATAAGATTGTCTGTAATTATTTTATTTTCAGTAATTAATTTTAGTTCTATAGTGATTGCCTTCGGAGAAAAAGCTATTGATCTTTCTTCCTATTAGACACATAAATACTAATGGAAATTGAAGAACTCGACATTTTCAGATATTGCAACAGCTCCATCTAACTTAAACAATGTCTTTCACCTCAGGAGATATTCTCTGTCAGCCAGCATAACTACTCCTATAGTATGAAAGTTCAATCAAGTATTTATCCTATCCAGACCTGGCTAACAGCACATTTTAATTGTGTAACCTATTTTTACGTAGCAAACATGCCCATGCAATATCTGTGAAATTAGTTTCAAGATCCTCTTAATGACAAATGAATGTAACAAGAAAAAAGTCAAAGAACCACCCTCCCCCACCTGCACCCCTTATTGCAGTTAGATTTGAGAGATAGCTTTCATATAGTTTTTTTTTTTTTTTTTTTCTGCAAGGGAAGTGAGGCTGAGGACAATGGAGATGATAAAGTTGAAGGTGATGGAAGGCGAAGGACTTGGCTATGAACAACTCCAGAAGGAGTTCCAGCAACAGAACAGAACATCCCCAGCTGAGAGAGGCATGAGGACAGGGCACCTAAAAGTGATTATTGCTTGTGTTTCCACTGGGTCAAATATGCTTCAGATGTATAGTTCATACCTTTACTCTTTCCACTCCATCAAATTCTCAGCATGGTTCTCAGCTTGGGTGATATAGTTCATATCCAGCAAAGGCTGACATCATGGCTGTTGTCACTAGGAAATGGAAAAGCTTAGCAATGGGGTCAGATGCAGCACAGTATTTAATAGAAGAGAGACATAGGACCTGTGAAAAAGTAAAAAAAAATCAGAGAATGGATGGTTAAAAAATCCATATGAAACATTGTTCTATGCAGATCCTAAATGATCTGTATACCTTAGTACAAAAGTAAATTTATGCAGGAAAATGTTCTACCAGGCTGTGCATAAATTTTGAATGGAAAAAGGTGTTAACAAGAAGAAAAATTCGGTGACATGAATTGAAATTGAGAGAAATGGTGTGGTATATATAGAAAGAAGAGATCAACTATGCACATTTCTCTCTTACCCATGAAAAGCAAATGTAGAAATACAAAGAATAATGACTCTTTGGAAAATGTCACATATTCACAGCTACAAGAAGTAGCAAATTTTAAAAGGTATTCTAGATTTTGCTTGTTACAACAAATATCTTCTTTGAGGTTTTTTTCTGCTTTCTGAGTCTGGTACTTCAAACTAAGTTTATAAGGCACTAGAGCCTCAGAATGTATTATATTTTCAAAGTCCTCACTTCCAGCACCTCTTTTGTCTTTAAAAGATCTAAAAATCACCTATTTTACAACTGAAACCTGAAATCTATGTTCTCTCTATCTCTGTCGAGCCTAATATTAAAATATTCAAAGTGGGTTAGCTTGAAGAAAAGTTACAAATTGAATTTTGGAATTTATTTATAGTACTGTACTGCCTTGAGCTAGGAATGTTGTGGGTTCACTATGCTTTGGACACAGAAGGCATACATGAACAGGCATATTTAGCTGATCATCTGTTGACTAAATTAGATGACACCTCTCAAGCTCTTCTCTTGCCAGATAAGACACCAGTCTCAAAAGAGAGGGTGGTTCTATACCTTGGAACCCTGGAGGTGGAATACTTAGATCCTGGTGGAGGGTAAAACTGAAACATCTCTATTTTAGAGAAGTGAATGGCAGCTTTATAGTACAAACACATGTAATGGAAACCTGTGGGTGGTGGGATGGCAGAAATCAGCATTACTGTGGTTACATCCTTTTTTGATGTAATATGTTATGAAAGCAATTCACTATATAGTTGCTTGGGTTTGGATTTTTTTTTTTACTTTCTAGAAGAAAGAGATGAAAGCCTTTATTCATTGTAGCAGGATTTTCTGTACAACGCCTGATATTGTGCAGACTGCAGAAAACAAGAAGCTTCTTTTTATCATTTTACATATGATTAATCTAATATTCAAGGGCAAAACTAGCAGAGACAGTTTCAGGAACTGCAAGCACCAACTTTTCTTTTGGCTGCTCTCATGGCAATTACAAATTCCCACAGTCAACAGACAGGAACTCATGTGCTGGCTCCAGGCAGTCACATGCCATCAGTGCAGCTGGTTCTGCTGCATCAAGACAACAGGCTGGGAGCTGCAGAGGCTATGGCTCAAGTCTCAGTTATGTCTTGGAAACTCTCACAGAGAGCCAAGTCAACCAGCTAACAGCAGTAATATCTTAACCTACTGCATGCGGACTTCCCATGTCACACCAGTAAATTACCTGCAAGGGTGACAAAATTCATTACTTTATAAGAGTAGCTGGTAATTATGGGACTGATACATCAGTTTATTAAGTTCTGCTAGACTAATACTAGTAATTCAGATACATAAAAAGAAAGACACCCAAAGAAATATGTTTCCCTGGTATGCTTTTAAATCAAAAGGGAAATTTATGGGGTCATTGGTTGAGAATGGTCCTAGGACCAAGCTTTTCATTTTCAGAGTATGATATTACTTGAGCAGTATGTCTAGGCAAAGCAGCAGTATAGATGCTTAGAAACAGAAAGTTTTAGCAGAATTAGAGACACTATTAATTTATCTTGAGTGCAGCTATATTGCTAAAAAGCACCTTACTCAAACACAGTTTAATGAGTAATGTCAAATAATGCATTTTAGTAGTGATGTCTATGAAATCCTTCAAGCAATTCATCTATCTTGTGCATTGCATCCCAGTGCTGGACTGTTGTGTTAACCTTTAAATATAATGTTATAATACATGCTTTCGTTTTATTTTGTAGCTCCTGTGGAGCACTAGCACAGATTCATGTAAAAAAAAGTTTAGTTTCTCTATCGTGCTTCTTAGCAGGACATGTACATATACAAGCTCAGGAGAAGCAGACCCCTGAGAGTGTATCCAAACCATGCATGGCAAGCAAGCCCGAGCCTTTGAGAAATCTGAGATTAATAGCAGAGTATAATTTCCAAGATGTAATAAATCCAGAATGAAACTTTACTTACAAACAGATAGTGTTAGATTCTACAGACAGATTACACATTTCTACAGTAGTTCTAGCTGTCATTTGACAGTGGAGAGAAGAAAGATTTTGCTGTAGATAAAACAGTCAAGTGTACTGTATTCTACTGCTTGGTGTGTGTGTACATGGCTTACATGGACTGTCCTTTCTGTCTTCTTCTAAAACAAAAATCAAATATGTAAAGAACTACAGAAGATAAGAAAGAGTGGGCTGGAAGACTAATTTGGTGTGGACTCACTGTCTTTGAGAAAGCATATATTTATTCTCTGAATTCCTATATTCTTTGCAGTTACATTACCAGAAAGGGTCTAGCTAAGGATCTTGAATTTCTGTTTTCATGGACCATGATTATTGCCACATAGTTTTTAAGTGGAACTAGGACTGCTGAAATGCTGGTGGGAAAACAGGTAAACAGTCCAAAGGCATTTTCAGGACCCACATGCTGGGCATGGTAAACATAAAAGCTCCAGCAGGATGCTCCCTGACCTTCCATTGGAATTTTGTGGGGCTTTTACAGTTTCACAGATAATGTGGATACAGCTGAGTACTGTCTTGGAGATCACCAAAGGCGGAGAACTGAGCTTCCACTCTTCCTTTAGTGTGAAATATGTGGCCAAAGAGCTATCTTAAAATGCCTGCACCTGTAAAAATAAACTAAAATTTTCTTTTTGACTTTGAGTGAGAAGTGTTGCATTACACTTAAAAGAATGAGACACTGAGAAAGAAACAGAAAGGTTAATTAATCTCTTAATCTAGCAACAGGCCAGGATGAAAGTCTGATACAGCTTTAGGAGTAGTGGGAAGTGACTGTTGAGTGAAAATCCCAAGGACCTAGCTGTCCCCTAATTGTCCAAGTGACAGTACTGACTAGAAAAAAATTCCTTTTTCAAAAACCAGAAAGAAACAAGGACTAGAGGTATCCAGGGAAAGTTTGTTGAATACCAAAAACTGCTGTCACATGATAGTTGCCCAAGAAAAAGAATGCATATCCATTCCATAGTATCTATTCCAGTAGCTGTCATCATCAGAAGAAGCAGCACTATAGGGAATGGCCAGGCATAAAGTAATTTGGTATAACTGGGCATGTTGATCTGCACCCACACATATTGATCTGTGCCGTCTATCATTAAATAGCTTGGCTCCAGATAGGTTCCACTGGTAGACAAGAGAGTATTGAATGGGACCAACTATTCAGTATCTACTGAGCTATGACAGCATTCAGCCTTTTCATACTGGAGGGAAACTAGAGATCCTGACAGGGTTCTGAAATATCCTATTCATGCAATTGCATCCAGCTTCTTTTTGAGTCCAGAAAGAAGATGCATCATCCATGGAAAGCCTGTCCTTAAAGTCCTTTAGGATGACCCAAAAAACTCAAGCTAAAAGAACTGTGCTGATTGCGGATCACATGGCCAAAGGTCCTTTAACTTGCCTGCAGTATCCTGATCCCTGTACCTAACAGAACCAAGGAGAGGAAGAGGGCAAGCAGACTGATGCACCACAGGACCTTTAAGGAAAGGCAGGTGCTCTCTTGGCCTCTGGATGGTGATGCTGATGTGGCTACACATCATTATAAGAAGATAGAAAACAAGATGCCCTCGAGGGTTGTCACAGTTGTAGCTACATGATCCAGCAAAGACACAAAACCAGATATTCTTGGAAAATGTCAAATCCCATCCTAAGCTAGTAGATTTATCATTCCAGCCTCTTTACAGATGTGAGCCCTGCTGATGTTGCCTAATAATGATAGTGGCATGTGTTTTACTCATTAAAGCAATTGAGGCAGGAGGAAAAGAAGTCTTTAAAACCTGACAACATGCTGACCCTTTTCTTCAATTCTCTGTGCTTTCTCTTTCCCCTGTCTTCCTCGTAAGAGCTCTTCTAGGACATCACATGACTGGGACTGAAATTTATAATGACATATTTAATTTTATTCACTTTTTTGTAAACTTTTTAAAATTTGTGGGTATGCATATTCCCTATTGCACAGAAGAATCAGAAGAATACTAACACAGATTTCTAGTAAAGCATTTGTAAAATGTGCTGTCGTAACACCTTGTTTTTCCTTGCTATAACAAGCATATATATTAGTAATTTTTAGATTCTAATATCCAATTATTGCAATAATTGTGGATTAAAAGTAAAACAATTGGCTTTACTATTAACTTACATAATATATTAGTAATTACAAATCCATTACTACTAATCTAAAATCATGGTTGTAGACTATGAATTAGTATTGGTTAATCTGGAATTTATGCTTATATATATGTTTTATACAAAGCAACAAGATGTTTCCCTTAAAAGAGACTTTTGCAACAAACAGAATTTCCCATATAATCAGTTGGTGAAACAATCCTTACATTTCTGATGTAGAAACATTCAAAATGCCTTTGGGCTGGATGCAAGGAGAAGAAACCATATCAGCATACTGTATGAATGTTGATTTTTTAAGTAAAATAAATGAAGATGGAAATCAATTGAACAGGGACTACAAATGAAAAATACAATAAGGTAAATTGACAAACCAGTTAAAATATAAAGTGCTAATTGAAACATTGGCTGCTATAAAACTTCTGCTCTAATTCACTTTGAATATGCACCAGTGAAGAAAGCCATTGCTTTTCTCAGAAATCCATATGTTTCACAAACGTTTTGTAGCTAAAAAGAGTAGGTAGAAAAATACAAACTGTTATTTTTGCAATAAAGCTGATTTTAATTTTGTGTTAGATACTTCCTGATGAAGTGTATATTTTGTTAAGGTTGATTCAGTTAGTATTCAGTTCTGGCACTGTTTTCAGGACTGATATTCCTTCTCATCAGCTGAGAAAAAAATATGCTGGATATTTTTAAATAATTGTCATGATTAACATCACTAAATAGCTAAACACCACACAATTGTTTGCTCCCTCCCCCGGCAGGATGGGCAAAGAATTGGAAGGGTAAAAGTGAGAAAACTTGTGGGTTCAAAGACAGTTTGATATGGAAAGCAAAAGCTGTGGACAAGTGCAAAGCAGAACAAGGAATTAATTCACATCTTCCCATGGGCAGACTGTTGTTCAGCCATCCCCAGGAAAACAAGGCTTCATTACACACAATAACGTCTTGGATGACAAACACCACCACCTTGAACATCCCCCCTTCCTTTTTCTTCCCCCAGATTTCTATGCTGATCATGATGCCAGATGGTATGGAATGTTCCTCTGTTCAGCAGGGGTCATCTGTTCTGGCTGTATCCACTCCCAACCCTTTGTACACCCTTATCGTCCTCACATGTGAGGTGATGTGAGAAGATAAAAAGGGCTTGGCGTTGTGTAACCACTCCTCAGCTCTGACTTAAAGAGCTGGGCCTTATCAATGCTGTTTCCAGCACAAATCTAAAACATTGTTCATACTAGATTTTGTGAAGGAAATTAACTCTATCTAAGCCCAAACCAGTACAATAATATTGCTCTATCTCAGTCAACATCCTACCATGTCTCATGCACCACTCTGGTTTAACATTGGACAGAAAAGGAGATATACAGATTGATTAATCTGCAAATTGGTGGTCCTGTGGAAGGGGCTAGCAGCGGGCCTGTTAGCTAAAGGAGCGAGAAGTAAGAAGAAGAAGAAGCTGATAAGGAGCTTTCTCCAAGGCCGTAACCAAGGAGATGGAGAGAAGGAAGATAAGAGCATTCTGCAGCTGGATGAAGCGTTTTTAGAAAGTTAGGTGGAGTCAGAGTAATTTTTCACCAATGGCATGTTATTGAATTATTGTGGCCAATAGCTAAGGTAGAGGAAGGGTAAACAACTGGAAAGTGTATAAAAGATCAGCCATTTTCATTAATAAACTGTTGCCAAGTGTTACCAACTGAGACTGCTTGTGGTCTCTGCTTTATGTCATGACCGCCTCGACTGTGACCTGATCCCTTTTTGGAAAGGGACAAAACCAATTCTGCCCTCAAAGTGCTCTGTGCATGTAGAGCTAATTACTCCTTCCCTTTATGGTGTACTGAGGTATACAATATGAGTACACTTACAAAGACATGTTTCTGGGCAAGGGATTGAGTACACCCTCAGCCAATTTTCAAATGATACCAAGCTGAGCATGAGTACCTCCCATCTGCTGGAGGGCAGGCAGGCTCTACAGGCTGATCTGGATAGGCTGGCTGGATGAGCTGAGTCCGGTTGCATGAAGCTCAACCAGACAATTGACAGGTCCTTCACTTTTGTCACGCTAACCCCATGCAATGCTACAGGCTGAAGGAAGAGTGGCTGCAAGGCCTGGGGTGCTGCTCAACAGCAGCTGAACATGAGGCAGCGTATGCCCAGGTGGCCAAGAAGGCCAATGACAACCTTGGCCTGTATGAGCAATGATGTGGGCAGCAGGACCAGGGCACTTGTGAGACCACACCTAAAGTCTTGTGTGGGGCAGTGTCTTCTACGATGCCTGGAGCAAGACGAAATGGCCTTAAGCTGAGACAGAGGAGATCCGTAATAGATATTAGAAACCAAAATAAATCACTGGTAGGGTGGTCAGGCACTGATAAAAGTTATCCAGGGCTGTGGTGAGACCATCACCCCTGAAGATATTTTAGAGGCAGCTGTTTCTGGTGCTGGGTGATATGGTTTAGTAGGGGTAGCAGTGGTAGTGCTGCATGGTTGGACTGAATGATCTTGAAGGTCTCTTCCAAACTTGAGGATTCTGTGGTTCAGTTTTGGGTCCCTCACTACAAGAAAGACCTGGAAGTGCTGAAGTGAGAAGGGCAACAAAGTTGGTAAAGGGTCTAGTGCACCTAGGTGCACTAGATGAAGAGCACTGGGGGGAACCTGAGGGATCGATTAGACTGGAAAAAAAGGAGGCTTGGGGAACCTTTTTGCTCTTTACAACTACCTGTAATGAGGTTGTAGCCAGATGGTGAGGGTTGGTCTCTTTTACTAGATCTCAAAAGAAAGAACAAGATTAAATTTTCTCAGGGCTAACCAGGGGAGATTTAGTTTGGATATTAAGAACAATTTCTTCATGTAAAGGGTTGTCAAACATTGGAAAGACTTGCAAGGGAAGTTGTGGAATCACCATCCCTGAAGGTATTTAATAAACATGTAGATGCAACACCTGGAAACATGGTTAGTGGCAGACTGGTCAGTGCTGGGTTAAAGATTGGACTTCAAAATCTTATTGGTCTTTTCCAACATTAACGATTCTATGAAAAATCCAGAAGAGCCAAAAGACCCAGAAAAAGAGGTGTGGTCCATGTGAATATGTTATTCCATCACTGAGTCTCATCACAATGGAATAAAAGCTGGTGTAGTTGTTTGACATGATGGTTTTCTGTTCAAGTGAGCAAGGTCAATACAGCTGGTTGGACCAGGGAATTCTTTCTCAGTATTGAAAGTACAAAATGCAAAGGATTTCTTCTAATGAACTTCTGTCTTGTGCTACTGGTGTCAGACTTAGACAAATAGAGGCAGACAAATAAAGAGAAAGACAGCAATGAAGAGATGAACAGTCTATCAGAAGTTATTGCTATTAGTGCTTGATCCATGCCATCAGCCATCTGTCCTGCCTCCTTTATCAGCTTCTTTGGGATACAAGTATGCTGTCACATGCACTGTCACACAAGTGCTAGTCTCTGTGTTAAGGATTTGAGAAAAATCAATGAACTTTGTCACTGTACCACTTTTAGAGCACAGTGACTGACATAAATGATTGACATAAACTACTTCACTTGACATGAAACAGCTGCTTTCCTGCAAAATGCAGGCCACTCCCCAGAATACCTACCAGTTAATGGAAATTGCTGGCAATCATCAATTTGTCATCTATTGGGTGAAGAAAAAACAATACTTCCCATCTGTGGTAGAGAGATGCAGCATCACTTTAAGGAGGGCTTGTGTGGGGCAACCAGATTCCCAAATGTGCACATGGTAAAAGGAGTTCACCTGCATCTTCAGGTAGGGGTACATACCTCTACCATTGAACTCCTGACTGGTAGAAATAATCAGGAATTAAACCTCTGCACATTTGAAATGAACACTTCTACATGATTAGTAGCATATGAACCTTTTAACTGTTAGTTAAATCAGTGTTAATAGGACACTGATTTCTTCTTGGGACACAACTGTCAGAGCCCAGCACTCTCTGAGACACAGCAACTGGTCCCTGTTTGCATTCTCAGAGCCTTGACACAGATCAACCACAGAGAAATAGGGCCTCGAATAGCTGGAACAATCCATCATCAATTCTGTGGCCTTGATCACTCTGTTTGGGTAAAAATAAATCTACTTTATTAACTCAGGAGATTCTTTCCTTTCTGCTAAAACATAATGAGTTTTCTTTGCATTTTACAGCTTGATGTAGACATTTATGTGTCCTCCTATCATCATCTCACCTTCTGAGAAAGTGATTTAAGTGCCAGCCTTACTACTACCCTAAATACATGCTCAAGTCTCAATAGTTGTGTTGAAGATGGCTTAACTGGTGACTGGGAAACAAAAATGGGGAAAAATTGTAATGGCCACAAAATCTGGTAGTGAAAGCAATGTTTTAGCACCTAAGGAAACCTGTGTTCCTCTATATCACCAAATTTTTTTTATTTTGCACAAGTATTCCAAACACCAAGGTACTCAATGAAAGCAGATAATGTGAAACACAGCATTGATGGTTCTAGAGAGGTGTCAGACTTCTCATATGAGAAGAATTTCTTGTCATAGTTGGGAATTTGTGTTTAAATGTTGAGATACTTTTAACTGAGGCCACGCATCAGCTGAACAATTTCTGTAAATCCAGATTTTAGGCTCAGACACCTAGACAAATAAATGTATATGCAGACCATTTGAAGGACCCAAAGGACAGAAAAGAAAGGTACTTTAAAGGTCTAGAGGTTTGTATGAAACAAAATGTGAGATAGTATATTAGTTTTAAGACCTGAAAAAATGAAAGACCATTGACATTAACAAAAGAGGTAAGAAGAGGACCAAATAGCAGCAATAAAATGCCTCAATTCATGCCTTGTTGGAAAAGTACAGATTTTCCAAAATCCAAAGAAATCCTAACTTCTGCTTCAATCACTTCCTTGACTTGCTGTTTCTTGTTCCTCATTCCTTATCTGCACTATATAGTATGACATGAAGTGGGAATGACAGGGCATTGCTACTGCTTAGTGTAAAGGATTACAGCAAGTTCTAACTCTTCCTCTGCATATGAGACACTTTTTGTAACCTTTCCTCTTGAAATCTCATTCAACTCACATCAGTCAATAGATTTCTCTTTAGAGAGAATAAAAAAAAAAAGATTTATGATATTGTGCCAAAATGTTGAAGATTAAGAGGTTCCAGAGCCACTGTTCTTGCAGTTATTAGCTCTCAGATAGTCTGATATTAAAAATAGTTATTGTATACAATTGAAATAATAATCTGAAGAAGAATTGTCACTTTATGCTGTTAACAGCCATAGTAATGATTAAAGATGAGTGACAAGTCATCTGTCATAATATAAAAATTCATTAAATTTCTTTTTGTCTTCATCCCCCTGAAAAAGAAATAAGGGAAAAAATGTTCTTTGAAAAACTACCTAGAATCCAAATATAAATCTAACACCATTTCTCTGTAATTTATGAACATGAAAAAGGTTATAGATAGTTCTTTACAATAAACACAGATCTGAAAAATAAAAATTTGAGCAATATTATCTACATTAACTTGTCCTAGAATGACACTGTAGAAGTAATGATAGAATTAAGTAATGTGCTTGTGTACAACTGTAATGAACTCATAAAGTAATTGTAGAACTTCACACTGAGAAAAATAATTTTATCCAGTCTACTGTTTATTTCACACACTGCTCAGAATGAAGCACATGAATAACAAGTAGAGCTGATTGGAAGGGATGTGCTAGGTCATGTTGTGGTAGGGTACATTTGAAGTTTCTTGACATAAAAAGGGGTTTAAGTCACAAACCCCAGTACCTATTCAGTATTAATATGGTATTAATTTATGTTTCAGTTGCTGGGAGATGCAGATCAAGGCCAAATTTTATTTATACTCACTAAGCAATCACCAGAATTAGCAAAATGGAAGATAGGCTTCAGTAACGTACTACAGCTGGAGACTCTCTTGTCATAAGATTGATGAGGCTGGGAATAATTTGAGTCTATTAACAAAATTATATAGCAGCTCCTACAAACCTTGACATAATCCTTTTCCCCAGTTTATTACTCTGGACTGTCATTCCAGAAGCCCTATAGCCCTATATCCCAGATAACCACATATCTACTCTCAGGGAAATTCACGGTTACTCCTGTTTTTAAATTTTGATTGCAAAAAATTACTTGATGTATTTATTTGTTAAATCTGTTTTAATTTCCGTGACTAGTTGAAATATTCCTTCTAGTTTACTGAAAATGTTGAAAAAATTCTGCTTTTGGTTTGTTTCAAATCAAAGCAAAATCAGAGTCCCCAGCTTCCATGTGAATTACTAACTCTGGGTTTTGTCTGCTTCTGGTTGCTAGACACCTCAACTGCAGTGCTGAGAGAAGTGGAAAGCATCTGATTATAGAAATGAATTTCAGGCAGCAATAGATCTTCAAAATCAAAATGAACTTGACATATTTGGGCATTTTGTTCTGTATAAGTCCTATGAATCCTGAACTTGACTGAAGCATGAAAAGTTTAGTAAAGACCATAATTTCATATCCAGGTTTCATTGTCATTTCACATGCTTTTTGAGGAGTCCTTCAGAACACCTCTAGACTGGGAGAGCAGTTTACATAACATGGTTTTCATACCTTTACCACAATCCAGTTTATTAGCAGTGTATGTTTTGACGTTCACACAGACAGTCTTTTAAACAGCAAACTAATTATTGTAATTTATTTTTGAACTAGTTAAAAAAAGTGCTGTCTTGAGACTATTGTAGCAAGATTCTTCTTAGGTTTTTTGTTAGCTGAAGAAAAATACTCCTTTATTTTTTTATATGTTGCTCCAGTAATTCTTGAGCTACTTCAGCAGATATCATTAAAGCTTCACGGGTTTTGTCTAAGTTCTGCTGTAAATCTGACATAGCTTAGTTTGGGTTTTCAGGTTTTTTTGATATTTCAGTATGAGCTAGAGGTATATATTAAATTACAGCATGTTTCTATACGACTCAGAGGATATAACTCTTTCTTTTAGAATTTCTGCCAAGTAAGAAACAGCAATAACAGAAATAGGATTCTGCAGTATACTTCATCATTTTATCTCAGTTAAGTTTTCTGTCACCTAACTCAGGCTGTTAAAGACAATGCATTGGTAGAGGTGCATCTGATCTATCATTATCCACAAATATATTTGGTTCTGATTCATCATTCACTTTGTTTATGCATTATATGAAGAGGTACTTTTAGATTTACTTTGAAACTTTCAACTTACCATGTCCCACCTATTCAGAGGATGTGAGAGGTATAATAATAAATGCTTAGGTCTTCTATAAAATTGATACCTCAAAAAAAATCCTGCAATATTACTGCTGGTTTCGAGCAATAGAACACTGAAATCTGTGGAGGACATGGATATGATAAAAATGTGAGAGCACAAGTTTGATCTTGTACTTTGAACTCATGTGTAAAGTATTGCACAAAGAAGTTTCCTAAACTAATTTCCACAGACTGCTGCTGTATGATCTTTCACCACTTTTCTTGGCAGAAGAAAAGTCACTACCCTAGAGAAGAAAGAGAATGATCTTTCTTCATTATAGTATGCTGTTGTGCAGCAACCGAGCTGAGGTAGGCACCCCTCAGGTCATTCTGGAAAAAAACCACCTCAGAGGAGTGGAAAGGAGACTGCCATGATATATGAAAAAGACCTGGAAACTGGATGTGTGCAAAAGCATTTTCACAGATTCTGTATTTTGGGGGGGAGGGGTGGAGACCCCCCAAAATAACCATGCGTTTGTTCTTCTCCATAAATCCATACTTATGAAAAAAACCAAGAACATCGAGTGAAATGCTTTCTTTGGAGCCTAATACTATAGGTTCAGGCTGACTAAATCCTAAGTGAGTCGGCCCTTTTTAGGATCAAACTAGGTCTTCTCTGAGGTCCTTTGATCACTTAAAACCTCATTGTTTATTTTTAAAAATTATTATTGCATTTCAATGGGACAATGATTAATCATAAAATACAGAGAGATTTACATAAAATGCAAGACATTATGTTATTATATGCCTAGATGGATGCCAAACATATCAACAATTTTTAGAAAAGTTAACTAGATAAATAATGTTTTTTCAGCACACAACGTTAAGAAATTATTCTCTTAGCTTGCCATAAGAAGTGAATCATTATGTATTTTTTGGTAGACATCATTACAGTGTTAATCAGGTTATTTTGTTAATGACATAAATATGATGACTTTACAGGAAAATTGTTTTCTAGACAAAATTGTTTAATCAGTGAAATACACTAATTCAACTGTATTGTTATATGGATCTTCACTGAGTCCTAATCACAAAAGCATTATGAAGTAAATTTAGATCATAATTCCTAGCTGTGGGGAGGAACAGTGACCATCCTTCAGAAAATTTTCAGCCTTAAGGAAGCATAAAAAAATGAAGTAAAAATCCCTACCACTCCCATGTTTTTCTTCTATGAATACAATCTGTAGCTAATGACAGACTATAAGCTAGGGTTTTTTTCCAGAAGAAAGACTGCCTTTACAACTGCCTGCAATATTGGGTGGTGATAATCTAGGGAAGAGATTCTTCTTTCTGTTGAAGGACGTTGTTTTGCCAAGTTTTACAAAATGGTTTCATAATGTATTCTTTGTTTCTCTTCTGCCAAGGTTGGGATTAATGGTGAGATGGTATTTCTTGTTCAGACTCAGAGGTTTATTAGTTCTTATCTATGTTACAGTCTCAAAAGCTGTGAGTTCTACAGAACTTTAACAAGGTAAAAAATGGCAATGTATCTTTCTCTATGAGGTCTTTTAAGGATAAACTGTCCAATTAAGAAATGATACCTAAATTATTTTTACATACAATAATGTATGCCTGCAATGTGGATTTTTTTATCCAATTACACAATACCACCCAAACCCATGAAGACGAAGGTGAAGAAGAAGGTGGAGAAGAAGGACCAGCCTCCACCCTAAAACCTCCACTTTGCTTTATATATATTATTATATTCTAAAATACTAAACTCTAAGTTTTCCTTCCTGTGATATTATATGCTTTTATTCAAACTACACACCCATAATCCCAGTTATATCATTCAATTTTGGAAGCCTTCTCCATGGCCTCAGGTCAAATGTAGTTTTTTCTTGGGGGTCAGTGTCTGACAGCACAGAAAATCTAAAATTCTCAGCATCCATGATTCCAACAGTTTCATACCCAAGAAGAAACCTCCAATTCCAAAAAAGTGAGGGAAGCAGAAGCCATAGGCTACTACTATTAAATACTCAACTACCAGTGTATCAATAGGTAGTAGGAGAAGGAACTCTTCTCTCCTCACTAAAAATTTTGCAAGGCTTTGTTCTCTGCTTTTCAAAAACACAGTGCTGTCTAAACATTAATAAAAAATAGTCTAAATTTCGTGTATCTGGAACCTTTTAAGATCCATGCAAGAATGAAACACCAGATAGTCTGGAACTAGGGGCAGCTTGGTTTCGTAGCATTAAAAAACCTTGACGAGATTCTGCTCAAACACACCTGAAGTGAATAGCAATCTGAAATTATAAAGAACAATAACAAAGTAATATTAGAGGCAAGAAAGATATTGCTGAAAGCTGGGAATTGTCCCCCAAACAAAGTAGAGGAACTAGAGGAGTTTGGATCTTCATAAAATTTTGATATAGCAGTGTTGAATAATCCGTGGTAGTTTATGAACTAAAAGATAAGATGGATAGTAGGTACAAGAAGAAAAGCTTTTTCGTAATTATTATTCTTGCTATGTATGCAGTCCATACCTATGAAGATTAATGTTGCCATTGCTAAGATGGGAGTATAAATCTTGTATTAAGCAGCTCTCCTGGAGTAATAGGTATAGGGGAAACCTATGTTTCTTATCATAGACATAGCACATTTACATACCCGTTTACAAAAAAAATAATATGCTACAAAATTATTTGAGTGATCACATTCCTCATTGGGACAGCCCCAAATTCTTTATCATTCAATTACAGACTCAGTTTCAGGAAAAGGCAGTGTGCCTACCACTGTCTGTTTCTATTAGACCACACATCATCTGTCTCTGTGCTGAGAGAGGGCTGGTGCTCAAGCGCCAGGCTGTTGCTGTCTGCATCGTGTGCTCGCTGCACTCCTCGCCTGTGAGTGTCTGAAATGACTTGTAAGAGTGCTGCTGTACTCTGCATCCTTGGCACTGACTCCAACAGGCAGAATGGTCCACATTGCACCAGGAGTGGCAGTCCCCACCTCCCACACTCCTCCAGCACTATCCTCACCAGGCTTCACACCTCAAAGCACCCCTCTACAGACTTGCATCATAAGTGAGGACGTACAGACCATCCCGTGAAAACAAGACTTAGACAGGCTATGAAACAACTGCTGCTAACTTTGAATAGAAAAAGAAAATTCATAAAAAATTGCTATGGTTTTGGGGTCACATAAGGATGTGAGGGAAGTTGCAATGTATGTATTAAGAGTGAGGGTGTGCCTCGTTCTCTGTGCTCAGTTTGGTGTGTTTGTCACTAATGGAGTAGGCAGTGACTGTCATTGGAAGAATCAATAACAGATCTGTATAGGAAAGGCCTTCTGAATCACACCAAATCCTTGTTACTATTTTTTTCAAAATACAATCCATCATAAATGGAAATCTAGGAAAGAATGAAAAGTTAAGAAGCATCTGTGACACTTTTGCCTTATGTTCTTTCCAATGTTTTTTGGTTCTGGATTCAGAAATTGTACACATGCATTAAATAAGTATCCTTGGTCTCTTTTCCATGAGTTTTCCCCATCTCTCTTTCAGTCCATGTTCTTTTTAGTATTTCCAATATTCTTTAGAATAGTTTTACTAGCCTACTGAGTAAAGAACTAATTTCCTAAAATTGTTTTGAAGGTAACTCCTACTAAATTGATCTATCTCTCCTTATATTTTGGAAAATTAATATTCCTAATGGACTATCAGTCCTTACTCAACCTCTCCCAGACACCGTTTTTAAAAGAGATCTATTGTAATCTCTTTTTTTCATCATTTTTTTCTCCAAGTTTTACAGTCTTCTCTTAGTTGATTATTTGATACATAGAAGCAGTACAGTTTGATACATCTGTTAATCCCTGTTCTCCTTTCCTGACTTTTTTCCAGTCTTCATAAATTCTTTTTAAAAGGGAAGAGAAAGGGGTGATTCCAAAGAATTATACAATGAGATATGATGTTCGCTTTTTTTTTTATTCTTCACTTCTTTTTAAAAATATTCTTACCTTTGATTTTTCTGTCTTACCAATATTGGGCTGACATTTTCATAGAGCCTTTTATGATGACCCAAGATTTTGTTCCTGAGTGATAATGACCAATTCAGGGCCCATTGTGCAGTGTGCATAGGCCTGCTCATTCCCCTATACATGGCTTGACATTTATCTATACCAAATTTCATCTGCCATTTTATTGGCTGCTCATTCATCTTCTTCAGGTCCTCCTGCAATTCTTCATGGTCTGCCTTCATTTTTACTGTCTTGAATAACTTGTTATCAGCAGTAAACTTTACCACTTCACTAATGGCTTTCAGTTCCAGGTCATCTATTAATATATTGAACTGCACAAGTCCCAGCACAAACCTATGTGAAATTCACTGTTGGTTACTGTGTAAAACATTAATTCCTACCCTTTGTTTCATCATTTAACCAAATGATGAAAGAAAGTGAAGGACTTTATCTCATGCTGTAACTGATTAAAGTCTTTAATGCTTTAGATGACAAATTAAATCAGACGCTTAGTGGAATCCAGGTGGGATATATCAGTCAGAATACCCTCACCCACATGCTGAATTTTCAAATATCTATAGTATGTTAATGGCACAGGATTTCGCTTCAAGAGTCTGCATTGTCTCTTCCCCAGATTTATGTTTGTGATTATTAATTTGTGCATTATTACAGGCTATACTAATCTGCCTTGTTGAGATATCAGGTTTGTATACCCTGAATTTCTTGGAATCTCACCTGGAATCAATTTAAAAGCTACCTTCATATCTCCCAAGCACTTCAAGTACCAGGAGAATTTTAAGTAAGTCTTGGGTGCATATAATTTGATCCTGCCAAATAGTCAGCGTTCTTTTGATCATTGTTGCTAATTTTACTCCACTGAATGATGCTTAGCAGATTGTTCTCTTTCCACCAAGTTTCTGGTATGTCTGCTGTTGCCTTGTTCATGTTCCTTCATTTGACAACTTATACTTTATTGTTACTGTACAGGTTTGATTCTCTTCCCAGCATCCAGTTTAAATCATACTCTCTGTTTGACTAATTCCATTCTGTGTTCTAGCCTTCATAGAGACTAAAAAATTGTCATACCATCATCCATAATAAATATGTCATCTCCACCTCTCTGCTGTTCTGGACATGTCTGCTTACTCTTATTTCTTCATTTAAAAGCTCACTCTCAACTTCCTTGATTTAAATGGTAGCAGCTTGACCACTTGTCATTCAGAGGAAGAGAAGTACATCTCTTCTGCATGACCATCCATTATGCTAGAAGCTTCTGATGCCTCTTAATCATTACTACTGGATTCTCAGCCCAGCATTAAAAGTTTGCCTCTCTTTCTCCATCTCCAGCACCACTGAAATTGCAGAGAGCATTACAAAGAAAACTACTTTGAGGGTTTCTGTACTCTAAAAACATTCTTTGAACCCTAAAATCGATTCCATCTCTCTCTTTCACTCCGCTATTTTTATTCCCATGTACACCAGCTACAGGCCCCCTCTGCTGGTTCCTAGCAGTTGGTAGAGACGTTTCATAAGGTCTGACACATTTGTGCACTTGGCAAGCAAGTCACCATGAAATTCTCTCTGCAGTCACAAGCCCAGCTTGCTATTTTTCTGGTAGCAATTGCCCACCATGCAATCTGCCTCTTGCTTCCAGCAGAGCCTCTGCTTAAGGAAGCATTTCCTTGGCACAGGATGGCAGATGAGCAAGACAGACTGGGATCCTTTACCCTTCACCCGCCTGATGCCTCCCACCCTGCCACCAGCCCCCAGCTGGGGCCTCTTCCTTGGTCTCAGTGCCTCTATGCCAATCCAAAGTGCAAATATGATCCTCTCTGTGCATCTGTGCTGTTTCTCAGCAGTACTGGGTTTGCTGCCTTGAAGAAGAAATTGTTAAGCACCTCTAAAAGCTCTTGAAGAATCTCTCCAGATTCTGAGATAATTCAGATCACTCACTCTAGCCTCAAAAATTTTTAGGTTTTTTAATGGTAGAGTTGCAATCTACCTACAGTATACACATCTGCTACTTGCCCTGAAAATAAATACAGTCATATGGAAATTGGCACAGTACAATGATCCCTCCCCTCCAACTTCATGCTGGTGAACACCACCTCTATTTCTCTCTAAAAGAGTGAAATTAATTAATTAGAAATTAATTCCTAATGTAAGTATTCAAGTCTGATTTAACAATTAACTTAAAAAAATCCCAAATAATTTTAAATTTCCCCCTATATTTATAGATGTTTTTGAAAGCTTTATCCTTACTATAACTATTTTTCAAGGCTAAATCTTCACACAACAGACTAAAAAACCCCAAAAGTTATTAATCTCTACACCAGCAGACATTGTAGAGTTCACTCAAGTATTTCCCCAGAAATATTGATCACTTTTGTATTATGCAATAAACTTTTAAACTTCTATTAGTACAGCCGTATTTTGATCAAATTCAAATTCAAAAACCCCAATCCAATGGAAAATAGAGAATTTAAATTTTAAATTGAATATAGACGGAACAGTCAGTTTACCATGCTTCATGAAACCCACAGTATCCAAACTGTATCTTCTCCGCCTCGTATACCCATACCTCTACTCAGTGTTAAAGATATTGAGGTTTAAAACAAAGGCGTATTCATCTACTGCCAAAAAATGAAGCTGCAGTTACATGAAGCCAGACAACACACTTTTCAGAGCTGATAAGAAAACAAAAGAGACCCTGTTATTTTCACACAATACCAAATGCTGCTTGCAATACGTTCATATTTCATTTCCTTACTATTTTGTTTTCAGTAATTTTTATTATTTATTTTTATCTCAATTCATGGACTGTGCTATTTATTGCCTCAACCACTGAATAAAGAAAATATTTGAAACAGCATTTCTCTGCTGGCACCCTAGATGTATCACTTGCTTCCTGTAAATATTCATTTTTTTTTATATCTGGAATATTTTTACAAGAACAGTGACACCAAGTCTTTTCAAAATGACTTTCTTTGAGATGGATTACTTTTCCTTCCTGTAGCTCTGTATGATTTGTTTGTGAAGAACTGTGGGAAATTCATATTAAACTTATTATATAAATTAAGACTGTAGCTATTAAGATTTTAGTTTATTATAGACATTTTTCTATTCTTTTTGTAAATCATAAATAGTTTCAATGAATAATAATTAAATAAAAGGTTCACATTATTTACTGTAAACAACTATATCAAACAAAGAGAAAAAAATACATTGCATATCATCAGGATTTAAATGCTGATTAAAATTATTAAAATGCTAAAAGTTTCCAGGGAGAAGATTGTTTTCTCAGATGTTGTTCACAGGGATGTATGTCTTCAAACTACACATATTTATATCTATACTCCTCATCATAAGATGATTTTCCTTGAAAGATTATTATATCGCCTATATTGCCTTTTTAGTTGTGCATTTGACATGAAGACCTGCATTGTAAAATAGTACTCTTCCCATTTTACAGATTGGGAATGAGGCATTAAAAAGAAAAGCAATTTTTAGATCAATGAGAAGGAAGTGATTTGAAGGTAAATTTAAGTATAGTGATATAATCACAGTTGTGTATAATCACTGGGTATAATCACTTCCCTCCTATGGGAAGTAGATCTACTCTCTATGGGTAGATATAGTAAAAAAAGAAAGAGAATATCCAGTTTCTGTCAAACTAAAGCAGCACAATTTTACATGTGAAGTACTGAAACCTTGTTCCATTGTTTTGTTGTAAACTTGTGTGGAAATGAGGGGCGATATCTAGATTTTCCATAATTGATATGCATATATTTTTTTAACAATTCTGTAAATCCCTTTCCAGTAGTTCAAGGACCAGTACTTCTTATATGAGAACATAACAAAAGCTGGAATAGTTGTTATTCCCTTCTCATTACTATTCTTGCTTGGTAAAAGAACCTCGACCTTACAGTGAAAACAAGAGAAAAGTAGTCTGCAGAAGAGAAACAGACACAATAATTATCAGCCAGTAAAAGGGAAAACTGCTATAGACAGCAACAGTGATAAGCCTTTAAGCTTGGGCAGTTTCAGTTCTTGCCTAATAATACACAGTTTTTTTGTCTGGATGCATCCTGAATAGCGAGGTAGCATGCCTTTGCCACCAGTCAGCTGTAAGCAAAACCCACCTTTGCCATTTGACAACACACAGCCTTTGTTACTGGCAAGGATCTCAGGTGTGCTTGGTCACCCAGAAGCCTTTACTCAGAACAAAAGGAACAGATGGTTCTGATGTCTTGCTGTGGTCATCTCTTCTTCTTCACATTTCTTTGTCTGACATGCAGGCATCACTCTGTTGTTTGTGTTGTTCCTTTGTTTTCTGAAATAGCCCTTAAGCAGTACATCTGTGAGCCTTTCAGCTGCAAAATGATAGTTTTTCTTCTCTATGATCATCTACTCCGAGACAGGACATCTAAAGTCAATTTCAAGTATTAGGAATTATCTGTTGTTTATATTTTGTGTCTTTTTGAAGTGTGACCTCCTTGTGATCTCCCCCTTTTATTTTTTGGCATCATGGCATAGCTGATGGCAGATGCCATTTCAACATGAGAGCCTGGTGTGTCTACAGGGAAATGTAATGACAAGGGCTGCCTAATGGAGCACCATCTATGCTAGTGTGATTGCTCCTGATAAGCAGAGAAAAGATGGTGATTGATTATGAAAATACAGATGAATATGGTATAAAACCATTCCTCTCAGCAGGGGCAAAGGAAAAAAGGAGGCCTGTGGCAACCTGAGAAAATCACCAATTTCCTCATGTACCACTAGGAGCCCTTGCTGAGGAGACATAAGCCTAGGCAGTTTTGCATTCAAGAGTTTATATGCTCCTTTTATTCCAGTCTGCCACTTCTCCCCAGTAAACCTTATATCAAGCTGAAATAGGGGATTGTCTATAATATATTCTTCTACAACTCATTAAAAATCACAACAACATCTTGACAATGTTTCTGTACCTGCTTTTCAGGGAAAGGTGAGAAGGGAAATTTAGTGTGCTGCTGGTTTCCCCCACCTCTCTCATCCTCAAGAGAGCTTTTGGTTTAGCTGAGTTAAAAGATGTTCAGGTCTTATCTGACCCATCCCATGCAAAACTACACAATGCATGACATATACAGATTTTTGACAAATAGACCATTTTCTGAGTTAACTAATTATTAAACTTTTCTGAAACCTCGTTTACAAATACACATTGGGATACAAATTGGTATAAATTTCAGGTTCATTAAATCATCTGTCAAATCACAGATTCTCTAAGGAGAGATGAAGAAATAGCAGTAAAGAATGAGGACATATTATGAGAGAATTACTATGATAATTTAAAATAAAGATACCTCCAATGCAGAATTCTTAAAAAATTTAGGCTTCCTTTTTCTCCTGCATATCTGACCCCTTTTCCTGAAGAATTTTCTTCAAGCAGCCTTTTCTTCCTCTTGCTCAATAACCTCTCAATCTGCTTCCAAGTATTCTCTGGTTTCGTGTATTTAAGTGTGATAAATTCAGATGGAATTTCTTAGAGAACATTGGAGGTAAGAGATTCTGACCCTCTTTGTCCCCCATTTTTTCTTCCTTTTCTTTTTATTTTCTTTCTTTTTTTTTTTTTTTACATGGTTTGATGTTCAGTTATGAACAAAGTTTCACTTTTTTTCTCATATAACTGCAACGATTCACACTTTAATGCAATGTGTGGAGCTGGAATATTTTGTGAATTAATTTCACATGCCATGCAAGAGATTTTATGTTCTTTCAAAACCTATAGTTGGATCCTTTTCATCAGGAAATCTTCAAAGAATTTGGACCCTATATATATGTTCTTCAAAATTTTATGAGTTCAACAAAGATCAACTTCACTGTAAGAGGCTGTAGAGGGGGAGGACACAGGGCTGAGGCAGTTCACATGCAAGTTCTTGATTTTTATTAGTAATTGAGGATAAAAATATTTGAGGTTTGTGTAAATACCTCATTCTGCTTGCTTTAATGTTTTTGTATTGCCTATAATCAGCTTCTACAAAAAAATACCAAATATTGACATGTCTACTTCTAGCATTTTGTGATTCTTATCATGCAGTGATACTAAACTTAGTTATTTTAAAATTTGACTTTCACCCTTGATAATTTGAATGCTATAAAACATACAAAACACTCAATATGGTTCAAATTATATTAGTTCTCAGTGTAAATACTGTCGGTCTCAAAAGCCCTGACCAGCCTTGCATGAGAACCTGCATTCAAACCTTTTGCCCTTGGTCTCAGGAGCTCCATTTAAAATAGGGTTTGGGCTCCCACTTTTGGCCTGCATTTATTGTGGTTCTGCCATCTCCAGTCCTATGTCTGGCCCTGCCTCCCTGGGCAGTCCTGGTGAACTTGTTGCTCTCTGACATGTATCTATTATGGGTATGCTGGTGTTTGAATATAACAATTTTGGATTGGAGCAACAGATGGACAACTGGGTAGTTCTCTGGTCAGGTCATGTAACAACCTTACATGAGCATCTTTTGCACAGGACTGTGGATCACATACTGTCAAACTGAACCATTTTCAAAAGAAAAAAATACTTTCTTAATCATTATTGCTAAAGTGTTTTTCTTTTCCAATCAAAAAAGGAAACTATATTAGTCACTTTGTCCTTTGGATACCAGCATTTGACTTCCATTAGGGCTTTGCAGTATCTGAAACGACCTTAGGTAACCATTTGTTCTGATTTCTGTCTCAAGCATTTGTTTACAGGTGAATGCACATCAGTCACATCAGCAACAAAATTTTTCACTTTTTTTTTGACAAAATTCAATGGAATGATTGACAGCAAAGGAGGCCATCAGTCAATAAAGGTGGAAGCCAGTATAAATGATGCATTACACTACTTTCCAACCTGTGAGCAAAGTCACACAGGGCACTAGGAAATGGAAACAGTGCTGAATGAAAAATAAGATATTGTGCTTATGTGCAGAACAATTTCAGCTCATGAATTTGTAAAGGTGTCAAGTTGTTACACAAACAAGAGAAGGGAAGCATTCTGGTATTCTCTCATTAACTCTTCAGCAACTGTAAACCATAGTCACTGAAATTTTAAGCTAGATCCAAATTAGCCCCCAGTAACAATTGAAACTCTTTGATTGACTGTAATCTCATAGTAGGGTCTTAAATACATTTCATTAAAAAACCCCAAATACCAAAACCAGAGAAATAATATCTTTCTCACAAACAGATGCATGGACAGAAACTATCCCTGCAAACAGACCCATAGCATAGAGCCAAGAAGTGCATCAGCTATGACTAATAGCAAAATGACTGATAGTAAAATGCACACCTATGCAGAGCTCACAGGGTGGATTCACAGTTTTGAGCAGGCATTAATGAGCTTTTAAACACAAAGGCTTCTCTAAATCCCGCATTATTAGCATCCCTCAATTTGATGCGTAGACCAAGCTGTGTAGTGCAGTCAACATGCTGGAGGAAAGGGAATGCCATCCAGAGGGATCTTGACAGGCTTGAGAGGTGGGCCTGGGTGATCCTCATGAGGTTCAACAAGGCCAAGTGCAAGGTTCTGCTCCTGGGCCAGGTCAAGCAGGAATACAGACTGGGCAGAGAATGGATTGAGAGCAGCGCTGAGGAGAAGGACTTTGGGGTTCTGGTGGACAAAAAGCTGGACATCACTTAGCAATGTGTCCTCACAGTCATGTGTTTCCTGCACCTCATCAACCAGCCTGGCCAGCAGGTTGAGGGAGAGGGTTCTTTCTTTCCACTCTGTTCTTGTGAGACCCTACCTGAAGTGCTGCATCCACCTCTGGGGTCCCCAGCCCAAGAACAATGTGGATGTGCTGGAGTGAGTCCAGAGGAGGGCCACAAAAGTGGTCAGGGAGCTGAAGCCCCTCTCCTTTGAGGAAAGGCTGTTCAGTCTGGAGAAGAGAAGGTTTTGGGAGACCTCATAGCAGCCTTCCAGCACCTAAAGGGGGCCTACAAGAGAGCTAAAGAGGGATTTTTCACAAGGGCATGTAGTGACAGGATTAAATGGCTGTAACCTGAATGAAGGAAGGTTTTAATTAGATATTAGAAAAAAATTCTTCACTGTGGTGGTGGTGAGATACTAGAAGAGGTTGCTTAGGGAAGTTGTTGACATATCATCCCTGGAAGTGCTCAGGGCCAGGCTGGATGGTGCTTTGAGCAATCTGATCTTGTGGAAGGTGTCCCTAGGAGCAGTTGGAACCAGGAGAGCCTTAAAATACCTCCCATCCCACACTTTTCTATGAGTCTGTGGAACAAGATTTTTATTTTGACTTATCAGAGACATACTTAGGAAGGGATATTAAGGAGAAGGAAAATGAGATATTGAATTTTTTTAAATACTGTCTAAGTCTGAAACAGAAATGTAGTCACCATATTTCTACATATTTCTAATGTTATAGTGGCATTTGCTAACAGCAAACTTGAGTAAATCAGATTTATTATAGCATACTGGGAGGATGAGTGATCTCAGACACATAATTAAAATGCCTTCCTAATATGTCTACATTTAGAAAATGTTCCCTTTGAGAGCATGTGGAATTCCTCACCAGATGAGATCAGACTTGAAAGCTATGATGAGGTGAATTTAAGTACAATACCATTTAATTTTGGTTAACATGAAAACAAATTAAAATGATGCTTCATGACGAATAAAATTTTAAAATTACACTCATGATCTCAACAGTTTTATGGAAAAATGTTTTTTTTTAAACATAAGAATAAAGTTGTTTATTTACAAATTACTCTATGTCCTCTTTTTTTTTTTTCAGTATGTCAAATTCAGCCTTGTTTGAAGGTTCTTGATGATGTGAGGATAATATTTTTTTCCAGAAAACAAAATGTTTCCTCAAAAACTCCCAGATGGATTTTGAAATGTTCCTGAGCTGCAAGTTAAGGTAAAAACCTGAAGAGCAATTCTAAGTATTATTCTATATTACTAAAAGCCTAACACTACTGAGTAGATGTAAAAGATCCATAAGAGAATTTAGTTTTAAATTAAGTATTTTCCTTGTTAAGGGACACTTTTTAAAGGGACACTTTTTAAGCTATTAATTACTATTTCAGGTATCCCAAATATAACTGAATGTACAGAAGAGATAGAATCTAAAATGAACTTTTACTTACGAGATGTATTACTTCCTGTTTATATTTACTATTTTAAAGTACAATTTCAGTGACAACTAAATCTCAAGATTTGAATCATAAAAGAGATTTTTAGCATGTGTCTTTTATTTTATGATTTACAGTGTAAGTTGCATGAAGGTTTGGATTGTTTTGGTGATCCACCTGAAAATTGGTTTCTTTCTTTTCTGGTAGAGTTACTTCTTAGACCAACAAGCCTGTAAGATTCACTTCTGCAGTAACAGCACCAGAGCTGCTGCAATACAGGGGCTGTGTCTCATGAAAGTATCAAGGTTTTAGAGCAGTTGGAAAAAGTCGTGAAACTCTATCTTTGAAATTAGCATAATCATTGACAGAATGCAAAGACCAGTAACTGTAAATGACGAAAATCATTACAAAAACCACTGGTGGACAGGACTGAAGAGTTATTCCTAGAAAGGAATGGGAATCAGCTTGCTGAGATGAGGAAGAAACAGCAGTTCTTCAACCACTGCTAAAAGGTCACCGAAGAGCAGCCCTCTGGACACCCAAGCCAGCTCAGGTCTCCCTGAGAACAAGACATCTAGCAATTTGACACCTTTTTTCTTTTTCTTTAAGCTCTGGTGCAAAGAAGGATATTCTAACTTAAATATTCTTAAGGAGAAAGAATGCAGCATCAGAGAATAAAATAGATATATCATTTCAGAAGTGAAGCAACTAGAAAAGCACTTTAGATTATATGTGTAATATCTTTGACAAGAATGGAGAAAAAGCTTATGCAAAAATAAGGCTTTGTGATATTGCTTAGACTGCATACCTTTTTGCTTTTACTTTGCTAAGTTGTATGTTTTTATTTGTCTTCAGTACACTTTTTCCAAAAAAACCCCAACAGGTTAAGTCATATGAAATGTAACAAATCTGCATCTCAGTTAAAGCAAAATTGCAGTTTTTCTAAAATCTTTATTTCATTTATTTCTGTAATGTACAAGCATCTTCAAACACTGCATTGAAGGGTATATTGCTTAATATGAGATGCAATCTGAACTGCTCAGAAAGTTGGAATTTGTTTTACTACTTCCCTTCACTACTTTCATTTTTTATTCTTTTTAATGTAAATTTCTATTTATGAAGCTAAGAAATGAACTGGAAACTAGTAACTTCTGTGATAATTGTTAGTTCTTCTGAACATTTGTTTCCTAATACAGAAAAATGAAAATATTTTTGCAGACGGGGGTTTTAGTACCAATGAGTTAACAGACAATTAGCAGGAAGTTGATTACATGTCTGCTCAGAAAATGAGCCTTAAATAAAGTTCTGAATGAACCAGCAATATCACATGTGCTAATGATCTGGCACTGCCTCACCAGGAACTCAACAAACATTTATCTATACACACACACATATGTATATATATATGCCTGTGTGTCTGTGTGTGCGTATTTATTTTTAAGCTATGTAATTCTCTAAACCAATAGAAAAGTTAGAAGTTATATCCAGATTCTTCCCTTCTACCACAAATTAAGAATTTGGGAAATAAAATTACCTATTTATAAGTATTTTAACTTTCTTATGCCTAATCAATGGCTTTTTAGCAACCAGTTTTTGAATCATTGCTGAAGAGAAAATTATGCCACAGTATATGAAAAGTCACTTGTGCAATTTAAGTTAACTCTTACTATCTGACAAAGAAGGAGGTTGACCATCAAAAAAGAGTTTACGGCAGTTGAAAGCAAAACCTTGCATCTAATTTTGTCCCCTTTCTCTGGTCCCTTAAGAGTGCAGAATTATACTGAGATAAGTTTGAAAACCCGAAGAAAGCAAACAAGTGCCTAATCCACAGATTACAGGATGACTTTCTTTTTCTTCTTTTGAATGCAAATACTCATGAAAGTTGCAGCAGCTTTACCAGAAAAAAAAGATCAGGTACTTCCTTCAAGACTATCCTAGGAATATAAACAGCATATACTGAAGTCTGCTCAGACAGAGAAATAAAAATAGTGTTTGAGTTTCCTGTAGTTCTTCAGTAGCAGCCTTAGCTACCAGAGTGTTTGTTAAAATAACAGTGAAATCAGCTATGTATCCTTACTTATATCCAGCGTTCTGTGAATTTTGCTTCCTCTTTTACTTAAAAGTGCCTCGAATTGGAAGTAAAATTTTACCTCAGGATGAATATTGAGTATAAAATCTGGTCCATGTGTAAATACTTTTGGTGCTCCTTATTTGCAGAAGATTATGCCCATTTTGTGTCAGACAACAAAAGGAGTAGGCAGGACATCAGGGGAAAGCTATCCAGGTAAGCCTAGGTAACAGTAAAAGGCAGAAATTGCAATGAATATGCCCATAAGTGTCATGGCAATGGGGAAATATGTCAATATCTCATCACTGGACAGTTTAGTACAATTCAAGGGTTCTGAGTTTTTACGACATGAGTTGAAGCCTCCACTTAAGTTCCTAGTCCCAGACATTCTCTGCTTGAAGTAGAAACCACTGATGAAAGATTGCTAAGTCAGAATCTATCTTTTGAACCAATCTGCAGACAAAACCATTTATTGCCATCACTCAGTAGGAAGATACACACGGGTTGAGCTGGTTTCTTGATGTTAGCCTTCACCTGTTGAACATCAAATATATTTCCAAACACTCATTGGACACATTTCACAGTATGTCTGTTGTCAATTTTTCAGTATTACAAATATGAAGTTAGTTTCACTTCTTCAGTAAGAATGTTCTCTTTGTGCATGCAAAGCACACATGTGACAACCCTATAAACCTAAAAATAGGTTTGAAGATCTATAAGACGCCATTTGTTTCCATTCAAGCAATTTTCTTGACTCTGCTAGCTCTCTGCTGTCCATTAATATGAATTGTACTGGGTCATATTCCATGTCAGATCATCTAAATGTAAACTGTTTAAGAAGATACTCCAGTTCATTCACTCTCAATTTTGGAAATGTTACAATTTATTGCCTAAATTAATTTTCCAAATCACAAAAAAAAGAATGCCCAAGAGAAGTATGGCTTATTTCATAAATATATACACGGATGTATGTGACATGATATATTAATACTTCTTTTCAAAATTGTTTGTGTTTTATTCCATTTTAGTATGACCTGCAGTCACTCCTGGATAAAGTTGTGGATTCATTAAGAAAGTTTAATTGCTTTCTTCATAATTTATCCAACAACAACAAAAAAAGTGTTTTAGAGATAACTTTGAGGACTTTTATTCATATGTTACAGGTCCATGTGTAATACAGAGAACAGGTTCACCACAGAATGGTAACAGAAATGCGAGTTCCTTTCAATACTTCTCTTTGTGGAAGAAACTTCATCTGGAGCAGATGAACACTCTATTAATCCTTGATTTACAAAGACTTGATGGAGGGTTCACAATCATCATCTTAGATTTTTTTTTTTGTAAAACACTTCCTATTTATTGGACTGTACTGTTTACATACCTCCATGCTGAGATTTTGGGGTTTTTTCCCTAGTATTTAAATTGATTAACTTCTCAAATGCAGTTATACCATAAATTGTTTTAACAATAGAGAACCATTTACTCAGTAAAGATTTTTTTTCCCCAATCTCCCCTGAAAAGTATAATTTTATAATTAAATTATTTTAAATTTGTGAGATAATGCTTGAGATGATGTCAAGATATCAAACCTCAGATAAGCATTCCTTCCATGTTATGAGTCTTTCCTGCATGTAAAAAAGACACATCTTTATTTTGCAAGACTGATAGCTCTTTATGCTAAACTGCAAGGAAGTTACTCACTTCCTGTGAACATAACCAAAATGCACATGAGAACAATTGTAAACATTGTATCCATGAAACCGAATTTCTTTGTCATCCTAATATTTATCACAAGAACTTTCATTTTTTCATTCTGTGATTGCTTGTATTTGCATAAACATATATTGATCTTCTGCTTTTAAACTGGCCATCGACAGTTAGGAATTTATATTTTGTTAATTTTTATTTATAAAACCTCTGCACATTTATTGCTTACATTATTGCTTGAAAGGTAAAGTATTAGCAATACATTTGAGTCTATGTGTTTGTCACTACAAAACCAGTTCTTCTCAATTAACTTTAAGAAACAGTGTTGTTTAATAAAAAAAAGGAATAGTAACATTGACAACATAAAAAAGACAAGTGTGCTGGAAACTTCAGAAGAGTGATGGAAACTAAAATTCAGACCTTATCCTGCCCTCCCAGAGAAAGTGAAATAAATATTTCATGGAAAGCTATGCAAAATAATAATTGTCAGTCTAGAACAAAGAAAATGGTTTCCAGGCTTCCACGGTGAGGAAATAAAACGTGACTTTATGTTAGGTATACAGGAGCCAACTTCATTAATTTTTAAAGAGTAGGTGAGTGCATTCAACATTATCAGTGCAGATGTTAATGCTAAAAAATACCATTGTTCCCTACGAGTCACTATTGGTTATTCACATTTGCCAAGCAATGAACTTTATATTCATGTAATACATATAAATGTTTATGGGCTGATACTTGGCCATTGCAAGTTGTCCCTATGGTAAGGGGGCAAAACAGATCACTTTAGCAAACTGCAGAGTAAAACACCGCTCTCTGGTGGCCTCAGTAGTCACTTTCTCTTAGTTTGATGACCAAGTTTCTTCTATCTGTGCTTTCCTGTATGTGTAATCAACACAGACATGCACAAAGTGAACATTCTTCTCAAAAATTATGCCAAAAAAGCCAAAGTTGCTGCTTGATGAACTGGTGCTGGTGGAGAGCTGCGAGGCTCTGATTTCACAGACCATCATCTAAAATTTAGCAAAGTTTAGTAGCAACAGAAAGGATTTCAGGCTGAGCTTGAACAGCTAAGAAAACTTAAAGACAGCTGTGGACAGACAGGAAATCTCATTGTGACTGGTGATATCTGAAAAAGGCAAGAGGAAAATGTCTTTTGCCAAGGACCCTGGAGCTGATGTTCCCAAGGATTCTAGAGTTCTTTGGAAGAGTTAAATTCGGTAAAGGGCTTCCTCTGTTGCTCAAGCATGGGTCTTGAGAAGTTAAGTTTTCACTTTTGCTTTCATTTGAGAGGATATGAGGCAGAGGCAGCTGTTAAACTTTGCAGGCATGTGACCCTCTCCAAGCAACTATGAACCACAGGAACAGGAATTGGAAAATGAAAAGTGACCTTGGAGGTGACATAAGATTGAAGTGAGTGCTCAGAGAAGGCACTGAAATCTAAACAGGCACAGCACAAAAATCTCTATGCAGCCGCAATAATCAGCAGTGTGCTCTGACTCAGCAGGCTGCTCGGGCAGCACTGAAATGGAAATGGCTGCGCTGCCTCTTTATAGTACAAACACTGAGCAGCAGTAGGCTGGGATTATAACATAAAGGGAAAACTTACTGCCTCTTACAATAGCACCCAAGCATGTAGGCTATTCAATTTCAAAAATATTTTATTATTATATCTAATGAAAGATTGGATCTTGCAAACTGCTGGAACCGGAGAGGACGGAGAAGACTTTTGCTACACATTTACAAGGTTACATGTAAAGATGAGGCACTTTGGTAAATGGCACTTTGGCAAAACCCTATCAGCTGTATTCAATTTCTACTGAGATAAATTTGTTTCAATGATAATCTAAGGTCTTCATTACCTTTGAAAATAAGTATTTATCTTCCAAGTAACTCCCCTAACACAGTTGATCAGATTTTTGGAAATCTTCCCAGCAACATACATAGAAAATGCACAATACTTGTGAAAGAACTGTTCCATATAACACTAAATAATAATCATGTAGGAAGTCTGGTTCCTTGCCTGTGGGTATTCAACATCTGAATTGATGTAAACAGACAAGGGAAAAGAAAAGGTTCTCCAGAGAAGCAAACTGGAGCAATTACATTCAAGGTGCATACACTACAAAGAATTCACCTAGAAACATGACATAAAGCATAAACATCATACTGATAAAATTCCAGAAATACCAACAAAACATGCCTGCAGCAGTGTGTCCATCTGATTTGTATACCTTGATGAAATCAAATAGTGATTCACATAATGATTAGGGAATTTGAACCTATGCTTTGAATTTTCTTTTTATATTTCAGGAATGAGAATTTTCAATTTTGCATCCATCTGTATCTTACTGTACTAGACAATGAATACATAGTCTCAAAATGCTTTTTACAGACAAAAGTGAACAGCTACATTTGCAATGTGTGTGCAAGGATGAAAATCACTCTTAGACAATGAGCCAGACAAAAAAGTTAAAAATCATTTAAGTCTTGTTAAAGACTTTGAAATTTTATGCAGTTTATTGGATTTTTTTTTCACTGGATAGTAATAATAAGCTACCCTAACACATGTTCAGGGGCATAATTTCGTTGATTTTGCCCACGTTTTCTCTGTACACTTTTCTTCCACTTTTTCTAACAAAATTACCCTGTATTAAAGTAATGATTGGGATGGCTTTAGAGCACTATTCAGGACAGGGCATAATGTCCATTTCTACATAAAATGGTGGCATCTCAATTCCCTGACAGCGCAATGAATAGAATTTAACGATCCCTTTTTGAACGCTACAAAGGTTTCTTCTTTAGAGTTTTGAAGTGTCCTGACATTCCATGATCAGGACACCATATACAATCCCAAATATAGAATTAAAAACATAGTAAATAAAGCCCCTTCAGTTGAGTAACTTGACTTGCTTAGGAGAAATACACTTTTATGTAATATATTAGATAGGGGAAAAAGAAAACCAAACTCAAATATTCCTAGATGGCAGAAGAAAAAAACCCTATTTTAAAAGGAATTAAGACTGGGATATGAGTTTAAAGAGAAATATATTTTCAAGGATCAGGACTGACTGCACAATAAAGTCTTTTGAAGAGAAAAAAAAAAAAAAAAAAAAAAAACCAGAAAAAAAACCAAACCCAGGAAGTACTTACACTTATTGTCTTGTGAAAAATGGAACCAGTGGAGAACACTGGGTAATTCCTGAAGTATAAAGTAATAGAAAAGGTCCAAAAAAGGCCATCTAGACCCATCTAATCCTTGGAGGTGTTTCTCTTTCAACGTGACATTTTAGTTGCAAATGACAAGACAGGCTCTTATGCTATTTTAGCATCAGACTCTTCCTACAAGCCAGTGTTCAGCATTTCCAACATTGACACTGAATAGAAAGTGACTTCATGAAAAAAAAATAGCAAGAAGACATATAGATCAATATTTTACTATGCAATATTCACTGTCCCCCAACATGTGGGATCACAGTCATGGAAAATAGAAATTAAATATACAGCATTGCACATTCACCTATAAAATTTAATGTGGTTGCCTTTGTGTATTAGAAATAAAAAGATGGAGATAATTTCTAATTTTAAAACATCTTGCTTTGTGCACAAAGAAAATATTTTAATGTCATCAAGGGCATTCAGAACTGTTCTGATTTTAGTTAATGCCCATCACCCTCAAAGTTCAGGCTGGCTTAAGTGGGGCAGTAGAACATCATGGGAATGGCAAAAGTAATTGGCTGTAATTTTTTCACCCAAAAAGCTGAGAAAAGAAAAGTTTCTGTTCATATATACTCTTAAAAACAATGTGAGAATAGAGTCCCTTACGGGTGCTTCAAGAATGACTTGAACATTAAACTAAACTATTCCACTGCAGAAAAAATGCTCTTCTGTTTGCAGATCAGTTGTGTCATGCCAGGGTAGAACTAAGCTACAAATTTTCTATAAAATTGCAAAATTCTACCCAAAGTTGAGAGCTTGAAAAGTTATGTACTTTAGATGAACTTGCAAAGCAGGACTTTAAAAATGTTACAGTAAGTCAAAAAAAGCAAAATTATTTGTGTTGCCTTAAATAACTGTGAATGACTTACTCTGAAGCATGTTGCCATTTCAGTGGTGCCAAATAAAGGTTTCATTTAGGTGTGTCACTTCCTGTGTTGCCTGTAAGGGATTTCATTGATATTTTTAGATCTTAGTGGGGAAACAGGCAAATTCATTAGCCATTATTATGGTGTAAAATTCAGTAATGTTTCATTGACATCACACAGATTAATCTGTTCACCCAAAGCAGATAAATCTATCAGCAGTTAGTTTCTTTATAAGCAGGGGTTTGGGGTTTTTCTCTTCTTTCAAAGTTATTTCCTCTGTCTTTAAAAACACTCTAGAAGTGCAGCACTGATTACACTTTTGATAAGTTTCATTTTCTTTTCTTAGGTCTGGTTAGAGCTAGAGAACTCCTTCCTACTTTTCACATCTGGTCCTATTAGGTTGTTGCAGTTTAACCCAGCCAACAAATAAATACCACTCAGCTGCTCTTTTACATCTTCCTCCTGACCTCAGTGGGGATGAAAATAAAAAAAAAAAAAAAGTAAAAAAAAGTAAACTTTGAGATAAAAACAGATTAATAATGGAAAAAAAAATAAAACACACCACCACCACCAATGATAAATATGACAAGAATATTAATAGTAAGTGGTAAATATAATATTTAGAATAATAATAATTTTTTTGAAAATGAGAGGTAGAAAATACCACCTGAGACAAACATGTAGTGTACAATACCATTGCTCAGCATATGCTGACTGACGCCCTGCCTGTCTCCAGGCAGCAACCAGCAGCTGAAGCCAGCAGCCCAGTTTATATGCAGTGGCATGACGCCCTGTGGTGTGGAATATCCCTCTGGCCAGTTTGGGTCAGCTGTCCTGGCCATGCTCCCTCCAAGCTTCTTGTGCACCTGCTCACTGGCAGAGCATATCAAACTGAAAATTCCTTGGCTCAAGGAATTTTCTCTGCTCAGCAACAACCCAAACATCAGTGTGTTATCAACATTGTTCTCATCATAAGTCCAAAATGCAACATATTAGACACTAAGAAGAAATTTTACATTTTTTGAGATGAAGTCCATACATAGAGCTTTAATATGAGATATAATTGTTTTGCCTATCATGACTCACTGCAGACTACAAAAGAGTCTTAAAAAATCAGCACAAAAGCCCCAAACCCCACGGATACATTCAAACAGGGAACCTCTACCAATGACAACAGCTTCCAGCAGCAATGAATCAAACTGAGGAGGGAATGTGATGATATCTTACTGAACTCAAGGATTTCTTTGAGGTCTAAAGTTACCTGGAAATTCCATGTTCTATTTGCCTCATTTATTAGTTCATTGGAAAAAGCCTTAGGTTTGAAATTGGATCTTCCTACAATTATTGCTTTTTTTTGTTTGATATGAAAAGTTTCTATATATTTGCCATGAACTGCAATTCCTGACAGCCAGAATTATAATTTTAGTTATTTCAAAGTAGACATAATGATTAATCATCAAGCATTCTCTTAAAAACATTACTTAATTTTTCAATGCATATCCTGTACATATATTTTTAAATGAAATAATTTACATTGTAATTGAATGACATTTTCTCACATCAATAACTATAAGGAAGAAGAATTTAACTCCTGAAGAGGTAGTAAGCCAATTTATATACCAGAACAACCTGAAGGTTCCTACCAGGGCAATTCAATAAAAATTAAGTAATTCACTTCTCTCACATAATTCAGATACAATGCGAAAATGAATTAGAAGACATGTATGTGCCAAGAACAATAGTTCTTAACAGTCTCGGGGTGACTAATCAGAAAATCCACTATTTTTCCTTTGTTGCTAATAATGTAAAAGGCTGTGCTTAGAAGAAATGCTACAATTATTCTATACTTGGATATCCCTTCTGCTACAAAACTGTAGTTGGTTATCACAAAGAAGCTAAAAAGTTTGAAACTTCATTCTTCCAAATATGCTTACACTTACTACTTAACCATATTTCACAGAATCACAGAACTTTAAGGGTTGGAAAGTACCTTGGAGGTCATCTAGTCCAAGCTCCCTGCCAAGACAGGGTCACTTGGAGTGCGTTATGGTCACAGGACCATGCTGGGTTTTAAATGTCTCCAAAGAGGGAGAATCCATGACCTCCCTGACCAGCCTGTTCCAGGGCTCTGCCACCCTCAATGTAAAGAAGGTTTCCCTCACGATGACTTATTCTGTTTGAATTTATGGCCATTGCTCCTCATCCTGTCACTGGGCACCACTGAAAAGAGCCTGGTGCCACACTCCTGACTTGGGATGGTGAGCTGCCTTTGAGGGGTTTATATGTATTGAAGTGATCCCCTCTCAGTCTTCTCTTCTCTGGACTCAACAGGCCCAGCTCCCACAGTCTCTTCTCATAGACTCCAGACCCCAAACCATCTTTGTGGACCCCACTGGATCCTCTCCATTACCTCCTTGTTTTTGTTGAAATATGGAGACCAGAACTGGACCCCTTATTCCAGATAGGACACCTTAAGGGTCAGGGTGACCTTCCTTGACCTGCTGGCCACACTTTTCCTGATGCACCCCAGGATACCGTTGGCCCTCCTGGCCACGGATGGCTCATGCTCATCCACCAAGACTCCCAGCTCCTTCTCCATGGAGCTGTTCTCCAGTAGGTCAGCCCCAATTTGCATTTGTTCTGGAGGTTATTCCTCATTAGGTTTCTCTCTGCCCAACTATCCAGCCTATCAAGGTCCTGATGAATGTCAGCACAGGTTTCAAGTGTATCAGTCATCCTCCTCAGTTTTGTTATCATCAGCAAACTTGCTCGGGGTGCATTCTATTCCCTTGGTCTGATTGTTGGTAAACAAGTTGAATAAGAATGGACCCAATAAGTGTTGATCCCTGGAGAGTGCCACTGACTTCAGGTCTCCTATTGGGTTCTTCTCCACTGATCATGATCCTCTGAGTTCTGCCATTGAGCCAGTTCTTTATCCACCCCACTTCAGTAATCTAAAACACATCTCCAGAGTTTACCTCTGAGATGTTATGAGAAACATTGTCAAAAGCCTTGCTGAAGTCAAGGTAGATTTCTTTGATTTCTATACTTCTTACAGTAGACTGCCCATCCCATCTGAGAAGTTTATAAAATGATCCAACACAATTGCATACAAAGTAGTGCATGTATTAGTGCATGTATTCTCATGTACCCACACAATACTTTGGCAGAACAATAGGCAAGATATCAGTCTCAATTCTAAAAATGTTTAGCAAGTTTTAAGAACTGAAAGGTCAAACTATAAGTGACCTGATATTCTTCGGTAATGTCAGAAGAAAAAGAGATCTGTTTACAAAATCAATTTATCTGTGAAACAGGAGGAAAATTAAAACATCATTTATATTTGTTAATTAATATTTGGGTTTTTTGCAGTATATGGTCCAAAAGGTTTTTCCTTTGGGAAAGGGGAAAGAGAGACAGGGAGGAAAGAAATGTAACTGTCTTTTGATGCATTTTTCCCAAAAAAACCCCCTGCAATTAATTGTTAACAGATTATTCCCATTAAATATTGCTATGTATCTTGTACAAAGGTTGAGTTTTTGAAAAGAATATTTCTTGATTGGTGAAAGCTTGATAAAAGCTCTTTGATTTTTTTTTCTCTTGTTCTTCCTCTGATTCTTTCTCCACTATGAGAGAAATAGAAGCAGACAGATATAGGAAGGTATGTAAATATACAAGATATATGTTCATTTCAATCCGAATTACAGTGAAAATATACTATGTGCATATTAAAATATTACCCTGTGGAATAATTCAAAGAGTGTCTGTTTACATCTGTACTATCCTTTCATTAAATCATTTGGGAAAATCACTTGTATATATGAATATAAGAGGAATCAAATACTATGTCATACTTTTAACTTCAATGCCATAAAAAAAATCTTCAAAAAGCCAGTGTAGTCTAAAGTAACACCCAAAATAATGAAGTTCTCCTGGGAGAAACTTATTTTCTTAACAAGGCCAGCAAATGAAGCTGATTTGTAATAAAATCTTAATCAAGTACTGATTGCTTTCTCCTACCACACTGGGAGAGTTATTTTCCGGACAGTACTGCCTCCTGCAACACTGAGAAAGATATTTTTTACATATCATAAAAAGCTAAAGAATCAGGACTACCTTTCCAATAATAAATCAGATAATCAGAAACAGAGATGGAAAAATGCTAAAAAGAAAAGGTGGGGGGAGAAGGTTCTCATTTATATTTGCCTTTTATCTAGTAGAAATGACAAAAATGTTTTAATGTGTTTTTTCAATAGTGGATAAAAATTTATACCTGAAACCATAGCTCCAAATACTGAAATGTGTATCTTCTACTGGCCACATAAAGCTTTTTAAGAAAAAGTTCTACCAACTCCTCTTCTTCCATCATAGCAGTTATGCATCCAGTCCCAAACTTCCTCTCTTTCTTTACTGAGAAAGTCAGTTATAGTAGGGCTGACATTTCAATAAAACACCAGGCTCCTCCACTTTTCTACATGTTCTTTAGAAGAACAAACATAATCTCTATTTGTTACTATTACTGTCCTAATCATCCAAGAAAGAAGACAAATTCTATGTTCTTTTCTTTATGTTAAAAAACCAGTCAGTACCAGTAGGCCATGAGTGAAGAATTTATTTTCCTTCATGGTTAAAGCCCTATTTCCCCAGGCCATTGAATAATCTGGTTTTTTTTTTTCTCTGAAGAATGGATCAGACTACAAATGAATCAGTCCAGATCATGTGACATCATTGGAAAGCAAAACACTGGGCAATAATCCTGTAACACACACTCTGCATATATATTCTTTAGTAAA
Organism: Melospiza melodia melodia; assembly: GCF_035770615.1. NCBI lineage: Eukaryota > Metazoa > Chordata > Aves > Passeriformes > Passerellidae > Melospiza > Melospiza melodia. The sequence goes on from NC_086194.1 coordinate 100,478,327, forward strand.
TAGGATTTACAATTCAAATAAATGTTTTCCGGCAACTGGTGCAGCTATTTTTGAGCATCAGGCTCACGATGGTTACAATCCCTACAATATGTTACTTGCTCTGAAGAATGGGTTTCTTCAAAATAGATGTTATGGCTGGATTTATAGCCAAACAACCACACAAAATACTACAGGCTTTTCCACACCCATGACATCACCTTCTACAGTATATACAGTAAATCCATTGTACTGTGCCAGACAATATATATGCACTGCTACATTTATATCTCAGTTGTTACCATAGATATGAAAGAGTCAAACATTGGTTTTACTATGAATTATGTATTCGCAATAAAGAAAAAAAAAACATTTCTTCAGTGTGGTCTGTGAATGTTCCATATCTATTAGTACCTAACCAAAATGTTTCTCTATGCTGTTTCTTTATTTTATCTTATCAAAAATATGTTCCATTGTATAACTTGAATGCTTTTTCTCTCCAAACCACATGTTGGCCTGATTTATGCCCCTGAGGAAAGCCATAATAGTGACTTTTCCATCCCTTTAAAGCATTATTTTTTCTGTTAGTGGGTTTCTTGACATATATTTAATTTGTGTGTCTTTCCTGAACATTGGTTGCTGCAGTACTTTATATATTTCTATGGGTTTAACAGGCAATAACAGGCAGTACCATCAACTGTATTGATGCTACTATCAAGCCAAAAAAATCCACAAAACTTTCTGTAGTAGCATTCCAATATCCAAATGAAACCATGGCTTAAAGGCGCTATCTGCCTTCACAAAGCATGTCAAGAAATAACAATTGAAGGAATCACTAGAGCACTAAGGCATAGAAATGAAATTGTCTCTTCAGCTACAGAACATCAGGAAAGATAAAAGGGAAAGACCACTGGCAATCTATAAGGCCCAAAAAAATATCAGTGCATGACACAAAGAGCAATTCTACCTGCTCCACAGATTATACAAAATGGTGAGTTGAGTTCCTACTAGCGATTGGGCAAAATGAAATTTGTGTTCCTCAATTACTCATCTGTCTCAGTTAACAACAAAATATTTAAAGCATAGAAAGGAATTAGTGTTTTTTAAATCCCAATTTCTGATTAACAGCTTGTATAGTTTAATGAATTACTTTTAACTGCTTATTTTTAGATCTTTGTTCCCTGTTCCCCAGAGCCCAACCAGAGCACTTGGCATGCATAAGAAAATATATCTACTGAATTGAAACAGACAAAATCATTCTCATTTGGGGAGAGGAAGTATAAACTAATACAGCAAGAATCCATTGCTTATACAGACTTCTGAGAAGAGGTCTCTTGAAGTTCAGTTCAACACATAAAGCATTAGATCTCTTCCCACAGACATGCTTGTTTTAATTTGGTGGTCAAAAGCTTTTGCTCTTGCTACAAGTTTGGTTTTTTTTTTTTTTTTTTGATTCTCCAAAAGCTTCTCCATTGTTACTGAAATAGTCCTTAATAGCAGTCTACCTGTAAAAGCTGTGTAAAGTTTGGAAAGTGTATATGGTACAGATGTTTGTCTGAGAAAATGATTCTACATAAGTAAGTGCTATAAATGCTGTGGTAAAATACAAATGCAGGATAATCTTTCTACAGAATAGACATCAAACATGGTAGATCAGTTACATTCTCCATAGCTTTGAAATTAAATAATCTGAAAATGTGTTACTGAAATTTTCTTTAAAACAGAATTTTGGTATCTCAAGAGTTCTTCTGTGTTCTTCTTTTGTTTCCTTTTTAAGTCCAGTTGTCTTACTTTAATTCCAAATAGACAATTTTGATTTTTTAGGTTTTTTATTCCTTCCATTATTGCTTAGTGGGAAGTAGTATATCAGATTTATATATGGTTTTCTCTAGATGAGATTCTGATCTGACATTAGTATGACCTCACTATAGTGGTCTATTGTAATATCCTACAATAATAATATGCATGAAAAAGAAGCTTGATTTTTATTTTGTTTCTTTCCCCAACCCCGCAGATATATCCTTCTATTATCCAATAGTACCCTTGATATTATCATAGCAAAATATTAGGTATAAGTTGGTCTAACAGAGTTGAGACAAAATTATGAAAAGTTACCTGCTAAATTGCAGTTTGAACACAGCCAAGTTTAACCACTGGGATCTACTCAATTATTCAAAATTAGAAAGAAGTAAGAGAAACCATATACATCAAGCTTGCACTGTATCCTTGCAATTTGGTCTTAGGTGATTGAGATTTTTTAAAAATCAATTTCTTTCAAACAGTTAAAAACAAAACAATGCAGTTATATTTTGGAGGAAGGATCACAACAGATAGAAATTCCTTATGATAGCTACAGAAGACGAACAGCATAGAGTAGCATAAGGAATAGCAGAAATTATCCCACATGTTACATTTAAGAACATATGAATGTACCGAAGAATTTTCATTTTCACAGATGCTAACTAGTTGCGTTATGTAATGTTTTGATAGTGTGATATACTAAAATAACAATTAGTATTTAATTTGAATGAAGCAGCATGTTATCATTCTTGTGTCCCCTGAACAGATTAATTAAGTTTAGGAGGTCTGAAAATATCAAATGAACTTTAATCTGAGACACATTGATTTTATTGGCAGTTAAATAGGACAGAAAGTTGAAGCTGACAAAGAAGGTCCAACAGCAGAATGGTGGAAAACTTCTACAAATAATGCTAGAATTGAAAAGCAAACTCCTGTATTCATTATTTTACTATATTTTTATTTTATTTTATTTTATTTCAGTTAATACAAAAATTTTTAAGAAATCTATCAAGATTCCAAGAACCATAATTCTGTCACTGAAGAGAAACTAAGCACAAACCATTTTTTTTCCAGTTTAGAAATGCTGGGGAGAGAAAAAAAAATTCATCTAAACAAATTTTCATATTTTCTTGATTAATCCCTATTTTCTTATCAAAGGAGGGGAAAATCTGTTTTTCCTATTACCTGAAAACCAGAAAGGTTGAAACTACTTTGAAATACATGGATTCCTGAATTTGAGAGCTTCCAGAAAATGCCCATTCAGGCTAAGAATCTAGCTCCTGCTTCAAAGTGCAATTTCTGGCAATATCTGTGGCTGTGTAATACAGGGCAAAAAAGTACAGAGAATGCAAGTGAAAAACTTCGGGATTCAAGATAAAAGCTGTAAAATGACCATGCCATCAAGTATCACCTTCTTCTGGAAGTGCACAATGTCTCACCAAACTGAAAAAACTCCAAAACATCCCTCTTATTGGGTGGAAATTCTTATTCCCCTATATTTTATTTTGCCTTTAATCTGAATCTGTAAACAAAGATCAGGTGACTTAATTTTGCTGTTTATAGCAAAGTCTTCAAATTGTCAAAGCAATTAAATGTATACAAGTGTGTTCAATCAACTCTTAAGTTAGTGAAAATTGTATTTTTAAGAAAAATCTTTGAAAAATAGGAATTATTTCTTTTTGCTACTTATATTTGTTACCTAATAATCAGAAACATGAAGAAACATAAATTTAGTTAATTTTTACAAAATGCGACAACTTTAGAGATGCTTCTTTAACAGACAGTCCATTCCCGTGTAATTAAGGGCTTATTATGTATTTTGTAGTTCATCCATATAAAATGCAGAACAGGTATGGAAAAAAGTAAATAGTATGCAGCTCCTCCTGTTCTATCTATGTCAGATTTTCATTCCAAATTAGACCAAAGCACTTTACATATAAAAGAACCAAATAATGTTTGCTTTCCTGAGGTGAATAATCCAATTTACTTCAATGGGGGTACTTAAACATAATGTAATGCACCATTGCTCATTCTATACTTAACTGCTGAGTTTCCTATTTGGGGTCCATCCATTCTTTGGGGTTTTTTTGTTTGATTTTTTTTTTCTTTTTGTTTTTTTTTTTTTTTTTTTTTTCCCACATCCATCTTTGCCTTTAATTGTTTTATTGGCTACATGGTCTACTAGTAATATTTCTATATTCAAGAAGACAATATCACAAATAATATGCGAAAATCATTTAAATTACAGGTTTAAAAAGCAGTATCTGTGTGTCACTTACAAGAATAAGTCTTTGAAGTGAAGCATCTGAGAAACGTTATTAAAAACATAAAGTAAAACATACAAAGGCGACAGAAAGACTGAAACAAAGCTGTTAAATATTATTAGTTTCTTGTATTTTTGAAGGAATATTTCAAAGGAAAGAAGTATGGAGGATAGGGCATACTTGAGAGACCAGTATACTATTTTTTTTTTTTTTTTGGTAGCAGCTTGATTCTGTGTTTCTAGAAGAATGTGAAAATTCTGAATGTCCACTTTATTAAAAGCTTACATAGCTTAAACAACTTTATAAACAGTGAAATATGCAATCTTATTTTCTGGTGGGGTTATAACTCTCAGGCATTAGTTGATAAGTGATTTGCAGATGCAGAAGATTTACATTACTACAAAGTATGACCATTAATTGTGAGACAAAAGAAAACCAAAATCCCCATAAAAAACCATTGCACAGAATTAAACTTCTCCCCACTCTGACTTGGCACCTTGAAGCAAGATTCAAATTTGCCCATGACAGCAAGAGATCATAATATTTTTGCATAACTTCTATGTTTCATTTCTATCTTGAAATAATTTGATTATGGTATTCTAAGGAAAAAATGTTTAACAGAACTTCTGCAGTAAGTTTTGTCCCAGGACTGTACATTTTCCCTGAATAATGAACAACATGTCTCAGTAAAAAATCCAATTTTGTTATCTAGATTACTATCTAAATTATGTCAGTATTTAAGCCTAATTATATGAACTAGAATGCAAACTGAGGATATCTTTCTTTGCCAAGTTTTCTTTCAGGAGTACTAGAACCGTGTAAAACTTAACCAACAGGGCTCCCATTATCAATATTCAGCCTGTACCTGTCCAGTGCTTTTAAACAATAATTTGGTTTAAAAAAAAAAAAAAAAAAAGACAAAATTCTGTTTCAGAAGCAAAATACTCTAAGAATATTTACAAAATATATTATATGGAATTATTTAGTCCCCAGAATTAAGTGGATCTTTTTTACCACTGGTTTCAAAAAAGCACCCACCATTACTAGTCTGCAACTCCTGATTTATTCAGCATAAGGAAACATTCCATATTTATCTGAGCAAATAGAAAAAAAATACAAAGAGGTGTACAGGAACAGTTTATGAAGCTGTAGATCTTCCTGTAATTAGTAAAGTGAAAACACTTTTTAAGTCTTGAACAAAGTATTTGATGTGTATATTTTCATCAGGATTTTTGCCTTTTTTTTTTTTTTTACCTTTAAAATCATCTTAATCTTTCTTGGGAACTCATATAAAGGCAGAAATCCAACTTCATCAATCTCAAAGTTCTAGCAGAATCAACATTTTTCAGAGCTTAAGAGGGGAAAAACATGCTGAATGCTCAGGTGATCATTGAAGACACATGGTCCCTCCCTCTACCTTCTTCTGAGCTGGTGAGAGGCAGGCTGCTGCCAGTTCAGAAACCATGGAAGAGAAGGTCCTCCTTCTCCTCCATACCTCCTCACAGGCGTTGTCTTTCCCAAATTTCAACACTGTAATACAGCTCTCCAACTTTATGAGAGATTGTAGTACTGTTTGGACTTTTTACAAGGCTCCAGACACTCAAACCATGACTTTTGCTGGTCTGCCTTTCATTTATTTGGCATCCTGTGCCATCATGCTGCAGATTGCTTTGTTTTAAGTTACATTGCTACATCTGGAATCTCAAATGTCGTTAGAGACATGCCAAGTGACTTTGCCTGTGGAGTACTGGATGATAGCCACCAACCATGGAGAATACTGCAGGGCAGCTCAGGGGCTGGCAGTGACCTGGGGCTGGGTGCTGGCCCAAAAAAGGCTCCCTTGAGCATATCCAGGCAGGATGTGGTATCCAGGGACTGTCCTGCTGCCCCAGCCAGGAGCAGGGCAGCCAGGAGGGATGGGGGCAGCCCCAGCCCTGGACAGGCAGACACTGGGCTCAGATCTGGGCCTGTGGCAGGGCAGGGCAGGGCTGTGGGCAGCTGGAGACCAGCCCTGCTGCTCTGGGGTCCCTGGGGAAGGAGCTGCTGGCCCCAGGGCTCTGACATGGTGTCCTGGGCTGTGGGCATGGTGAGGAAGCCCAGGGGCTGGACATGGCTGGCCAGAGCTGGCAGTACCCTTAGGGCCCTGAAAATTGCACAGACACATAAATGCATTGCTGACTGAGGCCATTAACAAAAACACATTGCTGGAAATAGTAAAAGAGCCCATGCAGTGCCTTTCACCTTGCTGAACTGTTTAGTGAATGATTTAATTTCTGCTTGCATTTTTGGTTCCTTCTATGTTAGCTAATTCTGTTTATAGAATAATTAGGCAATTACTTAATTGAAACAGAAACAAAATTTAGTGTATTTCTAAATGTGCAAATTATAATTAGTCTGCTTATTAAACTGCATTTGCACAAATTATACCTCTTTATGTATAAAAGGAAACATGGCTGAACGATTTAGTGTGCTAAAACAGCTGTGAGCGAGTATGTCAGAGACTGTGTGTGCCAGGTACATGATTATCATTCAGGGGAAAAAGAACAAGTTCAAAAAAGTAGTCTTTTAAGAGGACTAAAAATAAGTAGACAGTTCAGAGATTTGCAACTTTGAAAATGTCTGAACAATTTTCCAATATCCCATGCTCTGAAGACAGGCAGACTTTACTGTGTTTAAGCCATTTTAATAAAATAAAACCCAAAGTTGAGGGGTTTTGGATAAGACTTCACTTCCGTATATCCAGTCATTATTATTCTTGTATAATATAAGACAAATTCAAATGATAGAGTTGCAAAGGAAAAGCAGTTGGCAATGATCCTTTGCAGGTCAGATCTTATGATTCACTATCAGTCATTTTAATTTTAACCATGAATTTGAGTGAACTGAGGATCACACTCAATGATCCCTGAAAATCCTCATGGTACCATGAAACATTAGATTTTCTATACAATTTTGACTGAAAGAACTTTACAGTGGGCAAAAACTTAAAGCTGACCTTTGATTATACATATAAAGAGACCTGCACGCATTGTATTATTGAATACATTTTGTCATTAAGTATGCCCACAGTATTCTTGCTTCCAGAAAGACTATATGAATAAGTCACATAGAATTTAAAGTCTTGCCCTTTTGGAATATCTACAACCTGTTGATAAAATATTACACAAACTCAATAGCCACGCAAAGTTAAAATGAAGAAATCAGATTTGGGAATTAATAATTAAAAATCCTCTCTAAAGCTGGAGATTTCTTGTAGCATATTTCTCAGACTAGCATAGCAATATTTAGTTAAAAATGTAAAGTTTTAGAAACATTTCTCATCTGTTTCAGAGGATTCAGTATGTGTAAAGTTCTAATGATAACTTGCCCTCAAAATTGTAAAGCTACTCTTTATTGTAATTCCCCTCAAATCACTTCGCAGCTATTGGACACTGCTCCATCTTTCCTGTTTGAAGTATTACCTCTGGTTGTTGGTGGCTTCTACCTATGGCTTATCTATAGCAGTAATTATAGGATCAAGTCAAAGTGTTACTGGAGAACAGAAAGGAATAAGTAGTTCTCAGCTTGGAGATCACTGCATAGCTGATAATTTTAAAATATGGTCTTTTCACATTTGAGCCTTGTATGGAGATACTCAACTAAATCAGCTAAGTCATGTTAGAATAGTTAGTTAATTTTCCCCTGCCCTTTAGTTCTGTGCCAAAAGAAATACTTGTAGCATGTCTGAATGGGGCAGCCACCCAACAGAAGATTTCACAAGAACAGCATTTAAAAAAATTAGATTATTGACAGATGCACACAAAACTTGTAAACTGATGCATTTTGGCATCAGTGTGATAATTAAATTGTTCTGGGAACTGCCCATAAGACTTATCTTAGTTTAATAATAATATGCAGTTTTCTATTATGAAATCTCATGACAACCACTATGCCTTTACTTGTAAGTCAGATAGTGTATTAGATAGACCTTAAGACAAAATGGTGCATCTTTCACCTTTGAGTGACATAAAAGCAAAATAAACCAAATTCTTTTATAAAACAGTAGGTGACCATACCCCTAGTTGATTCATGTCTTGCTTCTATGTTAAAGCTCTACATGGAAATTGTCAAACTGGGCATCAAATAAAACAAATCAGAATTGCTAGGATTTTACAACCTCCCTGTACAAGAGTGAGAAAGTGGGGTGGGGTAAAGGAGCGGAGTAATGGTGACATTTTTATCTCTGCATCCTTGTTCTTTTAACAAAATGTCACAAGAATCACATCTCCTGATATTTTATAAATGTCTAAGAAATTCTTTTTCATTAGCAATTTGATACAACACCAGCACTTGTGAAGGATTGTCACTTATGCAAAAACTACCCTGACTTTTACATCTAAAATGTCTTAAGATGAAATGAATTACGCATTTTTGTTACCAGCTTGAATTCCAAGTCACAAAATTAGTTTAAAACTACAATCAGTCATAGTTGTTCTCAGTAATTGCTAAAAACGGGTTTTCTTAAATAAAAGTTCAAAAGTAATCAACTCACCTAGGTAAAATAATTAAAATTAATAATTGAATAATATGTTTTGGAGCAATTTATATATTATCTATTGTATTACCAGAGAAAGTTTTCAAAGTAATAGATAAATTAGGCTTTATCCTCCAGATTTTTAGTAAAAACAGCTCAGTTCAAGCTTAAGATTGTAATCTTTTTACATGTTGAAGACAGAATTCTTTCTGTATTCATCTAAATTTAGTTCTAGAGGTTGTGACATTACAGCAAATTTAGTTTAATCATACTGGTAGTTTTACATGTAAATTAATGCATGTACTCATACAGAATTATAGTGTTAGAGAATCATTAACAAAACCAATGATGGGCATTCCCCCCAGAATATGGGATCCCTAATGAACTATAATTTAGATTTTAAATGAGAATAAATTACCATGCCAGCAGTTCTTTGAACACAGATTGTTTTTTGAATATATCTTCACTAGGCAGTTTGTAACTGGAAGTGAATTAATCATTTCAGTCCAGAAAAAATCAAATGCACTAAAATGAAACTTGCATGACTGATCCTTTAAATTTTAATTCATTAGGATGTTTTTGGGAAAGAAATATTTAGAATGATGATGAGAAATGACAATTGATTTTAAAACTTTTTGTACATTTACCTGAAAAAGAAGATTAGTTTTCCTTGGCCACCAACAAATCACATATCGATTTAATGGGAACTTTATCATATATCATGAGGATATTTACGTTCAAAAGTGTACATCATGGACACATAAAAGTGGCACAAAAAAGCCACTTGATACCAATGAGATACCATGTACTATAAAGCAAAAGTAGTAAAAAGCAGAGTGAAACCTGATCTTTCAATCTGGTATTATAGGACATTCAAGGAAAATGGATACATTTTTTGTGCTTTGTTCATTTATTTTCTTGGTGTATTCTATCATCATCTTATTAAGTGTAATGATACAAAATCTGGTTGAATTTTTGAAGCTGATTGAATGAAGTTCACGGAGTAGTTCAACATACTAAAGCACAATGAGTGTGAAATATCACTGTTCCTGCAATAGGCCAAGAGAACCTCCAGAAGAGCCCAGGTTCTCTTTAAGAACAAAGTTAATAATTTCCCATACCGGAAAAAACCCAAACTTATATAATAAGACTCTCTTTTTATCAAGTATTGGAAGAAATGCAGTGATGCATCAAGCAAAGAAAGAGGTATAGCAGAAACAATTACCATAAAGAATAAAATTAAGTAATAATTAAGCGTGTTGTCTCAAAACCTTCTATTTGTCTTCATGATGTGAAGGTAATAACATATGCAAAATTTTTGAAACATTTCTGTTCTCATGGGATGAATGTTTGGAACATGGGTATAACTTACAGACAGCAGGGCAAAGTGTTTCTAGTCTTGGCCATCTACACCTTTCATTATTCATTTAGAAGAAATGAAACTAGACACTCTGTGAAGGCAGACACTATTTATTCATACTTCTGCACCTGACATCCAGCTCCTCATGTTTCTGGGCATTTCTTTCACAGAAATGAATTGGGATACTTCATATGCTCATGGTAGATATGCCTTTTAGTGCTTCCCCTTGCCCCCTTCCCTTCCCAGTTCCATTTTGTTTGGTGGACTTAGTCAAACTCTAAAGCTGAAACAGAGTAGATGTACATTAGGGCTATAAATTTGCACCAGGAATGTGCTTTTCAAGTAAAACTCCTAAATGTTCCTGCTTCTTGTGCCTTGATTTATCAGGGAGTAGTTGCAGATTACACAAACTGGATTAATTCCAGATGAAAATTGAAAAATGTGCCCTAGGAGTCCGCCTAATGTTTTTCAATCAGCTATGAGTATTCAGTCCTGGTTGCAAAGTCCACACCTTTTTCCCATTCTTAACAAACATGCATAGTGCATACACTGAACGCTCTATCAATTATTTTACTGCACATATCTGGTTTTGCTATGCTGTCCTCTTTGCTAATGTACCATAGTCACATTAACCCATATTCCTTGATGGGAAGTGATCCTGGATCTAATAAATCAGTCTTGATTTTAACTTTTATTTCAGAAGTAAATAGACAATACATCAAGAATTTTAGAACTTCACAGCAACCACTGGAAAAAAGAGGTATCTTATTGTATAGGCAGATAACCATGCTTTAGTAACCTGGCAAATATCTATACAAATATACTAAATATGCAAGCAGGTAAATGAAGAACACACACTGAAAAAAAACCTAACACCAATGCTTTATGATATTGGGAATTTCCAGCTAAGGCTTCCCTTACAGAGATTTCTATTTCGTTTAGTTCTTCATAATTATAGGAAGATATTTTGGCTAGTGACTTTGAAAGAGTCACTTTGAAAAGGTCAAAAAAAAACCCCTCTTAATAAAATTTTTGTATAATATTTTGGATCTAACTTGGGAGTTGAGACACATTGTTAACAGGAAATATTTTAGCAAGTGGATATTAGTATCCCAAATTTGTGGAGATAGCATATGAAAGCTTTTAAACAAAAACGATGATTCTGTGGATAGTAACTTTTCAATACTATTAGTTGAAATTACCTCATATTATCTACAAAGCTTTCCATACCTCTGACTAGACTTCTACATCGTCAGTGTTTTTAATTCATGGCCTAGGCATTTGCTGCCTACTGCATGATATATGGTTCTTTTGTTTTATGTCTCAAGTGCACAGCCTTTAAAATTGTATTTACTTCTTTACTGGCTTGCACAAACCTTTTGTCATGGGTTACCTGTTGATAACAGGTGGAAAGTGTCAGTATATGATTCTTCCTAGCACTCTTTTTGCTTGAGTTAGTATTTGTTAAGTAATTTACACCACAGTCAGATCCAGTCTTGAAATCTGAAAGTGACAGATTTCAGATTAAGATTATCGTTTCCAATGGTAAAGGTGACAGATTTTTGTACTTCTTATGGTCTTGAATACAATATGAAAAAATCGATACTTCTTTCCTTTGAAATTAATTATCTATAACATTTTAAAGATTTTTTAAGCTTGCACAGTACTCAGAAGTACCCATCTGATTTGATTCAGAACTGCATTAAATCCTGATGTCTGTATACATAACTATCATTTTTAAATCCATTTACTCTGAGCATCTGAAGGATTGTTTTCCTTGAGAAAAGCAACGTGTACATAAGCTAATAAAATAACCTCTGGGCATTCAGACACTGACTTGGAATGGCAAGAGAAAGTGATTGGAGACTTCCATCTATGTTTGCACAAGGTTCTCATGTTAATATGTGTGGCAGTCTACTCCTGATCATCAAGCATTCCAGTTAGCATTAAATCCCAAGAGAAGACACAGCGCAATTCTAATATGTTTTTTACAGAGGTGCTATCCACAACATTAGTCAAAAGATATTCAGTAATATGTCCTAGAAGAAGTGACGTGTAATAGCAATTATGCCTCTGCATTGTGGTAGGGGCAAGAGGAATCCTTACTGAGATGAAATGCATCATCATCATTCACCAGGCATAATTCTTTCAGAAGTGGACTAAGAAGAAACTTGGATAAGGAAAGTATAATGAGTGAAAGACAAAAGATATTGTCTTAAAATGAACCTACAACAAAGGAAGCAGATATGAACATTTGAAAATATACCTTGTGGGACAGCCTGTAAGAGAATTTAAATATATTGATTCTGAAATAGCCATAAATTATATTTATGCAGATACTGGTAGGGTAACCAAACAAGCTCTTAATTAAATTGTTGCTGATTTCTGAATGTGCTTAATTCCTAACCCCCTGTGAAATCTTTATACAAACATGTCAATGATTAATTTATTATTATCCACCAATTTTTCTGTGCACAATTTTGTAATTTTTCCAGCTGCTATTTCTAGTTCTAAGAATCTATTCTCTCTGATTTCTGAAGACTGTCTTTTTGGAAAAATATCAGATGAGTCATATATGAGTTTTTCAAATCAAGAATTTATCTTCCCTTTAAAAGATTTCTGGCTTCGCTAAAATATTTAAGCCTCTGTATGGGGAAAATGTTTGACCTATTAACCACTATTCTACAGTTTCTTAATGCCTGGAATTTGGCTGAAGATAATAACCTTCCAGATTCTTTTTTCACTTTGGATCTTTTGTAATTGTGTCTATCACAGATTTCATTTTTGGCCTTACAACATATCGTGCTACTTAAATCTGTTATTTCATGTTCACAGTGCACTTGATTTCTTTGATTTTCAAGAAAGAGATGGTTGAAATGTTTCTGGGTTTATAAATCTCAGGAAGTTTCATTTTTCCTTGAAGTAAGCCCTTATAAGCCTTGAACACTTGTGAACAGATGTATTTTCTTGAAAAGAAATTAAAAGTTTCATAGTGCTATCATTGTAAAACTTCTGCTCTAATGTAAGAATCCTTAAGTGTGCCAACCACATCAGAAAATTTAACCAAAGTAAAATGATTTCCACTTTTGTTTATTAAAATTTTTTACATTTATATTTTTTTGTCAGTGAAAACTACCTATGGATCTATTGCATTAGAGAAATGTTCTCAACAAGTAATTTATATTACTTGTTTAAAATTTTTCCCTAGTAATTAATTTTTGGACCAATCATCTTTCTTGTAATGTATTAGTCTCTTCCTTAATTTTACAGAATTTTCTCTAACTCACGAAGTCCTTATTGGACACTTTTTTTTCACATATTTTTACGCTCTTTCTCATACTCCTCCCCATTTTTTCTAATTATTTATTGTTTCCAGTATCAAGAAATACTTTCTCAGGTCCCTAAAACTCAGTGTAAATAGGACCCAACAATATTAAAACTTCTTCCATCATTATGTTGGCTGCCCAAATAATGAAAACATAGCCATGTAGCCTTACAAAACTTGCACTCTTCAGAAGAAAAGCAAGAAATGCAAGAAAAGCAAGAATTATATCAAGGGAAGTGTTCTTAGTCTGTTGTTTGTTTTTGACTGAAAAGGATTTTTCTTCTGTAATGGTTTGGACTGCTAATCATGCCTTATTTATCTGTTAGTCAGAAATATCCATAATTTAAAAAGTATAAAGAACCTGTTCAGATTAGTGATTTGATGACTATTCTTGGCTTAATTCAATGAGATAAACCTATGCACACCAATGTAAATACCAAAGAAAAAACAATATCACTGCTTGGAATATCACCAAAGAAAATTTCTCAGTTATGGTTATATTCTTCAAAGATGCATAGGCCTGAATGATCACAAAGCAGCCATTCTTGCTCCAGGGATGAAAAATAATTTCATCACAATTATGCAAAAATAGATTATGGGAAAAAGGAAGCATTGCTGTTGTCTCAAGAACTACATACTGGAATTAAGTTGAAAATACTAAATCCTAAATTCTCCAGAATGGGCAAGTGCACTAAGGGAAAGTCTAATATATAGGAAAGAACCTGCACAGTGTTATCAAGTATCTTTCTTTCCTTTCCTTTCTTTCTTCATAAATGAGTACATCTTCAAAAGGACAAAATTTAAAATGGCCTTTTATATCTGATATTATCTTCACGAGTGGCAGAATGACTAAGGTTAATCCAAAAAAAGCAAAGTTTGTGTCATCTCTTTAATTCTACTTGAGTTTTTCTCCTCTAGGATTAGCAGCTCAACACTCACTATTGTTCCTGCTATCTGATTACATCATATTATTTATCCACTATTTAAACTAAGGCCAAAAATGGTCATATACAAAAGCTGAACTCTGAGCTCAGAAATTCCTCTTTCATCAGCCAATCCAGGTCTATTAATGTTTTCACAAACTATACTTTTCTGTTAGTACAAAAAGCTTGCTAAAATAGCTGAATTTTAAAGTACTCTGTATGTATATAATGTGGTGCACAAAAATTGACAGTATTTGTTATTGATAATGTTTCTTACTTGCAGTTAGTACTGTTTTCAAGTAAAAGCAAGACACAGCTTCACTGCTTGGCAAAGTGAGTTGTTGGACTTTGCTACAAATTAAGAGACATAAAATCTTACTAGCTTCTATCTGTCTGTGTTTTTAGTGCTCTCCTTGATTGCTGCAATACCATACTTAATTAAAATTTTCAAACAAAGTATCAGCCATTTTTTATGAAAGAATAAAATTACTTCTAAAAATGGAAGCTTGCAGTAAACACAGGCTTTCATTTTAAAGTTATTTTACACATTAAAAAATCCAGCTTTAGAAGTTCATATGGCAACATAAAAAAAGGAACACAAATAAAATAAAATGACATAGAAATGCTCAAGTCACCAGACTTTGTGTTCTTCTTTTAGAGGTCTAACTGCTCAAAATAGTTAAATGAAACATTTATCTGTTTCTTTACTGTCTTTTAGCTAAGGCAAATGAACTTGAGTGAACATATTGCCATATCTGCTTCTTCCTTTCATTTATTTGGGCTCTTTATTGTCTCTGTCCTTTTTACTTCTGCTCAGGTATGTCTCCACAAAATAGCAATTTCCCTGTTCATATTTCACTCATTTTTTTAATCTGAGAGATGCTTTCCTCTGATCTTTTAATTTGCTAATTCTAGAAAGTGTAATTTATTAAATTAAGGGCAAAAACCAGCAAAAAACTACCAAACATAATTTTACAGCTACCTGGCTATTACAGGTTTTTGGTTCTGATTTGATGAACATTTTCCCCCTTAATGAAAGTTTAATTGATTACTTGTATATTTTCATAAGCTTTACAAATAATATTGAGGTTGATCCAGAGAAGAATTTACAGTGACTGGCAAATTATGTGCTGCCAGACACAGATTCTGAATATTTTACTCCACAGATTTTATTTAGGTTCTTTCTTATACTAGAGCTGCCTGTTCACTAGGAGATAAATGAAGACTACTTAAAACATGGACAGATTAGTTTGTACTCTGAACTAGGTGTTTAAAAAGTAATTAATGGCATTGAGGTGTGTTAAAAGCAAGCAACCAAGCAACCAAAAACCAACAAAACAAAACACCCAAGTGGTTTTGAAGATGTGATCTCAGTCCTCACTCCAATGCAGACATTTCTTAAGATTCCAGTAAATTGCAATAGAATTTAGTATTGCACAGATTGACTGCAATGCAATGGCAATAAAACTGATTTGGTTTCTAAAATTTTATTCTTTTATAGTTAAACCTTATGTCATTAAATGTTCTATTCTTATTGGAATGACTTTATATCTGAAAATAATTGCTTGTACATCTGGTGTGAGGAAGTGTTTGAAAGGTCTTTTTGCTTAGCTGCTTTATTTCTGAAAAAAAAATGCAGGAAAGAGGGACCATAAATGCTGCAGGAAAATCGCCAACAAAAAAGACAAAAAACCCAGGCAGAAGAAAATTGGGGAAAATTTTGCACTTATGGAAAGGATTAGTTTTGGATCTGAATATTTTTGACAATGAAGGAGAAAAAAGAGCTAAATGTGATTGCATAAAAGATTAAATGCTCCAAATCAGCATCAGATCCTCTGTACCAGAATATTATTTCCTAAAAGATTAGGAAAGCAGCTAATAATTTGGGATTTTTTGACCATTCATATTAAAACAATGATGAAGCATAAATAAAAGCATGCTGTCCCCTGACTGATTGTTGAAGACACAGGGAACAGAAAGACAGATTACTCTAAGTAGAGATTTGAAATCTTTTTCTCATTGTGTAAAAAATTCTTAAGTTAGCTGGCCTTATGATATTCATTTGTTCATTATGCTAGCACAAAACAATTTGGGGTTTTAACTAGCAAAAATTTTTAGTTGAACAGAGATATCTCAACTTGTTTTATATTGTTAGATTTTAGTTATAAATTTTTTATAACTGCCCATTCAATCGGAAACCCACATACTGGGATAGAATATTTTAGTTTCTGATTCCTAGGAATTACTTTCCCTCCCCCCCTGCTTTTTGTAGTTTTGGAGGAAGTAAAAGCCTCATAATGTTTAACAAGCTACACTTTTTGCTAGTATTCAAATATGGAATAACATATTAGAAATACAGAATCTGTACTTTTAGGCAAAAATGTTGCTTCTAACAAGCCACACTCTTCTCTTGAGATGTGATGCACAAATACAGAAAACCATCAGAACAGCTAGCCATCTAAAAAGCTGAGGATGTTGCATTAGAGAAATATTCTCAATTTGTTTTGGTACTCTTTCCCATTTTTGAAAACAGCCATTAATTGGCTTATGGAACTTCACTTTAAGACACAAACTTTGACATAAAAATGCAGCCTTACCTATAGAGATGCCCTGAGAACATGAACAGTACAGTAGTGTTTCTCTTGTTGCTTTTAGAGGAAATTGGATGTCAATTTTCACTACTATGAAATAGTCCATAGGCTCCTTGTTCTCAAATTTCTCATTTTATCCACTTGCTCTCATTTTCATTTTGTGTTTGCAGTTATGAACTTATGTGCAACATACAATTAAGTCTTTCATGTTTCCAAAGGTTTCAGTTTTGTTGCGGAATGCTTATTCTCCTCAGTCCTTAACAACACAGACTGCCTCTTCCATGTCATGCACCTTGTATGGGCTATCCAGTCATGGGCTACATTATCTGCTGAAATTAATCATAGCAGACACTATTGCCTATACGCTCTTTGCTTCTTCACTGTCTCAGCATTCTTGGTCAAAGAAGAACCTAGAATTTTTTAAAAATTTATTTAAAAGTCATTCAGTCATATAACTGTATCTTTTTCAACAGTAAATCTGAATAAATCTTCTTTGTCTTATAAAATTATTTTAAAGACAAATACTTCATTTTTTTCTGTGTTATCACTATCTCTCTCCTTTCTTCCTTTCTTTAGGTGATAACTTTAATCTATGTCAATGTTCAAGAACTCAAAGGAATTATGCAGCTTTTATGTGTCCCAATTCAGGTCCAAATTAAGAGGAAACAGATGAAACAGGCCCATTTTCAGAAAAGTAAGATTTTAAATACACTTTGAAGGTAAGTCCTCTTAAAGAAAATCAACTAAGAACCCAAATAATAACAAAATGCTGGTCACTAGCTATGTTAAAAAATATTATCTGTTTGTATTATTTATTATACATCATATATTGATTTAAGGAATGCAATTGTGTGCTAACAGCATTTTAATTTATATATGTTGATGTGTAAGATGTATTTTCAAAACTGCACTTGGTACTTCTAATAAAAAGGTATTTTGGAGAACAATAAATGAACATTTTTTTAAATTGTGATTATCAAACCCAATTCCAAACAAAAGTTAAATTTCCTAAAATCATTGCTGGACATTGGATATACAAGTCCCTTTTGAAGTTTTCACTCTTTCATCATCTTAAACAATGATGGCTGTCTATAGCAATAAAAATAACAAGGTAATGTAATAAAAAAGATTTTATGTACAGTTTTTTTTCCAAATAAATAATTTAAGAAAACAAATTGAAATCTATTATGTAGCAAGTTTCACAACATATTTCACACATTGATAACAGCCTAGAATATGTTATTTTCTCATCATGTTTTAGAATCAAATAAGGCTTTTCATTATTAATTGGACTGCATTATCTTTTATCTCTATACTATGTAATTAAAGGTCAACATGGCCAACAATTAATTTTAAAATAGTCTATCAGGGGAGGCTATCATATGCAAAAACTATTTCAGAGCAGAAAAAATACCTTTGCAACTATTTTCAAGGCCAGCTGTTATACATATGAATGTGCATGACTAATGAAGAAGGGATACCTTGTGAATGTTTTGACCCCTTTTCTGATTTCAAGGTGTAATAGTCAAGATTTTTCCTTATGGATTTTGAACTGTTTTATTGCACATCTCTCATTAGTCATTGCACTTTTGGTATAAATTTTGAGCAATTTTTGTTTATAATTTTCTTAATGTACTTGTTGTTGTTTGAGAATGAGCTGATGAGTGGAGGGTAACTGGGTAGTTCATCCTGATTAGTTCTATGAATTCCTTTCCAAATCTTTACATTCATTATTGTACACTTCCTCCTTGAGGTCCAGACAATAGAGTTAATATTATAAGTAGATATATTTATAAATATAGAAACATAATATAAATATAATTATATAATATAAATAAGATTATATAATATAAATATAATATATAAGATAAATATAATTATATACCCCTTTGGAGAGCCAGATCGCTGAATTTAATGCTGTATTTATTATGATTACACCCTTATCTATACCTCCTGTGGCCTGGTTGTTTGTAAAGTGTTCGTTCACCACAATAATGAGAAGACTTGGCTGTGTTTGGTGGTTGGCTGTACATCTTCTGCACAGATGGGTCTATCTCAATGTTTCCACCAGCAGTTTTTTCCACTCTTTTTTCTACTCCCACAACACAAGGGCTACTGACCCCTTACTCCTTAAGACAACACTTCTGTGTTCAGCTGGGAAATCCAGTGTCCTAGCTGATTTGACACTGGTTCTGGTTGCCAGTCTTTTTTATCGTTAAAGGGCTTTGCAACACACATCTGATCGTCCTATCCTGCTCTCCCAGCTACAAAGCTGGGGCAGCTCCTTGTGTGGACTCATCTGGGCAAACTGTCCCCTTACCCTTCCCTGACAATAATCAGGGCTTTTTCTTTCTGCAGGGTAAGCAACTCCTCCTTATCCTTAGAAGAGAAAGGAAACCAAAAACCACCCCTATGCTCCAGGCCCAGGTAAGGACATTTGCTGCAATGACCTCAGATATCAGGATGGCAACACTTTTCAGCCAGCAGTGCATATGTTTCATTTTTTCAGCAAGCTAGCTTCACTGCTGATCTCTCTGTACTTTTCTGCACTTAGATTAGTATGAAGGCAAAGTACAATAAAAGTCTTACAACTTACTAAATCAAATGTAAATATGAGCTTTGCAGTAGGCTTCACCTTGTCTTAACAGTAGCAGAAGCATTTCTTCATGAAAAGGACACTCATAGAGTTCTTATTTATTTCAGCAAAATACATTTTTTTGGAAACCTGCATTAGAGAAGCGGTAATCTCTTACAGTATGGAATCTACTGGTTAATTAAAACACTCCCTTTTAAATCTCTGGATGACACTAGTATCATACTCCCGCTCAGCATAAACATACACAGTTTAAGAATTATTACAATCATTAGTATAAGTGTTGAAAAAGTGTTCTTTCACAGACAGTCCTGAATCACTCTTATCTGAGACATACAATACGTACATTGTGGACTTTTTTCAATCATGAGTCATGCCAGCTTTGTCAAGGGAAACTTGCATGAGGCTATCTTAAGGCAGATGCCTCTGGAGTGCTGCTTTGCTTTTTCTCAGCTAGTAGTTGCATAAACTGCTTTGGAAGAAAATGCCTCTGAATAGAAACATAATACATAATCAGCCCAAATAATTACAACAAAAATGCTAACTTGCTGTTTTCACAACATGGATAATAAGCTTGCTTAAGGGCATGGAATGCAAAATCAGTTTTGCATGTCTTGTATTTCAGAGTCATTAAAATGTGCTACACTCTGAGTATGGAAATAAATGCCTCTGCTGATAACAGAAGTGACAACTGACACACTGGGAATTCAGCTGTTTCAAACGGTGGCAGAGATATCAGCCAGGATGTAATGTGGATAACTTTCGTAGTGTCTATGTCTGTTGAAATATTTCAATATATTCAGTTTTAAATTCAGGAAGCATAACATGGCAGCCCAATGTTTTAATTTAGAGATTCAGAGAAATAAAACAGGGACGATATATGCTATCATTGCCTAAATTTATGTTGAACTTTATCATACGAAATCAAGGGATTTCAATTTCAAAGCATATTAAGAATATGTAAGTAAGAATATTATCCAATAGAATGAGTTCTCTCTAAGTTGTATTTCACATACTGGAAGAGCTTCTACACTCCTAATAGTTTCCAAACAAGGTATTTATTCACAGAGCTTATGTTTTGACTTGGATAGAATTATTTTTATTCTCAGTAGCCGGTATGAGGCTGCATTTTGAATTTGTGATTAAACCAGTCTTGGTAACGCAAGGATGTTTTTGTTGTTGCAGAGCAGCGCTTATACAGCATCAAGAACTTTTCTTTTGCTCAACCCACTCCACCAGTGAGGAAGCTGGGAATGCACAGAGAGTTTGGAGGGGACACAGCCAGGAGAATTGACCTCAAATGACCAAAGGGACATTACATAGCCTCTGGCATCACACTCAGCATATAAAGCTGGGGGAAGAAAGGAATAGGGAAGGATGTTCAGAGTGATCACATGTGTCTTTCCAAGTCACAGTTACCTTGATGAAGCCCTGCTTTCTTGAGGAAAGCTGAACAACAGGCTGCTGATGGGAGCTGTTGAAAGAATTTCTTCATTTGCTTTGCTTGCATGAGTTGCTTTTGCTTTCCATATTGAACTGATGTTTTTGCAACCCATGAGCTTTCTCACTTTTAGCCTTCTGTTTCTCTCACCCATCTCGCCATGAGAGAGAGAATCAGTAGCTCTGTGGGGCTTAGTTGCTGAATGGGGCTAAATCACTAAAAGGTTAATCTTCTATATCTAGAATTAGTAAACTCATGTTCAAAGAACACAGGTATTTTATACTGAAAACGTCTTAATAAATAATCACAACACTCTTTTGTATGGAAAAAATTCTGATCTTGTAATTTTTTAAATAGTAAGTAACCATGTCTATTCTGCTAGCAATTTAGTAGCTATTGAATGTGTTAAATCTGGATGTTTGTAAATATTCAATAGAAACAACTCAAAAATGCCAAATACGTACATTGATGCACATAAATATGTATCACCATATGTAAGAGGTTGCTTGTAACATCGATAAGGAAAGGTATTTGCAGAATATTTTCAGTTTTCTGTCCTTATAAAGTTTGTCAAAATGCCCCCATACTATTGATGACTAAGCATTAATTAGCATACATTGATGCTCAGATTATTCCAGGCAAAGATTGCAAAATTGTCCAGTTTCAGTTTAGTTTCCTCTCAATGTATATACTATTTCTATATCCAAAAGAAACACTCGCACTCCAGACCTGTTTTCTCATGTCCCAGCTAAAGACAATTCTTTTGCTCTGCTAAAGTAGCTCTCCAAGTCATTCCTCTGCTCCTTTAGTTTTATTGGAAAAATAAGGCAAACCCACTGATGTTCTCTTCTTTCTTTCTTCAGTTATCTCTTTCGCCCTCTTTCTAAGGATATTTAATAGAGTACATTAGTAAGATAAAATATACAGAGGTATGTGCAACCAGGATATCAGGGAGCTGTGCTGTCACTGATCTTCACTGAAATCAGTTAACCCAGAACAGAGAGAAAGCTGATGTCTCCTTTGTTCAAAGATCATTCTCTTTTTTAGGACTGATTTCCCAAATACCAGCGCTTGTCATGTATCGCAGTTAAGCTTGTTTACAATACACAAGTGTGCAAAATCATATCTCTGTGAGCTCTTTTTGACCTGACTTGCATGCTTTTTCCATCAGAGTGAACACTTTTTAACTTGCACAAATTGTCATAGTCCTATTAACTTTGATGTCTTAATTACTCTAAACCAGTTGAAGATCTGAGCCAAAGCAAGTAGCTCAAATATTTATTTGTTATATGTTAATTGAATAATTTAGTGATAGAACAGGGGGTAGCAACTTTAAAAGGAGTCTTTAAAATACTTCCTTCTTAAGAAGAAATTCTTTACTGAGAAATTGGAGCAGGCTGCCCAGAGAAGTTGTGGACACCACATCCCTGGAAGTGTTCAAGGCCAGGTTTGATAGGACCTGGAGCAATCTGGCGTAGTAGAAGGAAGCAATCCGGCCCATGACAGAGGGGTTGGCAATAAATTGTCTTAAGGTCCCTTCCAGGCTAACCCATTCTATTATTCCCTATGTCTTTGAATGCAGACACCCTCAAAAGGTCTGGTAAACTGCTGAAAATTTGTTGAGTCAGATTTGTCACTCAAAAAATTCCCCCTGCTGAGGATATCAGATGGCATTTCACAGTATATTATCTTGTTCGTGCTAGGTGCTTTAATATAAAATTTCCTCTAGGCTTTATAGGGACTTGTCCAGATTATGATAGGAAAGACTGGAGACAAACTTAACATTACAATAGTTCAAATGCCCTTGTTGTAGTACTAAGATTTTTGGAAAATTATTTAGTTACAGGTATGTTTAATTCAATCTGACATCATAGATGAAGTACATTGCAGTGAAGAGTTAGATTTGTCTCTGTGCTGTGTTAGTGGCTATAACAGAAGATCAAACCTGACAAATTCAGCAGTCTGAGATTTCTCAGGGTACATTTCACCCAGGCCTGTCAAGACCAATAGAAAGTGCTTACATGAGCTGAAGAAAGCTTGATCACTGAGATTTCCCTTCTGTAATTGGAACCTTGGAAATATGGAGTCCTCTGTGTATTTTCAAGAGTATTTGGATGGATAATTGCAGAGTAGCTCCTATGGAATTGTAGCTGCACTGTAGTATAGCTGTAATGGAAATGCAAACAAGCTTAAGGTAGACAAGGACATAAATACTTTTACAAATGTCATCCTAAATTCTAGGAAAGCAGATACATTTTATGGTAGCTGAAAAGTTACAACAAGGCTGACTGGAATTTTTAATAAAATTGTTATAAAAATTTGAAAAGGATCTGAGGATCTAAAAGTTCCTTCCAGGAACCCCAAGGGGCCAATAGATAAGTTACAAGAGTAGGAGAGAAGGCCACAGGAAAAAACACTTCCCACCCCTGTGTGCACTTATTTCAGGATGAGTTGGGGAGACTCCCATGGCAGAAACCTGGATCTAGCTCCTGACACACTGAATAATTTTCCATCTTCCATTGTCTATATGTTGGCAAGTCCTGTATAATTTGCCATACTTCAATTACTCATCCCTTTCACCCTGTGTTCTCCCCTCAGTACTTATAGCTACTGATGTATTTCACTTGGAACATAGTCACTTGATTAAGGCCCTGTCTATAAACAGGTATTCTTACTCATTATTTATTAACAGATGTGAATAATTTTTACCCTTGTAATGGGAATTTTTTATAAGCACATTTGTTTGATGCAAATTCAGCCTATATAATAGGATAAGTATGATATTCTTCAGACTGATGCCTTTAACGGTAGCATTTAGAGGCAGGAATTTGAAAACAATTTTTCTTGTTATGTAGAAAGATCACACTTCCTTTTTCTAGCATAAAAATGTAAAATATTTATTTATACAAGTCCTCTGTCATTTGCATTTTTTGCTTCTTAATTACCTGATATTTTATTCTGTTAGGCTCTGTGTTGCAAAAAGGAGAGATTTTCTCAAACACTTTGTTCAGTCTGTCAGCACCCTAGGAAAGCCAAGACCCTTGTGCCCAATCATTCTGTCAGTATCCTAATATGGGAACGCTTCAGTGAACAGTCCCACTGGATTGGAGGGCGGTTCAAGTGTCTTGTTCAGGGTCGCACACCAAATAGAAAAACCCCTCCTGGGTCTCCACACCTTCCCCCACTTCCAGTGACTGCCAGCACCCCTGAAGGACTCATATTAACTGTTTACAGAATAATATTGTTTATTAGTGAAATTCTGAGAATTTAAGGTTCAAGAATTGCCAGTGATAGTATCTGATTGAAATATGTATCCAAAGTAATAATAATTAAAAGCAGTATACCAACCAAATACTCCCCAATAAAAGCTGGCTCGAGAGAGTCATTCAGCATGCAGAGAACACAGTTCTTTACCCAAAAGGCATTTCTGTGGGGTAGAAGACAGGTTCATCCCTTCAACTGATCCCAGAAATTATGCTGGAGTCTTCCCCCACTCCTCCCCATTCTTAGCTTACATTTACACTATTTCTTTACATTTAGGTGGAGCTTGATGGACTTTAGTCATATATCTTACTAGTGAGTGGTGGCCATATCTTGGGGTTAGATATCTCAGGATAGAACTGAGATAACCTTAGGAGGGGGATGTGGGTCAGTCCAAGATTTTGCCACGGCTGCTGATGCAACAGCAGGACATCTTCCTTTATCTCCCTTGGTTTTCAGCTGCTGTGTGGTTTATCAGTTGGAAAGTACCACTGAGTTCTCTCCTCTGCAAGGGTTTTGGCAGAGCCTGGTCACGGTGGCTTCACTCTGCTCCGTCATCTGTTTAGTCCCCCTTGGACTGCATTGTGTGGGGGAAGTTGGACACGCTGACTGCACCTCTATACACGCACTGAATTTTGGGACAGAGAGAAGACGCCAAAAAGTAAAATGGAGGGCGGACCAGAAGATATTGCATTCTTTTTACATGACTTGTCAATCATGACCCATATAACACTGCTGCATCTATGGTTGTGTGCAGAATATGAAATTGAAATGTACAAATAAAACGGTATTAAAGAGAGTCTATAGTAACAAAGTAGATATACTTACTCTTGTACAATAAAGAAGTGTCTCGAAGAAACCTTTTCCTTGCTGTTGAAAACAGGCAGCAGTTTTTTCCCCAGGAGAATTACATACTGGGCTTCTGATTATGTACAATCAAAATATGCTTAATTATGTTTATCTTGAAAAGTAAGTAGCGTATTTTGTGCTTCTTTTGAGAACTTTAAGGAAATTTAGAACTCAGAAATATTAAAATGTTAATGAAATGCTTTATTAGTTGAAAAAAAAGAAAAACTGTACAGAGAAAAAAATAAGAGAAAAGTTGCTATACATCTAATTTGAATAGTTCTGAGTGGCATGTTAATTATTTATGAAAAGAAAGACTTCAAAAGGAAAATGGCTGTAATACTCAGAAATACACTCAGTCTCGAGACTTTTTAGTTGTAGGAAAACTTAGTCAAATTAGAGTGTTTGCTTGCCAAAAGCTAAAATGAATTTTACCTAGAAAATTGCTTATTTTTTTTCTTTGCCTACTGAAACAGTGAACAGTAAGGTACTGCAATATTTATACATTGCAATTCAAAATTTCTCTACCCCACGTTAATAAAAAAAATATAAAGAGATTTAACAAACCTCATGTTTTGCAAAGTTTCCCTTGAAAAGAGACATATCAACTCAAAATTTCTTTTGGAGACTTTGAGATAAGCACCATGTAAGAAGTATATTTACATGAAAGATCTGAAAAGAGTTCATCAAATATAGAAGATGAAATATTAATTGTTTAAATGTTCAGTCAATGTCCATTAATGCAAAAAATATACTGTTCTGTCTCCAAAGCTTACATTTACTTCCAAATCCATGTAACAATTGGAATGCATTTTCTGAATTCCTATTTAAGTGGATATTGCTCTTGTATTTGAAGACTTATTATTCTGTGAGCTAATATAAACACAACAGAAAACAATCCTGGGAAAAAAGGTTCACAAACACTTCTCACCTTGAAATGTCAACGGAAATAATTCCTACATTTGTGTTGGATTATAACACTGATGCACTTTCTGAAGCACCATAAATTTTGAAAGCTTGCTAACAGCCCGCTTTTTAAAATCAAGTGTGTGTTCTTCCTTCCCTAGGGCTTAGTGTGCCAAAAGTTGTTTGAAAGAGAAGAGTTAGCTGACCTGACATAGTCACACATATCCCCTAGTCTATCCAACAGCTTTGGGGAAAATAAATATCTAACTCCTTGTCTTCAGGGAGAGGAGAACACTCTGTGGCAAGGTGATACTGGCAAGTAACCTAGAGATTATACAGAATAGTTTCAGTAATCAAAGTGCATAGGAAAATTTAATGTACTGTAAAATATTTTAGACCTGAAAAGAAAAAAGGGCAGAAGAAGCTAAGAGGTCATTTAATCTATCCTTCTGTCCCAAGAGAGAATCAGGCATTGCAACATCACTTCTGTCAGATACTCACCATCTGTTCTAAAGTGTTTTAATGACAGAGAAATCCACTGCCTCCCCAGGCAATTTATTACATTTCTTGCTATCCTTAAGGACAGAAAAATTTCTCTAGTGTTTAACCTGACATCCTGGCTGCAATTTATGTCCAGGTTTTTCTTTTCTATACCTCACAGAAGATGGGAAAAAAACCCCAAAACCTACTCCATCTTGCTTGGCAAAACTTTGCTAAAAATGTGGTTAATTCAGTCTTCCCTTTCTCCTACTCAAGAGTCTCTCCATATCTATCCAAATCTTTCTGAACTTTGTCACTAACCAATGCTCCTGGAGAAATTTTTGTGATGTTGAGTAAATCAGAAGGATAATGTTAGTGAATATTACTGCCTATTCTTCTATTCATGCAACAAAATATGAGGCATACTACTGCTTTAAGCATAATGGTAGTTTTGAGCCATTCTACGCTCTCAGAAACCCTTTCTGCAGAACTCCTACACAATTGTTAATTTACTTTATAGTCTGAGCACAGTTTAATATTCCTCCACTCAAATGGTGTAGCTGTCCTAAGTGAAATAAGGGAGTTTGTTTGTTGTTTTGAACCTTACATCTGATATCTTTTTTTCATATTGTGGATTTCTAAACTTCTATTTCAGCCTGTACAAACTGTCTTGAAGTTTGATATCATCCAAATTTAGTCCAGAACTCTCTATTTTACTGTCCAGATTATTTAAAAAATCATCTATTACCAGACTAAGAACCAACCCATAGATCCTTCAGTTTTTGTGAACCTTCAGTAAATCTTCCGATATGGTTCCAAATAGTTTCTTTTAAATGGCTCTCAAATTATTACCTGGATATCAAAAGTTGTATTCAAGATAAGACTGGGCGTCTCTTACTTTTCTTTGGCATTCAAGGCCATTTAAAATGTCAAAAATAAATGAAACTTACTTGTCAAAAACTGTTCCCGACAGATCTACATGGAATATTATTTTCTGTTGTCTTCCATGTGCTTTTCTAATTCTTTGGGTTTTTTATTGTTTTTTTGTTTTCTGTTTTCGTTTTCTGTCACCCCTTTTTTGGCATAATATATAAAATTATAAATTCACATGAAACTTTAATGAAAGGAAGATGCATATATGAAACTACTTACAACAAAGCAAATCGAATATGGAAATATATGGAAGGTTTAATATTTGTGCATTCTGTAATTGCATAACTCTGCATGTTAATTGCTTTAGCTTTAAAGCTTTCCTTATAAATTAGCTAGATATTTGTTTTATTTAGACATTGGAATTATGTCTTGCAAAACCTGAGAAAGTCCAATAAAAGTTCAAGATTTTTTTTTTTTTTTGCAGCCATTCAAATGCCTTGTGAATTAATTTCTACCAAGTTCAAAGAGAGGCAATAGCTTTTGAAGTCACATGAATTTTCTTTTTAGGTCCTTTGCCAAAATATTGAGCAATTTACCAATCCATTACATTCTAGATATGACTTTCTTCTTCTTATCAAAATGGTGATTTTTTTTTCTAAACCTCAGTTTTAAACATTAGATCTGATTGGAGAAGTTCAATTTGAAAATATTTCAATCACTAGTATTTCTTTCTGTTCACCTTGAATTTTTCATAGCTATGTTGATAAGCCATGGAGAAGCTCAGTGAGTTTTTATGTTTTTGTGTGAGCAGGTAACAGGTACATGTGTGGGTATTCTGTTCGTGAATAAAAAATTTGTATTTTTTCCTATTTACTTACAAGTTTAAATAGTTTAAATTCACACATTCAGTGTAAAGGAAAAGATACCTGTCCGTTTTTTACTTTACCTTGAAATAAAATTAATTAAATATGATCCTATATTTTGGTTGTTTCACTGACAAATTTCTTTGACAGAAACCTTCAGCAGAAATACAACATCCTTTGACTATCACTGCATTCTTACCCTGACTTTTATGCCATTCTTAGTACAGTATCCTCTAAGTCTGAGTTCATGCTGTCCCTGATAGTTCCTTGTAACAGCTTCTGGCCATCATAGGGGGCAACTCCACAGTAAACACAAGGAAACAGCCAGTTCTCTGAGAAAGTGGGCAGTGTTTCCTTAAAGGCAAGAAATACAAAAATTTTTGAAAAGTTGTTTCATTGATCTAGGAAAGTAGGGTTTAAACATAATCATGCAAATTAGAGTTTACAAGAAAAGAGCTTGGTAAGTTTTGAATGTTGCTAATGAAAAGAAAATTATACATTAATTTTCTCTCATTCTTGAGATTCTGATCATATAGAAATAAACCCTTATAAGAAAAGAATGGAAACTTTTGTGCCATTCATTAACATCTTAAATGAACAGGCAGTGAGTACAATTTTTCTGGTACATTTAAGAACAAGCAATTGCTTACATTTATAAATAAATACATTTTACAGGAAAAAGAATAATAGTAAAACTTGAACATAGTGGATTGAAATAAAAAGAGAGAGAGCAAAAGTAAGATTTTTACATTATTACATTTTCTAGTACCAGAGTGATCACTTCAGTAAAAAAATCTTTCTTTACTTGTGCCTTTTGCGGTTTTCTGGGTTTTTTTTATTGGTGTTTGTGGTTTTGTTTTATCTTTTTTTAATTATCGCACTTTTCCGCTTCTATGCTACTGAAAGTGTAAAAAAAAAAAAAAAAGATCAAACAACCCAAACTGCTTCCCCCAAAAAAATCACATAATATTGACCATAGTGATTATGAATAAGTAACACTACAAAATATACATCACTTGTGTGAACCTATGAAAAGATATATGAATCAATTCAATAGGAAAAGAAAAATGAAGCAATCAAAATGAGAAAAGGAAAAGAATTATTCATGCCTAATTACTTTGACACTACCAAAGTACTTTGAATTTTATTCTGTGGATTTTCTTTTAGTGAAATCCAGTGAAAGTAAAGATCAAACTACAAAAGGGAGTCAGTGAAGTCAGTAGAACAGTATTTGACTTTATGAATCTGGATAAGAGATTAGCCTAATTTAATACTTGGAGTTTACAGGTGTCCTCTCCAGTTTCTATGAGAAGGAGGATGGGGAATAAAAATTTCAAATGTGTATAAGAGACTTAGTTTTCAATGTTCTTTTGCTCCTATGTCTCTGAAATACTGTGGGTTTGTATTTCACATGGAATTTTTCCCCAAATCAAAAGAAACTGCTAGTATATATGACTGTAATAACTAAAATAAGTCACTAGAGGTAGTGTCAAAACTTCTGCTTATCCTAGTAAACAAAAAACCCACAAATAACAAAAAATTCACAAAACCTCAAAACCTTTTGAAAGACCTTTAATATCATTTTTAAATACCAATTTTTTTATCTGTGTTCTCATTGCACTCTCTCATTTTTGATGTTAGACACTAAAAAGACAGATATTCTCAAAGTCTGCATGACCATATTATAAAACTTTTCATCCAACTTCCTCACACACACTACTATTACTGATAATTTTCAGACCTAGATACTAAAATGTCTTTGTCCCAATTTAATTTTGCTTATGGAAACGTTGCCATTTCTCTCTGGCCCTTCCACATACCTGAGATACATAACCATGGTGTCTCTTCAGTTATGATATGCTGTTTAGAGGATTACTATCTTAAACTTTTACAAATTCTTTGTGGTCAATTAGAAACACTTGGTACCTTGGCTTGTGCTGCATTGAATCTGGAGCATCTCAAGCCAGTTTATTGGAAGACAGACCTGTCAATAGGAAACATTGCACAGTCATGTAAGATAAATTCAACACCAAGCTACCTTTAGATGGGGAAGAAATAGAGACATTGTCTCCTACATTCACACAAGAGTGGCCCAGGCTCTTGGGTGGAAATAGCTAACGGGAGACCTTGAGGTACCTGTAACAAAATTTATTCCTTTTCAGCAACTCAAAACTTTGAACATCTCCTCTGCATCAGATGGGCCTTTGAACTCAGGTGTGAATCTTGCTTCAGGCTCCAAAAGGACTGCTTTTATGTCCCTGCCTGCCTCGGTCTACAATGAAGCTGCTCCAATATTCACATTCTTGGTGTGATGTTTCTAAGGAAACATCTTCCCCTTCAAATTCCTCATCTCAAGTGAGGAAAAAAAACAGTAGAATTTTTTTTTTAATTTGGAAATGCTGTAACTAATAACTAATTAATAATTTGAAATTCTTTGCCTAAAAAGTTTGTTTAAGATGAGAGGGAACCATTCTTAATATTATGTCAGTATAGTTATAATTTTGAATCACCATTTATAATCTCTGCTTTAGGAAGCAAAGGGTAAAGGTGGTTTTGTGAATCTGTAGCCCTCTGCACTGATATTTTTAATGTATGTCATACATTTGAAAACAAGCTAAAAAAATTGAAATTGTAGATATGTAGACATTACTTCAGTTTACTTCAGTTTATCTTCTGCATCAGTTGTTATCTGAAATTATATCTTGACGTGTTGGAGCTTCAAGAAAAATAAAACTATCACCTCATCTCCTCTTTTGTCTGTGTTTTAAAAATTAGACAAAAAATACCCCAAAAAACTTAAGAATATTAGTTACCAAAGAATCCATTCTGTAACAGAATGAAAGACACCATTGATTTTTAATGAAAAGGGAAATTAAAAACTGGTGCTGTTAAAATCAATATGTCAATTTGATTATTTTATACACAAGAGATTTATTAAAAGTCTAGTTTTATTGTATTTTAGAAAATATATTATGCTAAATCATTACACAGATCTGTTTGGAAAACATGAGATGTCTCTCTCTCAATTTTCTTTAAGACACTCATATAAGCGCTACTAAATATATCAAAGACATAATCAAATTTCTTACTCTCCAGTGTTCTTTCTGAAAAATTGGAGTAAAAATGCACATTAAATTTTTGAAATATTGTTGTACATTTAGAAGCTATTCAAGGGATACTTTGAAAATGCTTTGTATGGAAAATTTCATAAAGTAGTCTGTAATGGCAATTTATAAATGGATTTCAATTGTGCAGTAATAAATCTAGGAATTACAGCTTCACCAGAAGCTACAAATGAGAAGTTTCCTGAAAGAGGATGAGAACACAATTTTTCTTTAATTTAAGCACCGTCATATTCACAAAAAGAAAGTAGAAACTTTTAAAAAACCCACAAAACTAATTGGATTAAAGAATGTAAATTACTCAAGGCATAAGGTATTATAACAATCAGTCTTGCAGGGGGTTTTAATTATTTTTCTGTGACATTATAACATGCAAAACTAGAGTAAATTAAGACTTGCCAGGAGATACAGTGATTGAAAATACTGGCCCATGTCAGGGTCTTCCTAGAAGTTAGTATTGTTTTCCTGAATGCAGATCTGTCTAAATTAAGTCTCGTGCCTCAGAGAAGTTCAAGTTGCTTGTGTTTTGCTTGTCTTTCTTCCTTTAAATAAGGACCATGCCATATTTTTCTCTGTTGTCCCATTCTTCCCTTTCACCATAACCTTCAAGGTCTTCTTACATCAACAGTGCAGTTATAGTCTGTGCAGGCAAGCATCAGGAGCTCCTGATTGAATCCATTAAAAAAATAATTTGAAAAGAGTGAGAATGTACAGTGTTTAGTATTTCTATGCAAGTTTTATAGAAAGCAAGGTAGTGGATTTTTTTTACATTTCAATCTAAACCACATTAGCTAAATTAAAGGAAATATCCATTTTTAGGGAAATCCATGTTTGCTTTGAGAACTCATGAACAGTGAGCCCTTTCTGATCTTTCCAGGATGCTAGCGTTAAGTGAAATGGTTTTGCTGTTGCTATCAATTCAGTTATATGTTATCATTCAGTTACATTTCTTCCATAAAAGAAGAAATCCAGACATGTCAGAGGGACCATAAAGAGGGACAAGCATAGGCTGTGATTGGACTGAAAACTTGCATTTTGGTAAGGTATCCCAGGCAGAGATCTCAGGTCAAAGTGCTGAACTGAAAAGGGACTTCTCAGCCCATGGATATGAGAGCCCAGAGGTGTGATCTCCAGAGGGCGAAGACCCCAGATGAGGCAGGTCAAGGCCATTAAGGCCTGTTCAAGCACTCAAGACCCTCACAGGTCTAATGGCGATTCACTTTAGTACATGGTGCAGCATATCCCACAAGTATTTTATCAGCTATCCAATTTTAAATCAAATCTATTTGGCTCCCTACAGTCTTGTAAAATTGATATTTTGCAATGTATTAGTGGTGCTTGTTAATTTTTAGTGCCATTCAATATCCTGTTGCTCTGTTCCAAGAGAGAGAATAAAACCTTTCAGAATATTCTGTCTGTGTGACACACTGCATGTGACCTTTCATTTGTTCCAGACACTGGAGTGTTTAGTCTGTTCATCTGTCAGCTAAAGGCCTTGAGTTTCACCTAGTTAGCTCCTACCAGGATTCCAAACTTTAATTGTTATAGTTTCCAGGAAATCAAATTGTCCTGGCTTTTTGGCAGGAAACCCAGTCTATGACTTTATACTAGAGAGAGAGAGAGAGAGAGAGAGAGAGAGAGGTTCAAAAGGGGAATTTCAAATGCTCACAGCAGGGAGTGTGTTCTCATTTTCCTCAGATATCATAGTAGTTCACAGAAGAGCAAAATACATTTAAGCATGCATAAAAAGAATACAGTAAGCAGAGAACGGTCTGATTTGACTACTAGAGAAATTAAATAGAGTGTGATAAGTATCTCCTCAGAATTCACCCATAGGCAGCAACAGCCTTGAAGTGGTCCAGGTCAAGCCCATTGGAAGATATCTTGGCCCATCTTCCACATGCCACTAGTAAAGTAATTAGAAAAACAAGCTAGCCCATAGAGGGTCTAGGTTCAAATTCTTCCTTTCCCAAATGTAATTTAAGATCCTGGGTCCCTACTTTCCAGAAGAGTCAGCGAAGCATTGAGTTTTAGGACATTTTAGGAGCTTCCTATCACTCACATTGAAATTCTTTTGCTGTTATTGGAGCAATTTAAATTATTTCATGTATGTAAATAGACTCATTTTTGAGATTAAGGCAAATTTACAAGGGGAGATTTAATCTCTATCTAGTGAACATATAAATGGGAGAATTGCTCAGCACATTTCCATTGCCAGCCAGACAGCCCCTCTGTCATCACGCGTGCAGTGGTGGCTGCTGTGGTGCTGGTGCTATTCAATGCCTCTCTTCATGCAAGGCACTGGGAAGGAGAAGCCACCACTGCCACCCCTTCCCTCCTGCCTGTAGCACAGCTGGCTAGGGATGGCCAGGCAGGCAAGGCTTGCTGGGGGCAAGCTGAGATGGAGGCTGTGGAGGTGCATCACTGCTTGCTGTGCTGGGATAGGCCCTGGTGGCAATGTCTCACCAGGCCTGGAAAAAAACCCTGCTTGTGTGCTGCTTTGATTTTCTTAAATATGTCATCACAGAGGCATTGCCAACCTCTCTAATTGGGCCAGCAACGTGTCCATTTTCAGAGATTGGCTCTGTGTAGTAGATAGGGTTAGGCGCTCAGAAAATCTCGCGATGTCACAGAAAACAGTAGAATTCCTCTCCCCCTAACGCCTAGTGCTAAAAGATCACCCAAGAATGTAGTCCCCCCTAACATTAGTAACTTTCGACTCCTTACTAACCAATTACAGTAAAGTAAGACCCCCTGACGTAGAGAAAAAACTTTCCCAGTATAAAACCCGACGAGACAAAACAATAAAAATCCTGAACCGTCCACCATACTAGTATCTGCGTGTGTTCTTAGCCCGAGTGACCCTAAGCAGTGAGTCGCCATGCCATTTCCTCAGAACCAAGTCGCCTCACCTTGCATCAAAAAACAAATAGCTCTGTTGGACATGTTGGACATGGAAGCTTCTAGCAGCTTCTCACAGAAGTTGCTTCCGTGGTCTTACCCTGCTACCCAAAACCAGGCCATGCCAAATCAACACAAGTATATGTCTGCTAAGTAGCAAGACAAACAGCTAATGAGCAAGATGTTTGTACTTCAAAGGATGAATGACAACATCTAGTTACTCTGGTATCAAAAAGTCCCAAGCCATCTTTCAACGGATACAGAATATGAGGTAGTGAGAACTGAATATTTACCACAACTACTAACAGGAGCTGAGTTCTGTGCTTAGAATATGATGATGTGTAATTCTTTATATTTTCTTGGCAGAAAATTATATGCAGTATTTAATGGCACAGCACAGTGCATGAGGCAATAGCATAGAGGATAAAGGGGAGAATTGCAGTTTGAATTCCTGGATTGATGTTTCTAGACTGTTGACTTCACTGTGTAATTTTCTGATGAGTGTTAAACAAATCATGTTTCCTACTGCTTTACAACACATAAAACAAATGCCAAAGCTTGAAGATCAAACCCAACATCAAGCCAACTTTCATGCTGGCAAAAACATAAGTGGCTTAAGTTCTTCTAAAAATTCAGGAACAGGAGCAAACAGTGAAGGCTTCTGAATCCTGTTTGCCAATAGTGAGCCAGTAGTCTATGGAGATACAACAGCACATGAATCATCAAAACCAAACACTAGCAAGAAAAGCGATTAAGAGCAGCCAAAATAAAAAAAAGAAAGGACTTTATTTTAAGGCTGTAGTGGTCTCAATTACAACTTCACACTCTTGAAAATGATCACGCTTTTGATGGTTGTCTTTCCCACATGTTTATTTAGAGAACATATCCTTTTTAAAGACTTGTTTTACAGCTTCCATGACGCTGGGGTGTGCTTTCTTTTCAACCTTAACAATTCTGAGTATTCTTTAAAAGCAAAAAGAAGTATTAGAGAGACAATTTCTTTATGTCTTTGATAATGCCATTTACAGAAATAAGATCAGCTTTATATCTGTCTTTTGAAAGAATCAAGGAAATATTTTTCGCTTTTTTTTCATAATTTTATTCAGAGTTCATTATGAGAAAGCAACCTCTGACATCCTCACAATTTTTTAGACATTTTGGCATGAATGAAGAAAGACTGCCTGCATTCTTGGTCCATTTTGTACTATGCTGCATATGACTGTGTTGGAAATACGTTGTCTTAATATCTCTTAATTATAGGAAATTCTGCAGGAGCATTTTATTTTGCTCATAAATTATTGTCTCACTAATCATCAGCAATCAATTCATACCAGCAATTAATTGATATAATTAGTTAGATGACTGACAGTAATTTCTACTCTTTTGCATATTCCTGTCAAGAAAAAAAAGGAGATCTCTCTCTGTCTCCCCTCTATCTTTTTAATTTCTCTACCTTACATTTATTGTTAAATAAAATCCATATTATTGGCTGCAGCATATGAACTCATTTGAACCTTAATTTGGGCAGAGGCATCCCTAAATAATAGGGTCATAACAACATCATAAACAATTTTTTACTTTATGTTTAACAGGAAAGCTCCTGCTCTTTGTCTACTTTGTATCTCTTCACCATATTAACCTAAAGACATTTGCAAATTCTTGTCCCTCACAAAGTTGAATCTGTCTTCAAGCTGCTTTAGAATTGGGTGTTATCAATATTCATATCCCTAACACAGAATATGTCATTAGGGAGCAATCTCTAGTGGGGAACACCGCTCACTTAGGTTCTAGGCAAGGCATTCCAGTCTGTAGCTTGGTTAGGGTGAACTCTTTCTCCTATTTTAGCAGTAAATGAAATTTTATTTTTCCTCAGAAATGTAGACAAAGTTTCACTTGTTTACTTAAACTTATTTCTTCAACAAGTGGTGACAAGAAATTTTTTTCTCTTTGAAAAATCCAACATCCCTATTACGTCTCCTCTGTATACACATTTAGACATTTAGGATTTCTATTTTCATTGGTAAAGAGCAAGAGAAATTCAGAGAAATCTGTTGGCCTCAAAGAACTTGACTTCAAAATATTGGATAGGCTGAACTGAGAATTGATGCAAGAGAATCAGGTACATTAAATCTCATTTTCTGTAAGAACTAGCTTAGGCTAACTGATATACAGATGATTCTTCATTTTCTACATGTTGGAACTACAGCAGGCTTTTAGGATATCCTCATTTTTCAAGAGTTACAGGAGACAGAGAAGCATAGAATATTCTAAGTTGGAAGGGACGCAAGTATCATCAAAGTCTAGCTCCAGGTTCTCCACAGGTCAGTCCCAAGAAACCCACCCTGTGCCTAAGAACATTGCCCAAATATTTCCATAAATGGCCCTTGAACTCCAATGCTCTGATGCCTCCTCATTCCTGCATAACATCTGTAATTTTCTGAACTATCTTCAACTATGGTCTGTCTTGGAAGTGCAATATCCCTACAGTCCTTGTGTTTGCTTAATCCAGAATTTACTATCTGTCTCTAATGAGTTTTTCCTGGGTACTAGTTGCAAAATCTTACATCCTGGAATAACAGAGGTACAGCCCAATCATCAGCGATCAGCCAGAAGGACGCAGAAAGAAAAGCTTCACCCTGCAGCAACACCATGCAAAGTGTTTGTGCTCATGTCACAGCCTAACAAACTGAAGGTAACTCAGTGCAAAACACAGTGCAAAACACTTTCTCCAAAGAAAGTTTTATCTTCTAATTGTATATTAACAGATAATAAACATTTTAACACAATAAGGTAAAACTATCCAATTCCCAGTATCGTCTCCTATAGGCTTCAATTTAAGAATCCCAAACAATGGACACTTTTCTTCTGATATCTCCTGGTCCACCCCTGGGAGACCTGGTTGAGACTGTTAATGTCTTTTTTCCTAGAGTCAGGACAAAGCAAAGCTTTACTGCTCATTTTCCTCAATGTTTTATAGCATTGGATGCTTTAACTGGTTTTGAGTTGCTTCCCAAGACAAATTTCTTTTCCCACTATGCCTAATGAACAACAAAAGAGCAGCAAAATGTTGAGCAAATGTCTTGACAAGGCTTTCGTACTTCAGTGGATGGTGTCCATGGCCAGGCTGCAGTGGATGCAGCAGAGCCACCAGAGGTTCTGAGCACTGCAGGCCCCAGACTTGGAAGCATAAGCCTTTTTCAATAAGTTCAGCAATCCATCCTCATTGCCTCCCTATAAATTTCAACTGGAAAAGGTAGGATTTCCTTTTATGAAGTGTGCTCCTACATCCTGTTTTGTTAAGATTTTAGAAAGTGACTGAAATTGATTGTCTGGATGATTATTTTATCCAGGTGTTTTGATGGGTATTATTCGTGAGACATGCTGGTTTGGGTCTTGGTGCTTGATTTCTGAGGTTTTGTTTGTTTGTTTGTTTGGTTGGTTTTTTCCCAGTGCATTGTCTGTAGAACAAAATGTTCCTATTAATTATGGAAGGCAGGGAAGTACATTTTTGCTGTCACCCTGGAGGACACAACCAAGGGAAGTCCAAATTCTTGTGCTGAAATACTCTAGCAGAGCACCACTGAAAACTTCACTGCCTTTTCTTCAGG
The DNA here is from genome assembly GCF_035770615.1 of Melospiza melodia melodia. Classification (NCBI taxonomy): domain Eukaryota; kingdom Metazoa; phylum Chordata; class Aves; order Passeriformes; family Passerellidae; genus Melospiza; species Melospiza melodia. Next base: position 100,515,973 of record NC_086194.1, read on the forward strand.
ATGGTACTCAAAGTCAGGTCTGAATAGGTAAGAGCTCCTGTCATGGGTACTTGTCTTCCTCATGTGTTCAGTAATAGAATATAACGAGCTGTGGCTGAGAGAACAATAGACACAAGCCCTGGGTGTAATAAACCGGGTCTAGCGGGGCAAGAAAAGAAAGAACAGATCATGGGGAGCCTAGATGCTGGTCACAGGTAAGCAAGTGGATGGAGAATGATGCCTTAGAATTTTGGAAACATATACTGGGATATCATCATGGACTGATTTGATTGGCAGCTTGTGACATCTGCCTAAAGGCCCTCAGTAGTAAAAATTGGTGGAATATCATTGCTTGGCCATCCAGCACCCTGTAGAAGCAAATTGCCTGGTGCCAAGCCACTGTCTAGAGGCTGACACTGAGACTGGCTGCAGCAAGTGTTGCAGCTTCCTTAGATTCAACAATGCCAAGTCATTGGAGACATGTATAGAGCAGTTCTCAGTTACTGCAGGTGCATTGTGCAGGGGGAGTGCAAAGATTTTTCCTAATACAGGTGGTCACTTGGACCACTTTATAAGTTCAGCTTAACAGTGTCATGTTTGACTAAAATTCATGTTTCTCTATATTTAGTTTTACTATATTTTCTTAAGGAAAAAAGTAGATTTTAAAACCTGTACCTGTTCCCTTTAAAAAGAACCTCCTGCGATAGAGGTGGTGTCTGCTATCCGAGTTGGGGGTGAAATTACCATTGTTCTTCACGGTTTGCTAGTTTGCTGCTTCAAGGCTTCTTTTTAAAGTTAGACTACCTTTTCAATATACTTATATTTTATCTCATCATCCTTTCCACTCTCTTCAGCAGGTCATAAATATTTATGATTTGTGACTCCCAAGGAAGAAATAGACAAAATCCCTAGCATCTAAAAATGAATTTCAGTCGATGCTACACACTCAGGATTCTTGCTATTTAGTCTATTGGGAACTAGATTGTTATTAAGACTTGAAAGCATATATCATCAAATGGCTTAATCATCTCTGTGTATTCTATTTTTAATTAATCCAGGTATCAACAAAAGTTGGGAGAAGAAAAATTTTCTTTCTATACATTTTGCTGGTAATTTTCCCAATTTTAATAAACCTTTCAAATTTAATTTTCTCTTCTTTAGAACCTCCCCCCTTGACTGTAATAAAACAAACAATAAAATTCTCTTGGGAAAGTCAGAGCTGCATCATAAATCCTGAATGAGTTGGAAGGAATAGAGCTCCTTTTTACTCTAGACATGGTCTAAGTCAACACACTGCCAAAGGTATTTTTACATCATAAAATTTGCTCCTGAAAGGCCCTGTCTCAAAAATTTGTGGAGAACAGTTTTTCAAGTGGTAGACAGTTTCATCTTTTCTGAGACTTCTAAACGTGTCTCCCTGGATTTGTAAATTCCTTTACCTCAAAGGAACTTATGTGAGGAAAAGGAAAAAGTATTTGAGATTAAATTAGGTAAATTACAAAGGGTAAGGAGAGTTCATTGTTTGTCTAAAATGGAAAGCAATAGCTTTATATAATGTTAATCATCTCCCCGACAGTAAGAAAAATGTGCCAGTAGGTTAACAATGGAATAGTGAAAGGTAGTAGGTACAATTTTACAGTGCTTCCTTGGAAGAATAGCCCAGTTTTGCGATAGTTTTTAACTCACAGGTCTAGTTATCCTATATTTTATAATTTTCTCCACATGCTTCACAGAAAAAAAGCCTGTTCAATCATTTCTGAAATCATCTTAGTCAGGCACATGTTAACGATTCTTGGCTTTGTTCTGTCCAAGCTCAGGAGCTTCAGTCAACAGTCCTTTTAGGTCCCTTCTAAAATAGAATATTCTATGATTCTGTGTTTGCCAATGCCACTAGTGAGTCCATAAACCTGTTCGATAATCTTTATTTTTGTTTCAAATTTTTGGCTTAAAACTTTTTTTAGTTATTCTTCCCAGACATTCCATACATCTGACAACATTTATTACCCCTCTGCCATTTGCTGTTTTACCTGTAGCTGATTCCTTAATAAGGAAGAGAAAAAATTCTTAAACAAAATGGTTTTATGGGAAATATTACATATGCAATATATCACATTAAATCACAAAAGCACCATAGTAAAAATTAAGACACAAGTTATAGATATTGAAATGAAAACAATTTTTTCCAAAGAAATAAAATTCTTTAGTGCTATTTCATATTTACAATATGAGTTTATAATCCTAAATTTAGCATTGGAATTCCAGAGTGCACAGGTATCAAAACTACTTTTGCAGCAGAATATGAAACCACTTCCTCAAAGAAGCCTTTTACACAATATGAACCTCACATTCACTTCTTAACTCTTACATGGATAATGCATGTTAGAATATTGAATTGTGTTGGCTCTAAACTTAAGATTTCCAGTGGTTCAAAAATAATATTAGCCCTTACTCTTATTAGTATTATTGTGTCTATTTTTTTGATTAACATTTTCTTGTGGCTTACTAAACCAAAAATAAAACTAGCAACAACCCTAATACTTTTTTTTTTTCTGACAGTAGTTTCCTGTAGCTTCATGGGTAAAACCAGAAGCTTTATACTTAGTATAATTTTCTTACCTTACACAAGATTCTCAGAATTTTTTTTACAGATTATTTTGTACATATCTGAAAGTCTAAAATATAATGGAGACCATCTTCTTAAACAACACACACATCCTAATAATTGGTAGCTGGACTAGGGAAAGCACATAAATACAAGACTATTGGAAAGACAGGTCTGTACTAATGAGATAGTCCAGGGTCTACTGTTCTGGAAAGGATGAGCTTAGGAAAAATGCACAGATTTTCATGTTTTGGACCAACCCTGGAACCCATTACTTTCACCACATTCTAATTTCTCATTCAATTAGAACATTACTGAAAAGTGTTATTATTTCAAGGCCATTGTGAATCAGTCACTTACATTCCTTCCTGAATGTGCAGTTGATTCTAGTACCCTGTCACCACTGAGCCAGGCTTAGCATGGTAGTTAATGCTTCAAAAGTTAGTACAAGTACCAAACTGGTATCTTGGGGTAACAGCATGACATGATGCTTTCTGCTGGAAACCAAATGAGTTTAATTAATTTCTATCCAAGGATATCAGGTTAGGCTGCCACATGCTGGATTAAGAGATCCTATTAAACATGGCCAGTATTGGAATTTGAGAGTTTTTCAGAAGATGTACAGATGTACACTGTTTAGGGAGCTAATAAAACACAAATAGCAAGAGATATAGCCTGAAGCTTCTATACCATTGGAATATAGATTTGCTAATGTTGTGTTAATGGTGTTTGTTGACGATAAAATAGAGGAATCAAACTATGAAAGATTCATGGATTCAGTGACTGCCAGCAAAGAGCAAAATTTCCTCTTTATTCCGTTCATAACTAGTCAAATAAACAGTGTTTGTTTCTTTCACTTTTGCAGAAGTGTTAAATATTGATCCAGCTATAAGCATGGCACCAGAAAAGATGTGATGAATGGCTTTAGACCATTCAGCCTATATAACTTATGATAGTAGTAACTTTTGCTTCTTAGTTTTCAAAATTAGACCAAGACTTTGAAGATGTTTCCCTGACATCAGGGAGGTCAGCATGAATCATGTGGGCTCACCCCATTATTTACTTCCTGCCAGTTCAGGAATTCAAGATGCAGGCAGCTTCTTTGCCCTCCACACCTTTGGTTTGGGTTTTGGTTTCTTGCATTCAGGGCCTGGGAGATCAAAATTTAATAAATTAGTTCAGTAAAATTGCTGTCCCCTGTACAGTGAGGATTTCTTAGATGGCTAAGTATGATATCAGTCATCTAGAAGAAACAAGTTTGGATCTAAAAAGTCCCAAAGAACTTACAAAGCCCCATAGAGGTAGGAGTGGGATGGAGTCACAAGACCATATTATCTGTCCCACTGTGTACAAAGAGAAGAGGAGAACATCTTTCGAAAGAAAAGGATGTGTTATTGCCATGCTTTATTGGCAGTTGAAATAGACAGTTTCCCAGGAGTCTTAGGACTCAGTAGGACCTGTTACAAATTCTCCTCCAGGAATTCCTGGAGGAGAATTTTTAACAGGTCCTACTGAATAAGAATCATTTAGTAGTTTAAAGATAAGAATAATTTAGTAGTTTAAAGATTAACTTCTACTTGGAAGCTTGATTTTGTTTCTGCAATCTTATTCAGACACTTTTTAGGTACTTTTCCTGAAGGGGGGTTGATTAGCCTATGGTCACTGACCATGTGGTTCACGCCTTTCAGAATTATATGCGCTGTTCTTTTGACAAATACAAGAATCTATCATATACAATCTAAAGTTCTAAACCCTAAAGCTCTTCCTATTTCCTGTATTGTAGAAAACAAAAGCATTAATGAAAAATGAAAGTGCTGTGGCACTAAATCAAAAAGGCAAAGTAATGACCTCTCAAATACAGAAATAAAATTAAAACATGAAGAAAAATATCTTTGCTTTCCACATTTGTATTAAACATTGTGAGGCTGAAAAGAAATGTAAAGTTAAGGAAAAATGAAGGTTGAAAGTTGTGGCCTAAAGAGTAATCTAATTCATAAGTAGAACTGCCCTGAGTTCAAAATCATGTTTCCTGAGACAGATATGAAACCAGCCTTTCCACCCCTACAATGCCATTGTGACAACACCATGCCTCAATTCTTGTAAACACTCTAAATATTTGAAGGTTTAGACAATATTGAGACTGTTTTCCAATGGAATTTATTCCTTTCTCCTTCATAAGCCTGATTTACCTAAATATACATTAAATTCTACAAAAAGGGTTTTTTTTTAATCTGTCTAAAACGTTTCAGCTTCTGCCATTTAAGAAAAGAAAACTACATGGTTTTGAGCCCAACTTTCACTCTTTTTAATGATCATTTAGATTAAACATATCTTTTAGCACCGTGTTAATTTGATAAGTTTCATATGCTCCAAATTATAGTCTTCTACAAGCAACCATGAACACAAAGCTTGTTTTGTTTTCAGAACACAGCTCTGTCTTTCAAAGTATTAGGCAGGCTCAACAATTCCTTGGGGAATTATTCTCTGAAGGGAAGGTAGCAGAAGTGGAAAAAAGCTAAAGAATGAAAATAGGATGTGTAAGAGAGATGTAAGCTGTTCAAAAATAATCCCACGGAAAAAAATACATAATGAAAAACTGTGTTTTTTAAACCTAGCAAAAGAAAATGATCTTAAAAAATGGTGTAAGACTCGAAAATGGGAAATTAGGCTGACAAAGAATTGTTCATGAGAGAAGATTCAAGCAGAATCTTGGCAATGCACAAGGTTAAGACATTTCAAAAAATGTGCTGTAAAAGCACAAGCTAAATGCTGAAGGTGTAAAAATCCCTACTGTGACTGTAGACTAATGGACTTTGGACTTGTTTTGCTGAGAAAATAAATATTGTATGCCATATTTGTTACTGAGTCCCACTTTATTAACTATGAACATAATCATTAAGTAGCTTCCAGACTGTATGTCCATTATATAAGGCATGTGCACACATCCAGATATGTTTTTACTTAGGATTAACAGCTTTCCATTTAGCTCTTCTCCACTTCCCACAAAATAGTGCTAGAATAATGCATTACTACATAAAAAATTTTAGCAAGAACCAGTTTCTCAAAGTTTATGTGTGTAGCATCCAAGTACATATATAGTACATTTTAAACACAATTATTCTAATAGCTAAAAGCCAACTTTGAACTTCTGGGGTTTTTTTTGTTCAAAATAAGGTTTAATGCTTATATCCAGATGTAGATAAATATAAGTGCAGATATTAAACATCTGATTTTAAAAAAATCTCTTTTTTATTTTTTTTTCATGACAATTCCAACCTAACCTCAAACAGACAAAAAACCATCTGTCCATTTTGAACAGGAAGAAGAACTAGAACTTGTTTGCCCTCATCAGTGTGCTATAAAAAAATTTAAATTTTCATGTACATACTGTTTTAGAGGTAATTCAAGAAGAATGGCAAGGAAATACTTTCATACTACGTATATGTTATCATCACACATAAACCAAGATTTTCTTACAGTCAAAGAACAAAATGCTAGTTAACAAATGGCTATACTATAATGATAAATATTGAAAGATGATCATGATAACACTTTTAATTTCTGATTACATCTCCTCTCTTGAATGAAGCTTAAAAATCATTTTTTTTACTTGTGAAAGTATGGCAGACTCCCTTGAATACTTAATTTGGTGTGTTTTCACACACAAGAATATTTTTAGGCAAAAAATCATTTTAATTTAAAAGGAAAAGAGGTAAGAGGCCTAGATTTTTATCTTTCATCCCATTCCTACTGTCAGCCCTGTCTGTGAAACTAAATTTGTGTTTGTTTCCAAAACACATCCAATATTAATTTGGAAATAAAGTTGTCTGACAATAGTTTATATCTGGAATCCTACTTCACAACTGGAAAGTACAGAGAATTGTGAGCACTTGTTCTCCAGCTGTACAGTTAGGAAAGTGAACATATGTAGCATGCTATTAAATAGAATTCAGAGGTCTACTTCGTCTTAGTGACATAAGTTCTTAGTTCTACCAATTTCCTTTTGAAGAAGCAAGTACTTATATGTTGTATAAACAGGTCTTAGACTGCAAAAATGAGAACCCATTCAGAATATAAAAAAAATTGATGAAAAGAAAACACAAGAACACTTCAAAGATTCTTCTGCTTAATTTTTTCTCCCATTGAAAAATGCGTCAACTGAACAGGGAAGTTGCTTTGAAAAATGTGTAATCTATATCTATTCCTTTCATTTTTCTTTTCTACTACTTTTGGGAAAAAAAATATTATCTCTCTTTGATCATCCCATTTGACTCTTTAAGCACTTATAAATATCATTTAATGGCAAGTCAAAGATTACCCCTCTGTATGTAGAATTGATTTTCCTTATTCATCTTGTGTTTTGTTTGCTTTGAACTTTTTTTTCCTCCTTCACTTATAAGAGAAAATCTAGGGAATTGTTATTTTCCCTTTTTATTACTAAGAAAAGGTTAAGAAAGTATTCTTCAATATATTTGTGCAGAGGAGTCTTGGTTGAAGTTTATCTCCAATGTAACCAATTAGAATGAAATGAGATTTTTTTCTTTCTGCACCAAAGACCTGACATTTTATCTATGTGCACAGGGGGTCTAATGCACATTCTTCTCTTTTATAACCACGGAGCTCCACTCAGATCCTCTGCGTTTTCCCAGTGATATAAACTATCCTTTTGTTTCTTTTTCAGTCTCAGTAGTAATGAAATAAAATTTTACTAACAATCAGTCCCACTCTTACAGAAACAATAAAATAAAGACAAAACTGTCCCAGCACAGCAGAAACTACCACAGAAGAAAGCCCCTCTCAGCTCTTACATGACATCATTGGTCCCCTAAAAAGCTTGGGGCTCTAACTGATAGCTTGGAATCCACATGCTTCTGTGTCCTATGCAGAGCTTCCAGCCTTTGACATGTAACTGAGAACTTTTTAGTGTGTCAGAGAATGGTATAGTGCTATAATGAAATAATAATAATTAATACAATAACAATAATAATAATATCAATATAAAGTTCAATTATATGAAATTGGCTTTATGTTAAGTAGTTGTGTCTTAACAGAAAGAGTGACAGTGGAAGTGTACCATATTTTTTGCTCAACTAACCTTGTAGTTGATCTGGTATACTCATAGTAGAGAGAACTTATTGTTTCTACATTTTTTTGAAGCTTTGCTCAACCTTTACATTTGGAGTGAAAAGGGAGGTGTCTCTCATTGCTTTGATTAGCCTGACACTCTGGACAACCTTCTCATGACTAATTTGCCACAGAAATGGAAAAAAAAATTATCTGCAATCATCACCCTAAAGAAAAATCTTGTCGTGAAGCTGGCCACTCACATTAATGTCCTGCTACTAAAAACCCAAAAAAGGGAATTAAGTTGCCACAGTAATAACCAAACCTGAACTTTTGCATAGAAAGATAATATATGTGAGCTGGATATTTGATTTTAGGCATAACAGATAAGTGTAGTCCAAGAGGGGGGACCTAATAGAGAAATTCTGAAGACACATTTAAATCGGTGAGGAACGGATTAGGAAAATAATTGTAGACAACATTTGCTTTCTTTTTATCTATATTCACTGTCTGTAGTAAATATTTGAGTGTATTCCTCTTGAAGCTCCTAATTGCTCTTTTTCCTAGATTTGGCTGAGAAAGCTTAAGAGAAGAAAGTTCAGAGATATGTCAGAAGGGATCAAACAGAAACAAAGGGGTCAGAAAGTCAAAGAAAAAAACTGAGAACCAGCGCAGAGTAGTTACCCCTGCACTTTGGGAAGCTTTTACAGAATTTGCTCCAATTCAGTAAACCACTGATACATCTGACAGTCTGAATGCAAGGGCACACTTGAAGAAATGTTTATAAACTTTATCTTACTGGTATTCATCTGGCATAGTTTATTCAGGATTTCTCTGTTTAGAATCATGAAATATCTTACTTTGGATTCCAAGTCATGCTGTTTTACTTGGAATAAATTTTTGGCTTATTTTGTGATGCTTAGGGTTAGGAAAGTAGTTGGATAAACCTCATCTCTGGGCTAATAGTAATAGTATTAGATGATGAAAAAACACCAGCAGAAACAATAACCTGCTTCCTAGGTGGTGATAAACAATTAAAACACATTAGTAAACATTTTCTCATAGGTAAACTGTAGTTGATCTATTTTTCTAGTTTCTGTAACTATTCTTTTTGGTTTGTGGGATCATCCTAGGAAACCAAAATCCCTAAGGAATTTATGCATAAGAAAGCTACAGATAAAACATTTAGAAGCCACTGGTGACAATCAAAGAATATAGCTCCAAAAGACACAGAGTACCAAAATTTGTCTTTATGTCTGGTTCAATCTGTGTTCACTGCAAATAAACCCAAGGTCACTATAGCCCAGCAAGAAGATTTAAAAGAATTTTTTAGATTGGTATTACTAACCAATTGAATATAATGAGATTTCCAGTAACAGTTTAGTAAAACTTTCAAGAATGTATGGCTGACTTTTGAGGGTTATATTTCTTCACTGATTTTACTCGATGGCATTTTACAAAGAGGTTTGGTGAGCCTAACATCTAAGTTCATGTAATTTTTATTTAAATATTTGATATTTAAAATGAAGTAAACATAGTATCAGGTATATAAAAAAAATAAAAATAATCTTTCACTAATTTCACAAAATAAATGCTTGGTAAAAAATGGAAAATATTTTGGAAATATTGAAAAAAACCCAAGCAACTTCTATATTTTTCTTGATTTTTCATGGCTTATTTCATTATAGAATTAGTTTTAGTGTCTACTAAGTCAGAATAATTGAGCCTCTTTTCCTTAGATATCCTGAGAGCTCATTGTGAAAAAATTCCAATTTTAATTTTTTTTTCCCATTTCTTGAGTTGTGGTTTGGATTCAATCAAAATGTATGTAGTGAAATTTAAATGAAGCTATTTTCATTATTTTTGCTGTATCGTGCAAAACCAGAAAAAGCCTATTCTTGGGTAGGAATTGTGCTTATGGAAAAAAGGAGGAAATTGTTTTATGTGAAGGTTCATTAGTGACAAAAATCCGTTAGATTTGATTCTTGCATGCCGAATTTTACTGCTTTCACTGAAACAGACTGTGTTTGCTTTGAGGTGAGAGGGACTATTTGAGAACTTTAATGTGAAGCAGAACTGTCACATGAAAGCAAAGAAAGCCAAATTCACTTGTACAGGAATATTGATTTTACAGGCAACATAAGTGCACGTAGTAAATACTTAGCTGTGTGCATTATATTTCTTCAATATCTCATAGTTAATTTAATTGTGGTCTATGAAGTGATTTCTCTCCAGTTAAAAAAAAAAGGAGAAAAAAGTAGGGGTGGGGTGTGTGTGGGGGTGCAGTTAAAAAAACTTAGTTGCTTTAAGACATGTAAAAAACATGGCAGATCTCAAAGGGAACGTTTAGCTTGTGGGTCACGAGAGAATTATTCCTTTTGGTTCCATTAATACAAAAGACACCTGAGTGGTTTACATAGGACTCTTCTTGCACAGTTGTCTATCAGGTTCAAAGAATTGTAGTGATTTCTAATAATTGATGAGATATGGAGCAGCTCCCTGGTGTAAACTGACACAATGCTGAGGAGCTAACATTCTTTCTCACTTTCTCCTGGAAAATTATTTCCACCACAGACAAACAACAGAATTTTCAACCTTTTTTAGGATCTGGGAAAAACTTGTTACTTCAAAGTCACCACATGATCAGCAACGCCATCTCCATATTACTTTTATAGAGTTTGAATCTTAGGAGTCTGAAGTCTCTCTTGGTCCATAGTGTTTTAAAATTGCATATAAATGATTTTATAAAAAAAAATTACTATGAGTCAAGCTGTAAGATACAAAAATAAAAACAGTTCAAAAGATTTTTAATTGTGTATTTATACTAGTATATTTACATTTGGAAATATACATTTGAAAATAAAGTAGTAAATATCCTGTAAGTTATCTCCAGCATTTCAAAGTAGATAACCACTTTTTAAAATTTTAACATCCATTCCCAGAAGCAGTTTTCAGAAAACAAAATAGATGGAGGATTGATTTTTGCACCCCAGAATTTTAGTAATATTCAAAAGTTCAAAAGTGGATTTTTCTTCATGTGGATTCAAAGTCTGTTAACTTAGATAACTTCATCAATTTACATAGACAACTTCTTGTTCATTATTATTTAATTAATTATCTAAATTGGAAGTTCTTGCTTGTTACTATGTAGACAACAATAAAACTCTAATGAAGCAGCTTCTGTTTCTCAAAGGTTCTGCGCTGATCAATAGTTGAGCATTTTCAGGCTCATAATTCTGAGGAGGAATTTGTGGTTCCAAAATAGCTGGAGTGTGAATAAGGTATAGCTTACTTTCCATCTGAGGATATATTTCATATAAGTTTTAATTAAAGAATTTTCAGACCAATTCAAATGACATCTTTCCTCCAAGTCCCACACTCCCCTTTTTCTGTTTTTGGTGTTGATGTTAATGCAATGACATCCAACACACAAGTTCCCTATCAATGTTTTCTTGAATTATCTGCATTTTGTCTGGCCAAAATAAGTTTTTTGGCACGAGTTCCAACTTGTTCAGTGTCTTGCCAGGCTTGTCAGTAGTGGACAAGCCCTACAGTGGTTACTGCACAGGTGGAGCTACAGGAGTAACAATGCAACACACGCCAGGAAATGAAGTGTGGTCAGAAACTGCTTTTGAGACAGTTGGCTCTGGCACTATTTCAGTTATAAGAATTCAAGCTGTAGCTGAGTAGAGGCAGTAAACTCATATCTCAAAACTTGACTTAAGGCAATATTGAAAGTTCTCAAATAAAGATGGAGATAACCTATCAGTTCTCAGGTTCTTTGTTAAGCTAGAGGGATTCTAAGAAGCATTCAAGTATCAGAGCTCTTGTTCTGTATTGCATAAAATGATTCAGCATTTAAGACAGTGATTGAGATTAGAGTTTTCCTGTAGTGAAGATTAAAGGCTGTTTTATGTAGATTTAAATAGTTTAGTAGTACCTCATTTGAGATCTGTCACAGTTTTTAACTGAGTTTTGTAAGAAACTTCATTTTCTTTTCAATTTCATTTTCACTGCTGTCGGAAAATGGTGTGGGAGAAAATTGAAACCAAATATGGGTATTCATGTAACCGCTACAAGATATACAATGAAGTAGGAAGAGCCCATTTAATCTTAGCCTTCAATTTGTGGAAGGGAGGAAATATTCACATTTCACTTTGAAAATTTCCATTGCCTTTCTGTTACTCTTATTTTTGAAATGTTTAATAGAATAATATTGAACCCTTCTATCCTCTAATTCAATTTCTTGGTTTAACTAGCTCATCAACAATATTTTCATTAATCCAAAGTGGTTGGCACTGTTTTACTCCTGGCAGTTTACTCTGATTATCTTACTCTTGATCATTTCTTCATATACTATGTTTATCTGAGAGAAGTGTTATATATAATTTTTAAACTGCCAATATAAATTTTAGACAACTTTTTGATTAATTTGTCAGAAATCAGTATTTTAATTGATTTTATATTAGCTAAATCAGGTTCTGAAAATCATTTCATGGACTTGAAAATTTCACTAGCTATAACTATAATTTCACATTATTTCAAGTATTTTACTTGAATCAACTTCTTGTATTTACTGTACTTGAATTTACTTCTTGTATCAACAAGAAATTAAAATGACCATTTGTTAGCTAAAAAAATATTCTTAAAATTCTGCATCTTAAAAATGTGTGTGCTTTAGAAAAAGTACACTATTAGTATTAGTACGCTCTATTTAATGGAATTTTATGAAAAGCTGAATGTCTACAGTGCTAGGGCTTGTTAATCTTTATGATTATTATTTCTGAAGAAGAAAAAATAAATTCAGGTTATGTAATTATACTCTGAGCACTACTGGAAAACACAAAGAATAAATCCATTATGGCTACTTATAATTTCTAGAATGTGACAACATTAATAGAGTTGAAAAAATATATTTGCAAGAACTCTGAAAAGAGTAGTCTAAAATTGGTCTTAGTAGATTGATGGTCAAAATCAGTTTACTTCAGCATAGAGACAACATACGCAGACGCAGCTAAATTAAAACTGTTGAAATATTAGGGTGAAGGCCTTCTTGTTGAAGGCATGGGGTTGGAAGTAGATGATCTTCAAGGTCCCCTTGCAACTCAAACCATTCTATAATTCTATTAATAATTCTATGATTTCATGGCCAGAGATTAAATAAATGGGGTGCAGAGAGGCCTCTCTATTTTCATTTTATTAGTTTACATTAAAATCCAGCTTCTCTGAGGCTCATAAATGGATGTTTTTACAGGACAGCAGAAGTCTCATTGTCCACCTGCCTACCTGGCCTGCAATGTGGCCAGGCCCCTGCTTTTCTGCCTTATCAAATATGCACAGGAAGGAAATCAGGAGCAAAACATTCTCCTCTCTGGTCTCTGCATGATTTTTATTGACTTTGTTCAGTGCAGAATTTGCTGGACATTTAAGACTAAAGGGTGTATAATGTCACAAATTTTAGAATGACTGCATTTTTAAAATCTCATACAGAATCAGCATCATGCTCCGGTCTAAAAGAAAGTGGCAGACCAAGACAGATAGTTCTGCATCAAGAAGAAGGACTATGTGGGGTTATGAAATCCTTGGGAAAGGAGCATGCTTCAGGGAGGTAGAAAGACATATTTTCTGAGTGTGAGCTTCTTATCTGAAGACATTATTTTAAAAATTACTCCTCTTTGCAGGCTATTTAAAAAAAATCACTGACTACTCCAGAAATGTAAACAGGTATTACTGAAGTTGATTTTAATTTGAAGGAAAAAATATCAATGAATTGTCATTTCTAGTTTATTGTTCTCATTTTTGAGAAGAACTCTCTACCCCTACCCTGCTAAAATAAAAAACTTTCTTTGCTTTAGTAGCTGCTTTATAAGATAAATTTAATGTTTTTAATAAGCTCAGTTAGCATAATTCTCTGTTTTTGTTAATGGCACTGGTCTGAAACTCTTAATGAAAATTCAGAGTTGTTATTTTCATTCTGAAATAATGCAATTTGGCTGAATCTGACCCAGGTTTAAGCCTAAACAAAGAAGGAATTTATACAATGTCTGATGATGAAAATCTATGACAGCTATTAGCAAGGGAAAAAACTAAGTCTCTTCTGCATGTTTTGTTTACTGACAGACGAATATTCAGCATTTTTTTTAATTTTAAATTTCAACTTCAATTGACAAATTTCTCATCAACTGATAGCTACCACTAATGGAAATTAGAGGGTGCTCATAATAAAGGAGATTAAATTAAAGGGTATTTATAACTTTAGTCATTGTTCCAGAACACAGAAATGAAGTGAACTTCTGTAGCCCCAGTGTACTTTACATCAGAATTCTAGGTTCCAGGATGTGAGAGAAAATGGCATTAGCTGGTGTTTACTGATATTAACCCTAATGGTTGTTTATGATTCACAAAGAGCCTTGATTACACAGAACTGAAGGTTTGGTAGTTTTTTGGGAGGTTCCATTTTCTTTGCAGTCCATGCCAATTTCTCTTTAATTACTGAAGAGGTTAAAACAACAAAATCTGACAGACTGTTAGCTTAACTCAACCCAGACAGATGGCACCATTCTATTCAAGCCAGTTTTGGGAAGGTTCTGCTGCACCATATGCTAGAATCAGTTCAACAGCTAATTAGTGCTTTTTACAAGACAATCATTCTCCCAAGGAAATTTCTTATGGACAGGTCACAAATACAGAATGAGAAACACCGAACTGCATATTGTCTCACTGGCTTGTCTGTTCCAGGCATAAATAAAGGTTAGCATGGTAAGGCATCTTGAATAACCTTTCAGCTCAATCCCAGTAGTACTGACATTCGTAGGCTGTATTTGGAAAATAAATATTGAGTTCTGTAGTGACTTAGAGCTTTTTCCCTCCTTTTTCTTAACAGCTGTGTGGTAAAAAATGGAATAAAGTTGATTATGCAACTGAGTTCCCATCTATTAAAATAATCTAATTAAAAGAAAAGAAATTGCAACAGAGAGTTATAAAAATTTGGAACTACTAGCTCAAGAAGAAAACTGAATATTAAAATCATGAAGCACAGCTAACTTAGATATTAACTTTTAATTTACCAGGAAAAAAAAGTAAAAAATCCAACAACAGACCAGAAACAGAATGCCAATATTTTCCTGGGGCAAAAGCAAGAGGAAGGTGAAGAAAGGTGTGATGATATGGTAATATTATTCTATATGTTACCCCCTTTCTGTGATTTAATATGATTCTCTGAAGTCAGATTTTTTAAGACTTATATATTCAATTAGACTGTTGAAGTTCAGGCTTTAAAATTTGGCTCTCTGAGGCATGCCTTCTGCATAACTAAATGGATATGCAAAACAGTAGTCTTGATGTTCAGAGAAATTGTTAGAATGAGAACTCTGTAACTACACAGTCTGGGAAAAAAAGAATTTTATGTGCAGCAGATGTAGAAGAGACCTATCAGAATGATTGAAAGAGAGTTAGTTATTACAGGAACAAGTATCTATCTGTGGTATTTCATAGCCATTTATCAGCAAGCTCTCTTTGCAGATTTTGTGGGATTGGAAAATATGCTATGATGCTATATAAATAAAACTGTTTATACCCTATATCGTTCATGCTAAGAAGAGGCAGAGAAAGTACTCATGACCCCACAGAACTTCAAGAAAAGACATTCTAGGGAATCTTGGCCCTCTTTTCAATCATTTTCTCATAGAAAAAAAAAAAAAGCCTCAAAAAGAGTTGCAGAGTTTACTTTTTATTAGAAACAAAAAAAGGGGGAAGTTTCAAAACAGTTGTCTGATAGAACATCAGAGCCAAAAACCTACAAATTTTTAAGAGAAATTTTATCATCTTTTCAAAAGAATAGGAAAGTAAGTAATTTGGTTTAATTTACTGCGTGGTTTTTAGGGTTTTTTCAGAATGTGATTTCCCCAAATATCCTAATATGCCTTTCTGGAACAATTCATAAGGTTTTTTTCTAGTTGATTATTCTAGACGTAATAAAGTGATTTTTAAGTACAGTCCATTATGATCTGGAAAATTTCTTTAGATGCTCAACTGTGACCAGATCAAGTAGAGCTCAGATAATAGAGTCTACTACTGCTTAAGCTGCCTCTGTTCAACCAATAAAAGCACTTAATTTTCCTGAGCAGATTAAAAAATCTCCTACTCACTAAAACAACTCTTTCTGGCAACATATTTGAATGCCAGAACAGTAAGTCCCATGGTTCAGAAAACCAAATGAACATTTACTAGCATGCATCTTGAAGAATATGCACATGTGATCTCTGCATGTACATTATGTTCAAGTCCTTCTTGCAATACTGGTCACACTTTGGATACAGGCATTTTTCCAAGCTACCTCCTGCTGGGAAAAGTCAAGAGCTACCGGCCATCGGAACAAACAGTACAGCTGACTTCCATCTTTCTGAACCATTACCTTACCTTGTGTTGGATGAATTGTTTTGTTGACAAGGAATTTTGTTTTGAGCAGTTGCCATTCCCAAATGCACCACTTATTTAAATAACTTGAAATGTGTCAGTAAAATGTGGAAGCCAAGGGAAGATTTTACTGCTATAGGAGTGATTTGGTGGTTTATTTTATACTTATGAACACCCTGAGACCAGATGTCTCAGGTTAATCTATGCATATGCCACCAGAAAAACATGCAGCTAGGTTTTTTAATAAACTCAAATTAGCATTGCTGACCTTGTCTAATGTTCGAATTCCCATCCAGACAGTCTCATTCCCCCTCCTTAACAAGACAGAAGGACAAAGTAAGATGAAAACCTCCTGGGTTGAGATAAAGACAGTCAAATCACTTACCAATTACTGTCTTTGGAAAAACAGTCTTACTAGATTTGGGGAAAAATAATTTAACTTGTTGCAAATAAAAATAGATTTGGGAAGTACATTCTAGTTGTTGAAGTGCTGTTTTGAAACTGGGACTTCTGTGAAACCAGAGAGAAGTAGATGCACAGAAGATATGGAGGGTGACTGTATGACTCTTTCATGAGTGATTATAGAGAGCAGGTATTCTCTTCAGTGCTTCTCCTTACTTCCCGATCACTAGAATTCTCAACTGGTCTCTCCATCAAAGAAGGGAAATCCAGCTCTGATGACTATAAGGAATTTTTTACTTTTTTTTTTTTTGAAGGAAGAGAGACTTAAGAAAGAGATGGAAGGAATATTACCTCAGAAAGTATGTTGTGTGAGATTAGATATCTGTTGCTGTGGAGGAAACAGGCATTGTAGTGAAAAGTAAGCCCTTCACCAAATATGCTCTTATGCCTGTTTGATAGCGCAGCCTGGCAGTGGGGCTGAAATATATTTGCAGGGCAATTGTTGTCAGTAAATTGCAGCAAATCACCACAAAGAAGAGAGTTGCAGGTCTCAGTAAAGAATTTTTATGACAACTAAATATGTTTATGCATGTATATTTGCTTTTCTACATGAAAAAAAGGACATGAACTACTTTCAAAACTGATGCCATACATAGTCTTGGCAGGAGATTGCTGTGGGTGTGCAACTTTTGCCAGTTGTCCCAGGTCATTGCCATGCACACCAACATAAGGGACACCTACCAGCACTTTGGAAGTCATGCTATCTTCTCAGTCCTCCAGGGATATGGTCCTCAAAAGCATGAGTTACCATCCCACCTGCTCTGCAAGCTGTCATCTTGTGATGCCTGTGAAAAAGATGGGGGAGTGTGCCTTGCATTACATGTTCACCAGACACTGCATTGCATAGTCTGCCTTGATTCCTTTTCTTTTGCAACACATCTAAAGGGGGCAGACTGAGATGCTAGCATCAGCCTTGGGACCATGGTGTGAAGAAATCATAACACTATAAAATAAGCCCAGGAGTGCTACCCAGAGGCTGAGGAACTTAAACTTCAGTATCAGGGGACAGAATCTCTCCTAACTTACAAGCAGGAGAACTTTCACAGCAGCAACAGCAGAACAGTCGATTTCTCCATGTCATGCATCATATATGAAAGAGCCTAAACTAATGCTACAGTCTGCCTAAGAACTTCTGAATACCACTGCACAAACTTGGGAATTAAAGGCATGCAAAATGGAGAAAATTAGCATAAATTTTTGAATATCTTTAGGATCTCTGTTGCAGTGCAAGCAGGAGTTGAACTAAAAATACAAATAAATATCCATACTTACACTTTTCTCCAATATTTATATTTAAAATAACAAATGAAATTATCTTTTTGAACCATTTATGACCCAACTTTTATCTCTGGTTCAAAATCCAGCTCTCTTTTTCCTGAACATTGATGCATTTATTTTGCCTTGTATTTGAGAACTACAGTAAATACTGCAGGTCTAAGTGATTGTAATTATTAAATAAAAATGAATATAAAATTGAGCTTCTGGACTTCCACTTCCAAAAAAAATGTTTTGTCCTATCAGTGCTGAAATATGATGACATTATCATTTAGAAAGTGAACCAAAGCAAGCACAATAAACAGTTTCAAATAATCACTGATTTTTACAAGGTTATTTTAATAGTTTTCGCTTTGACACATTCTGATCATTTTGAAACAAATAAAGCTGATTTTAAATATCCCCTTTTAAAATTTGACAATTACAATGCTCCACTCACAGAAAAAGAACACATTACTTTATATACTGTCTGCTTATGGTTTAAGATGTTTGCAATTGTTATGCAGTTAATGTTGTGCAGTATAAAGAAACGTCACTCCATTGATAAGTATATATATATATATATATATATATATATATGTTTCAAATCTCAACATAATAGCATAATGTGCTATTACCTGTAGGAAATTTGTACGTGTGTCCCTGGAATTTGCATTGAAATAGCTTCTTATCATGCTTTACATGTCAGACTTGATGAAATTACCTTTTTTTTCGTGGCATCTACCATCTCAAGATGAAAATTGTAATGGTGTTTTATTGCTAAGATATGTGGTTTTATAAAATTAAAGCACACTCTTCTGACCTTGAAAATGGAATTCACTGGAGTTTCAGGTGTCCTTAATATTCCTGTGACTGATTATTCTCAAAATGCTTTTACTGAATGTTGCCCTGTCTTTATATCTGTTCCACTAGTGGAGTGATCTGAGAACATCTTTTCCTTTACTGACTTTTTATCTTCTTTCTTTTAATGTTTTACAAGAGCAGTCACTCAAAGGCAGGCTGATCTCTCCCTGCTCAAAACCATAGAAATCCTTTTCATAACAGAAAGAACTCCATCAGCTCTGGATGGTCAGAGTGAGAAATCAGATCTTCCCTTTGTTTGATTCTAAGCAAATTTAGAACTTGCATGCTTTTTTATTACAGAGCCACACAAAGATAAGAGGTAGGGAAATCACAAATCACATAGTTATGCTGTATAAAAACTAATCCAAGCAAATCTTCTGCCCATTTTGCATCAATTCTCATTTAGAGTAGACAAATTATCTGATTAAATTGGCAGAAAAGTAGATTAATCTCACGTGTCATGCTCTACATGCCTTTCTCTCCATAAGGTTGAAATGATATTTGGATTATGTATGCATTAGTTTGTGTGCACATGGGGTGGTATTTTTATGCACACTCAACACAATGTTGAGATTGTCTGAGAATCCTCATGACACATGACTGAACCTAAAGCTAAAACATCTTTTACAGTGGAGTAGTTGGGCTAGTGCATTAGATTATTTTATTCTGTGCACTCTGATTGCTGTATATAAGTGCAAATCTTTTTAAGGTGATGATGTCTCCAGGCAGTGGATGTCAAGATGCTTAATGGCTGCAGAAAGCCCTATGAAAACTAATTGTGTAGGAGTTACCATAATAGAACTATAACTGCAAACATCAGCAAGGTAAAAATATATGAAAATACTGAGTTGCAAATTTGATTGGGCATTTGTGGAAAGCAACAGAAATAATGCCTGCTAGGTAACTAGGTGAATGACCCTCTTTTCCTTAAGCATTTCCCAAAAAGAAAAGTGTTATCCCTGCGCTTAAATATGGTCAGTAATGCTAACACAGAAATCTTTGATGTTTGATTGATGTAAAGTACTCTGATACATTTAAATCAAACTTTTAGCTTTGATCTGTAATCCAGTTTAGTGAAGTGACACCCTTTTCATAATTTTCCAAATTGGCATCAATGATCCACATAATCATACCAATTAAGATCCTGAAACACTCTATGTTTATAAAATATCATACTATAGAGATAATAAAAAGAACCTGAATTACAATAGATTTTGGAAATGGGGATTTATGAGTTCAGTAAAGGGAAATAAGTATTTGAAACAAAAATCAGAAAATAAATGCAAAAAAGGACTTGAAAACAACCTATTTCTCTTTTCCAAATATAATACCTGCAAGTGATGAGTCATACAATCATAGAATATCCTGAGCAGCAAAGGACCCTGGTCCTGCACAGAACAACCCCAAGAGTCACACCATGTGATGAAAAGTGTTGTCCAAATG
Organism: Melospiza melodia melodia; assembly: GCF_035770615.1. Taxonomy (NCBI): domain Eukaryota; kingdom Metazoa; phylum Chordata; class Aves; order Passeriformes; family Passerellidae; genus Melospiza; species Melospiza melodia. Next base: position 100,536,056 of record NC_086194.1, read on the forward strand.
CTTCTCGAGCCCTGGTGATCTCGGTGCTGTGACCACTGCCCTGGGGAGCCTGTTCCAGTGCCCAGCCACCCTCTAGGAGAAAAACCTTTTCTCAATATTCTCTAGGAGAAGAACCTATTCTCAATATCTAACCTAAATCTCCCCTGAGATTTCTTTATGCCATTCCTTTGGGTCCTGTCACTGGTCACCACAGAGAAGAGATCAATGTCTGTGTCTCCACTTCCCCTCACAAGGAAATCGTGACTGCAATGATGTCTCCCCTCAGTCTCCTCCAGATTGAACAGACAACAACAACATACACTCCTCATGCAGCTTCCCCTCAAGGCCCTTCATCCTCATGGCTCTCATTTGGATGCTTTCTAAGAGCTTAATGTCATTCATATCCTAACACCCAAAACTGTACACAGGACTTGAGGTGAGGCCATGCCAGCACAGAATATAGCAGGATAATCTCCTCCATTGACCAGCTGGTGATCCTGCTGCTGTTATACTCCAGGACATGCTTGGCCCTCAAAAAAGTGAGAGTAGTCTTCTATCAGGTATCTTGGTGACAACTACAGTAAAGAGAAACATCAAATATTCATTTCAGAACCTGTCCCCAGAGGAAGATGAGGTACAAACTTGTAGAAGCGAAGGGAGACGACCCATCCTTTGATCAGCATCGAACTCCGATTTATTGATCCAACATACACATTTTATAACCGTGTTAATTAAGCTTATACATATTGCAAAACCCAAGCTCATCATTGGTTACAGATTACACACCAACCCCTCCTTTTGTTTTCAATACCTGTGGTTTGTTATTGAGACCAAGACTTGTTTTTCTCATCCTGTTATGAACGGTTCTCAAGGCCTCCATGATTGTCACTTTGCTTTCCCATACTATCCAAGGACAAGATATTTACTTGTTATTAAAAAACAACCTGAGAACTTCTGCTGTTTACAGAAACGTGCCTGAGAATTTTGTTGTTTACAGGAACAGGCTTTGAGAATTTGCTGCTTACAGCTGCCTTTTACTTTTCAATCAGCTGTATATGATTATGGCATGTCTGAACAAAACTCTATATGCCATGTCTGAACAAAATTCTCCAACACAAACTGAACTCTACACACAAATCTAAAGACAGTCATTGTCAGCAAAACTCACTGCGTATAGAAAAGAAATCCAGGATAGGAAAGAAAGGCCATTTTTTTTTGTTTGTTTTGCGTGTTAGTACTTACCACTGTGTCTATCTGCCATCTGGCTATTCTGACCTATAAAAAGTTGAAAAAACAGTACTAGGATCTTACTAAAGAAAAGTATGTTTTCCAAATCACATTATTTACTATAGAGAACAGGTAGGAATTTCTAGCTGAATTAATCTTTAACAGAAATTACCACTAGGTTTACTGCTTTCTCTGTTTAGTAGACTGCCAGCAGTGCATTGTTTGTAGGAATAATTTGGCATTTATATGCTTTTATCTTAGTCTGCAGTCCTTTCCTTATGAAATCCTGCTTTGTGTTTTTTACTGAGGCTCTGCTCTAGAAGGGAATTAATTTTGGTCTTATGCACTGTGCTATCACTTTGAATCCAGGACAACTGCTCCTCAAAATTCTCATCCCACAATCTTTCTAAAAATGTTATGCTCACTTATGGAGAGAAAGAAGTTTTGGAGTATTTTCTGTCTTACATGCCAGATATTGTGCAATAAAGGGTAAGTTCCTTGAGTAACCAAAAAATGCAACTTTCATTAATGTAAGCTACATAGCAAGAACATTAATTATACAGATTATCATTTTTATCTTTACATTGAGTCGGGAATGATGTGAATTAAATTTCAGAGCAATTCTACAACTTTTTAGTAATTGAAATAGTTTTTAACCACTTTATCTATCCATACACATATTTGTGCGTTTTATCCCAGATGGTTATGGCTGGAATAGAGTAAGTGTTCCCCATAGTATCTGGTAGAGTGCTGTGTTTTGGATTTAGTATGATTCCTATTGGCCTGCTTCTTGTAATAGAATCACAGATTCCTAGAATCATGTGTGTTGGAAGAAGTCCTCAAGATCATCCAGTCCAAACATCCACCAGTACTCTAAACCCTAAACCACTAAACCATATCACTCAGTGACAGGTTCAGATGCCTCTTGAACTCCTCAAGGGATGGTGACTCCACTACTTCCTCAGACATATTATTTTAGTCCCTGACCACCCTAACAGTGAAAAAAAATATCCTAATAGCTGATGTGAATCTGCCCTGCACAGTTTAAGGCCATTTCACTCTGGTCACTGTAGGCATGGCAGAAGAAACCACTCTTCACCTCACTTTTTATTACTTTATTTGTATTTGTACTATTGTATGTACTTGTTTTCAATTATTAAACTATTTCTGTCTCAACTCATGAGTTGTAGGGTTTTTCCCTTATTCTTTTCCCCATCCCACTGCATTCAGTGTCTCCTAACAGTTCTTTACTCAGTGGAAATGGAGACAATTTAGTGCATTTCAAAGAAGTAACAGATAAAAAGACATCTTTAGTTTTAAAAGACACTTAAGTAAAACATCCTGGAGATTGTAAAAACATTGCAGAATCTGCACAGGAAAAGATTACCACACAATAGATAGAGTAGTACTAGGTGAAAAAAAAAAAAATTTGTATATTCTTTTTAAATTTGGGATTAAGGACATGATAAGATCCCAGTAACTGATTGGTTAAACCAGCAGAACACAGAATATTGTGATGAGCACATAGTTACCTGCTTAACCCAAACAGTGATATTACGTGTGTATCTGTGCTTAAAGAGCCAAAATGAAACAAAATGTAGATGTGCCTTAGTCATCGCAACCATGAGAGAAGCAAAAGTCAGAAAAGATAGTTTCTGAGTACAGACATATTATTCCATCTTCTTCCCACAAAAGCTCTTGGGGTTGCCTTCTTCACTGAAGGGATAAAATGCAACAAAAGCCTTAGCCTGGCTCATAATTAGGTGAAAGAAAAATCCTTATCCAACATATTCCGCACAACTTGGTTCAACTGCAGATTTTGCTATTACAAAAAATCACAAAATAATGTGTTTAGCTGCACAATGAGAGCTTATTCCTTTGTAGAACTGGTTGCCAAAACAGCTTTTCAGTAGTCACAATTTCCTCAGACACAATAACTGACTCTGAAGACCCCATGTCACCACCACTGCTTGAGTGCACAGGCAACCTAATATCCAGAAACGTATCACTTATATAGAAAATCTGTTTTCTAAGTTTTTATTCTCTCAGATGACATCACATTTGGGAAGAAAATATTAATAATCTTTAATTTAATTTAAATAATTTTAATTAAATGTGTTTTGAACATTTATTTTCCAGCAACCTAGTCACGGCAACAGCTGTGCCAAATTATTCTCCTTTTTTTGGAGCATAGGGGGAACTGCTTTACCCCAGTCTGACCCAACACTCCTCTTCTGCTTCCTCCACAGTTTGTGCCTGCAATGGGAAGGGGTATTAACACTCTACCTGTGACAGCAGCTCAGCAGACTGTCATGTTCAGAAGGAGATTTTGAAAGCAGTTCATGCAAATTACATGCCAGCTTTTCGTCTTCAGTAGAAGAGAAAAATAAAGAGTATAAAAGTCTTCAGCAATGACAGTTGAAACAGTAAATATGAAAAGTTATCTGTCAAGATAGAAAAGATAAGCAAGGTGACAAAATGTAGAAGAAAGTAGTTTAATTCTCATGAACAAGGCACAGCTAGCAGTTATGGTTAATAAGTCAAAACCTCTGAATACCTTGGATGAAAAATATGCAAAGATAAAGAGCACAGTAAATCTTAGAAATTAGTAATACTAATGAGACTACAGAAACAAACATGATGCCATATTAAGAAAAGAAATAGAGAAATGAAATTTGATGGTGGGGGAAAATTAAATCCTCTTGTTAAAATCTAAAAAAGACTGCATCTAGCATAAGGGAAGCAAATATTGAACACTTATTGATATTTTCTGAGATTTTTCTTTTATGCAATTTGCATGAAACAAAAAGACAAATGACATTACCCTGGTAAACCTATACATGGGTTAATCATGATTAGATATTGCATAAGCTTGTTGAATGAGGGAGAACAGAAGAACCTCTCAGACATTTTCCATACCTTCTGAGAGGAAAAGAGAAAGCACCAAGGTACAGCCTTTGCATCAGCTGGGAGAAGAACACATTCTGTCTACAGGAGCGATGTGTGACTCTCCTTAAGAAAACTGTCCCAGGAATTAGGCTGTGGTGCTCAATTTATCACAGCTAAACCTAAGAGACCATTTTTATAAAGATGATAAAAACTTCTTGCTCCATTTAGATCATGGAATAATAGAAAGCCAAGTAATTTCATGCAATAGTCTTTTTGTTAAAAAATACTATCTCCAGAAAAACTCTTTGTGTCTAGATAAAAAAAGACTGTGAGGAAGACTCCTTTGGTTTAAAACTTTCCTTCTCTCCTCGGCTTTTTGATTAATTTCTTTGTTTCTCAGGGTGAGTTGGTGAAAAACCTTTTGCTATCAATCTTTACCTATCCTCCTACAGAAGAAGAAGGAATCAACACACTTTTTTATTTTTTTTACTAAGTACAGGTAAATTTCTCAAACTTGTGAGGTCACTCAGATTTGTGAGTGACTCACAATTAAATGCTTCTCTTTTACACACGCATTATTTCCCTTATCTCAGTAACTTATCCCAAGGGAGGAAAGAAATCCAGTAAATTCTTTTAATTTGCGCAAATAGTTCACATATCAGCAAAACTGATCAATAAAAAGGATCCAAGATATAGCTTTAACTTATCTTCCTCCTTCTTCCTTCTTCACTATAATTTTCTTTTTTTAAATTATTATTTAATTTTTCCTTATTGGAAATAAGAAAATGGAAGGATAACTGCAGTTCATTTTTAGTCCTAAAAATTGCCGAAAGTATAAGTCTGCGGAAAACATTAGCAAACTGAATGTTTTTTATATCATGCAGAATGCCGAATTTATTTCAGTAGTTCATTTTACCACTAGGAATTTTGCAACACTCCAACACAAATATAATATTTAATACATTCAAAATGTTTACAGGCTTGTATCCATCAGATTTTGAATTATTACTCTTTCCTCTGATTAAATATGCTATAAACCTTATTGGTTTCTTAAAGAAAAAGTTCAAGCTATGATAAAGGGAATGTATTTATAAATTCATATGAGTGCATGCGTGCAAATTAATTATGGCAGAATTTTTTTAACATTAAAATCTCTAATGTATCCATTAGAAATGTTGCAGCTGGAATACATTCATATGAAGTAAACACATAAATTTAAGTTGAAGTTGTTATTATTTAAGGTAGCTCAATTTAAGAGTCAAAAATTAATCAAAAGTTAATTAAACCTCACAATATAAGAACAATGTTTTTTTCCTCCACACTGAAGTAATTTCATGCTCTATCAGCTGAAGTATCTTAGCCTCCAAGCTGAATGTTTTAATGCTTTCTCCCACACCGGAGAGTTTTCACTTTACAGAGGACAGAATTCCTTCTTCACTTGCCTGTATAGGTGATTTGGTATCATCTGTATTATCACCCAGCAGGATAATCGAGTCAATCCAGCACTGACTGCTTTTAGTATATTTTCACCCTCTTTTTAAAAGAGATCCTGAGTTTAAGATATATATGTGTGAGAAAATGATGCATACTCTCAACCTAACACTGCATTCTTCATGATTTCATTGGTTTGCCACATTCACATGAGTGCTTGGAGGTAGGCAGTTTGAAGCAGCCTTTACTTCTATACAAGTTGCTGTAGAATTAAGAGTGAAGAAATGAGCTCAAATGCAAAAAGAGACCTTTTATTTCAAGTATAGCAAATGCTAATGGGAGGATTAAAAATGAGTTTACTAAATACTCTAGATCAGAGAAAGAAGAAAGCTGCATATTTTTGCAACTGATTTTTATTCTGAAATGGTTCCTTGCAATCTCCACCACTGTGTTCCAAAACTCTGAAAAAATAGAGATTCCAAAACTTTTTTTCTTACCATAGGATGTCACAACAGTTCCTTGGTAGTTTTAAGATTTTTTTCCTAAATAAACCAAATACAGGTAACTAAAAAAAACAAGACACATTCTATATCTAAAATATATGTTGTTAATTGCAGAAAACGTATTTACCTACAGAAAGTTTTCAAGGGCATATTAGAATTTAAAAAATTGTAGCATTCACTTCATGATAGTTAGAAATAGTTGCTGTACATGAGTGAATACCTCTCTTTCTTGGAAATAATGATTAGTATGAAGGCAAATTCTTCTAATCTGCTTATATGTCTTTTAGTACTGGAAATACTCAATTTCAGGTTAAAAATAATAAAAAGAGGGGACATTAAGACCAATTGAAGGACAAGTTAATCTAGGATGAATTGTCCTGGTTTTGAAATATTCAAAGCTTGTTACTTTACTGTGATTACTTTTAAGGAAGGAGTGACATGAACATGATTGTAAATGTCCTCTAGGAAGTTAATACATTTTGTAGGTTAGGATTTCTGAATCTTAATAGCTTAGATAAATATTCTTTTGTTTAGCATGCTAAGGAGAAGATATAACAGAAAACTTAATGTTTGGCTTTTTTTCCTGAATTGCATATAGCTCTGAAACAGGCTTTGTGCTGCCTCCCAAAAATGAAGCTTTCCTTTAATTTTCAGTTTTTTTGGACTGGGTAGTGGCATCAGTAGCAAGACCATTATGAATCTGTTGCAAAGTAAGAGAGAAAATAAATATAGTTTATTTTCCTTCATGGACCCAAGTTTTGAATATTTAAAAAAGCACCATCAATCAGAGAAAAGAAAAAAAATCAACATAAATTCTTCTCTTTGAACATCAGTCTCCTCCAGAGTTTTATGAATTTCCAAGGGAGGTCAGATGATCTGACTCAGACTGTAAGCAAAATGTAAATCTTCCAGTGAGGCCAAACCATCCAAAAATCCTAACCCATAAGAAATTGATGTATTGAACAACATATTTCTCAAATTTAATAGTGTTTGTATTCAAAATTATATCAAAAACTTTGTCTCTGACCATCATCCTAGACCTCAGACTTAGTATCAGAAATGCTGCTGTCTCGATCAGCGTAATTTGGCCCATTTTATCTACAGCTCTCCAAACAGACTTGGGTTTTGGGTGTAACTTAAGATCTGCAGTTACTCACTAGTATGAATATACATTTTAGTCTAGCTGTGTGCTAACTCTGCCAGAACAAATGAATGGCAAATACTGAGCACTGACCAGTCACAAGCCTTCAGCAAACTGCTAGATCACAATGAGGAAACATTAGAACGCAACATAAATATTTTTATGTATTGATTGCATAGTACATGCAATCAGTGCATAAAAATCTCTTTTAACATGCATCTAGTAAATTGCTCATATTATTCCCACCAAATGTGATATAAAACCTGAATAACCTCTCACCACTGTGACTGACACGCATTAAACAGGGTGCACATGATTGTAAATTATCTTCCTATTAATCTTCCCTGTAAAGTTTAAACCATCACATTTCTATCTTCCTCTTATAATGCAAAAGAGTAAAAAGTTATAGATTACTAAGAACTCTTGGTAAAGAAAACAAACCAAACTGAAAATTTTCAGTCACACTTTAAAACTTCCCATCCTCAAGAGTTGCAGTAGAAAAAGAACAACTGTACTAAAGGACAACAAGGAGAAACCAAGGTCCCTATTAAAACTCTTTCTCCAAAAAGCTCCTGAAGGGATGAGGGCTTTTATCAACTAAAAAGATGACAAAGGAAATGCAATAATTTATTTTAAAGTCATTATAGACAGGACAATAAACCGAAGAGGAGTGGATTACAGACTGCCCCTCAGAATATAGGGAAAGTGAATATCAAAACAAGGTAACAGGAGGCACATTAAAAATAAAAAGGTGTATTTCCTTTAACATATAACTAGATGGTACCAGAGAGATATATGGTGACAAAAATGTGCACGAATTCAGAAAATAAGAAAACTAATGGTTAAAAAATCACTATTGTGAGCTATTCAATACAGAGAGATGACAACCAATTCATGAACCACTTGGTTTACAGCACTTGCTGGGAGCTGGGAGATCATAAAAAGGGAACGATCACTACATTCATGTCTCATTTGCTTTCATTGTTAGTCTAAATCTGTGTAGGCATACTATTTATTTTTCTGGTATATGTCATGTCCTACAATGTTTCTGTTGAAACGTGTCAAAAAATAGAAGTCAACAGAACTTTATATCCTCCCATGTACATGATCCTCCAGAATTAGGTGACTGCAGTAAACTCTGCCTGGGGCCTTTTCAAAGATTTTTTATCATTTCAGTTGCAGTTCTGTGCTGTACCCATTAGATAGACATACAAGTTTCAGAAACTCTGTCAGGATACAATTGTGGATCTCTGTGTTGACATAAATATAAAACCACCAAAAAATAAATTGGATTGTTGTTCACCTTATTTTGCATGACCTAAGTGAAAAAAAAATTAAATTAAGAAATCAGATCAAAAGTAGATACAAGAATCAGTATCTGAAGTTATTTACTGAAAATAAACTCATAGGGGATTTTAAAGCATAATCATTAAGCAGAGTCCAACACAGACTGTTCTAATGGCAAAAGTTTGGTTTTTTTACTCCAGGCAGATGATGAAACCCAATTGTCTAGCACAAGAATTTAATAGCAGCACCCTGTTAAGTCAAAACCAAAAATCACTTCAACAATGCTGTGAATTCACTAACTCATAAGATTACCAAATGGGACTAGATCTTGCAACTGACTACAGGATTTTTACTTTTAAGTTTTGCAAATCCTTTGACCTTTACAGTTATGAGTACTAAGCCATCAAAAAAAAAAAAAAAAAAAAAAAAAAAGAATATTCTGAGTGGTTTTGCTTCCTTGGGAATATCTGAAATGCACCTCTTTTTCTCTATTTTGGTTTTGTTGTTTGTTGTTGGTTTGTTTTTTTTGTTTTGTTTTGTTTTTAACTTATAATTTGCAGCTAACACAAGTGAGTTAAAATCAGCAGAATCAGACAATGAAAATAAGAGCTGCCATCTCTCACAAGATCAGACCTTTATAGGTAGCATTGTGACTTTCCTTCAAAAGCTATAACAAATCAAATATAATGAAATGCTTTAACAGCATGATGGCATTTTCAGTTTCCAATCTGACAAAGCTACTGTCCAGTACATTCCAAGGTTTCAATATTACTGAAAGCACTTCACAATTCAAAATGCTCTCAAAAGCTTTCTGCAGAGACTCTGGCTAGATGTGAAGCAGTGAGCTGTTAAAGAACAGGGAAAAGAAATATGCAAAATCATTTGGCAGATAATTTTCTTCTCTGAGTGTATCAAGTCTTTTTAGGAACAACACAGGTATAAGCTGCTGCCTACTCATTCTTCCACCATGGAATTCTGCTTCTGCAAACTATATTACCAAATAGGGGAGGATGGCTTTCTCTTGGAAAATTAAAAAATTTTAAGAAGCAACAAAATATAATTGGTTTATAATACCCAAAATTTTGCAGTTTTAATTTACTGTATGTGAATGATAAAGAGAAGAGGCAAGTATAAAATAGACAGGAAAATGTAAGCAATACATTATAAAATTATACATAGCAATAGGGAAACCATGAGCTCTCTCATGGTCCATTTCCAAATTAAGGTCACGTTCTCTCTTCTTTTCTTTTACTGTCAAAAAGAATGAATTTTAGTTAAATGCATTACTGAAATGTATTTCTAACCCTTATTGTTGTTGAATATGAAATAAAGGAAAATTGAGCTACAATTAATGCAGGTGAATTCTCTTCTTCAGAGTACCATAGTCATCTAATAGCTATATCAATAAAAACGATCTCACCTTTCTGGTGTAAGCTAGTGGGTTTAAAAACTTGAAAAAACCTTTTGTTTCCAGTAGTTAAAAGTTTAAAGTACACTCCTTTAAAATAGAATAGAATTAAAAGATACCACCAACTAATTCAGTATTGACTTTCTCAGGGAAACAACAAAAAATTATTGCCATTTCTGAGTCCAAAGAACAGAATGACTGTATCAAATGATTTTTTAAAAATAATGAGCAATCCATAATGCTGCAAAGCAATGGGACAAAATTGTATAGCAGGAAGACCTTCAATATAAGGTGAAAATCTGTTTTCAGCAGGAGTAGGCACTGCTTCCATCTATCTGTCTTGCACTTCAGGAGTACGTAGCAGGAGGATAAATGTGTTTCAAGACCAGTCATATAATACTCAAGGCTCATTTGAGCATTTAATTAGCTTTTGAGTCAGTTTATAAGAGTCATATGAATGACAGATTTTTGGTGTTCCACAACAGTGGATTGTCAAAAGCTATTTCTTTTCGCTTTAGAGCACCCTGCCTTTTTATTTCCTCAGTCAGATGAGCAGCTGATGACCCAGTGCTGGTGATCCAGAGACTGTTTGCCTGCCTTTCTGCTCACTGCACAGAACAGAAACCCCTGCAGATGTACAGAGCCTGTAATAAAGAATTGCAAAGCAGAGCCTTGCTGCTTTACAGACAGTTTTTAGAAAACAGCACACGATAGTCTTGTAAGCCACCATCAATTTATCTGCCATTCATGCCACGTGTCACTGACCAGCAGTTTTATTAGGAATGCAATGTTGTAAGTTTATACTTGCAGGGAGAAATCACTCGCTTGAGCACTTAGCATATCTGATTTGCACTGCAGGAGATGCATTGGCAGGTGGTACTGGTGAGACTAACTGTACAAACCCATTTTTTTCTATTAGCTAATTCAAGTATGCAACAACTATACTTCACTAACAAATCAAGCAGCACTGAGGAAGTATAAATTGATTTTTATGCTTCCAAACTTGGGTATTATAAACAAAATGCAAGCCTAGTTGGAAAATTAAATTATACTTGAAATAAAATACATGAATCTGGAGTATGTATCATACTCTGTTTCTTTTCAGTATTATTAGAGAAGAGGAGACAGGAAAATGAAATTAGTATAGCCTCATTCAGCTGCAGTGGCAGCACAAAGTTTGAAGAGATTATGCAACTTCCTGGTCTTATTAAGCTGCCGAACCTCTTTTAAGGGAGCTGTGGCAACAGATGCAAAGTCAAAATCACAAGAGATGTAAGCTTTCCATGTTTAGTAATTCTCTATTTGATGACCTATATGACCCTGATGCAGACTCTCACCTCTAGTGATTTAACAGTCCACTAAAACCTTTGGATTCTCAGTGCTGGACAGTACAACGCTCTCTCTATTACCTCACTGTCCATATATTTTCCTTAAATTAGTCTTGTCAGCAAAAGAGCACTATTGCTGTTTGTTGGTTACAACCAGGAGGTACATATGCCTACCTGACTGTGCCCTGCCAGCTCTAGGAGATTGAAGAAAGCTAGTATCTCTTTTTTTCTTTTTCTTTTTTTTTTTTTTTTTGACTACAGAACCAAAAAGATGGCTTGCTTAGGCTGTGCGAGCTGTGACACTTTATAGGTCTAAGCTTGAATCCATGATATTTTATTTCCTGCAACCTTTAAAAGCTGGAAAGCTGTTTTATAATTGCTTCATCACCCATTAATCCTAGAATGGAGATGAAAAAGCATTATTCCTGTGAATCTGGCAGCAAGAACATGGTGTGAATGGAAGATATCCTCAGACTTGAATTCAGAATAAGTTTCTTATGTGTTCTATTGTATCAGTTTGGATCTGGATTCATGAAGATAATTAGAAATCTGGGTTTAGACTGAGAGAACTGAGGTGAACCTCAGTCAATCTCTCTCTGCTGTTACATTTAAAATCAAAATGAAGCACATCATGTTAAATTGCACTTATTTGCTAAAAAAGATATAAATTTTTAGAGGAAAAGTACTGCAATACACCATTCAAACATTGAGTGCTTGAGCTAAATGCAAGCAAACAAATCAAGCTGTAAATGAACTGATTTATCTTGAAAAGAAATCTTTGATCAGAGAACATGTCCTTCCTCTAATAAAATTGATGTATGAAATTTTGTCTAAACATTCTGTCTGGTATCAAATGTAATACAATTGGAATCTGCAAGACTTTGAATGTCTGCTCAAACGTTACAGCATTATTTGAACCATTGTCAAATTGTGGCAATTTTTTGATGATTTTACAGATATTGCAAAGTGATAAAAAGTTTTTAATGCAAATGGCAGTGTAATGAATTCTTTTGTAGGTGTTATCAAAGTTCCTATGTAGAAGTTGTCTTTCACAAACATGCAACAGCGATAACAGAACTTGATATTTGAATCCATTCACTGTGCAAGTTTTACAAGAATATTGTGTAAGAACAGATAAGGTTTGTTTTAGTCCTAACACACTTAAAAAACCAGTCTCTTGTTCATAAACAAGGCATTAACTTAAAGAAATATATAAGATTTTATTCTCCATCTGGATCTTAGGAAGGCTTTTGGGGAATGAAAACATTTCAGATAGAAATTTAAATGCAGACATATAAAAAGAGAAATCACACAAAAAAAATCTCTTGGCAAAGTTAAAAAATTTCAGAGTTCCTGGTGAAGAAACCTGCCTGGAAAAGTCAAAATAAATCATGTTTGCAGAAAAAGTCTGTCTCCTAAGACTGCCAAAGGAATGTAGAACTAGACCTCATCCCACATGGACACTGGATGTCAGTTACCTTATAACCACGCCATATAACCACACCTACAAACATTTAGCAAGAACATCTTGAACAATACATCTTCAGTTGCATTTGCTCACTTACACCTTCCTGACACTTGAAAAGTGCAAGTGTATACAAGGAATGAAGAGATGGAATTATAAAAATGAGCTAAATCACAGACTATGGAAGTAAGACATATGCACTGGGCTAAAATTCTCAGATTCACAAGCAAGTGAACTAGAACAACGTTTAGTGATCACCAAAGGGTCATGATTTACGTTCAATATATATTCAAATATAAGAAACTGAACATTCCAACAGAATGAGGAGTAAACTGACAAGAAGGAGTCAATACATTTTGGTAGAGTGCTCTTTCTGTCCATTTGGCTACATGCCTTTCTGTCTTCAAGGAAGTATTTGAAAAGATTTATTAGCTCTTCTCATCTTTAATTCAGCATTGTTTTCTCAGCTTTATGGAGTTCTGTTAGGGTCGGCAGCACATCAGTCTGAAAGTTATTTTAAAATTTAAGGAGAAAAATCCCACTGAAAGTTGACATGGGTTTAGTGAGCAAACAACTCAAGTGCAGAACAATTATATATATTTTTCAAAATATTAAAATAGTTAGGCACTTAGAAACAAAGAGTGTAACAATATGGTTATTGTGATCCAGAGGCTGAAAGAAAAATGAAGCACTAGCACATTTCATAAGTAACTTTTTGGCTTCGTTATGGGAAAACCACTACCAATATTGCAATAAATAAATTTTTTTAACATTTATTAAGCTGGCAGTCAAGCTACACTTTATCTTAGAAATGTTGAGGTTGAACTAATTGCCACTCAGTACTATAGGTGTTCTTCCCAGTACCAAAGTCAAATTTACTTTGAGTCAGTTTAATTATATCATATAAGATCCTTGTCAGGAGGAGTATTGTTTCTCTCATGTTCCAGATTTTGTGTGTGTGTGTGTATGCATGAGATCAACTATTAAACAAGTCAAATATGATGGTAAGGTAAAACATTTGTGAAAAGTACAGAATTTTTGACATAACGGTAAAAAGAATAAAATAATTATGGAATGGTTGTGATGAAGGGAGCAGCTGTGCTGAATATACTTCTGTAGTACTATAAACACTTGGAGAAGTACCTTACGCAATAATAAACTATTTTGTTCTGCTTGCTTTTCTTAAAATGAGATATACTCTGATAAAGAAGACTGTGAACCCTTCTGTTTGTTCCAAGTCTGATGAAAATTTTAGCTCTTGATTTCTAATTTTACAAGGTGAGTCATATGGATTCCCAAGTTTTCAAATGAATACTTCAATTGCCAGAGGTCAAACAGTCTATTAACAGGGCAGATCTTCCATCCCATCCAGCAGAAAGAAGCGTAAACTCCCACTATGGAGCCTTCCTGAGCTTTTTCTACTCTAATTTTGGCATGGGATTTCAGAGAAATCTGTTCCATTTTAGTAGCTCTGAAAATTTTACTAAATTTTTTTACTGGAAGTATAATAAGTTCTTTTTAATGCAGAGATAATTTTAAAGTAATTAAAATACAGTTGTAAATTTAACCTTTATGCAAATATTAATTCAAATAAATACTCTGCAATTTTTCTAAAAAATCCCTGAAATAGTTTAAGCTACAGTATTCATAGTCATTACTAAAGTTATTAACTAGAAACAGAATAGATTTGGTGAAAGGATGAAGGGATGAAGGGGAAATAATGGACAGTTTGGAGAATTTTTTGTGATATTCTAGATGCAATCACCTTCATAAGTTCCCCATTTTCTTCCCTGATAAAAATGGTCTTTTTTCTGTACTTAGGATTCATAAATGCTGCATTTTTAAGTAGACCCAACTGGTTTTTCCAGAAAAGATTTTCCAAAAAGCAAAGTCTCTTTAAGGTCAGAATGTTTTAATAATTAATCTTATTTCACTCAATTCTTTCTCCCCTGCTATTTATTACCATATTTAAAGCTAAACATTATCCAAATGTAAAGAAGAAAGAAAAACTTTCATTTGCTCTCTTAGACTGAAAAATTTGAATTTAATCATATGAAAAAGAGTGTTTTAAAAATTATGGTAATTTGCAGCCAAAAGCTGCAAATTTTAATAACTAAACACTATTTTAGACTAAATATCCTGATGCAAGACATGAAGACTCCGAATTCAGTGTCCAGAGCATGGCCCAGTCAAATGAATAGAATTACTTGATATTATATTGGCTTTTGAATCAGAGTGAATTTTTTGTCTAAAGCTTTCACATTACACTTGCAGTTCTTTTCCAGTTTAGACACATTTAACACACTGCAGTGACTTTTCTGACCTTTCAGATTATTCATGAAGTGTAACACCATGAAAATGTCAAAAAAAAAAACAAAACCACCAAACATGCTTCCAAACCTTAATTGATGTTGTGATGCAATTCATATGAATCAATGCATTCAACCCCTCTTACAGGCACAGAGATTCCAACACTATTGCAACAATATTTATTAGGAAGAGATTGAAGATGTGATGTCCTCTACAAATTGCTATTAACATATTCTCTAACATTACTCAAGTAGTTTCCACAGTGACTGATTTTATCCTGGAATGTAAAACATCCTTTGCACCTGCCTTATTTCTGCTTCAGATTTTAATATTTAAGAGCACTAAGAAGAATGTGTAGAGCACTGAAGTGGTATCACAGGTATATACTTATTGCCACTGAGGATAACATTCATTTAAATTTCTTTTTTAGATATCCTCAATATCAAATATTATCTAAACTGAGTTACCTTCAAAAAAGTGAACTTTGCAGTTACCTGTACTTTTACTCCACAGGGAAGGCCCAGGTTTGGTTTTTTTTAAGGCCAAGATATAGTGTTGTACCAACATCTCTGTTCCTGAAACATCACTGAAAACTATTTTTTTTGTATCTCATTAGCCACACAGTACAGGTGTGCAGTTCTGTACTTAGTTCTTCACCTTCTTTCTCAGGTATAACCATTTAAGCAAGAACTCCTTGGATAGGTTTTGCATAGGTGTCCTTGCATCATTGCACTTTCATGGTTCTTCCTTCCCCTCTTAAATTTATGCATATAGCAAATTCAAGGCACATCCTTTCAGATGTTCTTTTTGAATGTGTAACTCTCAAAACACTTCACTGCACATGATTGGCTTCACTATCAACACCTTACTTTCAGACACTTTTGATATCCTCTAAGCCAGTCGTTGAATTATTTAGTAAATGTTTGATCTTCTGTGGCATGAGATATGAAACTGTGGTATCAGAGGAAGGGCTAACTGTAGTACAAGGGACTCTTCTGCTCAAAATATTACCTGTACTCTGGCTCAGCCCAGAAAAGGCTCTTTTTTCTGCTTAGCTAGTTCATAATTCCTCAAATTGAACTAATGGCTGTATAATACTGTGACTAAATCAGAATTCCTCAAATGTGCTTGATGATGAGAAGTTTGATGTGTTCTATTCCCTCCTGCAATTAAGCAAAAATTAATGGCGTCTATATTCTCTGTTGCAAAGCCTTCCAAGTAGGAAAGATAACACTTTTTCAGAATCATTTTCATTTGGGAAGTACACTTAATTTTTCTTGAACTATACAATGTACTTTGAAAAAACAGGCTGTTCTTAAACTCAAATCATTTTGACGGATTGGAAGCTGCCATCATGACAAGTA
The DNA here is from genome assembly GCF_035770615.1 of Melospiza melodia melodia. Classification (NCBI taxonomy): domain Eukaryota; kingdom Metazoa; phylum Chordata; class Aves; order Passeriformes; family Passerellidae; genus Melospiza; species Melospiza melodia. The sequence continues at coordinate 100,552,388 of NC_086194.1, forward strand.
GCTAGATATTTATGGTTGTGTGTTCTAGTTCAAAAAGTGTTTCATAAAATAAACTCTCAAATTAACTCATAATCCACCAATCCCAAACTCATAGTCTTATGAATGTAAATTTTTCTTGGAGGTAGTTCTGATCCATTGTGACTGGCATTATAGCACTCATGTCAGAGATTTTTCCATCATTAAAATAATTTCTTTTCAATGGAGAATTTTCTCTTATGATATAACCACTATGAAATCAGGAGAAAGAGTCTTTTTATAAGGGCGTGTAGTGATAGCACAATCAGGAATGATTTCAAACTGAAACACAGTAGGTTTGGATTGTTTATTAGGAAAAAATTCTTTACTGTAGGGCTGGTAAGGCACTTGAACAGGTTGCCCAGAGAAGTGCATAGCCACTCCCTGAAAGTGTCCAAGGCCAGGCTGGATGGGGCTTGGAACAATCTGGTCTAGTGAAAGGTGTCCCGGCCCATGGCAGAGGGGCTGGAACCAGATAATCTGGTAAAGTCCCTTTCAATCCAGACCTTTCTATGTTCCATGACTAAACTTGTTGTCTAAAAGCTACCAAAAGGCACACCATTCCTGATATTGGATGTACTGGTTAATTAAGTGATGTTGTTACCAAAACCAGCAAGAAAGTAGATACTCTGACACTATAGTGTTAGTATTAGGGAATGGGCATTCTTATTATGGTGATGGATATATGGGGGATAGCTTCACCTATTGAACAATGTAGAGTGCAGAAAAAGCTACTGTTGATATGCTATATTTTACACACATATTCATGGTTTCCCCAGGAGAAACACAAATACTATTATAATTTTCCCCCAAGTCTTTTACATATATTCCCTCTCATTGGTGCATGTGTTCTTCTGTCCTGGGGATCTCTTTGGTGGTCTCTGGTGGTTGGCAGTCCCACAGTCATAAATGACTACCCAAGGATCTGTTACTACTTTCCAAAGGAGCAGAAAATGTGGAGCAAGTGGCCTGGTTCATTACTTTGTGGGTCCTTAGATAATGAGGAGTTCTTTCTCATTCCTCTGCTTGGATGTTTCTAGCCTAATGGTTTTACAAAATGATAATTGTATTAACCTTCGAATACAAACAATTATTCATCTGGCAGCAATGTCAACAGAGCTCTATGACCTGGAGTGACTACTCATGTTATTTAGTGGATGGAACAGGGCACCAATGCTGTCTTAGAGGTTCAGAGGTGCAGGGCTACCTGAGGCTATCTGGTTGCATGTATAAATATTGCTGGGATATTTTTAAGGAGAAGCATGGGAGAAGATCATAAAGACTCAGAGGTGATGATAATATGTTATTTAGTTACTTCCTTGTAGATCTCATCTTTGCAGTTAGCGCCAGGTCGGAAGCAATTTCTGCCTTTAGATTTTCATTGCATAGTCTCCTCTATGTGGGTTAATGTTCATAATTTTGCCCAAGTTGCCTCTAAGTGCAACTTAGAAAGACAATTTCTTGGTTCTTCAAAGTGTTGTGATGCTTTCTTTATCTCTTTTGAGTGAAAAATTCTTATGGTAACATCTGGTGAGCAAGAATTATGATCTTTGCTACATCCCTAAAAATATATCTGTATGTTGTAAGGAATACTTATGTCCCGGAAAATAAAATAAATATCTAGGTAGGTTGCTTCATTTATAATACCCAATCCAACTCTTTAAAGTCAACAAAAGATTTTATGCTGAGCTCCATTGCTCCAGGATAGAGTAAGAATGATAACTAAATACAGGAGTAGATCTAAAAGAAGACTGAAAATTACCACTGCATTTCTCAAATGTGTCCAGAAAAACATAATGAAACCAAGCAGAGATAGTAGTATAACAAATAAAATGTGCAAAAGCTTAAAATCATGTTATGTTATTAAATATGTAAAGTGTAACAGAGTAAGTTTTCATAATTTAATATTTTGTTTGTTAGACAGAAATAGAGGAACAAAAATGGTCAAACCCAAAAACTATTACACCTTTCCTGTTATGCAAGTTCGATACATAATGACAGTCAGTTCTGGAAACATTAGTTGTAGCTCTTTTTACAAAAACATTTTTGTTAAAGCTTCACCTACAACTTATCTCACTGTTTTAAGTGTATTCTTAAAAAATCTATTTGAAGTTTTTATTATCTTCTATTCTTCAAAATAAAAAGAAGACTTCAAACTTTGAGAAGAGTCGAACAATTACTCATTTCATCACTTGATTTTAGAAAATGATGAATAAAAAAGATTTGCATAAGTTTTGTTTGCAAGGAGAAGAATCACTTTTAAGATTTAAAAATAATGCAAATTAAACTTTATAGATAATTTTTCAAAGAAAGTTTTGAATCTAGTTTGTTAGTCTGTTGTTTGTTCAGTCAGCTCAGTATTTTGTGCTGCTTCTCAAGGTACAGAGTAACTCCCACTAACAATTTACTAGTGTTTGAAATGATGTCTGCTGTGGGGAATGAATGCTGCAAAGGAGAGAAAATGTTATTATTACAATGAAAAATGCCTTGATTTCAAGATTTCATCTAGGTATCCTACGTTTTCTCCTTGTCCTTTAGTTTGTTTTTGTATTTTTCTCCCGACATCCTTCCTCTATTTCACTTTGTCATTTTTTTTATGTTCATTGTGCTTAATCTTCTTTTATGTATAACACATATGACCTGTGTTTCATGTTTAATGGAGAAATTGTGAGCTATCCTTATTTTACTAGACAGAAGAAAGAAACTCTATTGCAAAATATGACTTCACAACAGTTAAGAAAAGAACTTCTAATTCAGACACTAGGAAAAAAACCATGAAAGAACTGAGTGAATAAGTAACATTTTTGTAACTGTACCAATTTATTGTAGGTAAACATTAAATCCAAACCTAACCTTTATAGAATCCTGGTTTATATAATCATTTAGTTTTCCCAGAAGTAAGTGAGTATTGCCATGTACAATTAAAAAGCATATCACAAGTTTTTTTTACAGGAACTCACCTCTCTTCTAGAGAGTTGATATTGGACAGTGGATTAAACATCTACAATTTTAGCTAATTTCAATACCTTTAGACATAGCCTTGGTATATCTCTGGACCAGATTACTTCTAGTGCTGGCCTAGCACTGTGATGCAGACAAACATCTGGCTTAGATCCAAAGTGAAACCCTAGTGATTCTCAATCATAATTGGGAGGTGACATATACTAGTCCATCCCTGAGCAGCCTTTGACTGCCATATTCCTCCTAAGAAATGAGCAGCTATTACTGTGAAATATCTGTGTGCATCCCATTCTTGGCAACCTGCAATAAGTCAAGAAGCAAATAACAGAAAAGAAATAACCTATTTCTTGTATCAGGACATAAATCTTTTGTAGTGATTTAACAGGGAAGAGACTTCTTGGTATTGGTATTGTTTGGAGAAGTGATAATCATGTTTTGCTGAAGTACCATTAGCCAGCTTGCACACAACAGCAAAACCCAAGAGGAGCAGAAAACTCTCAGGTACACAGGGGTTGCAGTGCTCACTCATTAAAAGACCTGGAAAGTACATTACTGCCAATATATTGGTATTGTCAAAGTATCCAGTAGACTTATCCTGTATAAATTCTGGTTAGTTACTTGGCCAAGACTCTCACTTAAAAGTATTCTTTTGTCCCTAGGGTATCTCTCTCCAAGGGTATTTGTGACAGCTGTTACTGTTTATTTGCCAGAAAAGCGTGCAATGGAATTTAGCATATAGTCCACGTAGAAATCGAGTTTCTGTTTGTGCAGTATGTTACTGGTTGAATATGTGACAGTTACTTTTCAGTGTCTGTATTTACTTTAGTGAAAGTTTTTCACTACTGCAGTTAAAAACAAAATAAAAAGCACCCTTCTGTGGGTAGGAGCATTGCCAAGTGTCTGCTTGTTCAAAGAAAAGCTATATCCATTACTGCAGTAAAACAAGCTTGCTAATTTATCTAGAATAACAGGAGGGAGTTTAGCAATACTAAGACATTAAAATAATTTTTAAGAACCTGGCAAAACAAATAAAAATTTTTTGACTATGAAATTTCAGTTCACTAAAGATTTTTCAAGTCTGGCAGAAGCTGACACTTTGAATTGCATCAAAAAATTCTAACTGGATAGAACATATTGTTTGTCTTTGAGAAGTGTGACAGCCTCAGAGAGATAATGGCAATTAAACAAGAAAGACCATTCAAGGAGCACATGTAAGGGCGATGTAAAAGATAAAAGTAGACATTAGAAATCATCTTCTCATAGTAACATTCTTCCTTAATAAAAATATAGAAATTCATGCCCTTTCAGTAGAAGAGACAGAGAAGAGATCAGTGCACTGCATTAAAACACTTGAAAAGCCACCCTATAAATATTTGCCAAAGTATTTATGAAAGAGTAAACAATTCACAGTTTATGTAGAACCTATGTGGTGAGTGAAAAGTTATTTTTCATCTCTTTGCTTTGTTGTAATTATTGCTTTCATTAACTATTCACAAAAGTAGGAGCTTGCTGATTACATCTGATGAAAAGGCTAGGAGGCATCATCACTGTGACAGGCAATGGATTATCGTGCAGGAACAATTAGACAACCGAAAAAAAGAAACTGAAATTGGACACACTCATGTTTCTGATATTAAGTAATTGGAGTGTGACATGGGAAGTAAAAGGAAAGGGCCTAATGAGTCCATGTTTTCATCACACAGAATCTGCATGATAAGGTAATATCACCATCAAAATTAAAAGTATAAGCCCCTATTTTACCAGGCATTTATTTCTGTGCAAAATCAGATTTCACATAGAAGGAGAAACATGAAATTAAGTATACACAAGTACAAAGAAAGGCACCTAAATTAGACAGATTCCCTAAAGGCCCACAGCAGATCAGAAGAATTTCTCTTGTCTAACTAGAGTGTTTAAAACAAAATGAAAGAAAATGGATAGTTGAACTGAAATACACTGTAACCAGATCAATATAATCAAGACAGCCATAGATATATTCAAACTGAAAATTAGAAAACAAGCTCCAGCTGGCAGTAGTGAGAAATCATTAAAAGAAATAGAAAGAACCCAGGCCTAACTCATTTCTGGGATATTTTGGATTGCAGTCAGCACAGAGCAAACATTAAAAAAGAGAAAAAAATGGGACTTCTCTTCTATGTACTATGTAAAAGTATTCCTTCAGCCTTTCAATCTCAGCCATTTAACCTCAGGTAAGGGCAAAAATTGCAACAAAATGATAGCTGCTGTGAGGGCATATTTTCCATAATCACTCTAGTGAAACCCTGGAGATAGTATGGCAAAATTTCTTCCATTTCTTGTTTTAGAGAAGGATCGTGGATGTTTACAGTCTTTTTTTTTTTTTTAATGCAGCAACATTGGCCTTTAAAGGTAATAGAATGTTAGATTTTATCTGGTAATTAAAAAAAAGTAAAGAAAACATTGTATTTGGAAGTCACATGAACTTCACATAGCAGTTTGTAAGTCACATATTTGAATATGTACATATGTATACTGAACAGCTATAAACTACCTTCTAGCAGTGTTGAAATTTCAGCAAAAAAATGTAAAAGTCCTACCTCTCTCAGCAATTTCTTAAAAAAAGCTAGCAGCAGTATTTACATTTTTAACTTCTCTCTGAATGTTATTTACAGAACTGATTTATGATTCTAGAAACTGTCTACAATCAATATTAATGCAGAATAATTTAACTAAATAAAATTTTGTAAAAGTAGCTTTCTTTTATCAAGTATTTTCAGAAGAGCTAACTTTCACTAAAGTTCAGAACAATAACATATACCTTGCTTTCCCTTTAAACTACAAGTTACCCTGTATTCCAGGAAAAAAAATTAGTTCAGCAAGACCATTCTTCCTTATGTTTCTAAAGGGGAAGCATGCACAGCAATCACACAGTACCCCAAAGAATAAATTTCAAACATTCTGACTAGGATGGCGGGCTAAACTTGAAATATTCTGAAGGAAACCTGACTCTAGCATTACTAAATTGCTAAATTCTCTATGAGAATGATTGACTGAAATACTCATGTCAATGTTGTATATTTATATGAACTGGGTTTTATGAAGAAATACCATTACACAATACCGTAAAAATTTATCTGATCTACTGAACCATGAAGATAAGAAATATTAAGATTCATTACTCAAAGGCTAAATAATTACAATGTTTTAATGAGAATTGGCCTCACTTTTGTTTCTTTTTCCACAAGAAAATCATGGGATCACATATAATCAGAGGATGATCTACAAAGAAATTTTAATTTATATAATTATTTTTACCCTTTGATGTAGTTTTCTACATCATGGCTGTATCATTGGCAAGACTTTCTAATGGAAATCTAGGCAACTGCAAGCAAAACTTTAGTATGTTTAACAGTCCACACAGTGGGAAATTACTCAGGAAGAACCCACATTAAAGGAATGTGAAGAATGAAAAGTGAAAATGCCTCTGAGCTGCCTTAAATCATCATCTTAGATTTATGCAGTACAACAAAGAATGGAATTTTATTCTTGCACATATTGCCAGAGCATTAATGTGTTGATTAATGCCAAGATTTTTTTCAGAAAGAGAAAAGGATTTCTCAAAGAAGAAGGTTTTTCTACTTTATGCCTTTATACACTGATCTTACCCAAGGTTTCAAAATGGCTTATAAGGGAAAATGAGCATTATTATTTCCTATTTCACACCTATGAACTACTTGAAAAGGAATTTTCTTGCCTAATTTCATTCCATCAGAATTGCTCAGTAATCTGTGCCAGATCGAATTTTGTACTGCAGTGATATGCCATATCTATGTGAATTAATTTTTTTTAAAGGAAATATTTAAAAAAATGTAATAATAATTTTTATGGGTAAGAAGACCATCTCAGAGAACCAAGTCTTGTCCCTCATGAGTATAGGATATGTATACTGGCAATTCACTCAACAAGATGGTGCCTCATATTCCACACTTTAAGCGTTCATAGAATGACTTCCACAGCTAATTTCAAGAAGGAGATTAACATTTATCTATATAAGGACTTGCTGGTAGTCTTTAATTTGTAAATTTGTGGTTGTTTCACAGCCAGTGTTCTAAGATATGTATTTCTTCTGTCAGGCACTCTCAGTTTTGAGACATAACAGTCCCTGTGATGAAGCAAAATGCAGACACTTCAGAAACACCAAGGTCAACAAACAAACAAACAAACAAACAAATTAATTAATTAATATGCCACTCTTCTTTATTAGATACTGATCTACATTTACTTGCAAAGTAATTCCCCTCACATTCCGTCTTCACCTTTTATTGTTTCAACAGTTTAACGTTAGTGGAAACACAGGGATTCGTTTGTGAAGAACACGGAATTTGCTCTGTGAAGAAGTTCCGGAGAGGGGATGAGCAAAGTAAATGCTTTGCCCACAACAGCTGGCCTTTGGAAGAAGCTGACCCTTGATTTCCATGCATGCCTTAATCACTACCCACGCACACAGCCCTCTTATTTCAGTGCCTTGCTTATGGCACTGACGCATACTTTCTTTCTTTTAAAGCAGCTCTCCGAATTCAACTTCTACCACAAAAGACAGCATTCCTGGCATTGCCCAATGCCTTTGCAAGATGAATAGCAGCAATCGCCCAGTTGTTCTCGTATGACCAGGTGTCACTTTCCTGCAATATTCATAACGTTAAGAATGTTTTCCTTGGCCCTAGAGGACTGTGTTCAGCGCACAGGTGAAAATCTTGGTTCCCAATTCTAAAATCAGACTACAGAAGACAGCAGTTAAGAGAAATCTGAACTTTTTAACAGCAATACTAAAAGATAACCCTTAACCTTACTTGCCTCACAGCCTCCCATTCTTTTTCAGTATCAGTAATATTTTAGCTGAAGTTGACATCTATGTTTCAAATATCCACAAGAATCTTTTTGCTATAAGATAAACCATTTCCATTACTTAACATTGTACATCTCTTCATAAAAACAGCTGTAAATTCTGCTTGTCACAAAGGAGCATTTGAATTGTCAGCGTCAGTGAAAAATCAGAGGAAAGTTACTGCAGAGGTGTATGCGTGAAAATTAAGTTGGGAAACTTTTAATGTCCTACTCTTTTTCCATTTTAAGCATTCTTCAACATTAAAAAGGGCTGCAATGGTACAAAAAATCTGCTTTAATTAAATAATTAATTAATTAATTTACAAACTGTTGGGACAAACACAATTCCTTTTCTTTAAAGGAATAGTTTAACTTCATATAAAGTTTTGCATATATTTTTCAAAACTGCTACTCTGAAATTAATATATGTTTCTTTCTTGAGAATATCTTTTACATAATTGAAAAGTGAAGATGCAGAAAGAAGTTCTGGTTTTTGATAAGGGTGAGGAAAATATTTTAGAGTGAAATCTAATCTAGCAGTGCTTTAAAACATAAAACCAGAGCTTTGTTTGTTGCATTTTTTAAATTTCTTTTCAGTCCCTTGGAGAAATGCAAATGCAACAATCACAACAGCCAAAACCAAATTATAATAATCAAGGCCACTGAATCATCAATTATTATTCACCTTAAATTTACTCATTTGTAAGCTTAAACAAATCTACACAGATTTTATAATACACACCTTTTAAAAGTTACAAATACATTTTTAAAAATCCAAACAGATATGAAATTTCTCATCATATCAGAATAGGCCATTAAGAAAAAAAATTATAAAAAAGCATTCCTCTTTATAATGTCTCTGCAAGGTTACAGAAAATGTCCTCCATCATATGAAAGGAGATTCCAAATTCTCAAATGATAAAGAGGGGACCAGAAGAAAATTTACTGGGACAGCATTTTTGCAACATTCATTTTGTAATCCTTTCTTCACTTAAAACACAAGTGCTTCACAACATTTTGCCTACAGCCACTTTTAGTCCTCCAGCCTGCTTTCAGATTTTTACAAGGAATTATCTTTCCTTCTCATTTACAAACCCAGCAGCACAAACAGCTCTGCTGAAAGGACTAATCTCAGGACAAAACCGGCGCATCTTGCATATGATGAGTTAGGACATGAAAAGTAGAAGAAAGGTGAATAAAAAATGCACCAAATGCCAATGAGCATAATTTTCTACCATCAATTGCCAAACCAGAAACATTACCAAGAAGATGACTCGTCATAAATTTCTAGCTATTTCTTTAAATTTGAAGACAAAGAATTATTTCTGAATGTGAAACCCCTTGGAAAAAAAAAAAAATCTGACGACTAAAAGAATTTAAGAATGTGGATTTTTGCTTTCTTCTTCATGTATATTTAGCTCTCAGGAACAAAATTTATGGTAGACTTTGGAAAATAAGTTTTGGTTCAAGAGTTTTGGGAAAAAATTACAAGGAATAAAACCTGGGTCTTCTAAAGGCAATTTCCAGAAATTCTCAACTAAACACCTAGCTCTTTCTTACATTGTATCTTGTTAGTTACATTTCTGAGATTTTGAACATCCAATCTTAATTCACTTCAGTCTGTCACAAAAAAAAATTTTGTGCAGACATAAATGTAACCCCTTGTTACATTTGAAGAGCACAGTCAAGTTGCTCTAATATCTTCTGTCATGAATCTGCTTAAGGCAACAGGGAGCATTTTATCATGTCTATCAAAGTGTCAAAATAATTAGGCATTGAATTAATTTTACCAGTCTACAGTAATTATAAACATATACAAGTGAATATCTCCAGTAGTTAAAACAAAAATGATACTTAAAAAATATATTCAGACCTTGTGCTAACTCTGGCACACCTCCTGGAAAATGTATGTCATAAAGTGGGATATAATTTTGGCCTTTATCTCTTTAAATGTTTTCCCCTTCCACATAAGAGTTACAGCCTCGAGAAGAGATCTCTGAAATGGTCCTATGACATGTTCCCCTCCCTATCCAGAGCTGGGGTCTGGAGAGTGCATTGCACTCTGTAATGAATTGAACACGGGCAAGAGAGGGACCTTTCAGAAGTGCAAAGGCAGAGCAGGAGTGAGTGGCCAGCAAGCAGTGATCTTGCAGCACAGGTGAAACCCTGAAAATGCAGTGCAAGGTAGGCACAGTCAGAGCCTTACAGATTAGGGTGGGAAGAGACTTTGCTTGGAGATACAGAGGAGACTGCAGAGTTTGCAGAAGCTGGAAAGTCTTGGCAACTCTGTGTATACTTGAAATAAAAGTATATCCTACAGCAGCAATGGTAAGGAAAATTTTATGTATAAATAATTTATTTCTTAGGTACTTCCAGTCATCCATTTTGAGTTCCATTTCTAAAAAGTTGCCTATTTATATTTGAGTTTGAAAACAAAACCAACCACAAAAACCCACAACAAGCCGCAAAATCCCAAACACACACACAGAAAGAAACCTGGCTTTTTACTTTAAAATTTTTGTAGTCTTTTGAGGGTGCTAGCTTTGGCAGTACAAAACTACCTTGGCAGACTGAACTGAAAGTTTAGGCCATCCTGGAAGAGCTCTGTTATAAGACTGGTGAATGGCTTTCTTTCCCTGAAAAAATCTTCCCTCTTGAAAAATACCCTTCCATTCATGGGACCTGCCCATCTCCATCCATCCACTTCTGGTCATCAGGTTTGCAAAAAACTAGACTGTGGAACAGATAAGGAGCAAGAAGAAGCACGAGTCCTTAACACGCTTTCAGATCTTTCGTAAAGTAAAAGGAAAATTGAGGACTGAGCCTTTTTTGGGAAAAGCAATTTCAATGTTTATTATTTAAGAACTCTACTAGTAAAGGAGTGGCAGGGGGGAGGAAATGAAGGGAAGAAAAGAAATAGTTTTATTGAAAAACATTTAATTGCTGTCTGACATCATAGATTTAAGGTTTTCATTTCTTCCCAGCTTCTCTCAATGCAGCAAGACATTGAAACCAGCATTACATTCCACAAATCTACCATTCCCTTAAATAAGTAAATTTCACTTCAGTGAGTAAATATTTATACTTTCTGGACAGGAAGGGAGATACATTTGCAGGAGGAACAAACATAGAGGTAGCATGAACTTGTAATTTCCTTTGGACCAATAATGCATGGTAACAGAGTTTTTCTCTAATGAGTTACCAGCAGCAATTAGTCACTTTTTGAAGGGGAACATTTAGCTGTAATCGAAAGGAGTTTATATTTTTTTTCAGATTGCAGAGGAAACAAATAATAAAAATTTTAACTTAAAAATTGAACTAAAGTTAAGAAAATTTACATTAAGCAATTAAGAAATTTTAACACTAAATTTAGTGTTTGCAGTTGCCTAATCACTCAGAATAGGAACATTTTAATGTCTGCAGGAAAGTTTAGTCCTTGTCCCTGAAGTTCTCTTGGTGTTGTTCGAGGACCAAATGGACACAATTTATTATATTCAGCACAGCAGTTACCCATGGAGCTCTGTTGGTGCTGTGCTGGGTTCTAGCCCTCTCAGTATTGCTGCTTACAGTAGAAAAACCCCTACCCATCCTTCTCACATTTCTCTCTACAGTCCCATGATAGAAACACTGCTGTAGTTATGTGTGCTTTTTCTGATCTCTTTTGGACAGAGCAGTGTGCAAGGAACAGATGTTAGCTTACACACTGCCTGTAAAATATCTCAGGAAGCCAGTTCATGCAGACCTCCATTTTAGCCAGTGTAGTACCAAAGATTCTAAACAGAATGCATGTCCAAACAGAAATAATATCACTAATTTTGACAGGTGAAAATTTGTAGTTAAAATCTATGAATACTGTTATCCTGGCTGAAGGAAGTAATAAGGTTATTATCAAGTGGGAGCAGAGGTTCTGTAAGGAACATCTAGCACAGAATTCTTATGTTTAGACAAAAAGTGTCAGAGGGCCACAGAGCTGGTCAGATGGCTGGAGCACCTCTCCTGTGAGGACAGCTTGAGAGAGTGGGGGTTGCTAAACCTGGAGAAAAGAAGACTCCAGAGAGCCCTCCAGAGAGTATTTCCCAGGACCTTGAGGGGGCCTACCAGAAAGCTAGAAAGTGACATTTCACAAGGACAGGTAGTGATAGGAGAGAAAGGGAATGGACTTAAGTTTAGACACAGATATCAGGAGGAAATTGTTTACACTGAGGGTGGTGAGGTACTGAAAGACTGTCCACAGAAGTTGTGGGTGCTCTACCCCCATGAGTGTTTAAGGCCAGGCTGGATGGGGCTCTGAGCAATGTGGTCTAGTGAAAGGTTCTTCTGCCCGTGGCAGAGGGGTTGGAGCTAGATGAAGTTTAAGGTCACTTGCAATCCAAGCCAATCTATGGTTCTATTATTCTATAACGTGATCAGCCAGGGACCAGTAAATAATAGCCACAGAGAGAGAACTGTCCATTGCATTTGAGCAGGTCAGGGGATGACCATGTATATTGAGGATTATGGTTTTCCAGGACTCTTTGCCCCACTATCTCAACGTTTACATGCAATAAATCAGAGTTTGCTCTGAATAATTTTGCTGAAACACTAAATGTTTCTTGTCTGAATGAAAAAAGCACTTCTACATCCTGCCATATTACATAGGTGGCCCAGATTAGTCACTGTGACTGTTTGCTATTATATAAATTTAGAAATGTATTACAGAAAGATTAATTAAGCACCTGGCATCAATGCATCAACATTTTGGGAAAAGTGCTTGAACCAACCACCACTCTGCAAATAAACATTAATTTCTTGAAATGAGCATATATCTAAGACTGCATGTATTGGGGCTTCTCATGTCAGTCTCTCTCCTACATATACAAAAGAACAAGTTAAATACCTTTTCATTTACTGAAAATTATGCTTTTTCCTCACAAACACATACACATAAATGAAGTTTGTCTTTGGAAGCTGATGGTAACAGAGGTTTTTTTTCTTCCCTATAGTTACAATTTTGAATCTTCAACTCAAAGAAAACTGAGAGCGTGGAGCCCATTGTTATTGGAAAACACAGCTTTGTCAGGTCTGTTCACACTGTACTCCTTGTGAACCAGCTGCCAACAGGTTGCAGTTAGCATCATGTACTCTCTCTTGAAGGCTCAAAAATGATGGCAAACAAATGAGTGTTTGGCAGACACACAGGTTTGCAATTTGTGGCCAACAGAGCATTCCCTTCTGTATCTAATTATAGGATGGAATAGTCAAATTCCCACTTTCATCAGTGTATGATTAGCAGGGCCTAGCACAATTGTTCCAGTATTATCTAAATTAAATATAAAGCCACAGAACCAAAGATGAATGTACCATATTCTCCTTATATATTTTTTATGTAGCTATCACTGCTGTCAGTGGCTTGTTATGATATCTGGGAAATGAAGGAAAGATTGAGACAGGTTTTTCCCTTGGAATGCAATTAATTGAAAGAGCAAACACACAAGATTGAGTATTTCAGCCAACTGATTTCTTATTTTGTCACCTAAGCCAAAGGCACTTGCCTGGGTGTAATTTTTGTTTGGTTTTGCTGGACGTTGTTTTGTTTTCTCCATCCTTCATTTGGACACATGATTCAAAACAATGTTATTTACTGTAACTTGCCCTTAGTAAGAAGGGCAAAATTTAGAGGGCAAAATATGGAATCAATACACTATTACCAGGATTTACAGATGCAGGAAATTAATTTAGTGGCTGTTCATAACAACAAGCTTATTGGAGCCACTCATACTAGATTTCTCTGTAATATCTTTCTGTGAATCCACCTTCCCAAAAATAATTTGTATTTTAGAAACCTTGTTGAAGTAACATTTAAAGATATTTTAAATTTAAATAATTTTCTAATACTTTTCAAGGAATAAAAAAGCTATATTTAACAAACAAGATTTTCAAAAACACATATGTGCACTAATGAATGACACATCCATTTTGATATCTTTCCATGCTCTCCTGTAGTCAAGTACAATGTGATATTTTAAAGAAAACACATTTAATACTGGAAGTCTATGATTTTTATCAAAGCTGCTTGTGTTGCATTGTGTTAAGAGCACAACTGATGGTACTTCATTCAAGTCAAATGGGCCCATTCCTTCAAGGTTAAGCCTTCCTGTTACAGGGGGTTCAGCCATGAGGTGTCCTTGGTACTGTTTGCAGGGTACCCTATATCCATGTGTCAACTCACTGCCTGGGAGGAGACAGTTTGGCTTCATGACCTTAAAGGCCTTTTTCAACCTTAACTATGTGTACCTGCATTAAGATAGTGTGCACTTACGTTTAGATATTGCTTCTAGTTTTGTGCAAAGTTTTATTCCCTCCTGTTCTCTCCCTCTGCTGTCTGTTTTACATTCACATTTATACCCTTTGGCTGTCTTCCCCTTCTGCACCTCACCTTGTTGTCCTCATCCTGGTAAGGTTTTTTTGTTGTTATTTTGTTCGGGGGTTTTTTCCTAGTCTGTCCTGCTAACTCTTTTCTTTCCATCTTTGAAGGCAGGTGATTATCTCTCTCTCCTTTTTCCTACCTTTTTTAGGTCCTTGAACTCTTTCTTCGGAGCAACTGAGGCACCATAGGAAAAAAGCAGCCACCCTTCTGAATGCAGCTAAGCAAACACTGCACAGGTCATTACAGATTCACAGGCAATAGTCTGATGCCAGAATGCCATTACTGCAGCCTGCTTTATTTCTTGTCAAGCCTAAATAACTTTATGAAAATCAATGTATGACATTTTTTAAAAGGCAAGTAGCCAACTCATTGTTATTTAAACCTGATATAAAGCCTGCTGCTTCACACAACTAAACGTCTCTTCAAATATGAACTGATAACTGGCTTTACAGAGTTGTAAAGTAGTTAGTTTTCATGTTAGTTTTCTTTCTGTAAATGGCGCAGTGTCCCGGTGCTGGCTCTGCGAGCGGCCGGCGCTGCCCGGGCCGGCCCCGGCGGTGCCAGCGGCTGCAGCGGCCCCAGCGCAGGGCACGGCTGAGCCCCTGAGCCCCGGGGAAAGCCTGGGCAAGGGAGGGCAAAACGCTGCCCGGCAGCCGGGGCTGAGCCAGGGGAAGCGAGCGAGAAACAGCCCTGCGAGCCCCGAGGGGACAGCGGGAGCAGGGCCGGGGGCAGGAGAGACCCGGCAGGGATGGCCCTGCGGCCTGCGAGAGAGCCCGGCCCGGCTGGGCCCGCCCTGCCCTCAGTGGAGGGGGCTCTCATTCTGCACTTGGCTCTGCTTGGAGATCTCAGCACCTCCAAGCGCAGCCATCATCAACAGAGGCAAAGTCCTGTCGTCTTAGCCTTGCTTGATTGACAGCATTCCTGCCCCATCCCACTTCACACTGGACATAATTAATATGTAAAGTTATGTAAAACAAAATCAACATTTGGCAGGAAACATGCAGTTATTATGTGTGTAACAGGTGTTAAGAGCAATCTTTCTACGCTTTCTAATCCCCATGTCGTATATTAAATTCCCCATTCATTACTGTCCATGATGATAAAGGGAATTAGTGTTCCCTGATTAGTTTTGAGCTGTGGAGATGTGTGCTTCAGTTTGCCTTAAAGCTGGATAATTCATTAGTCACACTGTTGAAACTTCCAAGTCTATTATATCCCATAAGATATTTTCCCAGAGAAATTTCTATCCTCCCAGTTTGCAGTGCTTGTAGTCAAAATGATCAATATTCTCTAGTGTATAGCATGTTGAGTCTATTTGTTTCTTTATTTGTTTGCTTTGTAAATGTCCCGTTTTCAGCTGGAATGGAGTTAATTTTCTCCTTGGTAGCTGGTACAGCGCTGTGTTCTGGATTTAGGATGATAATAATGCTGATAAAACACTAATGTTTTAGTTGATGTTGAACAGTGCTTACCCATAATCGGGGACTTTTCAGTTTCCCATGCTCTCCCAGTGAGCAGGTGCATAAGAAGCCATGAGGGAACAGCTGACCCAAACTGGCCAAAGGGATATTCCACACCACAGTACATCATACCCAATATATAAACCGGGGACAATTGTCCAGGAGAGGTCAATCCCTTCTCAGCATCAGTCAGTGCTCAGTGTGCTAGAACAGTCAGGGGGTGGTGAGCATGGATATTCCGCATCACTCATTTCTCTTGGGTTTTACTCCTCTCTCTCATATGTTTATCTCCCATGTTGCTGCTATGATTGTTATTATTATTATATTATTATATTTTTGTTTATTTCAAATATTAAACTGTTCTTATCTCAACCCATGGATTTTACCTTTTCCTGATTCTCTTTTCCATCCCAGGTGGATGGGTTTGGGAGAAAGTGAGCAGCTGCATGGTCTTTAGTTTCTTGCTGTGGTTAAAATGCAATAGTAAGGTATTATTTATAAAAACTTATCATATTTGTATTTTTAGAATGATAAACATTTCTTCTATGATTTTTTAACCTTTGTTCATGAAGTAAATGTTGAGATGAAGTTCTTGAACACCTCATAGGGTCAAAGAGTAACCATTAGACATCTCAGATAGGAAATACGCAGACCTAGTCTCAAGTTTCAGGTCTAATTTCTCAGTTGTTATTCTAAGTGGTCTACCTTAATTAGCTTAATCCCTCAGAGACAACTCAGACATTAGGAATCACTGTATATTATAGAATATATATATATATATATATATATATAAAATAATTCTCATATATTCACCCAACTATAAAAATAAATAATCAAATCCCTTTATTTGTAAATTCAAATGCTTTATAGTGAAAACGATGTGAGATTACTAAGTAAATTCATCCTGGTGGATCCAGAATGACTTGCTTTTTGGATTTAAAAAATTACTACAATACTATGGCTTCCACTGTAATGTAGTATAAACCACAGAAATAATTATTTCAATGAAGGTGCATTCTTCTTATTATAAATGTTATTACTGTTATTGTCATTGTTATTATAATTGCTGTTATTATAAGACCTAAAATAATGATGACTCTGCTCTGTTGATATGTTTGATAGGAACATCTACACATTTGCTATCCCTGCATGGCTCCTCTGCATGGTGCCAGAACAGAGGATGGGACTAGAACAGGAGATCCACCGCAAACAACCTGCCCTGGCCTGAGACACATACCAGAAACTACAAGAAGAAAAACCATCATTTGCATGTACCATTACTAAACTGCAGCACAATTCATCCTAAGAAATTGAGTATTAGGAAAACAGTGTGTAGAAATAAAAAGTAAAACCTTGGAACCCCAGGGCCAAAGCACTTCTGGCCTAAAGATTTCCCTGATTCTACGAAAGGCCTCTTCACATAAAGAATATATGCTTTAAGAATCAAGACATGCAGAGATATTGACTGAGATATGCCAGAATAAAAGTGCTGTTTATGGCTTAGGTTATCTCTGAGCCACAAATGTTGGAGGCTAGGAGAGGGTTTTCAAGAAAAATCACCATATTTTCATATTCTTCCTTAAGCATCTGCTGTTGGCAACTGCTGCCAATGACATAGACCATTGGTCTCAACTGATGTCACCATTCTTATACTTTTCTAAGCCAACATAAAGCAGGGCTGTGATGACATTGATAACAGTTTATGTAACTAAAGAATTCTATTAAGAGCTCATGGCAAGGGTAGCAAAATTCTGGCAGGTGTGCCTGAACTAGAACAGGGCTGTTATCAGTGACAAAAACATCACTAGAGATAAACTTCCATAGTCCCAGCTCTGTGCTAAATGCCTGGATGGCAGCAGTTGGAAACACAGCATTTGGAAACATAAGTGTGCCTTTGAGTGGACCATCCAAAACTGCCCCCTGGAGGGCATTTTAGTGACACTAAAGAGGAAGAAACCCACCAACATGAAAACAAATTAAATTGTAGGAAGGGGAGTATTATAAACTTTTGGAGACCCATAAAGAGTTTACGTGAGATGTACAAAATGAGCAT
This sequence comes from Melospiza melodia melodia, assembly GCF_035770615.1. Taxonomy (NCBI): domain Eukaryota; kingdom Metazoa; phylum Chordata; class Aves; order Passeriformes; family Passerellidae; genus Melospiza; species Melospiza melodia. The sequence continues at coordinate 100,570,146 of NC_086194.1, forward strand.
AATAATTTGCAGTGGTGGAGACAAAGGAGAGGACAACAGAACAGCACTGAAAATCTGATTTGACGTTGCCACTAGTCACCCTGCTGGCACTTGTCCGTGGCTGATGGAGTCACTTCCTTTTGGAGGCATGAATGTGCCAGAGTGCAACAGGGAGGGATCCACACCTCAGTATGAATGATCCACGCCTCTGTATGTGTATCACCTCATGGGCTGGGCTTGTGTGTGTGCTGGAGGGCTGCAGGAGGTAGGGTGGAGAGCTAGAGCTTGTGCACTCATCCTCTGACATAGGGTGGGCATGTGCGTGTGATCACAGAACGTTTAAAGATTAGCTAGAGAAGGTTGTTTCAAAATGAGTAGGCAAGTGCAGACATGTGTCTAAGACAATGGTGTATCTGTTGCAATTATGATGCTGACCCTCAACATATAGTTCACTGATTACCAATTAACTATGTTGCAATAAACCTCTTCACTGCTGATTCAATTTAAACTGTGACAATCGAACAAATTTCCCCTGTGAAATCACCTGCTCCAGCTGCTGCACTTCTCAACAATAAAGGATGACAGACCATAAAGGGTGATAGTGGAGCAATATTATGACATGAAGTGAGTTCCTTTTCTGATACAGCAGCAAGTTACAAGCATTTGGGATTCTACGCTTGAAAGAATGAAAAAAAAATGCATGTATGATCTGCCTTTCTCATGGGCAGAGATGACAACCCTTGGGAGGATTTTAGAGAGATATTCATGTCAGGGATGGCATCAGTGTTCTCAATGTTGAGTGTGAGGATAAACATCCCTTCCAGTGCAGATGGCTGTATAAAAAGAAGTATCCACTGCATTTAAAACATAATGCAGTGAACACTGCTGACAATATTATTTCTCTCCTTGAAGGTTACACAGGAATCACAGGATTCAGCTTCATGGAAGACACATGGTCAAACTGCAGTTTTAACTGTGGCAAAAATGCTTTAATATTGAGGTCAGCCTAAGAAAACCTAATAAATAAGCAATTGTTTTAAACCCAGTTTCAGAATTCATCCAATACAGTGCCAGTCTCGTTTCCTCTATACAGAGAGGTACAGATTTACTGATGAGGAGGAGGGGGATGGAAAAGCTCATATCCTCACTTACTAAAAGCCAATACAGAATGCAACCTGTCACACAGGAGAGAGAGAGACTGCATCCTCTTCATGACTACATCCACAGGATTACACAGCTCAATAAAGCCAGTGGGAAAAAAAAAATCTTTGTTATTTTAGGGTTTTTTATGCTGTTATGTTTTAGTTATAGCATAGTACTCAATGCCAGACATTATCATTTACCTGAGTACTTCTGCATAGACTCTTGAATATTTCTAATGAGATAGAATCAATAAGGCTAGTATTGTAAGAATGTGATCTTAAGCAGTTTCAAATTGAATTTAGATTTTTCAACTCTATGGATTTTATAACATAAGCCAACTGAATTTCAAACTGAATATGTCATGCAATCAACACTTGTAAAATTCTCCCACAGGATTTCACTATACCTCCAATGCACTTCATTGTAATAGAGACCTTAAGAAAACCTGTTTATTGTGAATTGTAAGAACTATAAAAAGCACCTGAAATCCTTACCCTTAGTAAAACAGAAGAGGAAACACTGGAAGAATGATCCAACACTGGACAGACTTTTACCTTTTCTCTTGAACACTTATTTATTGTAGTAGACATTTATTATCACTTTTAAATTCTTTACACAATTTTTTATCAGTTTGTGAAGTTATTAGGTGGAACCCTTCTTTATGCCATTCATACAATCAATCAGTAAGACTCATTATTCAACATCATATTGCAGTTTGCATGGCAAATATTAATCAGTAGAATTGTATTCTGGTGAACATGTATTGCAAGTTAAATTATGATGCACATTAATGTAGGAGAGTTTCCTGGTGAATTTTATATGTCTGTGGGTAATTTAATTTTATTAAACATAAAATTATATAATCAAATATATATTATCATATAATTATATAAAACCTGTTTCATAAGAATAAGTAATCATCATAATTGCATCATAATCACAGTTTGGATATTGTTCCGTTTAGCTGTACTTCTGTGCTACAGATCAGATTCTAAATAATGAAAGAACACTAGAATCAACATTATTTTTTCCTGTCAAATATTAGGTATCATTCAAATTTAAAGTGAGCAAATTAGTTTGCTTTGTTAGGATGCATTATTGTAATTTAATTCACAACTGAAGAGAAAGTGATAAGCCTGTCAAGGCTTAGCTAACACTGGCAGCTTAGACCTGCCATTTTTTCTCACTGGTTATATCTTATTCTGACAGTAACCATAATAATTTCAGTGGAAGTACTCAGAATACTTACAAGTCAGCATGAGCAACTGGAGCAGAATCATCAGCTTCTGTTCGAGAGGTGACATTTATAACAGAACTTCCTGGCATCTGTTGCTTCTCACATCTTGAAATATTCTAGGAATATAGAACATTCAATGCTTTGCAAAATACTTTGAATTTTCCTGGGATGTTTCTAGATAGAGGGTATCTCAGAAAGGCTTTAGATCAACATTTTACTCAAAGAAGGTCATGTTTGAGTAGGTAACAGAGGTCTCAAATCAATCAGGGTTTGAAAAGCTTCAGAACAAGAGAATATACAGCCCTACTGGGCAGGTTATCTCTGGTATTGACAGGTTATCTCAGTATTTGACTGTACTGTGAGTGGTGAAAAGTTTTTCCTCATACCTAGTTAGAACTCCCTGTGTCATGTGTCTGTCATCCTCACACGACACAGTGCTGTGAAGTTCTGGGCTCTCTCTTCTTGAGAGCACTTTGTAGATCCTGGCACACCGCTGTTAGTTCCCTTCAAAGTAATATCTTCTCCAGGCCAAACAGAAGTCTCCAGGCCTCTCTTCACAGGGCACATGCCCGAGTCCCTGACCATCCTAAAAACCCAGGGTGATTAGGAACCACCAATATCAGGGATTGTTGATAACTCTCTTGTAATTGAGTCCCAACATTGGATGTGGCATGCTAGATGTGCTGGGTGTAAGAGGAAAATCCCTCTGCTCCACGTCCTGGCTGTGCCCCAGTGAATACCTCAATAATGGCACTGTTGGCTGTCTCTGCAACACATTACTATATTCAGTGTGTATCTACCAAGATCCCCAGGTCCCTCCCTGCAGAGCTGCCCTCAGCCAGGCAGGCACCATCCTGCACAGCTGCACAGGTTGCTTCCTGCCCGTGGCAGGACTTGGCCTTTTTCTATCCCTGTTGAACTTGAAATGTTCCTTTTGGCCTACTCCTCCAGCTTGTACAGGTACCCAAGAATGGCAGCACAATGTCATTCCTCTGCTAGTTATAATACACATGCAATCACTTAAACAGCTGCTTGCCCTTTCCTCACATTTCTGAATAGAATTCAATTCTTTGTCATGAACACCCAGTAATACAACAAATGATGCTAAGTCGATTGGGAATGCAGCCACTATGAACCAGTTTAAGCAGCATGGGTTTTACTGTATTCAGTAGCATTTTTGGTCTCTGTCATGAATATTCTTAGCTTAGTTATGAGCAGTGAGCAGAAAGCCAGAAGCAACCTTAGCTCCCTCCTGGGTTTCATAGTAGTCTGCAAAAGTGAGAGTTACTTAGCATAGAGCTCATATCAGCTGTTGTCTGAAGCATTTTCCAGAACATAGCACTTCAACATGGAGTGTTGAATTTGTCTAATGCACTTGCTTGGTGAAAGATGGACAGCGCATCTAACAGAACTGTATGTACCTGAGGGTGTTTAGTTTTTGTCATTGTGCAAAGACACTGTGCATAAGTTATTTCCTTGCTACATTTGAGAATCACTAATTAAGGATCTTCCACGCATTCTGTTTTTAACTTATGAAAAGTACTAAACAGGAAATAACTAAAAGGAGAGACAGGAAGAGGAGAGAAATGTTTTCTCCCAGCTAGTGATAAACTATTTAAGAGTATTTTACTTGAAGCATGTTTTAGGCAAAAATTAAAAATGTAATATTATAATTCTCAGACTGTATGAAGTAGTTTTAGCACACATATATGTATGTATTCCTTTCCATTTAAACAATAAAACAATGTATTTGCCGTTATTTTAAAATAAATAGGAATACTAAATTGTTAACCTTTGAAATTTATTATTTTTGCAGCTTACCAGTGACTGGACTTCTTTACTGATATTTATGTGAATTTAAAAAGTTTTAATAACCACAGTCATCATCTTGACATTGTTTTGGATTCAACAAATGCCTTCAGAGGTGTTCATACTTTTGCAAAAGATGTGACAATTTTGATTTATGCTTTTGAGGAAAACTTTTTATTCAGCATGACAATCAAAATTATGAATACAGAGAAACTACAAGAGCCAGCTAAAATAGTATGACTTTTATTTCTTTTCAATAATGTTATTATAAAACTAAAATAAACAGCTTCTCTGTATCAGGTGGTAAATTTAGCACTTGATGTATGACAGATATTCCTGAGTCCAAAAAAGAAAGCCAAAATTAACAAGCAGCTTTCAGACACTGGATGCAAAAGAACCTCTTTCTCATGCACTGCAGCAGCAAACAGATTTTAGATGACCAGCTGGACACTGAGTAGGATTCCCTAATGGCCTTGCCAGGAGGACTTTTCTTAGAAATTAAAACCGTTTGCTTTTATTGCTTTTGACAAGCACTACAGTCTAGTAACAGGTGTGAGATCTGCTTAGAAGGAGAAAACAATGGAATGAAGATGCCAAATAATCTGGCAGACTGGTCAGTATAATTTTCTTCATCATTTTGCTCACATTTCTGCAGGTGCCAAATATAGTATAAAAGTGGAGACATAAAATAATGCCTTCTTTGTGATTTCAGTCAAGGTGATCTGTTACCAAATGCTGGCTGGATTTATGACCATCTGCCATGCAACAACGAGGCAATGTTAAGAATAAATAACACTTTAAGAAAACAAATCTAGTGGGTTTTGGGGTTTAGATCTTTCAACTGCCAATGCAACACACACCACTTAGTATTGACATAAACCTTTGTATTAGCACAAACAAAAGAAACACCAAACAAAACCAATGACTAGCCAAGACAGAATAATGTCCTGGCAGCCTAAATCAGAAATTATTATGTAAAGTTTTTATATTTTCAAGGATAGGTCTGTATTATTCTATACAAATACCTGCGAGTTTTCAGTTATTTGATAAAATGAAACTTAGTCCTTCCAATTATAAAGGACAAGTGAGTAGCTTGACAATACTCATCCTTGGATGTCTCAGGTCTAATTTTATTTTAATTTTAAAAAAGGGATTTTTTTCTCTTAAATCCCTCATCTGTGTACACAATCATACATACATAATTGAATGCCTTTTGCTTCACATTTTTAACAGGGGCATAATTTTAACTGGCTGCTGTATGATTTATGCTAATACTGCATTATTCATGTATTCTGCAGCTGCAGTGAAGAAAATAAACAGTGGCTTTCTAGGTAAACATTCATTTCAACAATCAGAGATAATTCTGATTTCAGCAATTTCACTAGAAAGTTGAGGAAAAATAGGACCCTTTTAGGGAATCAGCAAAGCAAGCTAACCCTCAGTGAGTTTCATGATGTTCTCAACATCATCTTAATCTTCCCATTATGGAATAGGCTCATGAGATGAATTCAGATTATTGGTATTTTCAGGGAATTATTTTTCCAGTAGTGCTATTAGCATATATATATTTAACAAGTGTAATTCTGAATAATTCACCTTTCAGAGGCGTGTCAGTCTTTGGTCCCTAAGAAATTAACTGGACTGCCTGTAATACTATAAGATTCACTTTCCAGAGAATTCAGATGAACTTTAGTGCACTTTCTAATGGCATTCCTTGGCTTCAGAAATCTACTCTTCTCTCATAAGAACCCTTTCCTTCCTCCTCTGTGAATGCTGATGTTAGCAGCAGCAGTAACTAAAATGCAACACTACTTTTGCTGATGAAGGCAAGAAGAGAGACATCTGGCTCACAGAAGCAATTTGAGTGGATTTGTCAGAAAGTACTTTTACTGGGATATTGAAAGGCCCTTGAGGTACACTTACTGAGGAATGGGAGAAGTTTGTATATATGAAAAAGTGCCCAGAATCCATGTTGGTTTTTAATGACCTCCTTGAGCCTTCAAAGCAATAAATGAACCAAACTGGATTAGATTTTGCAAGGTCTTCTAGTGTTCTTGTTGAATTTCTAGTGTGACAAAATAAATGCAGGAAACTGTCACATTAGCCTTAACCCCCCAAGTGTAATTTTTTTAAAGGAAAATTATGATTTGATGTAAGCTGTAGACTTCATTTAATACAGACACATATGAAATTGCAGGCTTAAACCTACTTTCACCCTGAAAATTCTCAACACCTTTATGAACAATAATATCTTCAGCACTTCTCAGTCTCAGAGTAAAGGCATGAATCAAAGAGCTCTTAAAAGACAATTCTTTAGTAGAGTTAACATTTTTAGATTTAAAAAAAAAGGAGATGGTTTCAATCCTATCTATTATCAGAATAGCTTCAGTAAAAGAAAGTAAATTTTTAATTCAGTAGATAACAAGAAAGTAAAGTTATCCTATTTTAAAAGAATAAATGCAAAGGAAAAGTATATAATCTAAAATGAAAAGGATTTCTAGTTTGGTGCAGGTCAGAATAAATAAATATCCAGAAAAATTTAGAATCACCCAGGTCATGGTAAAGAGGTGGAATTTCTAGCCCTGTTTAATTACATGTCACCTACACCATGGCAGGAGGAATATGATCACTGGAAGGGATACCATATTTTGATGGGCTTGCAGAGGGGATGTACTGGACTGGGGCTGAAACCCCCAGACCTGCTCCTACTGATGCCATTATTGCCATTTCAGAGGGAGACAGCCCTGCTTTAGGAAGTATTTTTGGGTTTTGGGTGGTGAATACCCTTTTTGGGGGTAAAACAGTCTCTCTTCTCTACACGCTCTGGTTAATATTGTTATGGTTATTGCAATTTTTCAGTAAACTGTGACTCCATTTTATAATTTCTCCTGGTCTTTTGTCCACTATTGAAAAGGGGAAGCTTGAGTGAGTTTAGTTTTCCTGGTGGGTTTTAAAACAGCACAGTCTTGATCTACAAAGTCCAGCTAGGTGTCCAACAGGAACAAACTTGAATGATTGCAACAATGCTGAGATTAGCTGCAAGAGAAGGAAGATTCTCCACATGTGTTTTCTGCAATAATTTTATTAGTTTTTTGCTGAATCATAGAACCATAGATCAAGCAGACATTATGCATGAGTCAAAAAGCTACTTACATCTGCATGTATTGTAGATTCACTCCAGTTCCTACATCCTGTACATGGACAATTGTACTGGATATTTCCTTGTGGCCTGGTACGTACAAGAAATCAAGAAATCATTGGTGTTCAGAACACAAATCATATCATTATAGGGTGGTTTGGGAAACCAAAGATCAAAGATCATCCAGTTAAAACCCCCTGCCATGGGCAGGAAGACCTTCCACTAGACCAGGTTGCTCCAATTCCCATCCAACCTGACCTTGAGCACTTCCAGGGATGGGGCATCCACAGCCCTCTCCAGGCAACCCATTCCAGGGCCTTGACAACCTCACAGCAACCAATTTCTTCCTAATATACAATGTTGTTCTCTGTCCTAGTTCAAGGAAAATAAAATAGTTTTCCAAATAGACATAAGAATGAGATAAAAGAGATTTCTGCTCTTGCAACACTGGACTTTTGCAAGTGCATCAGCTTCAGAGAAGTCTGATGGAGAGGAGAAAGTATAGAAAACAGATGCAGCAAACAAAGGTAATTGGTAAACAATGATTTTTGAGTTTCTTTTTACAAGAAGGATGAAATCAAGATTTAGCCACGGTTATCACAAATTTAGCAAGCAGATGTCAGAATATTCCATGAAGGGAGCTACATCTCAAAAAAACCAGGACAGATACACCTTGCATGTAATGACTAGCAAGAAAATTTTTAATGAAGAAGAAGTGTACAGTCATCCACAGTGACCCCTATTGTTTTCAAATTTGTAGTTTGGCTTTCAAACATTGATCTGGAAAATAAGAGCTAGAAGAGCAATATATAAGTCTGTGTTCTTTAACTCTGATACTAACTACAACCTGTACTGCTAAATCTTTAAGGCAAAAGAAGTAATACTTGTGTTGTGTTAAGAAGCAGTTACTGCCAATACCCTAGTGACGGTTCAGGTGATAAAGACAGACCTAAGTAGTACTAATCCCATCCAGTGAAATAAAGTTATGTTGAAACCTGTGTGAAGATATGTACCTTAAAGTTTAGGAGTCATGAACCAGGATTTTGATCATGGGATGAAAGGCAGCACGTTAGAATAGCTTGCAATGAGCATCATACATACAAATCATCATCATTTTCTCCATAAATACAGTGTGCTGGGAATCCCACAGCACTAGGGATAATAGTGTTACTACATCCTGAAGATTAGATGGGTTTCAGTTGTAATGTAATCAGCCTGTAGAAAATACGCAGAAAAAAGTGAGGGAACTCTTGAAATCCTATATTCTTGACCCATCAGAAGTTCTTCCTCCCAATTACTATTAACAGCAAAAATTTCACTGTTTGTAAGTGAATATTTTAATTTTCATGGATAGAGATGTCTAAATATTGACTGACTTTTTTCCTATATGATTACATCATAGAATAATAGAAAGACAGAATAAAAATTACTGTGTTTCAGTTATACTCTGCAGTGCAAATTTGCTATTTCAAATCCTGCTCTCAAAACACTGGCCCATATCCTTATCTATTTTCTATTTCCACATTACATATTTATTATAAGAATGCATTTTATATTTTCAAATCTTTTAAATTAAATTTTAGGGAGTGTCCTTTTTTTTGTTTTTGTTTTTGTTTTGTTGGTTTGGTTTGTAGATGTTTATATCTAACTAATAGATAAAGTAGCCCAAGTGGTAGTAATGCTCATTTGTAGGAACTGAGCAACATGGAAGCATATTAATTTTAAAAGTTTACTTAAAATTTGATTATATGGGAAATTATGCTTGTATGTACCTTTTGAGACATTTTTACTTCCTCCCAACACAGAGTTATCTACAGTGAATTGATTGGAAGAATTAATTTTAAGAATTGTTTATATTTCAATTAAATTTTCTATATTTTTGTTGAAAATATCTTGACAACAAACAACTAGAAAATTATTTCTGCAAAATCCAAATGACACAGGGTGGCATTTTAAGTTGGAAGAAGAAGTGTAATTTGTTCTCATGGAATGGAAATCACTACTTTTTGTTATGGTTACCTTCTATTTTGACATTTAGGTTTTCATCCCCAGAGCTTACTCAATAATCTAGTTCACAGTGTATAACTGTTTTGTATGAAAATCCTTATGCGTTGTCTTTTTTGGGGTGAAGCTGGTTCAAACTATTCTTGTTTCCCTAGAAAGATGTTGTTTCAGGGTTGCTTACACACCTTGCTCTTAACATTTGTCAATGAATTGTTCAGGCAATTACACACTTGGTCTAAGTTGCCTCCATGAATTCATTAAGACAACTTTCTGCAATATTGTAGACCTGCTGAAAATATTAACAGAGCAATTCTGAGGCAACCTAAACATTATTGAAGCACACTCTGCTGCTCCAAGACCAATTTAAATATTTACTTACCTTAATATAATGTATATTTTAAGTCGTGTAACCCAACATGCTTCCATTTTAAATTCCTGACTAAATATTTGATAAATAAAAAGAGTTCAAATACTAAATAATAATAGAACTAATATTAGTTTTTATATAATATTATATTAGTTTTTATATATAATATAATATAATATAATATAATATAATATAATATAATATAATATAATATAATATAATATAATATAATATAATATAATATAATATAATATAATATAATATAATATAATATAATATGATATGATATGATATGATATGATATGATATGATATGATATGATATGATATGATATGATATAATATGATATGATATAATATAATATAATATAATATAATATTATATTATATTATATTATATTATATTATATTATATTATATTATATTATATTATATTATATTATATCATATAATATTATATTATATTATATTATATTATATTATATTATATTATATTATATTATATTATATTATATTATATTATATTATATCATATCATATCATATCATATCATATCATATCATATCATATCATATTATATTATATTATATTATATTATATTATATCATATAATATTATATCATATTATATTATATTATATTATATTATATTATATTATATTATATTATATTATATTATATTATATTATATTATATTATATTATATTATATTATATTATATTATATTATATTATATTATATCATATCATATCATATCATATCATATCATATCATATCATATTATATTATATTATATTATATTATATTATATCATATAATATTATATCATATTATATTATATTATATTATATTATATTATATTATATTATATTATATTATATTATATTATATTATATTATATTATATCATATCATATCATATCATATCATATCATATCATATCATATCATATCATATCATATCATATTATATTATATTATATTATATTATATTATATTATATTATATTATATTATATTATATTATATTATATTATATTATATTATATTATATTATATTATATTATATTATATATTATTTATATTTTATTATTTATATTGTTAATTATAATAACAAATAATACAAATTTTAATAATAAAATAAATTTTGAAGCTGTCACTTCAAAGAAAGATGGCAATTGGAAGCAGAGATGTCCTGATTAGATAGCAATCTTTCTTTCTATATTTCCTCAGTTTCAGCACCTGGTCACAAAAACAGATATTGAGGTACTGCATAATAAAGAGCATGCCATAGAAGTAAGTTAACATAAAGACACACATACACACAAATTTCAGGAATGGCAATCCAAGAAGGATTTTGTTATAATATTATCTCTTCTGTCCAATTTTTTGTACTTTTTCTAAGTGCCTTGCATTCTAAATGCAACATGAAGCATTGAAGGCATCTGTTTGGTAAGGTGGGCATGAGTGAAAGCACTTTGTGACACACTCTTATTTCTTTTCCATTTGGAATTGAGTTGGATATAAGTGAATTATCAGAATAGCAAGAGACTTTCTGCTCCACACTGATTTCAGTGAAGAATGTTTCTAGAATTTCTGAATTTCATTGGCTTGAGCTACTTGAAAAATATTTGTTGCTTGATTGCCTACTATCCAAGACGCATACACATATATAAATGAAACAGGTTGCTTAGAGCACTCTTATTACTTTCTCTGTAGTTTTCTCCACAGGAGGCTCATAAAGTCATTCCATATGCACAAACATTCATCTCAGAAACAAAATATTAACTGGTATTTACTTAACAAGACCCTGGTTATATAATCTTTATCAAGAGACTGAGTTGGCAGATTTTCAGCTCTTTTGACATATGGAAAGGCATAATATATAGGTATGCTCAGTGTTCATGGATTTTGTGTCCAAGTTATGGCTCATTTGCCAGGCAATTTCCAACCCAGGAAACCCTTTATTAAGACAACTGTTAAGCCTTTCAAGCTGAGACTGAGAAAATGCTCCTGAGGTGTGATGTTCAACTGAAAGGAAGCAGGAATGGATTCACTGTCCTTCTGATCTGCCTGTGTTGCTTTACACTGAACAATTCTCCCAACCAAGCAGCAGAGGTTTATATCCCTGAAGGTGTGGATTCAGCACATGAATTAAATGCAATCACTTTCTGCTCTATACCTCATGGATTTATCTTGAAAATCACAATTTACCATTTTATTATCCTGAAAATTTATTAGGTTTGAGTTCTACTCGGGTTTTTGCTACAATGATCTCTACACTGATAAAGCAATACTCAATTTTGTCGTTTTGGTTGGATATTTAATATCTGAGCGTATAATAATCACACATTATTTGTTTAAAAATGCATTAGATGAAAGAAGAGTGATTCATACATTCTGGTTTTCTTAATCACATAATTTTATAACAACTAAAGACTCCTCCTTTTTGCACATATCTAATTCAGTGAAAATAGGCAAAGTTCTAAGTATATATTACTTTGAAGTAAAAACAGCAAAAGTCCAATGAGGATTGAAGGCAATATTGGAGTATCAATGGCAACAAAAAGATTGTTCTAAACTTAATGCATACATTTTCATGAAGAGTTATTTTTAGTTTATGGAAGGACAACAAATATTTTTAAGTCCTTTACCATGAGTCTATACTTAATTAGTGGGCTGGAATTTTTTCAGACTCTACTTTTGCTGGATCCAATCCAGTCTTCTACAACAAAGCTACTCTGTGACTTTTGCTTTTGATTCAATATTTTTATTCTTGGTCTTGTTGGAAAAATCTCACATGTTGAGGTGTATTATAAAAGTATAAAAAAACATCCTTCATTTCTCCCTAAGACAAAAACACATAATTCTGGCAATTTAATAAAGGTGGAAAAGAGCAATTTTTTTTCCAGTAAGTCAGAAGAAAATAATACACCAGCTTTTTGCTTGCACTTAACCATTTAAATTAAATAATTAATATGAAGACTTTGTAATTTAATCACCATTTAATAACTAAGCAAAATCAATTTAGAGGTAAACCCATTAAAAAAAAGAATAGAAACACAGAGATACCCTGCATTCCAAAAGGTGTAGGAATTAATATACTTACCCTGTAAAAAGAAAAAAAAAAAAAAACAACAAGACAACCCAACCCTACAGCAAGATTGAAATTGTCTTTTAGCAAAGCAGGCAAAAAAGTCAAAATGAGAATATGGATTTAATGGGAACCACTGATAGATACAATTTTAACCAGTTGCACCCAATCCCACAATAAAAGTGACTTGCCTTTTCACAAATGTTATTTGAAAGACTAAAACTGGGTTGAGTGAATAGATCCTTTAATGAGTTTCAGCTAGTGGGCCTGTGAATATCAACAAGCATAGCCAATGATTTTTCTAATTCACAAAATCACAGGATGGGTCAGGCTGGAAGGGACCACAGTGGCTCATCTGTGCTGCTCAAGCAGAGCCATCTGAGAGCACATTGCACAGAGTTTTGTCCAGATGATCCTTGAATATCTCCAGTGAGGGAGATTCCACAATCTCTCTGGGCAATCTGTTGTAGGCTTTGCTCACCCTCACAGTAAAGAAGATATTCCTCATATTTAGGTGAAACTTCCTGTGCATCTGTTTCTGCCTGTTACCTCCTGTCCTGTTCCTTGGCACCACCAAGCAGAGCCTGGTTCCATCCTCTGACACTCTCCCTTCAGATACTGACAGTCACTGATGAGGTGTCCCTCAGTCATCTCCTCTTGAGGCTGACAGGCCCAGTTCTCCTCACTTGTCTTAAGTAAGATGTTCCAGTATTCTCATCATCTTTGTTGCCCTCCACTGGATCTGCTCCAGGAGCTCTTGTGTTGAGGAGTCTACAAATGGACACAGGGCTCCAGATGTGGTCTCACCAGGGCTGAGCAGAGGGGCAGGATCACCTCCCTTGACCTGCTGGCAATGCTCTTCCTAATGCGTCCCAGGATACCTTTGGCCCTCTGGGCCACAAGGGCATTTGTGGTTCATGAACATCTTGTTGTCCACCAGGACCCCCAGGTCATCCTGGTTTTAAGAATTGCTTCGTTTTTGTTCAAGTTCAGTCCTTGTATGAGTTGAATGGTGAGGTTTTCTTCCCTGGTTATTCTTATTTATATACAGAGATAACTCTGCTTTTCATTAAGGTAACCAACACAAAGGCAAAGTTTTGAAAGAAAATGTATGAGGTTGAACAATAAATAAAGCAGAAGCACCTTATTCTGCACATCTTATTCTGCACTTCTTCCAAACTGGTATGTTAGGTAAATGTCCTTTCCCATTTCAAAACTACCTTTTCACTATCCTTCCAGCTCTTATTTTACATTGGGTTCTTTCTTTTCCCATCATTTAATTTGAACAGGAAGAAAGAATAATTTTTTGTTTTATTTATGAGAGACAGAGTTTTCTTTAATTCCAAAATTTCATTGGGACACACCTTTAAACCACTTATTACTGTTGCAACTTCAGTCAATGAAAGAAGATAATTTTTAGTAACTTTCAAGTGTATAAATAACGATACAAATATATTAGCTAAAATTAATTTATTAGTGCCTAAATATATTTACCAAGGAATAAGAATCTCTTTTTTTTTTCAGAAGCTGGATGGTCTTACCTACCTTAAAAGTATGGAAGTTCATCCTTGTTGGTATGCAGGGATATTGTAATTCTCAGCATTCAAGGCTGAACAGAGAAATGTACAAGTTTATTTTTCACACATCATTTGGGTGGTGGTCATAGCCAAAGCTGGGTCATGAGAGTAAATGAATACATTTCATAGTACTGAACTGAGCCACTGGCCTGCTTGGTCAAATTCCTAGCACTTGCAAAAAGGTAGGGAAAAAACCAGTGCACAGACATCATACCTTTCTCCCGTTTATCATCCCCTTCCTTCATGTCTACTTTTGTTTCAAGGAATCTTCAGTAATGTGTTATACTTTTCAAGCTTGAGGGCTGCTGCCTGTGAGGTATCAATAAGGACACATTCTTAATAGACATCTCAGAGTTCATCCATATGAACATTTCAGTTCAGATCAACTGTGATGTGAATGTCCAGCCTATCCCCTCTTCCTACATTAGGCTTCACATCAAAGAGTATGATCTTCAAGAACATGACCTGGATTCTTCTTAAATAAAATGAAATCTAAAGATGTGCTTCAGAAGTGCATGAGAAGTACATTTAAATTGCTAATAGACTCAGCCTGTGGGATAGAACTAGAGCAAGTCCTTCATGCCCCTGTGAAATGCAGCATTCAGCAACACGTATTTTTCTTGTAGTTAAATAAATTGGGCAAACAGGCTTCCAAGAAGGCTGTGGAAGAGCCTTCAAGAGCACACCTATTGGAGGTGGGAGAGGAGATCCAGAACTCATCAGCTCGTATAGCAGTGATCAATGTCAGCCATGTGAGATTCTGCTGACCTTCAGAGAGGAGCTGGAGGTGTGAACGCTCTTTATTTGGGGCTTTCTGGGTACTGTTCCTCCAGCCCTCCTTGATCAGCACAGGCTATATCAGAGCAATAAACCAAACCAAACCAACCATACCCTGAGATTCACAACTATTAAAAAGAGCATGAAACTGAGGTGCATTTTCCCCAATTACCATGCTGTTCCAGATTTACTCCATCCAACCACAGATTTAAGTACACAGTAAATAGAGAATTGCCATGCTGGAAGCACCACATGTTTAAACTCTTAGTAAAACCTCCTCACATCCAGATAAATTATTAGGGGTTTGTTCTTTCAGTGAAATTTTTGCTTTTGTTATTTGTGTTTTGCTTTCTTTCTTCCCCTCTGAAGTAGAGTCAGTCATTTAATTCCACTATTATTACTTTGTACACTTATGATACCACTGAACTTTCTCTTTCTACTGTAATAATTAGGAATTTACATAACTTGGGATTTTTCTCTTGATTTTATATGCTTGCCTCCTACACCAATTATTTAATTTCTGTAAAGAAATGTTATGACACGAACTTGTGTTCTAAATACTTTAGTTTAATACCTGGTAAGGAAAAAGGAAAAAAAAATGGGTGGGGGGAGGGGAGGAAAAAGCGAGGTTGAAGGAACTAGCCAGACTTTAAATTAAAAACCCTACTGAAAATCATGTGAGTACCAGTATTAATGAATTTAGCAGTTTTTACCAGCGAGCTGTCCTTTAGAAGACACAGCTATTCTATTATAGTAGGTTGTAACTGTTGTCTCACACAAAGAAATTTGCGAGGCAAATATTTTAGAATGACACATTAACAATGAGAAAATATTTGGTATCATAATTATTGCATTAATTTTAAGGCACCCATAAGGAAAAGCAACTGCTTAAATTTCACATGATCTTTCTAATGCAAAATAATGAGATATTACTCAACAGAAATTAATAATACTTTTTTAAAAGCATTTAAACATTGCATGGGTTCATATGCTATAGAATCTTTGCTTCCAAGTTTGTTTCCTATGCAGCAGAATGTCTTTTTCTGTCTGTCTTTGATATTCCTTCAATGATATCTACTAGCTTATTTCTGAAATTCCCAGATGTATGGATGCATGTTTCCTATTGTTACTGATTAACACAAATAAGCAAAAATATTCTGCTAGAAATTGTGATAGTTTAACATTATGGTGGATTTCTACAAATATTAAAAACCAGAATTGTTAAAAGTAGTATTTTATGGTATGCAATTTTCATCTAAGAACACTAATTAAATGGGTTTTACTTATCTCTAATGTCAATACTCTTGTATTAAAATTCTATTTTAAATATTTGAATAAAGAATAGTTATATATTTACTTGTTGTCTGAAAAATTTCCATAAGTAGACCGTTTCATAGACACAATTATCCAACAGCAGCAAATTAATTGCAGAGACATAAAGAAAAGCATATTGCTATGCATAGTAATACATTGTTTTCAGCTTAATAATAGCTATATACTAAAGAGATTGCTAAAAGGAAATACAGGAATATTCAAGATAAATGATCTACTTGAAACACTAGAAAAAAGTTTTGAAACGGCTTCTTCAATCTTGAACCTGTTACTTGAAGTAGCATTAAAACTTGCTATATTTGAAGGAATTTGTGATTAATTTTTACCCATGCTAAACAGATGACGCAGTTTGATTGGATTATTACGTGGGTATTTGATCTCTTTTTGTCTTTTATTTCTTTTTATAACAATAATATGTAAGTCAAAGAAAAAGAAGATTAAGTACTAAAAAACCAAAATACTTGCCTTTGAAATCAGATTGCATCACTCCTGTGAGCCACAGCTGTACATTTACATACTTAAAAGTTACTAAATGGAGATTTTTAACCCCTTTTATGAGAACAAACTTTAGAAGAGGGCCAAAATTATGCCTTTACACAATGTCTTTATTGATTTTTTAGATCTTATTTGCATTAAAAGCTATTTTCTTTTCTTTATCCTGTGAAAATAAAATTGCTTGAAATTTTTTCCGTTGATAACAAAGTGTTGATTTCCCTTGATGGGAACACTTCATGGATATTGAACAGTAAATTAAAGAAACGATTTCTTAATATTTGATAAGAAAGCTGAAGACTGACTTTAAAACTTGAGAACTATTGTTTTTGATGTTTCCATGAGAAGAAGAAAACAACTAAATGTACTTTCTTAGTAAATAGAAAAGGGATGAGAACAAAAACAAGTTCAGAACATTTTTCTCGACACATTTCACCCCGGGAATAAGACAAAGATAGTTGATTAATAGAAAAGTTGTAATTATTTGGGCATGAAGGAAAGTACACTTTTCAGAAAAGTTGTCATGTTACTACATGCAATTTGCTAAGGAGAGGTTGCTATTTATAAGGCTTGAGACTGGGAAACAAAGTATTTTGATAGGATTTTAGGTAGGGCTCAGATAACTTGATTTAAGGTAGGGCTCAGATAACTTGATTTAACTTTGAAACGAATTCCCTTCACTTGAGTGAATCACACATTTAAGGCATGATGGCTCTGATTGCTCTTAGAGATATTGTGGTAGAGTTTCTCATCAATTTTTTAGTAACCTCTTGAAAAATAAGATGTAGCATAATGCAACCTGTCACATCTTATATACTGCTATCCACATACTTGTTTTTCCTTGTTTCTACTTAGACTGCTATTTCTTTGAATTGTTTATTCCCATGTGTATAGACATAGAGAAAATTCTGGACCTGTTACAGAAGAAATTCTGTACAGAAGAAATTCCAGTTATAGAAGAAATTCCAGTACTCATTCAAGTATATAGACATTCACATATACCCCAAAATGAGGCAAAATATTGTCTGCTAGAACAGGCACCTTCTGCTAATGGGTATTGGTAGTTTAACCAAAGCTACAGATAAGTAGCCTCTGCATGAACACTTCTGCTTGAGACAGCTTGGAAACTCTAATTAACAAAAATTGTTAACAATATAGGAGATGGGGAGGGGAGGGGAGGTGATGGCATGAACCATTCCAAATAGATGGAATATTTCTCTTGTCAGGAGTAAGGATTGTAGAAACCCACACAGATGATTTTATAATCAATAATAAGGGATGTTCCAAGGCAGATCAATGCCTCTTTCAAAGAAGACAAGATTAGATGTCAGGGGCTTCTCAGAAGAGAATTTGACCCTACAGAGCTGATGGAAACACCCTGACATTTCATTTTCCCAAAGAGAACAAAGGAACCATTCTGAAGCCAAACAGCTGGCTCGAAGTTCTCCCTGAAGTTCTCTTCTTTGTGTCTGAGTATACCAACAATTTTATTAACCTCTTGAAGCAAGGAAATATCAATGGAAGAGGGCAGCTATGACAGTGGAATATGAACCCGTGTCTTCTGCACTGAGAGTAGTTTACAGTGCTAGCCAAGAATTTGTCACTTCTGTGACTGGCTGTGAAAGCTTTGTGATTTCAAGTGGGAAGAACTGAGAATTTAAAATATGATTCTAAAATCTGATTCCCTTGAGAGGGGAGCTGGTCCTTGCAATTATAAAATGTTAAACAAAAGTAAATATCCATTGTTGATTACAAGAGCAAAAAAACCCCATTGGTGTTCTTTAAAATCTCAAGCTGTGAATTTGGATATGACATTGGAAAACAATTTTAAATTGTTCTGCCAGGCACTGAAATACAATTTTGTTTAAAGAGAAACTGTCTTTAGCAAATGATCTAGTTTATTTTTCAGGAAAAAACTCCTGGTTCTTAATTACTTATTAATAATTTAGCTGATACAGGCTTGCAATGCATTTCAGAAGGTCAATTTTAATATTTATGTATAAGATTTTCACAAGAAAACAAAGGACTATAACTACAATTTTAGCCCTTCTATTTTGAAGACACATTAGATTTTAATCTAAGCCATATTCTCATGGTGCATTCTTCCATAATTCAATCAGATAATAAATGTTGAGGTAGCAGGAGGTTCACCAGTAGATGAAAGTGATACAGTAATTATTAATAGGCATATGCTGTAATCCTGTCCTCTTAAGCACTGCATAAACTTCTAGAATTTCCAGAACCTTAAAGCTAGATATGTATACTCTTTTCTGTTTCTTCATTTTTTGGCAAATCTTTCTTTTCCTGAAGGTCCCTCATTCAATCTCTTTTCCATTCCCATTCACATGAGAGTATTCCGCAATATTAAAAGATAGCAGAAAGTCTGTTCTTCAGCTGTGCTTGGGTATTGGAAAAGAACACTTGCTTATGTCTGAAGAAGAACCTGTCATTATAATCCAAATCTATCTTCTGAACCTAAGAAATGTCATATTGCTTTAAACCAGAGATCAACATGACCTGTATCCCATTTTCAACTGTACTAAAAGCAGATACTTGTGAAAGGGTAAATAACAAAGGAAGGACACAAATATTGTCTGTGAAATATATTGCCTGTCTTCAACAACCTGCAATTCAGTCTGAAGTATTTGTCACCATGAATTTCTAGGTAAAAGTGTCTCTCTGGATTTCTCTTCCGTCAATTTATTTGTCCACTCATTTCGAGTCCATGTAAATAAATGTGATATACACAACAGTGGTGGCAAGTAATTTAATTGGTTAATTAAAGGTCAACTTTTTTTACTTGCTTTGAATCTGTCACTTGATAGATTAATTTGATTTTACCTATTCCTTTTACTGGAACAGAGAGTGAATAGCTAACACCTTTTCTTTATTCACTAAGTCCCATTTATCTCCCATTAATGACTTTCAAGCTAAATTAAAACCAAGTTTATTTAGATACTTCTTCATATAGTAAACAACTACGTACATTTAATCAGTCTTGCTCAACCAAGAGTACTAAGCTGCTCTATTGTACTCAGACAACTTATACTTCTGACTTAGGGTTCAAGTAGATATATTGAGGAATGATATCCTAGTGGCTCTGTCATGATCCAGTTAGCTGCACAAAAATAATTTCCAGCTTAGGAGACAAGGAAAGGAAGCACTGTCAGATTTCTGCTGCTAATTTTCAGAAGAGGTGAATGACTCACTGAAAAAAGTCAAATTTCTCTTAACTCTGCTACAGCCATGTTTTGGAAGATACTCAATACCATTGGTCCCGTTTCCTCTGGTCCATACCCTAAGGAGGTACAGAGAGCTCTATCTCAGCACCCCAGAGTTAGTGAGCCATCTAAAGAAATAATATATGTGATTAAAGAGAGTGAGAGAAGCATCAGCCGGATGTGTCTATCTCACATTAAACCCCAGTTTTCAGCTCTCAACCTGAAATGAATTCTGGATGTATAGCCAACCCCCATTGAGCACCTAAGCATGCAACTATTAACTGTTGCACAAAAACAAGCTGGCAGCTCTTATTGTGAAATATAATGCAAAGTTTTTACTGTTTTATAATCATTCTGAGTACAGAACTATCAAAAGAAGCAGAATTTGTTCTTTGACTGATGAATAAAAATTAGTCAATGAGGCATCTCAGTTGTAACATAAGATATTTTTAAATTATCAAGCTTAATAACAGTGGCTAAACATATCTGGTATTTTCCTCTGTTAATCAGTACATTAGAATTTAATCTGGTTTTAATCTCATTAATTCAGAGAACATCCTTCTACTTAAAATCATGGTCTTATGAGCATTTTATATGCAATACCTTTTACCACATCTTTTCCAGTCTGTGTTACCACAGTAGAAGTTCATAAGAGAACTGATGGTTAACTACTCTTCTACACCCTGAAAACCAACATTATGGTGAGAAATATAAACTACTAGCTCAAATCTGGCGACTGAGAAAATCAAAACTTGCTATTATGTAACTTTGTGACAAATGTGCTTTGTCCTCCAAGAATTCCTCCATCAATAGAAACAATTTATTTCTTTTGAGATAGTTATCTATTTTACATCTAGCAAAAGTCTTGGGAAGTGCATCAGTAGTTTCAGCTTGTGGACAAGCATTTACAAATAGATTGAATTTCTCCTCCCATTTCTTCATCACATTAAGCTTGATAAATATTTGCTGAGAATACGAGGATTGTCCAAACTGAGGTGGAGTGAAGGATTTTGTGCAGGAAAAGCATTAAATTCCTTCAGCCTTTGAAATCATAAACAAAGTGAACAAAAGATGGAATAGGGCCTTGCACCCACAGTTGCTAAGAGCTAATTCTCTCAACCCTTATCGAGACTCTTGCACAATCAAATAATAAAATAATTGCAGTTTATTTTTTTCACCAGAAACTGTAGTTTCAATCTAGCAGTATGAAAGATGAAAGAGAAAAATTTTTTTCTTGGGCATCTCCCTGATGAATATCCTGAGTTATCATTGCTGATAAGGATTTCATCTGCTCTTTGTTCTCCTTCTTTGGGGTTTCTTCTGTCTTACTTGTGGATTAGCTTTCCACCTTGTATGAGCTACCAAGTCACAAGATTTACCAGCCTCTTTTCTTGTAGTGGACAATGTGCTAGTTCAGGGATCCAGGAGTTATTTGTACAGCCAATATAGAAGCTTGTTATACCCATAAATTCAAAGTGTACTTGGCAGGCTGTAACCAATATTTGCTTTTTCTTGAAGACATAAAAATAACATACTGAAATAGTTAAACAGTGACAATGTATAACAAAAGGTTAAATAGAGGTTTGTGGTACAATTTCACAAACAGGGTACAGAATTGGATGTGAGTGTAGCAAAATTTGCAAGATATGACCAAAGGATGTAGAAGACACATGAGACATACCTTGTGAAATAGAAGCCCTCCTCTAGAAGGAGCTGGAAAGATATCTGATGGACACAAAAGAAGCCTTTCTTAAAGTCTTAAAATGATGGCAGTCTTTATGGGGACCTGATGACATCACACCCTTATTTTTTGTGAAAAGTCAACAATAAATGAGAGAGGATGGGGAAGAAAGATGATGCCCACTCTGCTTCACGTTTTCCTCAAACCTGATCAAGGACCACAGCCATCAATGCTCAGCTACACAGCACGAGCTCTAAGGTACTGTACATTCACAACTGTTAAATCTCCGTATTCTCTCCAGCCTTCTAGACCTGTTTTGACTCAGAGAAACCCAACTGTCCTCTGTAATTAAGGTACATTCAAAATTTGAATTTGTACACTAGTGTAACAATTTCCTTTAGGTTTATTCTATGTTAATTTTCCAATAACTTCTAACGTACACTTTGAATTGTTGCTGATTATAATCATTGTATTACAGGCCTTTCTATTATAGCCTTAGAACTCACTCTTGAGTGAAAATGACAAGCTCAGAGAGAATAATTTTATAAATGAATTAGGAATGTTATCCCCTTGTGTGCATTACTTGACCTATATTGATACAAAATATCACTTGCTATTTTACTGTCTAATCACACAGTCTCTTGAATGACCTTTTGGGATTCTTAACCATTAACCCCTTTTTTACCACCTTAATTAGCATAATGTCTTTATGAAAACCACTTCAGTAGTTTCTCTTTTTCCTAATAATATTTAATATTTTGAACATTATATCTGCCAGCCAAAGTTTCCTGTGTACTGCTTAGGATGACTTCCTTTTACTTGAAAGAAACTTCTTCCTGTTCTCTGCTCTAAACTACTTTTCAGTTGTGCCAAGATTTTCCATCTGAAAAAATGATTGCCTCTACAGAGAAATCTGAAAGGTATGGTCTGGAAAAATTCAGGTAAGTATATCATAGCATTGTTAACACTGGAAAATATCTGTCAGATCAAGTCCAACCATCAGCCTAGTATGACCTCCATGTTCCCCAAGAGTCATGGCCACATGTGTTTTCTATGCTTCCATGGATGTTCACTCCATCGCTTCTCTTTGCGTTCTCTGTTTCAGTGCTCACAATCTATTCCATGAAGTAATTTTTTTCTAATATCTAATCTAAACCTCTCCTGGAGCCATTTGATGCCATCTCCTCTTCACATGTTACTTGGGAGAAAAGACTGACTCCCACCTGACTACAACCTTCTTTCAGGTAGTTGTAGAGAGCAGTAGGGTTTAGTGGTGGGCTCGGCACTGCTGGGTCAATTCCCTCTGTGAGACATCATCACAGAGGCTTAAAGAGTCAGAAACAAGCTGGAATGTTGGACCCTTACAAAAATGGGAATCTTGTTGTAAAAGAGAAAAAATTGCTGTGACTTGGTAATATCTATTATTATACAGAGGTTTTACTCCAACCTTATTTCCAATGGTTTTCCCACTTCTCTTTTGCTCATATTTCCCTCTACTTTGCTTTAAAGTCAGAGCTCATAATGGCCTGTCAGGAACAAAAGTCCTGTTTATACAAAGTTTGGAAAGAGGATAACAGAACAGATGACCATGTTGAAACAAGCATAAAGAGAACGAGGGAAAATGCAGTATTCTTCAAAATGGCAAGGCAGACAAACACTGGTGACCTTCAGGCCAACTGTCTCCAAAGTTGGTGCAGTTACACCAGAATGTTTATTTTTAATTTTGTTCTCTAATAAAGCAGCAGCATTTTCCAGTCTCAAAAAAGTCATCTTTATTTACTCAGCTGTATCATTGCTATTAATCATTGATAGATTCACTCAATATTTTACAACTAGAGACATATTCTGTACCTAAAAGAGTTCAGGAACAGAAGATAAATTATATTCTGATAAAGCAACACCTGAGAGATTCAGGAGATATTACAACAGAAGAAACAAAATATGTTTCCAATAAGTATTTCCAAGAGGGATTAAAAGAGAAGGAAGTTTTTCAGTAGAGCAAGGCTTTACTTAGTAATAATTACCTATCTATTTCTGTAGTTGACTGGAAAAGTTTGCTCAGGTCAAACAAAACCACTGATAATTAAAAGTCCAACAAAATCATTATGCCGCATTAACTCAAAGGAAAAAAATATTCCCATTCAATCTTATTTCTCAATTTTGTTCTCATTCTCAATTTTATCTTATAAATACCAGTGAATACTACTCTGACAGTCTCAATGACATACTATGAAATTAACTATTTCTATTTCAATTTATGTCTTTTTCATTCCACCATGAAAAATTGTCACCACAAAAATGCTGATCTAGCAATTTCATGAAAGTGTGAAAGTTTTTGTGTGTTTATTTCCTTGAATTGTATCAGTCTCTAATTTTCCACTTTGCCAAGTCTTTCTAATCATCATTCTTATTTTATTATTTAGGAGGAAAAAAAAGATTAATAAGTTGGTTGAGGGTTTTTTTCTTCTTGTTAATTAGAAGAGATGTGAAGCAAACTCAGAGGTAAAGTGCAAGGGCTTTTTAGTTTGGAATTTCTGTGACACAAACAGAATTCAGGACAAGAAGAACAGAAAATTAAGGGTTTCTATTTGAAATTAAGAAATATAAGAAGCTTGTAGTACCATCAAGATCTGAAATGCAGTATAACATAGATATCTAGAAAAAAAAGGTTGTAGGCAGATGTACTTTTGCTGATTTGTTACCCAGACCTTTCCTGCATGTTAAAAATTACAGCCATTTCTTAAATACATGAAGTCATCACCTATTCCTAATGCAGAATATTTATTTCTCAACTATTTCCTTTTCACTTACAGTTCAGGTCACCTGTTTTTTGGAGAAACTTCAAAACCATTTATCTTCTGAGAGTTTTGAAGTATCCACCAATTTTGAACATAAGTTCTCACAAAACTTTACTTGCTCAAAAAAAAAAAAAATCAACACAATGCAGAGACCAAGAGGCAACATATATCTCTGAATAAAAACAGAGACATAAATATAGATTTCAGAGACATACACAAAGTAGTTCCCTTAAGGAATCCATTGTTCAGTATAGGAAAAAACTATAATCAAACAGAGTGGGCCATGGATTGATTCCTTCACTTGCAATTTTTTGCAACAAATGGTGAAAAGTTTGTAAAAAACAGAGTTTCTTCTATAGTATATTTCAAGTTCATTTTCTATGGAGACCTATCCTTTCCACTAATATAAACATAGATCTTCAGTGAAAAATGTCTGACTATTACAGTAAGACAATGATTTTTTCATTTGATCACCTCAACACTGCCTGAAGACTGAATACTGGAATCTCCCCCCCGATATTTTTTTATTAGTGTAAGTTGAGAATAGCTTCATTACGGCACATGTACCTATAAGCATCTTTAATTTTGCAATCAAAAGACAATGGTTGTAAAATTTAAGGTAATCACACTATCATAAGAGAAGACGAGAATATGTTTAGCCACCCCTTCTCCATGTTGGTCTTAAGAGTGAAGAAGATAAAAAACTTAATAGATTTTCCTTTCTTTAAAATTCTGTGGGTAATACCAATTGTTAAAGAAGAACACATCCTCTATCAACTAACATAGACATTACTAAATAGAAGCATATCCCTGGGAAACCGAAACAGATTAAATTATTTTTCTGAGAATTTTTTGTTTGTTTTGTGTTTTGTTGGTGGTGGTGGTGGTGCTTTGGGGGGGGGGTGTTGGGTTTTGGTTTTTTCTGTTTGTTTTTTTTTTTTTTTTTTTTTTTTTTTTTTTTTTTTTTTTTCTTTTAAGAGAATATTAATGTACTAGAAAAGCCCTTCTTGTCTTCCTAAAAAAAAAAAAAAATTAGCCAGTTTCAACTCTGGTTGAACTTTGGCCATTTTTTTGTCTTCTGTCTGCATATATGAAGCACAGCTCGGTGCTTTTCCTGCAAAGCTTGACCTCGCTTGCAGAGATCATACAGTTTCTTTTACTGTTGATATCCACATTCAGCCAAATTGGTCTTCTTTCCTACTTACTTAGGACACCGGGGAATTACTGGCTCATGTGATTCTCAAAGCTTGTTCTGTGATATTGACCAACATTTGAGGATCCTAAGCACTCAAATGCAGATTCCCAGAGTACTCTGCTATAAAGCTCTCTGAATAGCTTAAGATTTGCTCTCATGAAGTCCAAGACAGTAATTATTTTGTCTTTTTTTCTCATTACCCTGAAAATTTTAGACTCAAGCATTTCATGATCACTGTGGCTAAGACAGACAGCTACCATCACATACCTCCTTATTCTCAGGCAGATAACCTCAGAGGGCATCTTTTCTAGCTGGTACTTCAATTATCTCAGACAAGAAATTATCTGCTACAAGCCTGAAATGTTTCCAAGGCCTGTTTATCAAAGCAATGTGGTATTTCCAGTTGTGTCTGGGAAGTTAAAATTTCACACAGGGACAAGAGCTGCTGATCCTGGAATTTCTCCAGACTAGCTGTAAAATAACTCATCAGTGCTTACATCCTGACTGAGTGATCAGTATTAAACATCCCCTACTACTTCTTCTTTGGTCTCCATCCCCCTAATACTTACCCAGAGTCTCTCAACCACATCAGTGATAACTGTAAGAAATCTATAATCAAACCTGTCCCTTCCATAGAGTACGAGACCTCTAACTCACCTGCCCTGCCCTCCCCTCCATCCCAGCACTCCTGCTGTGAGACACATGACACCAAATTTCATCACTACCAGTATCATACCTTTTCTGTATATATGTAAACACCCAGACCAAGATTACAGCTGAGATGAAATTTTCTTGATGTTCTGACAGAGCTCTGAGGAAAGCCCTAAGAGAAAGAACAAAGCATATCCAAATATACATGCCATAAAAACAATTGAGACTGAAGGTCTCTGTCATATTTTGTGTTTTTTTCCCTCCTGCCTATAATACAGGCATGACTACAGTTTTCTAAGTATTCCTTTTTTAGCACCAATTGTTCATTTTGTCAGATATTTCAACTTAAAAATGATTAGACTTTTAAAGTCTAAGAGCCCCAAGTGTTTTAATGAAAACTTTAGCTATTCAGCTTTCACTTGCATGAAGTGAATTACATATTCCTTGAATAAGTTTCTTATCAATTTTTATTTTCTACAATTTCTTTCTTCCTACAATTTTTAAATTAAGATATGATTGAAATTACTCTATGAAGTATCCAACTGTTTCTGTATTGAGAAAGAGGTTTTTTATTCTTACCTATAGTATTTTTGCTCTATTTACTTTTCTCAAATTTCTTCAGCTTCCAGTAACTGAATTTAGACTGTGAATGTTGAACAACTGCCAAATGAATTAAGCAGAAAATTTTAAAAATTCTCAAAACCATCATAGTGCTGATACTGGTCTTGACATATTCACTAAACTTCTGAGCAAAAGGAGTAAAAGTCTTTCAATATATTAAAACAATCTTGATTGAATGAATGACAGTTAGTACCTGCTGTACAGCTAAAAATAACACAAGAAAGGCAAGGGAGAAAAAAGAACATTTGAGTTTTACCCTGAGAGAGTTCCTTAAAAGCCTTGTTGCTGGGAAAAGTGGTGGGTGCTGTGAATGCATTTTGTGAATCTGCCTCTGACCTTCAGTAGAAAAGAGGGCTTTGGAATAATACTCCTAACAGAAGTTTCAAGATAGCTGATGCTCTACCCAACCCAGAAAATGTTTCACCGAGTTTTCTAATAAACTATGAGTCTCTTGTCACTGAATTATATAATATCAGAGGAGATCACATCATAGCCACACACATAGATTGTATAAAGAGTGGGGTTAAAAGTTTAACTACCCTGGGCATTGAAAGGGGAACGATCTTACTGTTTATTAAGACTAATTGCACAACAGATAATTCCTTTTGTTCTGGTGAAAGTTCAGATGAAATACTTTTTTTTTTTTTTCTTACAAAAACTTCAAAAAACCGTGTGCATATTTCCTAAAACTCACAGGTACAACTTTCAGCATTCTGTCATCCCTAGTAAAAGGCTTTGTACTGACCTGATGGTGTAAAGTTGCAGGACATGATCAGGTCTATGCTGTCCAGAGCCAGTGTTAAGGTGCTTTAATGGTGCTTTAATGATCAAAGGACTCTCATCTTGCCTGCTTCAGCTTGGATCTGTAGATACTTCATAGGGTAAGGTTTGCTTTAAGTTGTATAGCAAAGAACAAGAAGTTGCATTAGTCAGGATACACTATTACACAGAGGTATTGAACTTCAGCTGGAAGTCAAAGAGAAGGAAGCAGAATAAATTAGATAACATAAGAAATAAATCCAAACAAATGCAAAATTGAGGAGGGGGAATGTCTCATTATGAAACGGACGTATCTTCATGTAAAGGACTTGGGACAATGATGACTGATTGTAACCCTGCCATCACCCTTCTTCTTCTTTGGAAAGACAGATGTTGTCAAACTTAGGATTCAGAGGGGACAATGGAAAGGTGTAGAATTCGCAGACAACCCCAACAAAGGAAGAGAGAAATGATGGATCTGACTACATCTAATTAATTACTTTATTGTACTATTCTTTATTATATTATTCTATACTATATTACACTATATTACATTACATCTAAACTGAATCTGACAAGCACTCAACTCTGCACACAACTGCACAGAATCTCGTGACTGTCAGCCAATTGTCCTGACACACATACCCACTTGGCCCGGATAGGTCAAGGAAAAAAAACACCATCACCTTGGGCAAACAATCTCCATATTTCATTCTACTTTGGCACAAGCACAGGCACAGCAAATGATATAAGAATTGTGTTTTTCTTTCTCTGAGGCTCAGAGAATGTGAAACCCAGAAATTTTCTTGGGAAGAATTTTGCCTTGCTTTTCTCTGTGAAGAGAAATATGGCTACAGAAAGGCAGTTAAAAAACTTGGGAAAAAGGGGCAGATAATAAAAACTGTACCTAAACCAATTGTACATTTATAATTCAGGAGGCTTTTCTGTACAAATTTGGACCATGCTCAAATTATTGTACGGAGATTTATATCAACTATTGTATTATGATAAGGCTGTTGAAATTTTAATTGAACTAAGAAATTTTTTTGTTTGATTTGCAATGTGTAGAGTTTCTTTGCCCATTTCAGGATTTTGGGAAATTTTTGTAGAAATTGAAATTCATTCATGTGCAAATGAAACACTAAAAATGTCATGTAGTTCATCTGATATTATTTATGTGGCCAGTGAGGGTCATATAATATGCCGTTATGTACAAGATCATGGAATACCAAATATGTAAAGTAATTGCTCTACTTGCAATATACTAGTCAATAGTAATACATAAGTCTGCAAGAGTATTGAATTTTTTTAATAAAGCTTTCTAAGGATGGGAAAACTTGTTGTAATGTTGAGGGGAAAAAAATTAGAACCCAAAATCATACATTCTAATTTTATGGTAGCATTGTAGATTAAAGAAGAATAAGATTCTTTCACAAGTCTTGCACAATACAGACTGCATTTCATTACCATCATCTGGAAATCGTGTAATGCTTGATTTATCTGTGGGAAAACTATATGAAAGACAA
Organism: Melospiza melodia melodia; assembly: GCF_035770615.1. Taxonomy (NCBI): domain Eukaryota; kingdom Metazoa; phylum Chordata; class Aves; order Passeriformes; family Passerellidae; genus Melospiza; species Melospiza melodia. The sequence goes on from NC_086194.1 coordinate 100,599,543, forward strand.
AAATATCTATGGTGGAAACATTGCTCATAACCTTAATTTGACATGTCAGGAGTCAAAAATATTTAACAAAATCTTAAGAATCTTTTCAGCATTTTTATGATTTAGCGTTGTCACTAGTCTCACCATCAAACTCAAGAGTTTGCAAAGGTAATTTTTAGGTGTATTTCAAGTCTAGCCTTAAGTGTTATGTGGCTACAGTTCCAACATCGTAGACTTGGAGAAACAGGGAAGACTGCATTGCTACTTTGACCTTTTCAGCTTTCTGTGATTTGGACAACCACCTCTGTTCTTTACAATTGCATGACCCTGTGAGTAACAGCAAAAATCTCAAAAAGGTCAAGTCAGCATAGCTACATTCAGTTTGACAGAATAGGCTAGGCATTCAAACCTACATAGAATCTCTACCATAAAAACATTTGAAAGAAACTCTGACTACAAGTAGCATCACAATACGTCCCCTGGCGTGTTAAACAAGTTTTGGTTGGAAACAAAACAAAAATTTCAAGCCCTAGTAAGTCATTTGCATTCCCACAGAGAGCCTGTGGTGCTGACCCAGGAAGTAGAATTGTACCCATGGGTTATACTTTCATAAACAGTTCTTCACCCTGCAAAGGCTTCCTGAATAATAAATGGAGAGGGTAAGTTATAGAAATAAATTGAACACAGTGTAATAAAATACTTTTGGATGAATTTATGTTATGCTGAGATCCAAGCATAGATATTATAGTACTCTTTTATATATATATATATATATATATATATATACTATTAAGTCTATTCTTAGACATTGAATTTATCTCTTTTTTTTTCTTTTTTTCTTTTTTTCTTTTTTTCTTTTTTTCTTTTTTTCTTTTTTTCTTTTTTTCTTTTTTTCTTTTTTTCTTTTTAATGGATCTGCCCCTGAACTCTAAATGAGAGCATACATATTAAGATCCTTATTCTTCCATATAATGCACTGCAAATATATGTTTAGTCCAGAAGTAAAAATACAGATACTCCGATTAGTGAAATGTGACTAATACAACTAATACAAAACCAACTTTGTTTAGATTCTGTCAAAATTTGAATATCAGTGCTAGAAACTAAGACTGAAGAAGCTTTATGAACACATTTATCATTCTTGCTATCCATAATTTCTATGTGGACCTTGTGGGTCCTAAAGGCAAATCAACTGCTATACGAATTTTTTTTTTATTTAGTGATTGGAGGCAGGAGAGATACAGCTGGTATCTGAGTCAAAGAATGAGCCTGAACACTGCCTAAGGATGATTTTCCATGAGAGGAGTCTTTCAAACTACCTCAAATTTTTTCTGGGGGACAAAAAAAACATTGATAAGAATGTGAAGTGTTAAAGTAGAATATGCCTTTCATCCTGGTTCCATCTTAGCACAAATATGAGGCAATGTTAGTTGTTATCTGCATCAAGTCCCTTAAATCTTTGGACAAGATTTCTTCGGGCAGGACTTTCCAGGTAAATGGAAACTCTGTGCCATGGCAGAGTGTGGAAAGAATATTATTCCTTTCTGTGGTACTAGTGAGGCCAGGTAAAAAACAATGTAATATTTTATAGTTACATTTTTTCTCTTTTGTTTCTCAATGTGGAGCATAATTATCATAGTAACGGTTGATGCAAAGGATTTAAGAATAAAACTTTTTCAGCTATACTTCCCATATTCTGAAGTTTGGCAGCAGCATGGCTTAGGCAATACAAGATTTCTCAGGGTGCCATCTTGGAAGAAATGTGTACCAGTGTTTTCCTTCAATTACATCTTTAAGTACATGGGCTCAGATCCTGGAGGAATAGCCCAACGAAACCTTTAAAATAGCACATTGAACCCAGAGATGTGGGCTAAAAGTAGAATTCAGAGACTTTTTAAATCAAGTATAAACAGGCTTTTATGCTAGGTGTTGCAAGTTCTAGTTAACAAAGCTGAATGGCCCTCTTTCTAGCGTGCAAGCTTTTTCTCATTAGGCATTCTCTTACTTCTTAAAGGCATCCTTATTAGATATTAATGCTGGTGCATGTTTGTTTGTCTGTTTTCACTTATGGTACCTCTATTATATGTTCTGTTTTGTTAAAAATGTATGGCTAACCAACAGAGAAAATTGCTGTCTATTTTGATTTCTTGGATTGCACAGATTTCTCTGCAGAGGAGGGACACTAATTTATATATGAGGCATCAAGCAAGTACATCTGGGAGAAGTTTCTGGAAAGCAGTGAATAAAGAAAGAGGGGGGGGAAAAAAAGCTCCCACGGCAACAGAAGTATAGAGCAAGAAAAAGAAGCAGACACAAAGAAAGAGCTGTGAGGCTAACAGATGCACAAGACTAGGCTTTTAAAAACTCTCCAGGGGCAAGCACTTGAAAGTTTATTTCTAATATTTACAAGATGGATGGTAGTGTTCCATCAATTATGGCATTAAAAAGAAGAAACTTCTGTTCAACAGATGTTTCTGCTCTTGATACTCGAAGAAAATAAAATCAATATTTCACATTACTGCAAACTAATTAAATGTAAAATTAGAACACAGTTAGGTTTAAGACTGAACTAAGGAGCACCTAATCTAGAAGACAACTAAGGCTTTTGAAACTAAAAACTTCTCTTCTATGACTTGGAAAAAACACCATGTTGAACTGTTGGCCTCTCAGAGTCATGTCCAATGGTATGTTAATGGTAACATATCCTTGAAAAACTCCAACAGCAGAATTTCTCTCAGCCTTGTGAGAATTAGTGTTTTCATAGTTTCTGTAAATGGTGCCTTTAGAGAATAATTTATCCTATCATGTTCTTCAGGAGGTAATGTATTACTTAAAGCATTTAGCATTTAGAAACTTGAACCAGTTTTCCTGTACAAGGCCTGGCATGCTTGTAATTCCTTTTTATTGAAAATAAAGAGAACCATCTTCTAAGAGCATCCATCATGCTGGTCACTTTAAGTCTGTTGGGAAAATAGAGCATGTTGCAGGATGATAGAAATCAAGCATAAACTGATATATTAAGACTGGGCTTTAACAGTTAAGATTTAGATATTTGAAGGTTTTTCTTTTACACATAAAAGTCTTCATTTATCATTAAAAAATTAATCAATGGTTTATGGGACAAAAATTTAGCTTTGAAGGGCCAATTTAGAAATATATTACTTATTAATAACTGGTAAGGTGATTATAACAATAATCACCATTTTTACTGCTTAGTAGAAAACTCAGTATGAAATAAAATATCTCCAGAATTTTGAAGGTTTTTTTCTTTAGCAAAAGATCCCAACAATCCTTTGTTTAAATTAATAATTTCCAAAAAAACAAATATAATATATTGGTCCAATGAATTCCTGTAGATCCACTCCATTGCCCAATATATGAACACCCACATCTACGACTCTATATCAGAGAAACAATAGATATATTTTGTTTACAAGCTGTCTAAGCAATCCCACATAATCACTGCTTGTGGGAGTAAACTTCTACACTCAATGGAAACATACAAGTAACAATGCAGTGTAAGCACTCTGTAAAATTCATGCAGAAAAACCCCAAATCCATAGTAAAAGTAAAGAAGTGAACCTCTGAGTCTGACAGGTAACAAAACCATTTTTATATGGGACTTGATATGATAGAAGTGGAGTGTGGGCAGAGCTTAAACAGTGTGCATAGTTCTAGACATTCACAATACATACAGTTGAGAGGACAAAAGGGCAAAACCAGAATATTCTGGGTTGCCAGCCAGAGGAGATGTTGACCTTTCTGGAGCAGATCTCTGGCTTAAAGTTTAAAAATTCTGGCTTATAAGCAAAAATCTGCTTGGGGATGTGAAGGCTGAAAGCAGCCTCAACTGCAGCGACCTTGAGTTAGTAGATTTCAGAATCCTGGTAAGAGAGGGGAGAGCAAAAAGCAAGATCACAACACTGGACTTAAAGAGAACAGATTCTGGCCTCTTTAAGGATGCACTGGAAATGCCATGTGAGAAAAAACACTGGAGGGAAGAAGGGTGTAAGGTAACTGTGTAAAATTCAAGGATTGGCTCTTGCAGGTTCATGAGGAGTGCACTCCAATGAGCAAAAATAAAAACTGCCAGAAGACCTGCATGAATAAGCAAGGAGCTCCGAGCAAAACTCAGACATAGGAAGGAATAATACAGAAAGTAGAAGCAGTAAACACTATAGAATATAGAGATTCTGTTTGAGAGACAGTTAGGAAAGCCAACATCCACCTGGGGCTGAATCTGGTGAAAGACAGCAAAGGCAGAAAGAAAGAATTCTATATATATATAGACAAGTAACAAAAGGAAGACTAGGGAAAGCATGAACAAATTGCTACATGGGTCAAAAATCCTGTTGAGCAGAGGTACAAGAAAAGCTGATGTACCAAAGGTCTTCCTCACCTCAGGTTTTAGTAGCAGAACCTGCCCTCAGAAATACAAGGACCTAGAGACAATGAGTGACTAACTTGATTAACTTCTATAACTGGCTTGGTAGATGAAGAATTTCCTATACAGAGAAGCTGATGGAGAATGTGCTGGATGAGCAGACAATGAGATTAAAAATCTACTTGGACATAGTCTTGGCCAGCCTGCATTGAGTCACTCTGTTTGAGTAGGGATTTTATCAAATGACTTCCAACTGTCCCTGCAAAACTTAATTATTCTGCACACTGTGAGCTGCTGATGTGAAAACTGAAGACCTCACCTGTGTCTTCTGCTGTGAGCAATGCTGTTGCTCTTCTTCCTTATCGTCGTTGTCATCATCATCATCATCATCATCATCATCATATTTTTTCAGATGAATCAAAGTGATCAAGAGTCTCAGATTAAAACCACAAAAAAAACCCAGGTCTGTTTGGACTCCTAAATAAAGAAACTGAGATCTTTCAGCGCAGCATATGTTCCCAAAAGCTGCCGTGTAAAAACCAGTAGGTTTTTCCTTGTTTTTTGGGGTTTTTTTAACATTATTCCTTAGAACACTGTTCTAATTCCTGTTGTCAACTACATTCTTCACTCACACATAAATGTGTGTTTTAACTAAAGCATGAAAGAGTTTTTTGTCATACCGTGACTTCTTGATGAAACTATATTAAGAACCCATGCTGTGTGTGTTTGCAATTAAATATTTATTCTGGCTTAATAGCTCTTATAGCAGAAAAATTGCTATGATAGCAGAATGATCTCATGGAGATTAGGAGTTTAAAACCGAAATCTGCCATATCAAATCTGGATCAAGAAACCAGCAAGAAGCAGTTAGGTCAGTTCAGGTAAGGAAATTTACAGTGTTGGATCCACAGATAACATAGAATATAGAATATAGAATATATATATATATATATACACACATACGTAGAATATATATATATATATATATATGTGTGTAAAAAATATGAGGCAATGTTGCTAAAAAGTTTTCTTATCGAGATATGTTAAAAATAGGAAAAATTGTAGCTGAGTATTGTGGAGTCCCTAACCACTGGTGATATTCTCTTCAAAGAGCATGATGCAAGGCAAAGTAAAAAAAAACATGCAAATATTCATTTGGAAATAGAAATGATGACTTACTGAATTTCTCCTCTTATAATAAACTCATTGTTTCATGCCTCTTTGGAGAGGCACACCCAAATAAAGGCTTCTGCTTTGTGTTCAGTCTGGTGGGTAATTTCTCTGCAGAATGTGCCAGTCTGTATCACTTCTCCCTGCAAGAATAATTATTTTGGCCTGAAACTGGACAATGAAATGTGCCATTTTTTCTCCCCCATTTTTCCTTATTCAAAGCTTCAGGAAGATTCAATGTCAGCTGTTAGGAAACATGCTGAAACAACAGCTCAATGGTTCAGAGTCCTACTGTGTCCAGAAAGTCATGTGATCTCCATTGTGGTTTTTTTTCAGCTTAGACTTCTCAACACGTAGAAACTGGATTTTTTTCTGTTTTCCAAGAAAAAGAACTAGGTGTAAACAAAAGCTTTTAAAAAAGAACACTATCAGTATTTTAATTAAACATTTTTTTAATTTCTTCACAGCTTAACAAATTTGCAATTGAATGCAAATAAGCATATAACTGTTAATATTCGGTACTAAGTCTTTGTAAAACACCATGTTTCTTAAAATAAAAACAAACAAAGTGCCAAATTTTTTTATTAACTTGAGCAGTGATGACATTCAGAGTGTGAAAACTAGTTGAGTTATACTTCCCATTTTGCCCAGAGGAGTCTGGAAAGATGTCTCTTACATGTTTAGCCATCTTTTAAAGTAAGGTGCAAGAAAAGGTATTGCTGTAGTGTTAAGTTAAACAAAAGCTCAAAGTGTGTAAAAAAAATTGTACATCTTAAATATCTAACTGCACCTTCACTTTTATATTCTTCATAAAAGTGGAAAAATCTCATGTCATCCAAGAGTCACCAACGATTAAGTAGGCTTAAATTGCTTTTACTTACAAGTATCACTGAAAGGAGAGCTGTTTGACATTTTTTGTACATTTGGGTTTTTTATTTTGCTAAGTTTATTCGTGTGTCCTGAACAGAATGAAAACAGTCATAAAATCTGAGTTTAACTTGCCACTGTCACCAGTAAGTTTTTTCTGCATCAAGAAGACAGACACTATTAATCCTGAATTCTTTCCTGCAATGGTCTCCCAGAAGCCCTTTCATTTGCCAGCAGCACAGAGTTTTTTCTTGTAGCAGAGAGCAGCCTCTCACTACTGTGTAGTTCAGATCCTCTGTTTCTGTGTGGCAGCATCTTAAATTCATGGTCAAATGACCATTTACCTTGTAAATTAAATTTCCACAGTCCATGTGGTTCGCATTATAGCTTATTAGTCAAGAAACAATTATGTCATCGTGTGCACCACTGAGCTAGCACAAACAGAGACACTTATACCCATGGGCTCAGAGCCAGCTCATGAAAAGCAATTGTGTGAATAACACAACTGTATTAAAGATTCAGTGCTTTGTGAAGAGCTGGACACCTACCAGCGGCACCAAAGTGATGAAACAACGTGTGCCGTAAGGAAGGCTCACTCTTAAAAAGCATACGCTACTTGAATTGATTGAAAAACATGGGGGTGAGGAAGGCATAGATAGAAGTAACCATAATTTTCTTTGTATGTAGGAAATATTCTTATGCTAAACTAATTCTTCTAGAGATTCTTAAATGAAATTCTATCAAGATCTTTATGAGTAAGGAATTAGGGATATACTTAGAAATTATTTGAAACTTGGTAGTTTTGTCCTGCTCTTTTTCTTTTTTTCAGTATCTACTCTTTCTGCAGCACAAGCTCAACAAATCCACACATGTATGTGTATATGTTTAGTCACAGACATACATGTATATGTGCCTACATGCACACACACACATATATAAATACATACACCCCACCTTTTCAAACCCTCCAGGCACAGCAGCATTCGCTTTTTCTTTTTGTCCATCTTACTGACATTCAAGTTACTGTACATATACAATATATATATATACACCGTATATCTATACAGTTGGGTATATATTCCTATGCATATATTCACCCAGAATATATATGAAAATGCATAGCCACACCATGGTAGAGCAAGAAAATGCTGTTTCCTTCTTACAAATAAGGTTTAAAACTTTCAGAAAGAACAGTAAAATCATCCAGTATTGGCAATAACTTCAAGAAATCTTGAAAATTTACATGGGGATGCCCAAGCTTGACAGAGGAGACACACAGAAAAATAAAATTTGTTCCTAAACCACATACTCAAAGATCCTGAAAATGTACCTGTTCCTGGCCTTCCCATAGCAGAAAAATCATTTTACAAATTTCAAGATTAGTAAGATATCTCTGGGCCTGGTAGAGAAATGCCTAAGTGATCCCCTTAGTCAAGAATCAACCCAAGTTACAACCGATTGAGTTTTCAAGAACTGGTTTTGGGAAAAAAAATTAAAAAAAAATTAATAATTACTGACACCACTGTGCCATCCTATCAGAGTGCCAGAAAACCCCTGACAGATTGGGCATGTCTGGCCATGTCAGCAGCCATTATTGTGAGACCCAGGATTAAGAAATTATGATATATCTGTGCTGGCACCCTGGGTTGTTTTACACATACAATTTACCAGCACCAAAAGACTTCAGAAAGAGCCAAAAATATCAATAGTTTCTTTGACAGAGTCATACTATCATAGTTACTTAAATAACTTCCCAATGGAATAAAACATTGTCAGATATCATTTTATTGCTAAGCTTAATTTTAAGACTTTGCAACCGCTTTAATCTTTCAGATATTCTATAGAATTGTATGTAGAAAAAAAGAAAAACCCCAAACCAACCAAATAAAACCAAAACCCAAGCAAACAACAACTAAAACCCCAATGACTTCTTTTTGTGCGGCTTTAACTTTACTGCAAAATTTTAAATCTGTATTGCATAACTTATATATTAAACTCAGCTCTTCCAGGAAGATTTTTGATAGTATAAGTAAAAGGTTTCTAAGAAATTACACTGGTTTGACCATTTCACATGGAGAACTTAGAGCAGAAAAACATCACAAAGTCATGTTTTAGTATCCTTAGTTTATTTTTTTCCTTCAACATTAAGTAACTGTAATGCAGGCTTTATCTCTTCTAGGAATATGCTAAAATCTGAGAACAGGAGCCCTATAACTATGCATAAGAAGCCTCAATAACTCAAGGAACAGAGGTTTGACTTTTTGCTTACTAAAAACTGAATTTCTCATACTATCTTTTTCAACCACAAATTTGGTTGAGGCAGAAAATATTTATCTATGTGTCAAAGACTTATGAATACCCAGAAGCACAACACATGCTTTCTTTAGTGAGATCATTATAATTTTTTTCCCAACAAATAGAAGTTCACTCTGAAGAATTAATTAGATCAGCCTAGAATTTGTCATAGCAAGCGTGTTTTCTCTGCTTCATGGACTGAGCTATCAAAGTCTAAACTGAAAATTTTCAAAAGGATTTTCAAGGGATTTTCAAGGGTTTTACAATCCCCACTGTTTTGTGGAGGTTTTTTTTGTTCTTAAACGTTTGGGTTTTTTGCTTTTTTTTTTTTGCTTTTTTTTTTTTTAATTATTTATACACATTCAGTATGAGATAGATTTAAGCACAGCGGCCTTCACACTTCCAGAGAACCTATCCATGGCAGATTCTGGAGCTGGTGTAATCCCAGGTATTTTAATGGAGTTTTAGGGAGAGACTCCTCAGTGCTGGGTGAAATACTTTTGGCTTTCAAAACAACAGCTATTAAAAATCTAGAGTAACCTTTCCTCACTCGCAATGCATGGGAAGACAAGCCCTAGCTGCTGGAAAATGCTGTCATGGGACTCCCAGGCACCAGATTTCTCCTAGAATACTTAATTTTACTGCAATCTGCTGACAGCAGCTGTGATTCTTATAAAAAAGAAGGTTTTCTACAATATTTCTCCATAGACTGAAAGGAAACAAAAAGATATTTTGTCTTAAATTAGTGTTACTGAAACATGAAGCAGTAAAGCAAGTACTTTTAAAGTGAAAGTTTCTATTTAGTGCAACTAGTTAACAGCACTGTTATAGTTTAGAGTTATTGATTGCTTTGCTATTTTGTAAGGAGAGTTCAGGTTTTGAAGAATTATGAATGTAGTTTTTCAAAGTTCAGCTTCTTATTTTTCTCTTTTAATAGAGGCCAAGATCCTAGGGAGGCAGAGACTTGACTTTCCCTTTTTGGTCTCTAAGATATAGCTGCTTTCTATTCCAAATAATTTGAAGCAATAGGAAAAACAAATAGCCATGTATCATAAAAAGTTCAGTGAGCGCTACATCCACTGTCTTTCCTGGGCAACTCTGTTACTGTGTGCTTAAACATCTCAAACTTAAGTTGCTTAGATTTTTTTTTTTTTTTTTTTTTTTTAATGTAATGTTAGATTACTTGATACACTTCTTGATTTCACAAAGTAGTAAGAGCGTTAGATATAGATGAGCAAGTCTTTAAGCCTGTAAGGTGTGGAATCAGATTGAGCAAACCAGTGGCAGGGCTTGCCTTCTGTTCAAGGACAGGTAGGGAATAGAAGACAAAACAATAAATGTGGTTGCGTTGAAGAAAATTATTGTGCCACTTGATACTTTCTGACTGAAGAGTTTTTTATTTGGTTCTCCCAAGCTACTTTTCTTCCCCACATCTGTTCATTTAACACTTTTAGATTTATTACTGGTGATGCTTCCAGAAGACAGATTTCTTGGAGAGTACATGACCAGTAGTATTGCAGCTTATCTCAAAACACATTTGTCAAGATTGTGAGATGATGTCTGACAATAGCACAGAACTAGACTCACTGACTCCAACAACACATTTAGTTAAAGTAGATCCCAGGGTGAGGTAATTAAAAAAAAAAGAAAAATCTTAAAACTCTAAGTTTGGATGGAAATAAAAAAGCAGTGAAAATGATGCCTGCAGCAAATTCTTATAAAAACATCTTGGCTATAGCTACTCAAGGTACTAACACACATTGGCACTTCTTGTAATACTCTTCTAATGCCAAGTTAAAATCACACTCTTCAAATATTGTGCTATGGCAAAATGCTTTCATATTAGTACATCTCTAAATCAGACCAACATAAACTGTGCACACTTTAGCCACTGAAATTTATATAAAGCATACATCTACATAAATATAAATACTTCCAGGTTGACATAAAAAATGAATTTAAGCTTTAAAAGAAAGACAAGCCTTACATTGTAGATAGAAGAAAATTTTCCTCATAGAAAGAAATAATAAGCAAACTGTAATTTAAATATTTAGATGATCACTATCAGGTACTCCTCACACTCTGAGAAGTTGAGGTTATACCTGGGCATACTCAAAATAAGCATTTTTAACGTTAGTAGGAAGAGGACATAGCACTTAAAGAAGAAATGAAAACCAAATAGTCAAGCAAACCAAAACCCTCATGCATTTAATAGCCTATCTGAAAAGTCTCTTTGCTAGATTTTCATTTTGAATGGAAATGCAGGTAGTATGAAAAAACCCTCCTGTAACCAGCTTTCACAAGCTGTCTGGCATGAGTGAAATTTTGAGGTGTCTCAGTAGCTTTAACACTTCAAAGACCCGTTCAGTTTTCTCCAAACAAAAACCTAACCCAACTTAAACCAAACAAACACAGGTGTATTTATCAAGCAGCTAAGCTATGTTGTTCAGCTTATTTCTATAGTCTGACAGTAAGACTGACACCTTCCCCATCTCAGGTCTCTTGGCTCAATCCATACAGTCTGCATAATTCAACATCTTAGTAAGTCTTCAGGCAGCTTTGCAAGTTATCAAGCCTCTCCTTCCAACCAGCTTTATTGAGTAGATTGAAAACAGCAGTATTGCTGCATGAAGGTTAAATTTACTAGCAAGTGAATAAAAAAAAAGGACTACTGAGACATCTGTTTGTTTACAGAAAAAGAGTGTCAGGTTTTGTCTATAATGCTATGAACAGTATGTCAAAACTTTGAAATACAAAAATATATTCAGATACGTAGCAGCATAAAAAATCTATATTAACTGTAAGCCTCCAGAAAACTATAGAAAAAAAAAAGTTAAATGATTGCAAAGATTTTCTTCATGATTTTGAGTTTGGACTCACTCTCTGACAATAATTCACCTATCTAAGCAAACAAACAAGGGAATCCTTGCATTGAGAAAGATTATCTCAGTCTTCAATTAGACATTGTTTTTCTCTACTATAAGGTGTTGGAAAGCATTGAAGGACTGTAAATTGGTGTCTTAAATAATTACTTACATAGTACTTGTCATCTCTCATGAAAATGTGAAGCATAAAAGGCCTTGGTTTGAGCTCCATCACCTCTAACTTCTGCTCTGGCATTAATGTGCCCAGGGTTGCTTTTATTTTTCCCCATATGTATACTTTCTCTTAGAGAAAAGTAAATTTAGAATCCAGATTACATGGTATTCATCATGAGATATTCAGCTGCACTCACCCACTTGCATGGCTATACACATATATGTGTACAGAACATACCTAAGTACTGTTTTCATCTTCATAGGTTCCTGGACGATGTCACTTTTTGTATTAAGTATCTAATGATAATGGACTGATGAAAACCTATGATCAAACACATCCTGTCTGTCCTGAACAACTTGTGCATGCTGATATATTGAATGAATCCTTTAAAATCCCAGGAATATTAGAAATAACTTTGAAAAACTAGATATATCTAATGATTCTTAATTTACCCTACACAACCCTTGTGAGCTAAACCATGTAGAAACAAGAAAAGAAGGCGGGAAAAGAAAACAATGATATATGTGAAACATACTTCTTTGCTCAATATTTCTTAAGTACTGTTTAGAAGGGATGAATACATCAGCAAAATCCCTGCTGAACCATTTTAGAACCATTTCATCTTTGCATACAAACATGCATGTATTGCTTCGGTGCCATTTGGATGGCCCATAGACTTGGAATCAATCACATGTTTTGTTTTGTCTCACTAGCAAGCTAAGCTATACTCTTGCTCTTGTTTGAAAATTTGTTTTACCTCTAGTTCATTCTGAAAACCTGCCCAGCACAAACAGGTCTGCAGACACACACAGATCCACACATGTAGTGCTCTATCAAGCAGCTTTATTGCTACTGAGAAAATAATATTGTGAAAATCTCTGAGCACAAAGATTATGATTAATATAGAGTGCATTAAGTTAGAAGGCACTGTCTGCAGCTAAAATAAAGATCTTGGAATGTACCATTGTTCTGGGCTTTAGGACATTTTTTGGTATGGCAAACAGTGCTCAACAAATTTCCTTCATAGATACAATATATGCCTGTAAAGTCTGGGGAAGAAAAACCTCTACAGCCATTACAAGTAGTGGCTGTACAAATGTGGAATGGTGTCCAAATTATAGAATTATTTTTTCTGAAATTTAGTAAGTTTAAAAAGCGAATAATTTAGCAAAATTTTGGTTAAATTGTTGAAGGTTGTGTACTAACGTAAGCCTATAAATAATTAACCACATTTAGAGCTTCTGAAGCTTTAAGAAGTTTAAGAAAAAACTCATTAGTCTTTTTTCCTTTAAAACAATGATTGCAAAAAGTCGAGAGCACATACTTGTAATTACATCTTGCAGCAGAGTCATATATCTGATGGTCTTACTCTCAAAAACACTGGAGCAACAAAGCAAAAATCCAGAAGTGGTGTCTTTTTTGTTGAGCAATTGGTTCTTCTCAATTTAAATTGTCATTAGGGAGTCAAATCCACAGAGAATATAAAGCAGTTGATATTGACATTTCTAAAATCTTCATCTTTGTAAATATTTTGAGGACTTTTACAGTTCAAAGCATCAAAGGAAGTAAAGTATAAATAGGGAGAAAAGAAAGGGCAGCATTTTAACTAGATGAAAAGACGAAGAATACAGACAGTGCCCAAGTGCAGTAAGTATCATTTTAAATGCAAAAAACCTTTATTTATTTTAGAACTGGTGTGAGATATTGTCATGAATGCAATCATAGCTTTTCTGTAAATCCTACAAACTCTAAGCAAGGTAACTCTATTCACACTATGTAATTGTGTGCGCCATTCATAATATTGCTTCACAAAAGATTTTCCAGAAGTTGTTCATACCTCTTCCAAGAAGTTTAGATATTTGCAGTGAAATTCTCTGATTGGTAGACAGGGCAGTATGTGTTTAGGGGTTCATCTAACAAATGATAAATTTAATTTGTGCATGAAAAGAAAGTGTGTTTGTTACTTTTTTCATTTGTTTTCTTGTCTTCTTTTGTTCCGGGTTGCTTTGTTTTGGTTTTGAGCTCAAAGGCATGTAGGGAAGAGAAATTAAAGATGATTAGTGTAATTATACATACAGTATCTATCCTTAAACTTTCAGTCTTCTGAAGGCAAATGTTGTTTGAAAACTTTCTTGATCAAATAGAGAGTGAGGGGGAAGAGGGTAAGCTCTAAAGGAATTCACAATAGAATGAGATTACTGTCAAGTTTTTAAAATACATTTAAATATTAATGTATTATAATCAAAATGTCCTGACGTACAATAAAAAATCTGCATGAGAGGCTATTTGAGAAAAGTAACAAATTTTATGATGAAAAGAATGACACAAAATAAAACAACAGCTTCACTGCTGATATTTCAAGTTCCAGCTATCCATTCAAATGCATCTTGCCCTTTCAGTTATTATGCTAGGATTTTGCATTATCATTATTATGATTTTTCCATAGTCAGGCAGCATTATTCACACATAACATTTCCATAGTGATTTTTATTTATGAGGGAATCTTTAGTATAAACATGGTACACAGCTGTCATGGTACTAATGCAAACATTCAATCAGCAATATTTCAGAGATTTTGATTTGCTGATACCACTATAATTACTACCAAAAGAGCATTTCTTCACTGGAAAGTTTCTGCCACCTGGATACAAGCTCCATAGGAGATATGTAGCAAAAAATGGAGAGAGGAAGCTAATACAACTAGCAAGACACAAAGTCAGATAGCATTATGAATAACTCACTGTCAGCCTCAAACAAAGCTATCCAGTCTCTTCATGCCTAGAGATGGGATCCAAAAACCACTTTTGGTCCCTACATTCAGGATTATCAACAAACTGCAGAGTTCAGAGGAAGGTTATGGACGGGTATGTAACTTGAACATGTGACATACTAGGAGAAACTGAGGGAACTGGATTTATTTAAGCTGTGGAAGAGAAAGCTGGGGAAAGATCTGACTGGAATCCTTTTCTACCTAAGAGAAGCTAAAAGGAAGGCAGAACTGGGGTCTCCTCCAGCATGTATCTTAATAACACACAGGCAAAAATCAAAAGCTGCAACAGGGAGATTTCAAAGTAAACATAAGCCAAAAATTCTACATGAAAGGAGCATGTGACTGTTGCAAAACTTTGCCTTGGGGGGGGAAAGTTGTGAAAATTCCGTTGCTGCAGGGTCTCAATACTCACCTGAAGAACATCCTGAGCAAAGAGATTTGTCACTGAAGCCAGCCCTGGTTTGAGTAGAGGGTGGACCAGATGACCTGTGGAGGTCGCTCAATTTATTTTTTGTTTAGATTTTACTTGAATGTAAGATAGTGCATCTGATTGATGAGATGACTGAAATAAAAACCATTTTCCTAACAGAAATTCACAGGATAGAAGCTGGTGAGACACCAAAAAAAGTGTATCTTTTTTGCCACACTACACAGTCCCATTATAATAGGGAATGTACATAAAAATTTCAAGTATTTTGAACCATTCTTCAGATTTAATTTTTTCAATTCAACCTCATGCTACAATTACACTTGCAAAGCTTTACTAGGTTCAGGCTGCCAGAGTGAATGCAAGTGTTTTGAGGGTCAAAGGGAATATTATACTATAAACATGAGTGGGGTAAAAGCTGAAAGACTGAAAAGGTCTTACTGAAAAGTCTTCAACACATCAAGCATATCTTTCCCTTTTGTCTGATGTTTTGATAATTCAAACATCTACTACTGGTGAGGAATATAACTAGGTTGGGGATCTTTGATTTGTTAAGAAATTGTTTGTTTCAGTGATTCTTTTGGTCCAAAGAGCACACAAATTAATGTGATTATCATTCTCTGCATGACTTAGGCAGTTTAAAACCGGAGTAGAAATTAATTTAAAGAAGTTCTAAGTGGTTAGAGAATGACTTCACAGCACTTTGAAACATATTTTGTTTTAAGAAATACTGACCTTATGACAAAGTATTCCATGAACAGGAAGAAGGGATCCATGGCTGGCAGCCACCTTCTAATGCCACACTAAACTGTTGGTGGTCTTACGAGTAGATAGTGCCATACTCGATAAAAGAAAGCATTTGAGATTGCCTTTGTTTTTCCATGAGCAATCCTGATGATGAACTTTCATTGTTCATCTACAGTGTGCTGACTAATATTTGAAACTTTATGCCACAAAAGCTCTTTTATTCTTGGGGAGTAAGAATTCATTAATATTCTTAATGAAAAAGGTTTTTGAGTGTTTTTTTGCTAGTACAGGATGATATTTTATTACATAAATATTAACAGCCAGCTTTTGCCATGTAGCATTAGTAGAAGAAAAGAACTTGTCTCTAAAACATTCTGACTGATTTCATTATACTTGAATCAAAACATTGCTCATTAGCCACTTTCAGCACATTTTATTTAAATCCCTTGTAACAGTTACAGATTAATATTAATATTTTAGGAAGCTTTGAGAAAATAAATTCTTTGTCATTTCAAAAGTACTTCGGTAGTTTTGTACAAAAATCCCACATATCCTGCATGATTTTTCAACTCTATGGTTTATCCAGCTATCTTATTTCACATCACTAATACCCGGAATGAGTTAAGTGAAAGAGAGGTTTAAGAGAGGTGTCCAAGGGAGAATTTCTCACTGTAGACCTGACTATCTTTACTTTCGTATTGCTTGTGAGTCTTTTAAGAATTTATAACCACTTGTTATTCCCTTTCGCACTCCAAAATAGTTAAATATGTAAAAGCTTGTATGAGCCCTGTTAAAGATTGAAAATGATTGATGTTTTCTGAAATAATGTTGTCTTGCTAACATCTTCCTCATACTTAAATCAATATTTTTATAAAAAATTCTAAGTCTTGGTCTAATGGATTAAATTATTGAAGAAAATAATATTGATTTTTTTTCAAGTTTATTCTAAAGCTGAATGGTGAGGGAAAAGCTCTTTAATATAAAAAAAAGTAAAAAAGTAATACATCTAGGAAGCTGTCAGATAATTTAGTCCCTGAAATATATAAGGTTTAAATCAACTAATTGTATTATACAGAAAAATATTTCACAAATGAAGGAAACATCATTCCTCAAACTTAAAAAAGAAAAAGCAATTTTGTTTACAGGATTTTTTTAGTGGTAGCTATTTAAAATTATTGATATTTAGAATGAGAATGCCCAACAGCAAAATACCAGAAAAGCCTGGCAAAAATGTATCATGTTGGCATTTACTTCTCTACCTGTGTCACTTTCAGTCTACATATGCATCACAATGACTCTGGTTGTAATAAAGTTAATTCTCATCACAACAGTCAGTATGGCGCCGTGTTTTGGATTTGCAGCAAAAACAGCGTTGATAACAAAGCAGTATTTGTGCTATTTTTGAGCAGAAATTGTTCAACATCAAGACTTTATCTACTACCCACTCTGCCTCCCCAGGCAAGCAGGATGGGCAAACACAAAAAGTTGGGAGGGAATGGCTGACCAGAGTTGATCAAAGGAATATTAAATACTGCACAATGTTGTGCTCAGTAATACAAGCTGAAACAGAATGGAAGAGGAAGAAGGAATATTTTTATTTGCCTCCTGGTGGGAAATAGTAAATAAATTGTTTATTTTGCTTTCTTCCCCACACAACTTTCTTCACTTATTAGACTGTTTCTGTCTCAACTCACAAGTTTTCTCACCTTTTCTTCTGTGACTCTCATCGCCATCCCTCCTGCAGTGGGGAGAGACCAAGTGACTAGAGGGGTACTTAGCAGTCTCTGGGTCCAGAAAAAAAATAAAAGTATATATATATATATATATATACACACATGAACACCTCTCTGTATACTTTCATGAGGCAAGACTGGATGTGGCACTTATTGCCATGGTCTAATTTACATGGTGGGGTTTGGTAACAGGTTGGACTTGATGATCTCAAGGTCTTTTCCAACTTTAATGATTTAGTGATTCTCTGATAAGCTTTGCACTTCCATATTTGTACTTTGCTCTCTGAGGCAGCAGAGTGAAAACTGTTCACCTTCTAAACTTATTCTCCTAAATATCCATATTCTAGGAAATCTTAATATTTGTGGTTGGATATTCATTTGTTTTGTTTTAGTTGCCGTTAAGCTTTCTAGGAGAAACTTTAAGGATGGCACAGGAATCATAATTGGAATTCCAGTGTAAAAACATTCCAGGTTCATCAGCATCAGGATATTCAGATGACATAACTAGAGA
Organism: Melospiza melodia melodia; assembly: GCF_035770615.1. Taxonomy (NCBI): domain Eukaryota; kingdom Metazoa; phylum Chordata; class Aves; order Passeriformes; family Passerellidae; genus Melospiza; species Melospiza melodia. Next base: position 100,617,465 of record NC_086194.1, read on the forward strand.
AGAAGTAAAATGAAGTTATTCAGACCTCTTTAATGGCTGAATCACTTCTCTGATATAATTAATGGCAGCTTCAATTAACAGTGCCTGAATACCTGAAGAGTTTCAATTTTGTCAGTTAACAGTTTTGCAAGAAGATACTCACTTTTTCAACGTGCAAGAAGTGTTTGTGAAGGCAACTGAGTTTTCAACGCAATGTCTATAGTTCTTTTAACCAAATTCTCATAGTTCTGCTCCCCTTTTACCTGTTCCTGGATCCGATGCCATGGTGAAAAGGAGCATGCAGAGCTGATCCCACAAGAATTGTACGGGTAAGTACATAAAATTTTGTTCTGACATCCCAATCAAATAAAGTAAAACAACATCTGGTTTTGAAATTCCCAGAGAAGCCACACTAGTACTTGAGAGAAACCTGAGGTTAGTTTGAATGAGAATTCAAAACAAATCTTTTATCTAGATAAGATATATTTGGCAATGGATTATTATATTTTACTTCAAATTGACCATATATTAATATTTCAGAGTTAAATATTTGTTTCAAAATATTTAAGAGGCTTACATTATGTCACATATCTCTGTATTAAATCTCAATGTTGTCACTGATACTGAAAATACCATAAATTTTAAAATAAAAAGCTATTACTATAGAAAAGCTTTTTTTTTTTTTTTTTTTTTTTTTTTTTTTTTACAAATAAAGTTAAGCTGATAACAACAATTTGCATCTATTATTCAGGTGACAGATTTTGTTGTCATGTTTTATTTATATATTTTCAGCTTAATATCAAATCTTTTGGTTAAAAAGCTTATATATTCTATGCAAATAGTTTATACAACATCCTACATTTTCATTTATTATATTAGATTTTATTTGACATTGTGTTTCTGCAGTTGTGTTGTAACTCTTGAATGTATCTGATGAATATCTCATATTTTTTAGAAATCCTTTCTTTAAAACCATCCCTCAATTTCTGCTCTCTAAGATGGTGTGCCATAAATACCAAGCTTTACACTGGGAACTGTGCTGCATGTCCTAAAATGACACTAATTTTTTCTGTATAACTCTTTGTTATAATTTATTTTGAATCAGCACTCAGTGTGCTTTGGAAGGATGGGACATTCTCAGGCTTATGTGGGCAACAAAAATTCAACGTCTTGAATTCTTTAATTTAGTTTTATTCTCAGTGTGTTTCACTGCACAGAGTGATGGAGTACATCTGGCGTTAGTGATGTGCAATCCCAGTACCTTAGGATGGATGAAGCATGAAATATTCAGCAAGCAATCGTCTACTTTCCCCCCCAACACACAAACACTCTACATGTTTACATCCTGGCTATCAGAAAGAAATCTTTATACTATCCAGAATAAATGTTATTTTTAGGTTCTTACTGAGATGAATAATATGTCTGCCCCATTTTATGTTGTTGTCTTCAGAAAAGTAAATAGAATAAATGGCAAGAGGTTATAGACCAGGCAGCAGAGAAAGGAAAAGAAATAGAAGCCGTTCTAAAAGTGCTATTAATGTTCGGGAAAACATAGACTGTCAACACCTTTAAAAGGTACCCCTGGGACTGTTTTTGCTTACAATCTGAGAAGAGCTTTGTTAAAACATCTTGTCCATCATGCAAGCTGAGCTCAGAATTGCCCTCTCAACAGGGATCACAGGGCCTGCAGCATCGCTGAAACTCTGCCAGGCTAAGCTACCTGTAAGCTTCCTGGTGCTTACAGGAACACTGGTGCTTTATCCTGAAACAACTTTGAGACCCTTCATTCTGACATGTCACTGCTAGGTCTCTCAAAAACTCATGGATATAGATCAGAAACCATGAGTAGGTGGAACCAGGACCCTAAAGATAGTAGAATAAGCTGACCTGGGGTCTCTCCTATACCACTCTCCTGTGACTCTGTGCCAAAAGTCACATGCAAATATTTGGTGGGAAAATTTTCTCCTTCCCCTCCACATAAACACACACAATTATCTTTTTCAATTGTTTTTATCATCTTTGTGAGACAAATTCTTTACTGCAAATCCAATAACTAGGGTAAATGAAAGGCACCTACATTTCTTTCCAGTATACTGAGAGTTTTAAGAATTACCTAAGATAATATTAACAGGATGAAAAATATTTTTCCTATGTAAAATTTAGTATTTCATTAGAAAGATACATTAAAGTCTATTGGGATATTGTTCTATTATTCCATTGGCTTTTTAGGCAGGGTCTGCAGGGAGCTAGACCTGCAATCCCAACAGCCTGTGGAATAGTTAATTTGTGTGCACTGACTTGGCCTGAAAGAGCAGGTCACACTAACACAAGTAGCAAACTCCAGGTTTGAGAGTTACATAGCCCGGAACTGCAGTTACAGATCGCACAGGTAAGCAGAAGATGACAAACTCCGGGCAGATGCACTGATGGGGGCGCCCTTGTCCGCGGCAGTTGATCAGCCACAATCCTAACGCACAAATTGGTAGCAGTAAAACCACAGTGTAAACAAGCAACAGGAAAGAGTAAAAAAAAAATTCTGCTACATTTTTGAGATTATAGTAAATTGTCCCCCTGAGCACTCTTCTCCCAGACTTAATAGTCCACCTTTGAGATGATTCCTGTCCTGCTATTAAATTCCTTCCTGAATAAGCAAATAGTATCTTGAAAAACTTAAGCTCTTTCCTTTTATTATTTCATTCAGATGATCATTCTAGCACTCAGCTTACTCATAGGTTAAACATTTTTGTTCTTATTTTCTGTTGAAATCTATTACCAATAAATACACTGCTATACTCTGCTTACTGTGATTTGGGCTCATATTGTTATTGAAGTATATGAAGTGTATCATTTTGCTCAATTAAAACCCCATGAAATATCAGATAATTTCAAATAAGTAAATTTGATATTAAACATTGTACTTTTCAATTGTGGAATACATAAAAGAACGCCGACAGTGAGTATTGCACTCTTGACAACTTGTTTCTAATAATTCCCACTGGACTCTTTGAGTGCATCTCATCACATTTGACTAGTCACATGATTCCTACCCCCATCCTTCTTGTTACTCACAAACACACCTAAAGAGACACAATATCCATCTTGGTCATTTTGAGCTGAACTACATGAGGTGTTAATGCCAGGATGGATGGGCCTCTGAGTAGCCTGGTCTAGTGGAAGGTTTCCTTCCCATGGCAGAGGGTTTGGAACTAAATGATCTTTAAGGTCTCTTCAAACCCAAACCATTCTATTATGCAGTGATTTAAATTTTTTTTAATAGGTGCTCCTTTTCTGACCACCCTAACATCCAACTTTATTCTTGCCTCTAGTTAACCTGGTTTTGAAAACAGATATTCAGAATCATACAGAATATACTAATTAAGGTAATCCCTGAGTTTTTTTGTAGTTATGATTTAATGTCTTCCTGTACTGGAGATGCTTTTTCTTACAGATCTTAGCATTATTTTTTCTAAGTTGTTGCTTCTAATGATTCTATAACAAAAAATATACTCAAATCTCTCTCATTTTCTAAAGGCTACAACTAATGATGTATTTCTTTATAGTAGAACTCATTATTATTTCATTGCATACTGAAATTTTGTAGTAAGATTTTTTTAATTCTTTTCCTACTAGGAAGGAGGATCTAATTATTCTGGTAGTATTAACTCATGCTTCACAGCACCACCAATACCTACAGATTATAAGCATATGCACTGTTCAGAATATTACTGAGTTCAACTGTATTTCAGTTCAGAATATTCCTGAGTTCAACACATTTCAGGAAATTTATTTGGTGTCAATTCATTAAGAAAATAAACCAAAAAATTGAGCATTTGTTGGAAACTGGGACCTTCGAGGATGAACTTTGGCTTCGAAATTTTCAAGAGGCAGTGGCTTCAGTTTCAAACTTTTAGATGTGTTTGCGTTAGCCAATAAATACACCCTGGCCTTTATTATGGTTTATGTTATTTTTCATTACTTTGACTGCTGTGAACAATTACAGGATGGAATTTTCTTCTGAGAGAATTTGTATTGCTACCCATAGTTCACTGATACAGCATTATTAGTATGGAAGTTTAAAAAATTCTGGAAACTATTTTATGCAAATATGACATGTTTATGGCCTGGTTGGCTGATAGACTCCTTTTTCAGTAATTGCTAGATGCAGGTTTTTTAGATACTTACCTAAAAAATTATATTACAAGAGATCCTTTATAGTAATTCTGTGAGTTGTTTTTTTTTTTTATTTTTCAAAGCCATGTAATTTTTAATCATGTTTTGTCTGTCAACAGTCAAAAGTTATCAAGAGGAACAGACCTGCATTACTAAGAAAACTCTGGTTCTTAGAAAGTTGCAGTATTTCTTATGCTCAGAAGTGACTAATGATAGTGTCAGTTTGTGTCAGGCTTAAAGAGATGTTTTTCAGGAAAGGATCACCCCATTTCTTTAGATATTATGCCCACAGATGAGAACTCAGAGAGGAAATCCAAAACACTGTACTTTCTGAAAATATTGGATTTCATTTCATGTCTAGAAAAAATGGCCTAGGCTTCAAATCTGTCTATATGATTTATAATGACAGTGATAGTCTAGTGTCTGAGCAGTTCAACTTCAAGTTCTCACAGCACTCCTATTATTTTTATTTCATAGTATACTCCTTAATCCAAGCATTCTTTAAAGCCACAGCTTTTCCCCTTTTTTATTTTTACTACAAACCCATTGTTTCAATGCTTTTGAAAAGTAGGGTTTATATCTCATAACTTAGATGCCATAATGTAGAGAGAATTGAGATTGTTACTTTATCTTTAGTCTGTAATATTGTGAGGTTTCTTTCTTTATTTCTCCTTTGAATTTATTTCAAATGGAACATTAGTTCAATCACTGAGAATTAGGAATAGATGTCTGTTAGGAAAATTAATAAAATTTTCTTGTTTCTTTTTCTTCAAAATCTTATTGTTTAGTGCTGAGAGAACAACAGAAAAGTTTTAATAACAGACAACATCTTAGTTTACAATTACTATGCTTTGTAAACAGCACAATGCAAGGTTCATGATCATTAGGACATCACTGTTCTGCTGTATAATGAAATTTAGATTCTGTCAAAGCACTGTTAATGGTGATAAATCACAACACAGGAACTAGGAACTCTGAAGAAGACAGAGTTCACAATTTGTAAAATGCCCTAGAACTTAAGAGTGGCTTTTGACAAATTATAAACACTGGCAAAACCCACAGGGCTGAAGTTCTCATACTGTGGTCTGGAGGATTCACTCCTGGTCAATGAATAAATTGTTGTTTGTATGCTAAATTGAATTAAGAGTGAAAAATATCTTTAAGCTGACACAGAACTATTTCAAACAAAACCACATAAAGCATGAGAATGCTATTTAAACAAAAACATCTCTTGTAATTTTTTAATATTTTGGAATTTATGAAGTTTTGAAAAATTAGTCTGGCTATTATTACATTAGAGTAATGCAGTCTTTATTTTCACATGGATTCAGCATTTATTTATGAGCAAAATTGCATTTATGTTGCTTACAAATAAATAACTTTAAGAGCAACCTCCTTTTTGTGAGGAAATGTAGGGAGAAAATTGCCACTAGTTGACAGTTATGCCCATAGTGAACTCCCATACTTAAATGACCCATTAAACTTTTTATATTAGTATGCTTCCACCATTCCTCCAAGTGACATTACTATGTGACCACAACAGCGTTGCTTCTGCCACAAGGAAAAAAGAAAATCTTATTCTGCACTTCTTCTGCCTTTCTTATAGCGGTTTGAAAAATGGTACAGTTTAAAGTAATAATAGTGTTGTAGCACTATAAGGATATAAAAGTTCACAATACAGTTTCTCCTCACAAACCTTGCTACAGTTTTTTATTGAAACAATTTTTTTCCTGCAGATTGTTTTTGTGGTAGATTTCTTGGTCCTTTTCTCGCAACACAGAGTGAGAAATGCTGGTTGGATTTTTTTCTGGAGAGTGCAGAGTGGGTAGAAATTCCACTTGCTGCAGAAGCATACTGGTCAGATAATTGGACTTTGGGCAATATATTTCACTATACCCAGAAACCCCACCTGTGAGCCAGTCTGCCTTGTTCTTGAAACAATGAACAGGAAGGTTAGAAAAAAATTATATATCTGTGCATTTTGGACTGGTGCTGACACAAGTTAATTTAGAAAAGCACAACAGAACATCTGTCATTGCTGCTTTAATAACCAGATATTTGCCTTTTTACTTCACACAGCTTCACTATGTCCAACTGTGGATTTGTAGTTCAGTTTGCATAGCCATTCTAGGCTGAAATCTCCAAAAATGTATAGCAATGATATGTATGAAATGGGTAAGTAGTAAATACAAGAAATATAGAGGTATAGGCACAAATACATACACAAAACAGCATATAAGTATATACTAGCAGAAGTGTATAATTATAGATAAGTATATAGATATAGACTTATGTGTGTCTAAGAAATATTGTGTATATATGACACCATAACAATATAACAATAATATAATATAATATAATAATACTGTGTGTATATATATATATGTATATGACAGAAATAGTAGTTTCAGATTTTTATAGAGAACGTGCTCCACATAAACAAAGTACAGGTGAATTTCCACATTAAATATAAATTAATACAGCCACACTAATATATAGAAGTATAATGAATTTTTATTGAGGATGGGAGAGTTTGGAAAGGGGCAATTTTCAGATTAAATAGACACATAACAAAATATCTAGCAGGTAGATTTAACATATTCAATTCGATGCTTGAAAGTAATGTCACAAAGAGAATAGCAAAAGCTACTGCTTGACTCTAGAGACAGAGGAGAAGATTTAGGCGTTTATCTTTCTAACAGGATTTTGAGAGCTTAGCACAGGCTTGCTTTTAGGTCTAATATAGAAGCAGGTTTTTGTACATAGGGATTTGAAAACAAACTTTATTTGATCTCTGTGAGGAGCTTAAAGAAGACTCCAAGACAAAGTAGTGGAGAACTACCATTTATAGAATAAGAAATGCTTGAAGTGTCTCTCTAATCACTGGCCAGGAGCTCTCTCTAAATTTTAGTCCATTCAGTCACAGTAACCCTCCTGGTTTTGTTTGATTTTCTCCTTGTAAGTCCAGCATTGCTTCAGAATGTTAGAAAAACCCTGTTGAACCCAGCATGGTCAGTCCGACAGTGCTTCCACAGCAGATGTGTGGTGGTGATGGAGTAACAACAAACAGCATCAGGGAAACTGTGATTTTCTGGGGCAGTTGGGCCCTCCAATCCATGGACCCATCATTCCTCAGCTCCCAGGTTGAGATTCTGGTTACATTGTGTACGAGAAATCCCACTGAAAATGGTAGCTGTGTGTCCATGGTACCACAATGATGCTCTCTGATGCGCAGTGGAAAATAATTCCAGCTTTGCAAAGCTGAGCCCAGAAACTAGTGTCCATTTCTTGTATAGGATGAGAAAAATGGGGAAATTACTGTTGTCTCCTACTTTCCTCTCTGAAAACAAAATCTCGGTAAAGAAATAATTCGAATTCTCTCCATCTCTCAATATTATTAGTCTAGCATTTGCATCCACTTTAAAAGAAATCAGTTCCTTAAAAAGATAACGTGAGTTATTTTATCAGTTATTTATCTATACAACACTGCTTCATTGCAATGTTAAGTTTAACCTTTTATCACTATAGGAGATCCTATATCTTATTTTTTTCAAAGTTAAATGGGATGAAATACCCAAAGTTAAGTGAGAAGAATACTAGAAAGACTGCTCTTTCTAGTGGATGGATGCTATTAGGAAGAGTTTTTGGAAACAAAGTTTCAGTTTAAGAAAAAATTACACATTTTGCAGCACAAAAATGTGTATGATAGCACAAAATTTCTATTTCAATTATTTAGCTAGAATACATATATTCTTAAATTTAACTAAAATATATGGTTTTATATTCTATGTGTTTCTCTGTAACCAGGGTTATACAGTGACAGAGTAAAGCAAGCTTCCAATTACCTTTCCCTGTGTGACAAACAGCTTTCTTAGCCCACAGTATTTTGTTTGAAAATAATACAGCTTTCAAAAGAAGAGCCTTACAGGACTATTAGTCTGAGGCAATAAAACAGTTTGAATGTAATCTTAAATGCAATCAGTGTCTTTCTCTTTTTCTGAACAAGATGCAAATGTCTAAAATGTAGGCTGGCTTGACAGAACTCAGACAGCTGTATCGACATATCAATTATATGTTGTGATTTTCCAGTTAGTCCGATACAATTCAATAAAATTCTTCATTTTTATTTACTAGTAGCTTCAGAATGAAACTGGAGACATGATTTAATTTATAACAATGCATTTTTATGAGTTTATTTCTAAAATAATGGTTATAGGAAAAAGTATTTGCTATGCAATGAGAATCTGGCTGTTTTTTAAAAGACTTGTTATCTCAGCATGATTGCAACATTCATGACAAAACCATTTAGGAATTAACCTTATGGCGGCATGATTACGTAATTTGGCAGCACATGCTCAGGATTACAATGGATATGAGTCTGAGGTCATATACAGGAGTAAAGCTTCACTGCTGAACTTGCATTTTTTCTGCTCAGGATCTCCCATTTCTACTCTGATTTTCTAAAAGGTATATACTGTAACCGGAGATAAAGGGACAGTAGAAACCAGTGAAATAAGTAGGCTTCTAAAGAAAGAAAATTTCAAGCTGACATTTCTCAGACTATTTCATACTCTTGGATGTGCCCTTCTGAACTTGGGGTCCAGGATCTCCCACAGCAGCGACATCCCACCACAGCAGTGGCTCTGTGGCCTGGAGGTCACAACATTTCTCACAAAGCTTTCACGGGATCCAGACTCAGTTCGTGCAGTTCATTCCCATTAGGTCACGCAAGTACGAAACAAATTTTTCAGAGGCAGATTATGCAACTGAATCCTTCAGAAAAGTCCACCTTTTGAAATATATACAAGTACAAATTCACCCAGTTTTGTTTGTGGTATGTGCAGAGATGTGGGCTAAATGCACTGTCAAAACTTTGTAAATATGCTACAGATTATTCTATTACATATATTCCTACTATTACTTAGGAATTTAGAATTTTATGGACTGTATTGCCTTTATGTTGCTCATTTTAAAATCAATAATTGTTTGGGGGATTGTAAATTAATATATGTGCTATAAATACTGAAGCAAATCTGTATGCCCTTTGGACTGGTATTTCCACCATCTTCACTGCATTTTAATGCTTTCTTTTGTGAGTATTTTTTTTTAACATTTCAAAAAAAAGTTGCAGGACAAGGTCTTTGCAGGGAATGATAGGTCTGAGGTGCTGAATATGCAGTGGGAGATAAGAAATAATTTGTGGACCTTAAAATGTTTCTGTAAGCCAGCTGGTTCTCCCTTTTGCAAGTGGCTGAAAACCAATTAATCTCAAAAGATATCTTGAGGAAAGAGGAGCCAAAAAAGCCTTGCATGACACCTTGACTTTAAATGCATCACTGCAGTGCTGCTTCTCTATCTCCTATGTATATAAAAATGTTGGGTAACTGAAGATCTTCACTGTAGTTATAGATTAGTACACACCTGTGATCACAGATGCATTGATTTCTACAGAAGTGAAAATTAGTGTTGTTTATTATAGATTTGCTTCTCATGCATGTCTCAATAGCATGAAAATTAATTAAACTGTTGCACATTGCTCCCCCAGATACAGTGTATTCACAATTAAAATTTTCTGAACTTTTATAACAGAAAACAAGAGCTATTGTGGTTTAAGAAAAAAAGAACTAATTTGTCCTTGGGTTGGATCATCTGGGCCAAGACAAATTAAGTAAAGTTTGTTCTTTACATGCAACTATGTCTTCTGAAATAAGAACAAAGTTGGTATTTTGAAACATATAAACCTAATGTACATTTTACTTTCTGAAACATGCTCAGAAAGGAATTCATAGAAATGTACCATTCATACAAGACAAGGACATACAGATATTCTGTGACGATATCTCTACAATTTTCTACTTTTGCCATTAGCATTTTAAGCAATTAAAAGATGAATTTATTGTTCTGTGTATGGTGCTCAGAGTCCCTTGTTCCACAAATGCAGCTTTGCCTGATAAAGTCATCCCCAGTGAAGGGGATCATCCCCTGGCAACTTCACAATGAATGATTTTGTCCTGTGAGATGAGGCCATTATATTTAGATATATTTCATCCACTTAAGAGCAAGGCAATGTGAGATGCACAATCATGTGCTCAAGGTTATGCATGAAAACAGGAATAAGCAGAAATTGAGTTTTCTAAGTTGCTTCCAAAAGTTTGACGTTTAGATGCATTTGGAAAATCTCACAAGGCATCCTATTTTCAAGCTTACCTGTTTGAATGCATTTGCAATCTGTCCCTTATCACTGTGAAAAAAAAGTTGGTCCTGTAGCTCAACGATAGCTCATGCCACTCAAGATTTTCAAAATTGTGCTGCCAAGTAGAAGGTGTCCCATTCCATATAATTTCAACTGCTTGCAGAAAATAACAATACTGAAAGAAAATAACCTGGAAGCTAAGAACCGAGGGCTCGCTGGGAAAGTGGACAGGTATATTTAAAAATAGCAAGCACCGTACATATTTGGGGGTTTATGTTTACTAAAAAAAAAAAAAAAGAAATACTGAATGGTTACTGCAAATAAAGAGTGGATTCAAATATCATATGGTGTACAGTGAATTTGCATTATATGAAACTATAAGTGGAAAAGAAAGATAAGAAATTGTCATAGTATTTTTTTCTATTGTGCATCTGCTGGCCTTTGATCTCAGATTTAATATTTTCTCCTCAGGGAACAGAAGCAGTCTTATGTGATTTACAATTCAAAGCGCACAATGAATAGACAACATGTGATGAAAACTGTTTAGAAATTATACACCACACGATTACTGTTGGTCCAAGCTCTTCTGTAAAATCATTTTAGTAATAGACATATTTTCAGAAACCAGTGTGTCTTTACTTTTGCTTAGTTAAAAATTGAATAAAGGCCAAATTTTAATAACTTACTAACCCAAGGACCAGTTGATAAATTTTAAGAAGGCATTCCAGCAATATGTAGTCCTCTGTTCAGTTAAGAAGCCAAATTTAATAAAATAAACAAAGTACATATTTTTCATATATCCCAAGACAAAAATCCAAAAACCTGTCTAAATCAGCTGTATATCTATCATCTCTATATGCAATATTGTGCATTGTAGATGTATACATATTTGTATACATAGTTATGGAACAATATATCTATGAAACAAAAAGAAACAGGCTGTATTTCATCATGCCATTTTTAATGTTCACATCAGTTCACATCAATGTTCTTCTGTTCCCTGCTCAGTTTATTGTGCTGTGGCTGTCACATGCTAAAAACGTATAATTGGCTTTTGATTTTCATGTCTTTGCTGTTTCTGTGACACGAGAAGCACCAAAGGAAGCAGTTCCCAGTTTGCCCTACCTTAGCTTCACTTTTTTTTTCCTGCTCTGGAACAATGAAATGTGAACCTCTTCAGAGCCTTTGGGCCAGAACAGAAGGTAACAGTTGGGTCTCCTACTGGTTTTGCTATTAGTTCTCTTCCTGCTGGAAGTCTTTAAAGCTTCTGAAGGTTTGCTCTCAGAGCTCATGAAACTGAGTCCTGAGTATTAATGCCAGCACTGTCCCTGAAATGCTTTTGTTTTTCAAGTCAGCCTCACTGGGAAGAGTGTGCTAACTGAGCTGCTGTAAATGCCTCTGGTAATCATACCTGTCACCTGTCTGGATTCAGGCCAGAACAATAAAACAAATATGCATATAAGTGCTAACAGCAAATATGAAGCATGATTTTTGACTACTGTATGTAACAGTGAATTTTAATATTTTTTTTTTAATGCAGACTACTGCCTGAGAAGCCTCATAACCTCTTCTGGAGTACAGTAAATTTAGAGCTGTGTAAAAGGCATATTTCAGCCTAGACAATTATGAATCCTCAATACCAGAAAACATTCTGAACAGCACTGTTAGAAATTTTAACTAAAGAGAATGCAAAAAATACCCAAGTAAGAATGGATTCACTGCATAAAATGGATTTTGAGCTAGTTAATAACAATTGTAGTTTAATTCATGAAGATTGAGGTGATCCTGATAGGAAAATGTGGGGTAGCACAGAAAATACACTCCCTGAATGGCTGTGGGGGCTATCAGGCTTCAGCTGGGGAAGGAGCTGCACAGGGTTAGATGTGAAAGGTTAGGCAGGTGTCTTACAAACTTTGAACCTCACAGATATATCAGGTTTTAGAAGGTATGTGTAGAGCTTAGGCAGGAGAAGCTATGGGTTCTTCTGACACATGGTGTTTTAGGTCAGGACTGATACAAGTTGAGTGTACTTTGTGTGTGTATTGTGTTTTGATGTCAGAAAAGAAGGAAAGATGCTATAACAGCTGAAATAGAGTTGATCACATAGACTTTGTAAGGGTATTTTGAATTTATCTAAAGGGGTTTTTATCCTTTTGCTTTTCTTTTAGAAGATGACACTTTGATATGGGGGCACAGAGTTTATTCAACTGAATCACTTGATGTTCTGAAGTACTTTCACCAGAAAGAACCTTGTGGGTTACTCACAGTATTCTGTGGGTGAAGAGTAAAACCTCTCAATAATGGGAAAAAGAACCTTCTACTTTGCTATTAGACATGTTCTAAAACTTTAGGTATTTTCTTATTGAAAACTTGCCAATAACAATCATTGCAGTAAATAGAGGGCTTTCTCAAGGACCGGCCTTTACATAATTGGGTTTTAATTTCCCGTCCAATGTCAATTTATGTTTAAAAACTTTAAGAACTTCCATAGTAGAGTAGCATTGTGATGATTATTTTTCTCTTTTTAAAACAGTGTTGTTATGGAGAGGAGGAACATAACAGGATGACAACAGGTCAAGAAAGGTTATGTGAGGGCAACCCTGACATTTTTCTGAAAAAGACAATGTGTCAAGTTATGTATGGCAGGGAGATTTCTATGGCATATGATTAATGTTGCTGCTGTGACCACTGCCTGCTTCTTCAGCTCTCTCATTTACCTTGTATAGCTGGTAAATCACAACTGTCTCTGAGAAAAGCAAACTCCCTCATTAAACAGAGAAGCAGCTAAAATGTAAACATTTACTATTAATAAAATGGTGTTTCTAGCAATATCAGATGCTTTGGTCAGCAACTCAGCTGCAATAAACAGGATTAGAAATTAGTCCAAGTACAAAAAAATGGTGAACTATATTCTTTAATCCTCAGAGACTGATTATGCTTATTCAGATATGAATGAGCTAATAGGTAGGAAAGTGTAATTTTTTATGCCTAGGTTATTTTCCATTCCAGCAAGATGCTAAAGTTTCTGCAGAAGGTGTGAAATAGTCACAACTACACAATGGAGGAAACTGAAGGGTATCTGATTTCCACTGTTGAAAGGAAGATCAATATTCAGTGGATTTGGAGGATACTCTCTAATACTGTGGTCAAACTTGGTCAAAATAAAACAGCTGCAGAGTGTTATGAATTGCAATATTTTACTCTTGTCTCAAGAGTTTAGATTTTTTAACTTTTAAAATTCTATTTTTAAGTCTGATGATCTAGGAAATAAAATGGTGGTTTTTAATAGGTTCAGAAATCAGCTACTATGGCCACAATTTTTAAAAATTTCTTTGGTGCATTTGTGTTTTCAGTTCTTTAGTGTTTTATTCATCTGAGTTGAAACTATTCTGCAATTAATTTTTATGGCATCTTTGTCTTAAAGATAGTAATTTTCTATGTCTAAACATCTAAACATTTGTTTTAAAGCAATGCAGAAATGTTGAGAGGTTAATATTTAAGACTTTGTAGCTGCATATATGCATTTAATTTTTATTTTAAACTTTGTAAGTTAATGGTTGCTCTTCAACAGTTTAGTTTAGGTCCAGACCAAGCTAATTAGTTTGCTGATGATTAAATTGAATTTTCACAGTAACTGCATGAAAGAAAAAGTTTCTCAGAAAGAAAGTTTTATCGTTCTTATAATTTATTTAAATCAATACTTTTACAATAGAAGATGGTGCCAAGGAAATCCCATGAACACTTGCTAAGAATCATGCACAAGTATGAGGTTAATGTCAGGTGAATACAAGACATGACAGACCTGAGGAAGGAATCCCTAGTATGGTAACTTTCTTCAGGAAAGAATTTTCTAAATTCCTTGGTAAAACTGCCAGTTAGAAAATGCTTGTTAGGGGGAGAAAAAATCTTAGAAAAGTATAGCATGATATCTGGTAGGACATGGTATCTGATATAGAGCGACTTCTAAATAAATCCTTGTTTCATTGATACTGAAAAAGAGAGAAGAAATTTGATTAATGGCCTTAGAGAAGGATTTGGGTCTTATCATGGAATAAAAAGAAATCAAATTTATTTAAATCAAGCTGGAATATGTCAAATAACAGGAATTCCTTTTTTTAGGCATTAATTCACTGAATTCAGACTCTCTATCACTTAAAACAAATTGATATTGCTATTATTATAACTTGGGGTTTTGAATATATAAAGTATTTTGTTTCTCTTAGGGATCCTGGTGTATAAAAATATTACTATATAACTATTTCAACTTTTTAAATTACTGGAGTTATCCTCCAGTATGGGTGTATAAGTGTTTAAACTATAATTATTTTTTTATTTCTTATGACACACCTCACTCAAAATTACTTCAGCAAGACCTGTAAGTCAATGCAAATTTAAAGACAACTGGTGTATTTTGACAAAAAGTATAAATCTAAGTACACCTATTTCATCATTTTCCCCTCTAAACTCTTTAAAAAAATCAATTTCTTAAAATTTTGCTTTCAATTAGTTAAATATGCTATTGAACATCTTCAAATTATATATATTAGATTCCAATCCAGTGTTCTGTGTAATTTGTACCTCTCTACATGCATGTGCATATTTGATAACAGAATTTTATGCTCACACAATTTAACTGAGCAGTATAACAGTTAGCCAAAAAACATTTTTTGAGAAAAAGTATTCTGGATGTAAACCACAATAAAAGTTTTTTTTTAACAAGGAAGGTTAAAACCATATGCTCTTGCTAGCTTGTTACTGGTAGTTGTGTAAAAATATTTTTAAAAGTTACTGAAGGCTTTGCCAGTTTATGAGTAAGAAGAATAGGGGCTAATTCTCCTGCAGGAGTATAGTCCTCTAAGAGTAAGCATTGTGAAGCTCTTAAAAGTTGTGCAGTTGTAATGCACATATTTTTATTAATAGAGCTCCTGGGAATGTTTATTGCATTTTTGAAGGTGAAAAGAATGGTTTATATATCAAGCTTAGGAATAAAATCTAAGAAATCTTATATGCAACATGACTCCCTCTTTTTACGTTTTGCAATTCATAATTCTAAAGATTATATCTTTCTCTTCATCTTAAAAGGGAAAGAGCCTTCAAGTAGGTCATTGACCAGGAACAGTTTCTGGCCTGTAGAGGATGAGGGTTGGGGACAGATGGGTTTTTTTACAAAGTTAGTCTTAGCGACTCATTAAGTTAAGGTAGGAGCAGATGAATTTTGTAGCAGCCTTACAGACAGCACAACTCCGGCTTCTGGAGCTAATTTGATCCTAACAGAGGAACAAAGCTGCCTTCAGGCCATGGGTTGGCAAGATGTGCTGCATGGCTCAGAAGTCTCTCAAAATACAAGACTACAAAGGGAGCCAAAATTCAATTGTTAAGCCTAGCCAGAGCATCTAGGTTTCCATTATCTCACCTAATTGACATATCCTGAAGTTATAGAGTGCCATCAGATCTGCTTTTCACTGTACAATTGCAAGCTGTCACAGTTTAAGACATGCTGGAAACAGTGAAGCTTAGAAATTGTAATCTTTATGTAGTCTGATCAATGCAATTGTAGCATTGATCAGAAACAGTGAAGCTTAGAAATTGTAATCTTATATGTAGTCTGATCAATGCAGCCCTGAGCAAGTATCTTGAATTATCTGTATATGTAGAGCTTGACCATAGTATATTCATATATTCATAGCGCTTAATTACTTCACTTTTCTCAGAATTTCCCAGTGTGACCATGACTGTGGCTTTATGTTTGTTTAATAGATTTTTGGCCTCTACTCAAATTCAAACAAACTTTTGGAAGAAAGTGAACTTGTTAATTGTCACACTGCATTGGGACCTCAAATATTGAAACAAGTCAATGATGAAGTATTAATATTGCTGTGTCCTGGCATGACTTACTTTACAAGAGGTGTACATTTTGTGGGGTACATTGAAGTGGGTTATTAAGATGGTGCTTACACTGGCCAGTTGCAAGATACAGTCACAGTCTAATTTGGTGATAGGTACAATTTATTGCAAGTGGCCCAAACAAAATTTATACTTTCTGTTATCTATTTTAACCTTCTTTCTGTGAATAAAATGTTTAGGATTACTTTTTTTCAAACAGGCATATCAATTTTCAACTCCTAAATACCATACATGGTTTCATATGGTTTTCATATAATCCTGATAAGAAGTGACCTTTTGTAATTTTAGGACTCTCTTTTCCTACAGATATGTGGTCAATATTGCCATGTCCTCAAAGAAAATTACCATGAGAAAGAATCTTTTAGCAGTCAGGAAACTTGTTTCTATTCAAACATTTTTTTTCTTTTGAAGCAATCTTTTTCCTTTCAAAAATTAACCAACGGAAGTAAACACACTTAGTGTGACAGATGCAGATGTTCATGTATCTATTCCTTTGAAACAGGTTTTGCAGAATTAGTTTTGCTGAACAATGCTGAAAATGTGCAACTTAGTTGCTAGAGATATAGAGTAATACTGTTCTTTATTTAATTGAGAAGTGAGTATTTTCTATCTTTGAGTCCACTCAACCTGGAACAAGGAAATAATCTTGTGGCTTTTGGGGAATGCAAAGCCAAGCAGAATGCAAGTACTGAGCCACCAGCCAAAGGTCTTATTTTCACTCCTGCCCTTACCGATTTTCAAGACTTGGTTGATGTCCTGGCAATAGATAATTTTTTTTTAAATCATAGCACTTTTTATTGTTTGATACTGATCTTTGTAAATTCAGAAACTCTCCACTAAAGTGCTACCCCACACAGCTGGGTGTTGTCATGGACATAGTGGAATTTTGTGGCTTTTGTGAAGATGAGGGTAGCAGTAATTCCAGATAATATTCACAGGTTAATTTTGAAATGTTAAGGGTAGCTAGCAGGCAGTGTTTGAAGCAATCTGCAAATCTTCTGTCAAGCTTGTGAATTAACTAGTCAAAAGTTTGACACATGTTGACAAAAATAAATCCCTGTTTACCTGTAGTGTACCTTGCTCTAAAGTCTTCATAACTTTAATTTATGTTTTAGAGCAGTACTGAGAGATGACTGGTTTTGAAAGGGTAACTGCTAACAACAGCAGTAAATATCCAAAATACCTTGTTTGTCTTAAAGGTAGGGGGAAGAAGCCTGCCTTCAGGAATAGAATTACTTTAGGCTGTCTTATGGAAGAGAGTGCCAATGATCTTATCTGTTCATAGCAAAAATAAGTTTTAAGAGTCTCATGAATTTCAACATGGAAAATGCAAAATGCAGCCTGGTGGGAAGAATTGCTCCTTGCAACAGTATAGGCTGAGAACTGAATGGCTGTGGAGGAATTCTGTTGGAAAGGACCTTGGTGCCTTGGCAGAGAGAGGATGAAATGAATGAGCAGTTCAATGGTCAGAAAATGAACCTGGCAGCATCAGTGGTCAGAGGTATGCTGGGCTGCTTTAAAAGAAATCAGCAACTAAGTAGGAAAAAACTATTATTCCCCTCTACTTTGGCACTCAATAGACTCCATCCAGAACAATATCCATGTCTGGTGCTGCATAAAACAATTATATAATGAAAGAATAATTTGTCTGTTTAATTGTAGTTTTCATTTAGTAAAAAACTAAAATTTTCTAAGTCCTAGTTGAAGCAGTCTGGGGTAGGGAGGGCATCAGGCATCAGTGCTGTAAGGAAGACCATGATACTCCTGGTGATATTCCTCAACCCTGTAAATTTTTATGGCTTAATTTATCAGTTAAGGTGAGAGGGTTTTAAATTTAGTTTATGAAAAAAAAAGCAATAAAGATTACAGGAAAATTGTTTCCATAAAACTGTTTCCATTAATTTTGAAATGTCTGGATAGTTCTTAAATATATATATTTTTATCCCAATTGCTAATGATAAATTACAAGTAAAAGATGGAGAAGGATATAACAGTGAGGGATATAACAGTGTTTTTCTTGTAAAATGAATCTATAACAATGTCTCTGTCTAGAATGCCAGTGGTGAAGTAATAGAACTTTAAAAGGTGTGAAATCCTCTCAGTAATTATGAACTAAGTTTGCTTGTCAGGCTTTTCAAATCCAACTATTTATTCAAATTGAGTGCATTCTTCTGAAGCTGATATATCTGGAACATGCCTTTTCAATAGAAAAATCACACTTCAGAAGTGTATCAGTATTTCAGCATGCAATGAGATAAACAAAATCATTCTACGTAATTTCAGTTAAGCACTTAAGATGCCTTTCTCATCTGGGCATGTGAGTACTGAATTCTAGTAGAGTCTCTCACCTGCAAGATCCTGTGTAAGGGGTTAATGCCTTCTATAGATATACCTCAGTCAGTTTTGGAAAGAAACAATTATTCTGTAAGCAAAACTAAAAGTAATTGTCACAGTGTAGACAATGTTTGAAATGTCTGTTTTAACAAAAAAAAACAAAAAACAAAAAACAAAAAACAAAACAAAACAAAGCAAAAAACTCCAAATCAAAACAAACCAAACAAAAAAACGAAACCACACAAAAAACCCCTCCTTGCTTGTTTTCCAGGGAATCACAGTCCTCCTAAGCAGTTCAAGCCATTTAAAAAAACTGGTTTTTCCTCTATGGTTACATCAAATAAGAATGGGAACTTATCTGTAGTATTACACTTGATCAGTGAATAACACTGCTTAAAATTAATTCATGGCCACCCCTTGGAGCTGCTTTGTGTGGGAAAAATCAGTGCTGGAAGCCATGTTTAATAATCCTTTCAGTTCTTGGAAAGGAGAGCAAACGACATTTTACTTCTAATCAGTTATCCACTATTGTGTACTCCCATTGTGAGGGTGAAAGTCAGCATGACACGCTTGTCTCCAGACACAGGACAGTCTGCAGGAACTGACAGGTGGAACTTCTCCTTTCTTAAACTATCAAGCACAGAACATATTAAGAAGCAAACTACTATATTCTTAAATTTAGGTACAGTTTATATATATATATATATATATATATATATATATATATATATATGACTTCAAATTTTGCTGCTTCTGTAACTGTTTTCTTTTAATGACAAAAGCTCTCACCCATTAAATCCTGGGCTGCACACAAAATGGTTTTTGTTTGTAAATTTGCATCTGAGTTCTCTTAGAAACTATTTTCCTTTGGAAGGGGAAGAACATATATTCTAAATTATGCTTCCCATAATCTTCATTACAATTTGACATACTCTTTCATGTTACAGTAAGTAGGATATGTTCCAGGATGTGCCTAAGGATGTGCTTTAAAATTAATTCAAGTTAAGGACTGAAAATAAGAAAGAGCTGTAGCCAGCACAAAGTGCTGTGTGGGCTGTGAAAAGAATATGCAATAATCCTGCTGGAACACCCTGAAAAAACCATCAGTGCCACTTAAGTCTGCAGTAGGACAGTATTGCACAATTGGTATTCAGTTGCTTAAGATATTAATAACAGTTTTTTCTTAAGCAACAAACTTTGCTAAAAATTAAGTACCTGCCTCCCTAGATGAAAGGTAACAAATTGGAGGAAATTTAATCCCAAAACTGTCTACTAATTTTTGGGTAAAACTGAATTTCTATAGTGTGGGAAAAGGCTGAAATATTCTGAAGTGTTTCACCAATCATCTGATATTGTCTTCTAATATTTTTTAGTGTGTAATATATCTTGGAAGCTATAACTGCTATGTTCTCCTTTTTAGGTATTCATAGCTTGGACATTGTAGAAAGATAATATAAAGTCCTTTTTCCTTAATAAGAGAAAAAAAGTTGGGGAATCACAGACCCAAAACAATATTTCTTAGACTGAGTTTAAATATTCTCAGCTCATAATTTTTATTTCCTTATGAAAAATTTCAATATAATGGAGTTTTTATATTCCAGGATGTCTTTAGTCAATTTGATTCAGCTGGATCCTTACGGTGTTTGAAATTCTGCTGTTCTGGTTTCCCTTGCGTCTTAAAGGAAAATCATGTATATATATGGAAAGCCAATTGACTTCAGAATGATTTCTAATTTTACATCTGAGAGAAGATGTACTTACTGCTCCCTAATTGTAACAAGATTTTTGGGTACCACTTTCATGCTTTCTGTCAAACACATCATTCTGTTTTCTCTCCATAGAAGATTAAATGCAATTGCCAGGCTTTCAGTTTCAGGAAATTGGATGAAAAGATAAAACACAGTCATTTGTTGCTCCAGATGTTTGCTTTCTTCCCTGTACAGATGTTTGATATAAACTTATGCTATGACTTATTTTTGGACTTTGACTCTTCAGTAGTTACATAAAGTTTGCTCAGTTCAGTCTCTGTAATCTGACGAATAAGTATGAAAACCAATTTTCATTAATATTGTACATACTTTTCCAGAAATTGCTGATTTCCCTGGAAGTGTTTGGACATTCCTTTAGCACCTATTTAAGAAAAAAGAGTCATTTTTAACATTTTTACAGCTTTTCAGATGTTAAAATTATAGTTGTTACCTAAGTAATCTGAAAAATAATCTGAAATTTCACAATTTAAGATGTCTATAGAGTTAATACTGCTACAAAACTTGTTTATTGGCATATATGCAAAAAATATTTTGAAACACTTTAAGGCTTTAATTAGCTATTTTAACTCATATAACTGTTTAATTAGCTATTTTAACTATTCAACTCTAACTTATTTCTGATTTTTCATTTTCTGTGTGTTTTTTTGGAATGTCCCTGCATTGCCATCCTTATCTTAGCAGTTGTTTCTTTGACTTTTTCACTAAATTTTATGACACTTATCTCATTATTGGATTTTGGTGACTATATATTCCAGCGGTGAAATATTTAGAATACAAACACTAATATGCTTCAAGAATAAATGCTTTTCTCCCTTGAATCCATAGGTGTATGAACGGCCAGTGCTTCAAGGGAGCAAGCTCCTTTGAATACTTTCCACAATAATGGATCTCATAATTTAGGCCAAAGTAAATTGGCACAGCTCTTAAATCAACTGTAGTTCACTTTGTTGTGCTGTTGACTGCCAAACATATGCATACACTTAGAGATATATGCACACATATTCCAGAAAAAGGTTATATTTCTTGCCTGAAGACATGTGCACCTCATTAGGAGCTAAGAGCAGATTTTTGACATGTGGATTTTAAATCTTAAAGCCAATAAGGCATGAATACCCTTGTAGAGCCAGGACTGTGACAATGGTCAAAATAATTTCCCTGATTATAAAGTCACTTGCCAGGGAAAAGAAAATAATCTGTGACACATCTGTCTCTCACTTGGAAGAAATTATTTTTTGAGATGGTGCAGTTTAAGATTTAGGAAGAGTAGAGCAAGTAATTCTGACATGATAAAGCAGCATAAAGTTGCTCTGTTTATAATCTGCAATTTGTAATGTATTTTAGTAGTATTATGAATGTGCAAAAAATATGTTATTTAAGATTCAGAATTTAGGGCAAAGAAAACAATATTTTTACTAAAAAATAGTAGTTCCAGTTAACCTGTCATAATCCTGAAGAATCTTATGGTTACTTAACAATTGTGCTTGCTGTACAAACAAGAGAGAGAAAGATAATAAGAAGATAATAATAGTTTAAAATATTTTTTCCAGGTTCTTCTGTCAAAAAATGGAGATTTTAAGTTTTCCCCCTTGCTTTCTATTTCTATGTGTGTGCTAAACATACAAAAAAAAAAAAAACAACCCAAAAACCAAAACAGCCTCATAATCATCCTGTGGAATAGAAGTACTTAATATTGCTAACTATTAGTTAGTAATAACTGAATGAATTCCAGCATTTTGCTAGAAAATGTCCAGCTCTTGGAAGAATTTTCCCACAGCTTCCTACTCTACAGTATGTGCACACAGACACACACAGAATTTCATCTAATGTTTTCCATTAGAACAAGCCAAGCATATATTTGTGACACAAGCAGAGGAAAACCACAGTGGTCTGTGAAGTACTTATCTGACAAAAGGTGAGTCATTTCAATGGAACAGGTGACAATCCTTCAAATATATCCTGTCATGGTGGCAGAAGCCACATCAGAAGATCTAAACATTAACATAACAGGAACAATGATGTGAGACTTTATCTTGTTGACATGGAAAAGCATATGTCTCTATTGGAGCAATTCAACGAATGTTAAAATATAATTTAATTGTAGTATTTCCTCTCCTCTAGTTGTTTTTTTTTTTGTTGTTGTTTGTTTGTTTGTTTTTTTTAATTTTGGGTTACTCTGTGAACTAAGTAATTTAAGATGTTGAGTATTTAAATTGAGACCCATAGCATTGTTATGATTTTCCTTAGTGTATCTTCAAAAGTGATTCAAAGAGTTATTTTTATCTTGCTTCCTGAAATTACTGGTATCGGGTTTGTCAGGGCTCCTCAAGTACCAGTAGAGGAAGAGGATCCCTGAAAGTCACAATGCCCCAAGGTCCGTAGCATGTTACTGTTACTTCATTCCTGGCTTCAATAGTATGAAATGTTCATTTGTGCTTTTCATAATCCAAGGTAATGTGAGCTGTTTAAATACTTTAGCCATTTAATACAAAAAGTCCATTCAAAATTGAATGCAACTAGATTCTGAGCATGTTGCCAAGTGTAAATACAGATTATAGTTCCTAATTTAAGATCTAAGCAAGACTATTAGGCATCTACTGGGAGAACTAGATGCTTTTCCTTTAAAAGGTTTGATTTCTATTTGTTTTTTTGTTTGTTTGTTTTGAGTTTTTGGGTTTGGGTTTTTTTTGCTTGTTTGCTTTGGCTCTGCTGATTCTGAAAGCTGAGGAATATTTCTACAAAGTACCAAAATGCAGAAGGTGGTTTGCTAATAATTTAGCATTGTTCCTAAAGGGGTTTTGTGGAATACAATTGTTTATAATTCTTGCATTATCACAGAATGGGGTCAAGTTGGCTAGGGCCACAGAGGTCATTTTGTCCAACCTCTCTACTGGAGCAGGGTCATCCCAGAGCACCTGGCACAGGATTGCATCCAGACAGTTCTTGAATATCTGCCATTGAGGCAGAATCCACAGCCCTTCTGGACAATCTGTTCCAATACTTGGCACAGAGAAGAATTTCTTCCTCAGATTCAGGTGGGACTTCTGTGCATCTGTTTCTGCCCATTGTCTCTTGCTCTTTGGGTTAGCACCACCGAGAAGAGCCCCTTGACACTGTTCCTTCGGATACTTACGGACGCTGATGAGGCCTCCTCTCTGTCATCTCC
This sequence comes from Melospiza melodia melodia, assembly GCF_035770615.1. Taxonomy (NCBI): domain Eukaryota; kingdom Metazoa; phylum Chordata; class Aves; order Passeriformes; family Passerellidae; genus Melospiza; species Melospiza melodia. Next base: position 100,640,977 of record NC_086194.1, read on the forward strand.
CCTTGAGGCTGAGCAGGCCCAGCAGTCTACATTTCTCCTTGTAAGAGAGATGATTCTGTGACCTCATCACCTTTGTTGCCCTCCACTGGACTCACTACAGGGGCTTCATGTGCCTATTATACTGAGGAGGCCAGAACTGGACACAGCATTCCAGATGCTCCTCACCAGAGCTGAGTAGAGGGGCAGGATCACCTCCTTTGAGCTGCTGGCCACACTCTTCCCAATGCCCCCAGGATACCATTGGCCTTCTGGGCCACAAGGGCACAGTGCAGACTCAAGGAAAGCTTGTTGGCCACCAAGAACCCCAAGTGCTTTTCTGCAGTGTTCTTTCCACCAGGGCAAAGTTACATTTATTTAACTGGGTGATAGACAGAAATACATGTACAGGCATAAACCTTTTCTTTGTTAGTGATTTTTTGCTTCCATTTTGGTTTTAGTATTTCTCTCAGTTTAGAGAAGTTAATATTAACAGACTTGCATTTTTTAGGACACTGTTGAGATAATATATCATATAGAAAGGGAAAGAATCTATACAGATACTAGTGTATTCTTTTTTTAAATATTTACATCACACTAAACTCAAAAAGTATTTTAGCGAGCAATTTCACAAGCATAAGCCTAAAACCATTTATCCTTTTCTCTCATGCACAGCTCACTACATTTTTGTGTGCTGCTCTGTTACTTATAAACTTGTTAATGTTTCCTTTGAATAAACTTGCTCAAAGTAGCTCTGGCCACTTTGATATGCTACCATTTACTGCTCCTCTGGCAGCTTATCCAACCTAAGCCTTGCAGTTTTGTGTACATGTCATCTGTGATTCATAGGAACACTGACACATTCCAGAGTGAAAAAAAATTCTTTGTTACCCAGATAAATTTTGGTGCTTCTCTATATTTCAAGATATGGCACAGATATTGACTTAGTGGTACTCATTTTCAGTTGTACTCTGAGCCTGCTTTTACTGAGAAAGTAAAGCTATATAGATGTTGCCATTTTCTCAGCTTATCTACATTTCATAATACTTCTTCAACTATGGGAAAGCAAAAGAAGGCAGAAGTGCTTGTATTTCACCTTTAGACACCTCCCTCTAATATATTTCAGTCTGTGGTGACATACTTCAAGATTTTTGTTTTCCTGGAGACTGCTGTGAGCAGATATTTATTTGTGGATTTGAGACAGAGATTTTAAGTCTCTGCATTTATAAGAAATGCAGGGACATCCATACAAATTACAAATCTGAGCAATATGTTTGTCAGCTTTCTTTGAGGTACCTAAAAAAAAAAAAAACCAACCCAAAAAAATCCTAACAATACACATGCACAAAAAAAAAAAAAAAAAAAAAACGTGCTGAATTTATCTTGTTTCTTCAATTTGGAGATTCACAGTAAAAATCTGATTTCATGTAATGCTTCAAACATTCCTTTAAAAGTAGTTGTCATGCCTTATGACATGAGACATTATCTTGGTATTCTGAGTATTCCAACTCAAACAAACTTCTTTCACTTGCCTTGATTACTGCTAGTTACTTAAGGTTTTGCTTGAATGAAAATGGCATATATTGCATACATGAGTAAAAGTGGACTTGAGCAGGACTTCAAAGGATGGCTTGTAGGAGGTAAAAAAGAGAAAATGCCATCAAAGTACAATTGCATGACTGATGGCTGACAGCAAATCTTATTGAAGTTGTTTCAGTCCCCAGTTGCTTGTTGCTGTTGGAAGTTAGGTTTTCAGTGATATAAATGAGGAACTGCTTTGTTTTTCTGTCTGGCTTCTCAATGTCTTGGACCATTGTGAAGCCAGTTAATACAGATTTATGAAACAATTTGTACAAAAATCTCTTCAAATAATGGAATTGCGCATATTCTAGATCTACTAAAAGAATTAACAAAGCTTAGCCCACCGTGTAGTACGGAAAACACTGTCATACAAAAACTGATCAGTGCTCTGTTCCAGCAGGCATAACAAGGCAGTCCTCCCCTGAAAGAGTTTACAATGGGTTTACAATTATCAAGCTCCCTCTGAGAAAACTGAGCCATTGAGGCTATTTAGACAAAATCTTAGCCACTTTAAAAAAACCTGACCTCATTTATTCTGCACCTGTTATAACAGTATGATTAAAATCTTGTTTGATAACTTTTTTGAAAATGAAGTTGTATAGTACTGCATCCCCATTTTCATGCAAGGCAATATCTTGAATAATTTATTAAAAGAAAAAAAGAGGCAGAAGGGAGAGACATCTTTAATACTTATTTGCTTTAATACTTACTAGGTTTTTAACTTCTTTATCCAGTTGAAGTCTGGTAGAGAGTTATGCTGTTAGGCAGCCTCTTTATAAGTTAAATTACTTTACATTAATATGTCAAATAGTTGGGTTAATCTTTCAGATTAGTATAGATACAGCCATGGAAGACATTGCTTATTGATCTTTTTAGGAAAGGTCTGAATGAAAACATTCAGTTTCTCCAAGTCATGTAATAAATTGTGCAAGTTACTCTGGTAAATATCTGCACATTATCTGTAGAATTGTAAAATAAATTTCTGCTGTTCTTAATATTTGAATTTGTGGGGTTTTTAAAGAAAAAGGCTGCCACAGAGATCTGGTCTCTTCCTTTTGTACAGACCCTGATGCAGAGATTTTTGAAGGATGTTATCTCTCTGTTCTTGAAATCTTTTTGGCAGCAACATGAGCAATTCAGCTGCAAATTAAGTCAACAGAAACTTTATCAAGGAAATGTCTACTTTGATAACAGTAAATTACTATTCTGGTATTAGAAAGCATACTAGTCTCAGTTTGGGCATCCAAAATGGAGTATATCTGCTTTTTCTATTCCAATGTCACAATTTAGTGTTTGATTGGAAAGTTTTTTTGTTGTGTTTGGGTTGTGGGGACTTTTGAGGGGGTTTTTTTGTTTGGTTTTGTTTTTGTGGGGTATTTTTTGTTTGGTTTGGTTTGGTGTTTTGTGGCATTTAGCGATTTATTGTATGGAAATACTGCTGAACCAAGCCATTTATTAAACTGGAATTCACAGATAATACACAAAGCTATATATCCTACAATAAACAATGGAAAATTAAATACTGAAATAAAATGAGTGCTAACTATTCTAAGACAAGCTATGTGTAAGTACAGTGGGAAACAAATTGTAACAGATGGGGGTTGGAAAGCATGCCAAGTTAACCAAATCTTGATTCTGATACTTACTAAGTGATGAATAAATCTAGAGAAAGCAATCTGAACATGCATCTAATCAGAAAAATCTATATAATTTGCTTGTACTGTTGCACTTTATTCCCCACAATTTTATGCTCTACAACATTTTAGGTTGAATTAGTTCCTCTATTTATTGTTTATCCATTCTAAGATAAAAGACCTGTATGCAGGACTTCAAATGTTCAAATCATTTGCCATATGGTGAATGTCTTTAACTCCCCATAAAAGGCACTTATACTGACATAAATTTCTGTGTTGTTTGAAAAATTCATTATTGGTCTCTATACTTCTGGATGTTGATACATCTTTCAGATACATGTTTCTTCAAATTTCCTGAAGATTTTTGCAATTTCATTCCAAAGAATTGCTTTTGTAAATATGGCAGACTGTATTTTCTTATAAACATGCTTATAATAGCTATATTATATTAACAAGATTAACATAAAATTGTAATTCATTTTCCTCTTTGACCTGACAATGCTGTGTTTTGATAAATGCTAAACTCTCTTGGTAAGTTAGTAGAGCTACAAAGAAAGGAATCAAATTGCTGGCCAATTAAATATAGAGCATAAAGAGCCAAGTAGAATAATTCAGGACTCTTTAATAAATGAGTCATTTAAAATTGCAATATCTCATTTTCTTGACAAATATTCTAATGTGAAGAGAAAATGGCTAAATATTTATCCTTTCTTGTGACAGATAGTAAGAAATGGGGAAAGGATATTAAATTAATCTTCTTATTATAGGCTTAATGTAAGTCTTCCCATTCTTCTTAATTTGTATTCTCAGCCCTCAAAATTTACAGAGACTTTGCTCATGTCCATTTAGCTTGTATGAAGAACGCACTTAGTATTTTTAGTGTGTCCATACTTCTGTTTTTCTCTTGGTAAGGCCCTTTACTGGGAGGCAAAATTAAGGTGTCCTTCAGGTATACAACTACTGTATAATACCTTAACCCCCAGTGTTCATGAGCCTCTTTCCCCTTAAATTTAGAATGTAATAGATTGCAGCAGGAACATATAAATACAAATAAATAAATATATATATATATAAATAAATATAAAACAAATAAATATAAAACAAATTCTCAGCAAAGTTTGCATCTTTCCTTCCAGATTATTTCCCAGGAAGGTGGAACCACTCTTCACAAACTGGTGGGTGTCACAATTGTCAATGGAGTAACAACTTGTATTGGCTTCTACAGATTTTTGGCTTATGTAGTGGCACCAAATGTAGCCACAGATGTATGAGTTTCTTGGATTAAATAAATATATTATTCTTTGAACCCTCCTGGTACTTCCAAGAATCTGACAGATTCAACAGAAGAAAAATAATCTAGAAAAGGACAGCCAGTCACTGGTGCACAGGTGTCACATTTTCTGATCATATCAGATACTAACCATAAATATTAAAATATGTGGAATAGGTTATTAACAAGAACACTTTTCTGTAGTGAATTTTTAAATTATCTTCTGTACAACATTGAATAGCTTTAAGTCTCTCCTGAACTCTCAGCTTCTTCCCTAGAGAAACAAGTCACTTCGTGTATCTCTTTGACTGTCAAAACTCTTGGGCCATTTCTGCCAAATCTAAAAAAAAAAAAAAAAAGTAGCAGTCTCTAAATGTTGAACTTATATAAAAATTGAAGTTTCACTGACAGTTGCAGCCAGGGAGGTATGAGAAATAATTTATTACAAGTAAAACTCTTGTTTGGTCAAATTTAAATATGTATCCACAGAAAAAAAGTCATTGGTAATCCCAGAGCTCACAGAATTACAATTTCTGTACAACCAGAAAGAGGATGCTAAGGTTATATGATGACTTGGTCAGAGTATCTCCAACAGACCACTGCCATAACTTCAAAGCTGCTGTTTTAAAGAATTATTTTGATGAGGACTTCTCCTCTAATGGTGTTAGTTGGGAATGCTCCCTCACTTTTTCCTCTCAAAAGAGACACTTTGAAGTTGTTGCATCTTGAAAATTATCTCCCATTCAGGAATTGTGTCACTCATAAAGCAGGCTTAACTGCTCTTAAGTCCTCTGTCTGCTGATGTCCTTCAAAAAATATAGAAGTATATTCCCATACCACTAAGACAGTTTTAATATGCTTATATAAAAAACTTTCTCCTTTATATTTGGGGAGGATAACACAGTCGATGAAGCCAGATCCACGCATGTTGTTTTGAAGGGCTCTTGGGAACAATTCTCTGTCACCCTGGACTTATGACAATGGTACTGCTAAAGTTTTCAAATTTGTCCTTTGTTTAATGAGAAATATCTGCATTTCTCCACCCTTTGATGAGCAGCCATTTCTTGGAGTTCTGTGCTGAGTGTAAGGATAGCTGCCTTGGGAGCTATCAAGCATTAAGTATAACCTGTTTATTTCTAGAAACTGCATAATATGCTCCATCAATCTATCTATGCTTGCTTCCCCTACAAGTAGTTTGCAACTTGTTCAAATAGGACAACCAGAAATTACCTGTCTCAATGGAATTTTCAAGAGTTTGAAATTACACCTCTGCTCCTTTTCAAATTTGCAGATTCACCTGATTAGTAAGAAAATATTTTTTATTTGGATTAACTGTAAAGGATGGAGGTGGAATCTGTTCCATATTGTCTCACTTGATTGCATAGGGATTTATTTAGCTGCCTCCTATTTCTTACCTAGTATTTTAGTAGGGTCAGTTTCAGTGGATGTATAAATTTGCATGCAACAAATATAAAAAAATTCTTCATTGAAGCCCTCAGTAAGTAACTTTGGCATCACTGTCCAAACAATTTTTAGCTCTTTTTTTATCATATTACTGGGGTTTTTGGTGGTGTTGTGTGGGATTTTTTTGGTTTTTTGTTGATCTTGGTTGGTTGTGAGTTTGGGGGTTTTTTGCAGGGGGTGGTTTGTTGGGGTTTTTTTTTGTTTATTTTGTTTTGTTTTTTGTTTATGGTGATATGTGTTTTACTGAAGAGCAATAAATCTAATCCAGAAGTGACGTTCTCTGCATGATGGAGAAATACTTTGTAGGTATGTTTGCGCTCATTTTTAAAAAGTTGACACCTCCAAAAATACTTGCTAAAAAAATAAAAGAAACAACTAAGATTGAGTAACAGAGCAGTAAGTTTCCTGGGGGGGGAGGATTGCTTTCAACCCTTCCAAATAAGGAGGCCTGGGAGGTGGTTAGAGTTTAGTCCTTTATACATGTGTACTTATTACAATAATGCAAATACTATAATATTCCAGTCCCTTCTGCTTCATTGTGTAATTGTGGCATGCCAAGTAATAAATCTTGAAAAGACTAGTTTTCTTCCAGAAATTTGATTAGCCATAATTCTTGAGTATAGGAACACATAGGCTGAAATACAAGTTTTAATTAATGACTCAACTTTTTTTTTTTTTTCCTGGGACCTAGTATTCAGGACCACCTCTACTGACCTGACTGCTGCCAGCAGGCCTACCCAGAAATTCAAGAAAATATTGAAAAAATGAGGTTAAATACTCCATGGATTATTATATTAAAATAGTTTAATTAATTTTAGCAAATTAATATTTTTTTCTTGCAAGCATTTTTTTCCTTTGCAATGATATGGACTATTTGGTCATGTAGATGATAATATTGAGAGCATGTTTGAGCCAGTGCACAGAACTACATGGGTTTTTAAAATTTATTTTCTGAATTAATTGACAATATTAATTCACAGAAAACACATCTTGACATTCTAGAGATCAGTATTGGCTTTTAGCCTGAGTAAGATATCTCAAATTTATGGCACTGGAAACCTGTCTAGAAACACAAAGGGATTGGACAGACAGGATTGGGACATAGTGTGGCTAAATAATTCTCTGTATAGCAAAGCTATAGGAGAAACCTGAACACCAATGGAAGGATGCAGAGACTTAAACTAAGGCAGACTAGGGAAAATGATAAAGTGTTATGGCTAAAAAAAATTCACTAAAAAAAGAGACCAATTTCTACTGACATTGTGTGATTCAAATTTTCTTAAAAGAAACTAAAGTGGAAGTGCCACTGGATGTCAAATGCTGAGGTGACTCAGAAATAAAACTTTTTTTCTAAGATGTTCAAATTTTAAGGCAATCAGACAGACTCTACTGAAATAAATTTTGAGCAATAAAATCTGTCATATACATTGAAGTGCTGTCCCTGGTGATTCCACATCTGTGGCTCTGCCACTTAATTTTCACAGTATTAGCTGGACATTGCTAATGCTGTATGCTAGTTACACAAAAGCAATTCTGTTATAGAAAGGTTTTAATGTCAGAGGGACTTACGTGATCTGCTCATGACTAATGTTAGGTTTTGCTGCACCTGAATTGACCCACCTCTTCTGAGAGAATCAAAAAAGCTCTTCCTGAAAAGAATGAGGGTGAAAAATTACTATGAGGAGTAGCTAAAAAAACAAAATGAACAAACCAAACCAAAAAAACCCTAACCGAACAACTAAAAACCCCACCACTAAAGGATTAAGTGGTTAAAAGTATAAGGAGAATGCCAGTGGAAAACAGAGTGAAACGCCTTGGCAGCATGTGTTGTTGCCTATAAGTAGCCAAAGAAGGATGAAATGCAAGAAATGTTGTTTTTTTTTCCGAAGATGTGACAAGCCAAGTGACTGTAAATAATCTTCCTCCCACCCCCACATCATCTTCTTCCCACAGTGTTCCAGACAGTTGTACTGGAGGGGATCGGGATGAATCTGGCAAGGGAATTCTGTAATTTTGGTAGCACACCAAGAGAGGAGTAAAATGAGAGGTATGTGTACACACAATACAGGCTATGTGTTTTTGTTTTTTTTTTCCCATATCACAGAAGTTCCCTTCACCAGGAGAATGAATACCAGCTTTCCAGGAATTGGGCCCAGGCAGTGGCAATGTCCAGACTGAGTCTGTCCTGGAGTGTAGTTGTGCACACTGCTAGCACCAGCTGTGTGAGCAGGTTCTCAGTGGAGGGGTTCCCAGAGGTCTTGGGCGGCATTGTTCCACTCAGCTGACTTTGCATCACCTTGGTCCTCATCCACCAGCCTTTCTGTGAGGGAGCAGCAATGGGCTAAACCCAGCCTGTAGTGATAGTGTGGAGAAAATCTTGTGAAGAAAGGAAATTCTGGGCCTGCACATTACATCTGCCACTTTAGAAAAGGCCTGACTTGTATTGTACTTGTTATTGCCAGAGTTCGAATTTGGAAGTGAGAATAATCACTCACCAGTGATGATGAGACCTCTGTTCCTTTTCATGGAAAAACAGCATCAAAAGAAAATGCGCTGACTATTCCCACTTAAGTAATCACTTGTTAAAGTAATAGTTTGTATAAAACTAAAAAATAATTGCAAGTAAAAAAAAAATCTCCAGACCCATTTTTTCAACATGGAAGTACATGATTGTAGTTTTGTAGAATGTCTTCAGCAAAACGCTGTGTAGGAGAGAGTGAAGCCTTTGCCCTCCTTTGAGGAAGAGATGATGGGGAGGAGTAACTGAGGAGAAGATGAGATGAAGTGTGGATGGCCAGCGTTTGTCACCGATCTGTACTCCTCGATGTACACAAGGTGAGCAAAAACATCCTTTCCTAAGATCCCCTTCTGCACTGGTGCTAGACAGGAGCTTTGGCTCACTGGCCATGGCTTGGAACTGTTTCATTTTTTACCATTTTCCCATTTTACATCATCGCTTCCTCCCCACAAGATTGTGGGTGCTGAAAGAGCACAAAAGAATTTTAGAGGATACCTGTTTTTCTCTTCCCTTTAGTATCTGATCCTACAGCCATTGTTTACAAATTCTTTTTGAAGTTGCTGGTAACATCTGCCTCTGCAGCTTCTTGCAGCAATACTTTCCATAATTTCACCACTTTCTGTGTAAAGAAGCACTTTCTCATGCCTTTTAGATTCATTGCTTCATAGCTTTCTAAAAATATACTGGCTTTAAAAAAACAAATATATTGTAATGAGTTTTAAATTCATCTAACTTTTGAAAAACTCAAGAAAGATTAAGTGGCATATTGTGTTATAAACCAAACTACTAGTTACAGTTGTTATAGTTTTAATGAATATTGTTTGGTATATAAATCAGCATTCTGATTTTCTGCGAGTATCCTACAAAAACAACCATTACCAATGGGGTCTTAATTGAAGGCAATTTAATAGGATATAACAAAGTAATTTTTTAGTGATAAGTTAATAAATCCTGGCATATATGTTAGGATGCTGTCCATGGCTACTTTACCCTGGCACAGTAATGCTATAGCCTTTCTTCCAGTGAAGTGTTTCTGTAACATCTTTTACACATGATTTATTTAGCTCCAAATTATTAATGACAGCAGGAAATACATAAAATGGTCATGCTAAAAATTGTGCTTCAATATATAGATAGAATTCCAAGTGCCTAGGTGCAAAAATACAGTACAAGACCTTGGATTTTTGAATATCTGAAAGATGAACTTGGTTTTACGTTTTAAGCCAGGAGGAGCATTCAGCCAATATCAACAACTAACTTTTAGTTAGTTTTTTAGCTAGCTGAGGCAGAGAAGTACTCTGGACTGTAGTTTTACTTTTTCTTAGAGCTGTTCAAGCCTGCTCTGGACTGAAAACCCAGAAAAACACGGGGACCTCATACCTGTGGCCCACTGGGGCCTGGGACATGGCATTTTCCAGTGCAGGAGGGAATGGTTGCAGACTGAGTCAGCTGAGCTACTCCCCTCTACAAGGACTTTCTGAATTTGCCATGTCTTCAGAACAGCGAGAGGTTTTACTGTTCAATATTATTCATTTTTTATGCTTGTGAATACTTAGCTTGCTAAATAAACCTTTTTTTTCCACTTTTCTCCAAGGAAATATTTTCCCAAACTAGCTGGGGGAGGGACCACTTGAATTTGCTTTTCTACAGGGACCTCTAGAAAATTTCAGAGGTTTCCTCTCAATTTTTGCCTTAAACCAGAACATTATTTTAGGGTTCATTTGTTCCTGTTTTGGTATGTTGAGGGAGTTATACTGACTCACAGAAGAATGATACTAAGAACTAGAGAAGTTCAGTTGCCTCATTGTAGAAACCACTGGTTTTTTTCCACTCTCTGTGACCAGAGCCACAGTTTCAAAGACATAGTAAGCTATCCTTCTTAAATGTTTTTCTGAAAACTTCAGCAGTATGAGATTGTATAGGTTGCCAAGTTAGGCTCTTAAGCGGTGTGGGTTGTTGGCGTTTTTGTTGGTTTTTTTTTAAATTTGGTTTCAGGAGTTTGTTCCCAAAATACCCCGGCATGGCTGAATATATATAGCAAAATCATTAAGAGGATGCTCATTAGTTGTAGTGGAACAAAGCGGTCAGTTCAACTCTTAATCCAGTGTTTTGATGCATTTCATGAACCAGGTGGAAAAGAGCAAGAAGCAGTGAAAAATGAAAACAAAAACCAAACAATTCTCTTTACAAAAACAATGGCTACCACTTTTAAAATTCAACAGAGGTTATACTCGTACTGTTAATAACAGATGCCTGCCAAAGAAACATGAAAGTTAACTGACCACAGACAAGCAGAGGCAGACCATTAAATAACTCCACAGAGCAAATAATGGAAGGGAAATTCTGAAACACTGCTGGTGAACTATTGATATTCCTGTTATGGAGTGAAAATATTGATGGACAGAAGTTCTAAGACTCAATTCAAATTACACTTTTCTGAATTTGGGAGCTTTTTAACATAGAATAAGTAATCTGTTTTCTGTCAGAGATGTAATCCACTGTCTGTCAGAGATAGTCATGTCATATACACAAATGAAATAAAGCTATCTAATTATTTTCTATAGAGTTTCAAAATTTTCTGTAAAAGTACCCATGGGTAATTAACATCAGAGACCATTCAACTACCTTTGAAATAAAACATTTACCCTCATGCTGACTCATGATGCTGGAATGCTTGAGCAGAAATCAGTTGCTTGCAGCAAGCACTAAATGCAAATAATTCATTTAGGTATCACACATCCTTACAGTCACCTGCTAAGGCAAGCATGAGGCATTAAATTTCTGCAGTCTTTTACTGCCAATGACTTTTTCATTTTTATCCTTTAAAGTGTTGGAATTGAGAAATGACATCAAGTTAAACTATACCTGAAGAAAAGGAAACATATAGAGAGAAAAAAGAGAAGATGCCAATGTTAAAATGTTGATGCAGGTGTATATCTACATTTTAAGAAATCAATTTTTCAGTTCTGTAGCAGTTCCCTGAAATATGACATAAAACCTGGATAGTTCTAAGAACTAACTCTACTGTTATTATGTGAACAGCCCCCTTTATAAAATCATAGATGAGCATGATTCCTGACCAGCTGAATTCAGATTAAGTAGGTTTTTGAATCAGTAAAAGGATGTTAACAAGGAATTGTGATGTTCAAATGGCTTTTTTTAAAGGATTTTGTCAAGACTATATGCTATACTTGTTCTGCTATTCATATGGATTTAGCCAAGCTTTTATTAAATAAAGATTGGGAGATTGCTATGCCTTTAGGGGTTCCCAAACAAATCCAAAATAAAGCAAAGGAGGGCTATTAGATTGTGATAATCTCAAAATTGCCACAGTTATACCTTAATTCCTACAGAAGCTCTTTAGCTGAAAACATGTTTAAGAAGGAAAGAAGACATAAACAACCCACCAGAAGAGCGTGAAAAAATGATTTAAAGCATCCAGCTCATCTGGATTTTTGTAGCCCATGGCAGTGTGAGATCCATCATCACCCCCTGAGGAACTCCACTCCTGATCAGTTACCAGTTTGACTTTGAGCCATTAACCACCACCCACTGAGCTTGGCAATTTAGCCAGACACCCACCCATCTCTGGTCCATCTGTCCAGATCTTAGAAGCTTATCTGTGAGAAGGCTATCAGGGAGACTGTGTCAAAAGCCTTGCTAAAATCAAGGAAAATGACAACCTCTGTTCTTAGAAAATAATTTTTATAGACAGCAACCAGATTGGTCAAATGGGACTTACCCTTGACAAATTGATGTTGGCTTTTTCCACTGACTTTCTTGTCCTTCATATCCTTCCACAAGTACCTGTTCTTGTTCTTTGTTATATGGTTCAGGGTGTAAATTGCTTTCCCAGATGTTGAGCTCCATGGTCTTCATATTATTATTATGGTATTTTTGGGCACATATGAAAGGTATTTATAAGACTACTGCTGAATTCTCTATTTTCATCCCAAAATAAATTTACAGTTAAAAATTAATAGAATATGTTAATGTTTTTAACTGTAGTAAAAGCTGTAGTCTTTTATTAGAAATTTGTTTGCTAAATTAATATTTTACATCCTTGTGGCTGAATTTGAAGATAAGTTTTGACTATTTTTCTTTTTAAAACATGGAAAATAAAAAAATCTTATTAAGGGAATGCACTTACTGTAACTTACTTCCAGATACTTACAGCAAGCCAAGTTTCAAAGAAATATTGAGCGCTCTTTGCAAGAATTATGTATTTCTAGTTCTTAATCAGTGTTGAAAATTTTCCTTCATCCTTTTTTGACTTCTTGTGATGTGCTTTAAGTAGTTTGACTGTTTTGATGATCTCTTAAAGCTTTCGTACTTGCTTGGGAGCAGAGAAAGCTGAATGTCACTGCTCTGTCAAATGTAGGTGAGTGATGTCGCATTATGGTCAGTGGCTGTTTGGAGCCAGAGGGAGCAATAGACTAGTGAGATATATATATATTTCCAAGGCATAGAAACAGGAAAATAAAATAAAGAATGAAATTGCTATTAAAATTATGGAAGCATCATTCCCCTCCACTGCAAGTCAAAATGCTGACATTAACAATTTATTTCATCTCCACCTACCCCAGGGCCCTTTACTGTCCTTTTTTATAGCTCTAGAAACTATCACAAACCTTTACAGAACCAGGTTTTGAAGTTTGTGCATGTGAGTTTCGAATCTTAAACGTGTGGCTTGACAGGAGAGAGCAGACAAAGTTCTACATTTGGGGTATTTTGTTGCTGTTGTTGTGCCAGTAAAACACTTATTTGGGGAACTTTCTATGTGTGTAATTTTCCATAAGTAAGGCATGATAAGGGGGAAGGAAATCACTCCTTTCAGGCAGTTGTAGAGAGTGATAAGTTTACCCCTGAGCCTCCTTTTCTCCAGGCTAAATAGGTCCATCTCCCTCAGCTGGTCCCCCTAAGACCTGTGCTCCTGACTCTTTATCAGGTTTATTGCTCTTCTAATGAGTAGCACTATATTTAAGTTTTCACTGTTTTGTTAAAATTATGAAAGAATTTCTCTCAGTATCATTCCTTTCACTTAGAATTTCTCTAATACTACTATGTAAAAAGGTAGGGTTTTTCTAAATAGGTCAAATTAATTGAAACAAAGCTAAATTAATACCTTTGATTTTGAAAGATGAAATTTATATTGGCTGATAAGATAATTAAAGTATTAAATCCAGTGAATTTGCCCCATTAGCATTTTCTAAATTGACCTAAAATTGAAAAATAATTGCTACAATAATGATATTTTCTGAGGAGTCAGATATAAAACATTAGAAGTTGATCAGGAGATACTTGAGTTTGGAATTACCTGATTTTAGTGACAAGAAGTTCCTAATGATTGATAACAAACTTCTAAATGCATTTTTGTTCAAGTCTCTGATGGTCCTTTTCAAAGGCCGTCTTGAATATTTGCATCCTGGTGCTCAGCTGTGGTTTAATGTAAAATACTGCTTTGTTGTGAATGATGGAAACAGCAGGCACAATTCAGTCAGGAGATGACAAGGCATTTCATTGTGAAGTTTTCTGCTTAAACATTAATTCTTGTAGGTATTCTTCTCTGTGTGGAAAGTCTCATGTTAATTTCCATTAATCCATAGCTTGTAGAAGCTTAAAAAGGTGAAAGGTGTTTTCAAAATCTTTTTGTGTGTAAGGTACTCTGTCTAATAGCTTCTTGAGTACTGTCTGAGTGAAAAATCTATCAACCCTTTAGCTTCATGTTTGGGACTGTGCATTTGATAGATTTTATGATTTTGTGGCATGTTTTTGTTGTGAGAATAGGCACATACCTGCCTGACTAAATAAAACCAACATAGGGAAAGGACTTTTTTTCAGTGAGTGACTGTTATCGCAGATGTGGCATGAAACAACTGTGTTCTGGGAAATAAAGCAATGCACATGGAAGAGCTAAAGGACAAAGAGATTATCTGCTAGACTGACCCAGGGTCTACAAGCAAGGAAACTGCCAGCTAAACAGAAGTCCATGAATATACATCACAGCCATGCTGAGCTGAACCATGTCCCCAGTCCTTCTGCCCACATACTCGAACAAGCCAAGCAAGCAGGAGGGCAGGAACCAGCAGAGAAATTTTTACTTTGCTATGCCTCTGAATGCCTCTGAATGCTGCATCAGACATAATCTTCTCTTTACTCTTGACGTGATCTAAAATAATTCGAGACATTGGGCCGACTTCCTAGGATGGAGCATTAAAAGAAAGAACAGAAAAGGAACACCTGCTGTGAGTGACTAGAGTCCTAATTCAGTTTGTCTCTACATTAATGACATTTTTGCTCCACCTACTGGTAGGATGGCTTGGAGCCTTCTGAATTGCCATCAGGTACTTGCACCTCCTTCTGCAATTAGTCCTCCTACTGAGGCTAGAAGAATCACTTTCAGTGTGCAGAAAAAAGAAATAAGGAAATGTTGATACCTTTTTCTAAAAGTTTTGGTGTGGAAGAGAAATTTTAATTTTAAGGGAGAAATAAGCATCATGTCTCAAAATGTGCAAACAGAAAAGTGTTCCCTGTGTTAAAGATGGCTGGTGCTCCTAATTTTTGAGTATAAAACAATGAACAAAACAACTCATCAAAAATAAACAAATTCCCCCTCCAAAAAATTCTAAAACTTTATACCTTAATATTGTATGTGTTAATTGGTGTATTGTCGAAAATCCATCTTGCTATGACAAAGCACAAAACTGTCCTTATATAATCTTCCTTTCTTGCCTTATGGCATAAGGGAGCTGACAGTCATTCTGAAATGCTGATTTGATAGCAGTGAGTGTGTCTCAGTTCTGATTGCTCATTTTGCCGCATTTCTTGATTACTGTGTGATGTCAAGGAAAATAGGACTTCTGAGTTTATTTGCACAGCTGTTCTGATTAGTTATGTTTGGTTTTATGCCAGGAGGTTCTCAAAGGTTTACTCTGTTGTTTCTGAAGCTGTCAGCTTACTGCCTCTGTCTTTTTAGAATGATATCCAAACACATTCGTTGGATGTATTGTTTCAGTCTTACTCACTGGACTGAAGTCAATGAATAAGCTTCTTTGAAAATTACTGGTTCAACAGCTGTAGATTTCTCTTCTAATCACATGCTGAGGTCGTCATGAGGACACTGTGCTGTAATATAATGACAATTCTTTAACAAGGCTTACATGGTGAAGTTGATAATACCACACAAATCAGATTATAGTTTTTCAAATGGGAAAAAATCCTACCAGTAGCTGAGGTTTCATTGACATTTGGTAGATACTTCTAGTTGCAATGCCTGCTCTGTTTGGACCAGTGTATCTAAATTCATGTTAAATCAGGCCCTTCTAATCACATACAAAATCACAGAACAGGTGAGGTTGGTAGGGATGCTTGGAGATTACTAGACAAATATCCTTACTGAAGTAGTATTAGCTAGATCAGACTGTGCAAGGATGTGCCCTATTGTGTTTTGAATATCATGAAAGATGGAGACTTCACAACCTCTCTGAGATACTTGCAATGTTTCATCTCTCTTACTATAAAGAAGATTTTTAGACAAACAAATTTAACCCCACAAAATTATATTAGTTCTTCATCACATGGGTATCATAATGAGCTATAAGGTGAAGTACTTCTTTTTCCTCCACAGTACTGGGTCATTGTGACTAAAATCAAAAGAAGAATTGGGCTACCTAGCATAGGACTGGAGATGGAAGTCATATCCATGAGTCTGCAAACAGAATAAAAAAAAAACATTATTCTTTTGTCCCACTCTTATTCAGTGAAGAAACTTTTCCGACACTCGCACCCCTAGCTGCAGCTGCCAGTCTCTTTGATTCTGTAGGCTCCCTCTGCTGTGTTTCTGATCTGCCCATGGCTCCACAAGTGTAACAGCAGAGTTTCTGAACTATTCAGAGGCCAAACAAAGAATCAGCCAGACTATTCTCCTCTAGATATAATGCAAAGAAAATGATCAGTACTCTTCAGCAATTTGAACAGGAATACCTGCTCTTACAGTCATCAATGCTCCCCAAATGATTTCCTGCAAACTGAAAATGTGTAAATTCCAGAAAACATATGAAATTCTGATTCTGCTGAAAAAAATTCATGTCAGCTATTTATAGTCATTAAACTTTCAGGGATTAAATTCCTATCAGCTACTTTTAGAGATCAGAGGAGAATATATCGAGTAGCCCAGGGGGGAAAACTTGGATGTGTTTGCAGATGTAAAGCTCAACGTGACTTGATAAGGTGCGCTCACAGCCCAGAAAGCCAATTGTATCCTGGGCTGCATCGAAAGCAGCGGGGGCAGCAGGGGAGGGAGGGCTCTGTTCTGCTCTGTCCTGGTAAGACCCCACCTGCAGGGCTGCATCCAGCACAAGAAGGACATGGACCTGTTGGAGTGAGTCCAGAGGAGGGACTCAAAGTTGGTCAGATGGCTGGAGCACCTCTCCTTTGAAGACAGACTGAGAGAGTAGGGGCTGTTAAGTCTGGGGAAGGCTTCAGGGAGACATTAGAGAACCTTCCAGTAGGCAAATAGGGATTACAAGAGGGTGGAGAGAGTAATGTGGCCTTGAGAGTGCCAGAACAGGTTTAGATTAGATGTAAGGGAGAGTGTTTTTGCTGTGGGGATGATGAAGCAATGAGGGGTTGCCCAGGGAGATTGTGGACTCCCCATTGCTGGAAGTGTTCAGGGCCAGACTCGGTGGGGCCCTGAGCAACCTGGTCTAGGGGAAGGTGCTCCTGCCCATGGCAGGATGCTTGGAAATGGGTAACCTTTAAGGTCCCTTCCAGTCCACACCATTCTATGATTCTATGATTCTCTGAGTTTGTGATCCTATAAATTGACTACAATCTGATTAGTTCTGTCTGTTTTTGACTCCCTATTTACAGTCTCCTTTAAGATATTAACTGCATATATCTGAAAACAGATGCTGTGTTCTTCCAGTAAAGATGGGCTCAAATGAATGCTTACATGCCAAATCTAAGGCAGCTGGTGAATATTTAGGGATATTCATCAGAGAAAACGTCTTTTTATATGTAAACGGACCATTCCAACAAATAGCTATGCTGCATCTGAATTTACTTGGACTTGATGCTGCCGTATTAGACACTTTGTGGGGCTGTTACAGAGCAGGAAATACATATGTATGGGCATGTACACACATGATCTTTTTGTATCTTCTCAATGGTAGCCTCTAATTCCTCCAAGCTGATGGGGATCTCAAAGAGTAAGGACTAGTTACACGTGGTTTCGTTGTACGCTCTCTGTTCTGGTGTTTGGCTTAATGCCAGCATTTCTGCCATACATATCTAACACAAGAAAGGAAAAAAGAAAAAAGTATTTCAACAAGCAGTAAAAAGCCTTGCTGGGAATAGGCATATTTTTCTTTGTGTCCCTAATTATGTATTTTGTATTTTCATTCTAGAAGCATGCTTATGCATGCCAGATACATGGGTTTTATTCTTGTTGCCAAAAAACTGATCATCCCAGCTCTGAGGATTGCATTCAACAAAAAGTAACACTGACTTTTTTTTTTTTACTGATATTTTTAGCCTTAGGGATCTCTGTTATCACCTGCATTTTCAGACCATTTCTATCTTCTTGTGTTTGTTTCTCAGAGGCCGCAGTTACCGAACAAGGGTGACTATTCTGTGTGATTATTCTGTCAGCTGCTAGTTAGAGAAGAAAGGGCTTGTACAAAACAGGCTGATGCATTATTTTTTTTTCTGAAAAGGCATCTGTTATGATGTATGGCTTTTATACATGCATATACACTCATAAAACTATCAGCCTTTTTAGAACATCAGAATCTTACCACTGCAATTAAGACAATTGAGATCTGACAAGAAGATCAGTAGCGTTAGTAGAACTCAGGAGATTTAACAAAACTAATTAAAATTACCATATTAGGTTTCTTCTCTTTTTACTATTATGATATCACTGGAATGAATTTGAACATGTATCTCAATGCTATTATATCTATTCTGTTATGGTGAAGTTTTCTTACCAGAGCAATCCAACATGCTATGGAAAAATATCTCAGTGAAAATGTGTCTAGCTCTAAGACCATAGGTTTTTTTGCTCTTTTGTGCAGAAAAATGAATGATTTGGACAGCTAAAAATAGCATGTATTTGAAAATGAAGCATAAGCATATAAAATAATTAAGGACTTTTTAATTTTGACTAATTGGGAATATTTAGGTCATGTGAAAAATTTCAGGAATATCGATTTTTTTTTCTGCGAAGAATTTTAACAAGTAACATCAAAAGTACCAATTCTGAATATCTTGGGCTGGCATTAGATAGAAGAGCAGTAGTGATGCAGTAATGTACATAGTTAACATTTTGGTTTTCTGAAGACTGATCAAGGTGAGAAGATATTTTTAAAATCTAACAAGAGCAGTAGTTAAAGAACCTGAAAAATAGGGCTCTGAAATATAAAAGAAGAGTAAAAAGAGCAAAGCAGTGCCCCAGACAGAACTCTAAAATAGAGTTTAAAGCTGGTAATACAGGAGTAGAACAGAATTTAAATATGAGCATGCAGAACTTTAAACTCTTTTCTATGGATAGAGCAGGAAGTAGATTTAGAGAGTAACACTGCTCCTACAAGGTAATTGATGCTCAGATGAAGTCTTAATATGAAATTATTTAACCTTATTTACCATATTTCAATGGAGCATAGGCATAATGGAGCAATCCAGCATAAGAAAGCATGTTTTTTAAAGACTGTATTTACCGACAATTATTTTCTACATGACTTACGTCAAAAATACAGGATCTTATAAGAACTTTAGATTATGAGTATTTTAATTGCCTAGAATTCCTCCTATCAGTTCGCAAGGTCTACAATATTTTTGAAAAATGAATGAAAAATGCCTGTTTATAACTACTGCTCCTTATTCTTAAAGAATAAGGCTACTAGTCAGTCTGTGTTTTATTCCTCCCTGAAAAAAAAGCCTTACTCTTGTTTTTTCTTCATTTTAGCAGAAACTGGAAATACAGCTTTTGCATACCTTTTTATATTCTCTTTCAAATTATGATCAATTGATTTTCCATTTCTCCAATTTCTTCTTGAATTGAAGTTTTTTTCTAGAGGTTTACCAAAATAGGGAATCTTTATCTAAAAAAGTGTTGTAGAGTAGTCTTAACTGCCTTACCCTCATGTAAAATTCTACTGAAGTTAAAGAAACTGTGCTGGCAGAAAGAAGCAAAGCATCTTATTCACACTGTGTACTCTTGGCCAAGAATTTTATCTCTTCAAGCAACCTCAGGGAGGAGGAAGGCAGGTTCAAACCTTGTGAAGTGGCATGTGTTAATCTTCTTCAGTTAAAAACTGTATTACATTTTGATTGGCATGTACCTCAGAGCTTACAACTTCTTTTTTCTGCAGATGCTCTATTAAAAACCAATTAACTTTCAGTGTAATCAGGTATTTAACTTATCAGTTATGCAGTGAAAAATGTTGGGGGTGATAGCAATGACAAACAGGCTTACCAACTAATCAGCTGTCTAATTAATTTGAAAGTCTTTCATGTTTGATAAAAATTATGCATATTACGAACTGTTTAAATCCTGGGGATAAATATACCTGTGTGAAGATTTGTCTTGGGATATATTCAGAAGGCAGCGAAAACATGAGGTGTTATGGTACAAAACATTTTGGTTTCTTTTTTCTTATTTTACCTTCCTCATATGTTAATAGAAAAATCTAGAAAGAGAAAATGTTTTACCTAAGGTTAATTACTAAACAACCTTTTCAATGATGTCAAAGCTGATGTTCCAGGGCAGACCTGCATCTGCAATCAGGGAATATTTAATTTCCTGAAAATTTCAGGGCAGATTATTACTTGTCTCCAGTTATTTATAAATGTTATGGCCTTTTCATCCCAAACAGGCAATTATTGACAGGGTTTGGGTATTGAGCACTGCAGAATGCCATGTGTGGAAAGAGATCAGGAGCGACCCTGTGAAAGTTAAGCCACATCCAGCTGACTTGGCAACAAACAATCCACAGCACACCAGAATTTCAGGATGAGGAACACATGGCAACACTGCTCAAACACCATTAAGAAATACCAGTAGTTGTGGGGAGTAGGAGAAATTAAAGGAAAGTTGAGGAAGGAGGATGAGGAGGAGGCACAGGAGACAAAAATGGAAATACACCAGGAGATGTGAAGAGAATACTTTCCAGAAACCAGAGAAGAAAATTCAGGAGACACAGGGAAAAAGACATTGCTAGCAATACTGCTAGAAAAGAGCTCTTGAAAGGGGATGATCTGTGCCAGAGAAGGTCTGAGGACAGCAAGAGCCCTTAAGGACTGGACAACAAGGAGACCCCTGAGGTACTGCAGGCTATGGTGGAGTCAGCTGCTGAAAACTGTGGGAATTGTGGCTAGAAAAGGAGAAGTGTTGAGCTGAAGTTGAGCCTATGAGGCCAGGAGCAAGGCTATTGCCCTATGTGTCTGTATAATTGCGTGAGTTTTGTTCCTCAATACCTGAACCAATAATCAAAAATTGTGCTAATTATCAATAACTCAAATTAAGTTAAAAAACCCATAGTCAAGTTCTTTTTTGCTTATGAAGGTTATGGAAATGGAAATGTAACTTATCTTCAAATATTTTTTAAATTAAGTTTAATTTTTTTTCTCTTTGTATTCTAGCTAAAATAAATTAAATTAGCAACATTTTGTCAGACACTCATTTATTGTGGCAGTATTGTTGAAGCATTGTCATTATGGCTTCAGATACCTTATTTTTAATTTTTTTTTCTCCATTTTGATGATTCAAGAATTTTGGGTAGATACCTTTGTATTAATAGTTACATCTACAGAACTATTTGAACATACATTGCTCAACTTGAATGTTTCTTGCATACCCCAGGGACCAGAACTATAGTCTGGGTGGCCTGTCTATCTAAAAAGTGCATTAAGAATGCATTTGTACTTTGAGAGTACAAATGCAAGTCAGACAACAGAAGCAGGCAACACGATCCTGATCTATCAATCCAGCCTTTCTTTAGGTTGCCTCTTTCAGAGGTTGATAGATAATTAAAGTGCATAACACTCCCCCTGCTTTCAGTTTTGCTTTACTTCCATGTCTAATAAAAGGATCTCCAGGAGATTTTTTAGAATACCTTTGCAGAGGTGTTGAATAGTGATAATTTAGCTACAGGCTCAGTTTACCAGCAAGTGTGGATATGGCTCATAAGTTCCTTCTGAAATTACAGCAGGTTCGTGGAGAAGGAAGTGGTTTAAAGATTAGCTGGGAGTACAGCAGCTTTCCTCATGTCTTAAACTTACCTGTGAGTCATTCTTTACTGCAGAAAAAGATCTGAACCCAACACTATACTACAGAGGTGTCCCTACAGCTAGCCACTGGGAAATGTAATTATGGATCACTGAAAATTTTCCAGCTGCTCTAGCTATAAAAGAATGGTTTCAGATAGCTACGCTAAAAATGCTGCTGGCAGACTATTGAGATAAATTAGAAGACATGGGCATCTCTGTTCTGAAGGATTTTAACATGCAGCTCTTTTTTTTAAACACCTGTTTTTGAAAACAAAAACTCTCTCAGTTTGTACTTTATAAAAAATTCAAAACTCGTTAATAGGGACTGGAGCACAACTTTGTTGAGATACTGAGGTGGAAAAGAGGTTTTCACTTTTCTTTTAGTTCCTAGGAATTTGTACACTTCTGTATAACATTAGGCAAATAAAAGAAAAATGTTCCTCTCTGAATATCCCTCCAGCCTGCAGAAGTATATAAGAATCTGAAAAAAAAAACCCTACAAAGATTGCTTACATTATAAATACAACCATTCTTTGGACCACGATACACATTATTTTATGCCTAAACATATCGACACACAAGCACACACATCTCATCTCCAGGGACAGTTGTCTCTTGTACTGCTGGTGGTGATTTGATTCAGCAGGCTCCTCATGGAGCTGTGCTCTCTGTGCCCTGGGGAGGTCTGGCAGTCCTGACAGTCCCAGCACAGCTTTTGATCTTCTTCCTCTGCTGGGATCCTCTCTGTATCACTGCTTTGCTTCATACCTGGGCCTTTCCAAAAGCGAATATGAACCATTTGGGTAATAGGCATGTTTCTAGGTGGATACTTCCACGCAATTTTTTGGCTGTTTCTTTGTCATATCCCCCCACCTTAGTTTAAACAATCAATTCTATATCACTCAATCTCACTGCTCCGTTAAACACCTCATTTCCATGCGAGAGCATGAGAACTTCCCCACTTCTATCATTAGGCAAGTTTTGTCTTTGATTTTGCCCCAATCTGCACATCACAACCCACAGGAAGTATACAATAAAGAGCAAGCATCCAAGTGTTCCTAGGTTTATGCACCACTTGGCAAGGGATTTCCAGGAAGTAGTTTTGAATCTGAGGTCCTCTGTTAATTCTAAGTCTTGCACTGGCCATCCATCTAGTCATCTAGTTCTTAACATTTTTATAAACTGGTGACTTGTGAAATTCTTACCAGGGCCCATTTGTTGTGCCTTAGAGATACATAATAAAATAGTTCAGAGTATTTTAATCTGAATAAACATGACAGATTAAGTGTAACAGCTTGTTAGAAACCTCTAATGAATTGCTAAAGGTATAGAATTATATCTTCTAATGTAGTCCCATGCTGCTAGAGGAAGTTGCTTCTGTTCATTTCAGTGAATAAGAAAACATCTTTTAAGTTTATTTTAATATTCATGACAGTCTACTTAATATTCATTGGAGATTTTAGGGAGCTAGCAAAAATGTGATGTAATCCTTTTTTTGCAATACACAATGAGTCTATTTGGATGGATGTGGAGAACAAGTTTTTATACCTGAATTTGACTGGAAATTGTGATGTCCAACCAAATCTCAGTTGATGGAGGAATATAAACCTAGCAGGTTTTGAAAAGGCACAGAACTAACAGGAGGATTTTTGGTTTCGTCCCAGGGGAAGCAGGTCATATATACAGGAAAAAGTTGCATTAGAATTCTGACGGAATCTCTATTTATATTGTATGACGACATTTTAAAAGCTTCAGGAGAAGATAATCAAGCAACACCAAATTAGTTGTCTTGTTTAAAAAGCATTGAATTTAGCAGGAGAAAAGTATAATAATAATTTAATGCTTCTCAAACTGCTTCAGTTTTAGGTCATGTGCTACACCAGTGTCTCTCCAAGTCTGACGTTGTAAAGTTAAAATAAGCATATTTTACTGCAAGAAAATTTGAAATGCTTCAGGCAATTCTTCACTAGTCATTAGTTTAAGTACTTAAAGAAAATCTTTTTAACAGTATGATCTTTATTTTTATTCAAGAGAAAAATTTAAATTTGTATTTGGTTACCATAAAAAGAATTAATCCAGTGACTATAATTGCCCTTTTCTACTAAAATTTTTCTTTATAGCTATATTAGGGATGATAAACAAAATCCAGTTGCAATGTAATTTTCAGATGTACTTATTTTCTTTTCTTCCTTGGGCTTTTTTTCACAAACAAAAAAGCATTTGTTGGGTACAAGATTTTACTCTTTTCTCTTACTGACAAAATTGGCTGGCGTGAATCTTTCAGCTATGCCAAAAAAGGTGCTGTTTTTCTACTGGGCCCAAACTGATCTCTTTTCTGAAAAGTTACTTCCAGTTCACCAGACTTGCATTATAGAGGTCGAAAACTTTGCTTAATGACATTGATGCCCTGAGAGGCTACCTAGAACAGAGGCTAGACAGAGTTAAAGGAATAAAGTAGCTATTTATTATAAAGGCCTTCAAAGCATATACCTTAAGCAGTACAAGAGCCCAGCCATGGCTACACCCAAGATGGATGGCGTGCCCCAAGTTTTCACACTTTTATATGTTTTGGTCCATTTACATATTGGGGTTAATTGTCCAATTACAGCTCCAGGTTATGAAGTCCCATCCTCTCAGTTTGCTCTCCTCAATTTGCTGCTGTTTATGTTTTTTGGGCCTGAGGCTGTAATGGCTGTCTTTGGTTTTCAGGCTGGAAAAGGATTTGTCTAATGAAAACTGTGCGGAGAACTTGCTAACACTCTGTATGAAGTTTAGAGTTATATACTTATGCGGTACAGAATCTGGAAAATATGAAATCTTAAACTTAAGGCATCCACATAAACAGTGTGACTGAGTGCAAACCCAGCAAGCTGACAGATTACACCAAGTTGAATACACAGCTGATATGTTAGAGGGGTGGGATACCATCCAGAGGGACCCTGACAGATTTGAGGAGTGAGTGTCTGGGAACCTCATGTTCAACAACATGGTCCGGGCAATCATCAATGTGAACAGAGTCTGTGGAAGGAAGAGATTCAGAGCAGCCCTGCAGGGGACCTGGGGATGAAAAATTGAACATGAGCCAGCAATGTACCCTGGCAGCCTAGAAAGCCTATTGTACCCTGAGCTGCATAAAATGAAGCATCAACAGCATTTTCCCGCCTCTATTCTGCTCTCAGGACGCTTCACCTGGAGTACTGCATTCCCTTCTGCAGGCAAGTTCTGGATAAAGAAAGACATGGACCTGTTAGAGCTGGTCCAGAGGAGGGTCATAAAAATGGATGCTGAAACACCTCTCCTACAAAGACAGGTTGAGATACTTAATGGAAGTCTATTGGGAGAGTTTATTGTGGCCCCTTTTATATAAAATGGGGTCTGTAAGAAAGTCAGAGTGACATTTTAACGAGGCCTATAGAGACAGGATAAGGGACACATTTTAAACTCCGAGGGCAGATTTATATTTGATATAAGCAACAAATTCTTTACTGTGAGGATGTGAGGCATCCAGATTGTCCTGAGAAGCTAAGAACCACCCATCCCTGGAAGCGTTCAAGGCAAGGCTGGATGGGGCTTTGAGCAGCCCCAGGTTGTTGAGATCTAGTGGAAAGTGTTTCTGCCCATGGCAATGAGGTTGGGATCAGATGATGTGTAAAGTTCTTTCCAACTCAAAACAGTCTATGATTTCATGATTTTATAATTCATTCTAGGATTTTTAGTTTAGCTTTTAAAAATTTAAATAATTGCACATTTAAATTCTTAATTTCTAATAGATCAAGAGAGCAGTTGTTACTGTAACTAAACTGAATTTAGCTGCAGACTAACTTTATTCTAATTTTGTGCTGTACTGTATTACAACTTGCCAAGGTACATGTAGGGAAATAGAGGAATTGAAATAATTGTGTGATGTCAAGCATGTTTTATGCATAAATCTTGTATAATGAAATTTAGACATATTTCTGTCATTATTTTGTACATAATATTACTGGAACTGAGCAATGCTTATACTTGTCCTATGTTACTCAGGTTTCTAATGTAGAAACATCTTGAAATTTCATGCAAAAAAAAAGTACATTTGTTCTGCTTATTCAGGCATATGCTAAAGTATTAAGAGGAAAACTACCTTCTCCCTTCACTGTACTCAAAAAAACTTGTGACTTTCAGCTTTATTCTCAGATGAGTAATTAGTTCCCAGATCCTTTGATTTGACTGAAGTCAGCAGAGAGATGGAGGAGCAGTGACTATAATCAATAATGTATCTCTCTACAGGTTCTTTAACAGAATCAACACATAAATATGCTCAATCCCATTGAATGAAACACAAACTATATTTCAACACTACAAGCTGGGAGCCCTAAACCAATATAGTTGCTTAGATCCAAAGATTCAAGGATAGCACTATCCCTGTAGCTGGGATTGAGAAATAATTTTAAATGATCCTTTACTTTGTCAATATGCTTAGTCTTGCTTTTCTGAAGTAAAGTTCTGTATTTAGGCTTTGTATATATTTTATGAAAATTTGCACTGAATAATAGTGTACTGCAGCAGCAGAATGAGATTTCTTTTCCTAAGATACTAGTAAGAAAAATGCAGTCAGAGCAAATGCTGGTCAATGTGAGCATGTTTTCAAAATACCTGTCACCTCTAATTGGCAATTCCACTGCTTGCTCAAGAAAAGCTGTATGGGCATCTCAACCTGTTGATTAAAAAATCTTCTGGGTGTCTTGATTTAGTGGGTAGAGGAATTGATGTGGAGGGAGATGGAATGAATTGTCTGCCACACAGTCTGCCAAATTAAACTGAGTTCTGATTATCATCAAGAATAAAAATGCACATATTTTATCTAATACTTATTTAAGATGCATGCTCTTATTTAGGTGTAGGTCTTTCTGCCTAGCACCTGTTTGCGCTTCTAAGTACCAGACATGATAAAATTATCCTAAAATGACCATTAAAAAACTCCCAAATATCTAGAAAATTTAGAATATTTAACTGAAATTTATCAATCAGAACAGGTTTAAAAGATGTTCCAACTGGTATTCCTGTAAATTAAGTGTTTGGGTAATTTTCAGAGGTTCATGGATTTTCCAGTTATCAGTGTCTTGAGGTTCTAGAAGTGGCACAGGATGAATGCAAACTGTTATTGCTGGGTGTCATAGAAAAACACATTTTCTATGCTGCAGCATCTTTAAGCAGTATGTGGAAGACAAAGTAATGGAATTGTTCACTTTAAAAAAATGCTTCCTTCACAGTTCAGTGGAAGATGCATTTCTCCCATTGAGTGGTGGTTGCTCTTTCCATGCTCTAACACGTGAACAAGAAGTGGGATGAAGCAATTGCAGGCTTTGTACATTTGGGCTGCTGGAAAATTCATTTTTCTGAGAGGTGGTATGTTCTCAGGTCAACAGTGACACTGGCTTCAACTTCAGGAAGGTCCAGAGAGGATGAGGAGGAAAGAAAGGTTACTTGTACTGCTTTATAGAGCAGCAACCTCTGGCATCAAGTCCTTTCAGACTTTTGTTCTAGGCTGCCTCACTTCTGAGCCTAATTATAAGACATGATTCAATTTATTATGAAAAGTAACTTAAAAGAAAACAGTCAAATTCATATCAAAGTGTTTCTTGAAGAGAGTTTATGAATCAGAAAATTCCCTGTAGCATAGTCTCATTCTTTTTTCTGTGAAATTTAGCTGCAGCCTGAAGAAAATCAGACTGGGATAAGTTAAAGTATTGGAAGAGAAAAGGAAAAGCACAGCAGGAAGAAGTGAAAAAAAAGTAAATTACAGAATGATCGAGGTTGGAAAGGACCTTTTGAGGTCATCTGGACCAGTTTCCCTGCTCGAGTAGTGGCAACTTGATAAGATTGCTCAACTCTGTGTTCAGTTGGGTTTTGAATTGTTTCCAATATCCCTACCACTTCTCTGGGAAGCTCATGCTAGTCTCATCACTGTCAAAGCATGAATGTTCTCTCATGTTCAGATGTAATTTCCAGTATCCCAGTTTGTGCCTATTGACTCTTGTCCTGTGTACCACCACTCTGTCTGTCTCATCTCCATTCCCTCAAAAGAAGGTATTTGTATACACTGAGAAGACCCCCCTTGAGCCTCCTCTTTTCCAGGTCAGTGTGACAAGTCTCTTAGCCCTTTCTCATATGAGAAATGCCCCACTTTCTCATCTTTGTGTGTCTTTGTCAGGTTCCCCCCAGAAAGATCTTATCTTTCTTGTGTGAGAAAACTAGGTATCGTCAAAGATAAATCAGTAAATGGCTGAGGGAGAAAAATATTTTAAATTGACTGCAGGTTATGTTGGTGAAATTTTGTACACATTATATGACGTGAATATTTAGAATATTATATGACATGAACATAGAATGCAATTTTCCAGGATTCAATGTAAATTTTACACAAAATTTATAGATGATTTTGAAAGTGAGAATTTTAGGTCACAACTTTTTTTGTTGTAGTTGTTCTGTAAAATAAGAAAACAAAAAAGGAAAGTTATGTAGTCTTAAAGACTTAATTCCTGTTGATTCCAAGGGATTTTGCCTATTATGTGAAGGAGTATAATACCTTTAGGCTTTTTCTCACAAGAGATAATGAGTGACGTGTTTGTCTCCTGAACAGATAAGCTTAAATGAAAATCCAGCACAGCCTTAAACCATGCATGTGTTCTGGTATATATATGAAGATTCTACTTGTGGAAGGGGTTTTTGCTGCTATGTTTTTTGGGATTTTTTTGTGCGCTTTTTTTGTAGTCTAGAGAAAGAAACAACTTTCATCAGCAAAGGTTGGGATCAAAACCATAAAGTGAGAAAGTTCTATAAAATTGTTTTATTAGCTGCACAGCATGCTTCAGAGAAGTTGTCTGGTTTTGGAGTAATAACTTTAAGAAATAGTGAGATAGCATAGATGGAGTTGTTTTTTTTAAGGTCAGGACATTTCTCTGTTTTTACCATCTACATAAGTATGTAAGTGACCTTTGTTCTGTGACTTTGTTACCTACTGATCACACCACACTCCTGGTTTCTGATTACTAGTGTACTCTGAGGAGGACTGAAATATCAACTGGGAGATCCAATGTATTAGAAGATCAAACAAAATTATTTAAATTGATTAATTTCATAATTATAAATAATATAACATCTTGGGTGAATATATAAATAAGTAAATGGTGATCTGATTTCATTGAACCTTCACAATGAACCTCACATGGAGAGAAACTAAAGTAAAAAGATAAGCTTTTCAGTACTGAGATACCTTTTTGAATATTCAGATTGTAACAGTTCAAACATTAACTATGCAGTGGCAAGACTTTCATATCTGCACTGGACCCAGCTTGGATGGAGTCACTTGATAAATTTTATATCTGTGACTGAACCAATGCTGATAACAGACCAATGTTATCAATATAAGCATACTAGTAGAAGAGAGAATTACTAGAGTAAGAATCATTAAAAAAATATTATTTATAAGAACACTTACGAGGGAATGAAGCAGCTGTAGTGTAGACACTGAGCTTCAGATCTCTTAAAGTCTGCTGATGTGTTTATTCTCTCAAACATAGAACTTCAGTGGGACCTAAACTTGTCCTGTGTTCCATAACTCCTTTCTTCAAAGAAGTGGAAGATAGGTGGGGATATTTTCCCAAATCTCATAGAGAAGTGTCAGAAAGCTTCTAGTTATTTAAAGCATATGCATTCATATAAAAACAGAGACTTATACATAAATATGCATATGCATTTATAGTTAATAAATATATACTCAATAACAATAAATATGTCTATAACGATAAATGTCTATGAGATTAAAATATATTATATGCATAATAAATATATAGCTTCAGACTATATATTTATAACTGTTAGTTTAAACAACCTTTCTTTTCCCATTTAGCAGAGTAAATGGTATGGTAAGCAGAGTATGCCATATTTGACCAGTAATATTTTCTAATTTTGTTCAAAAGTGTTTCTCAAAGTGACATTTTTCAATAAAGACCTTTTTCTTTCTGTGTTTGTAAGCTCCATTAAAAATAAAAGGAAAGAAAAATTAAAATCCTATACCTTTTTCCTTTATCTATTCCTAATCAGTGAATAAATCAAAATTTGGAATACACTGTCCTAAACCGCTCATTTTTTTCCTGACTTTTTTTTTTTTGCTTCATAACACCGTACCTTCTGTATGGGAAAAGTTATGAAAAGTAATATTTAGAGTATTAGAAGCAGAGGAAAAAAGTTGAAGTTAGTCCCAGCACAGCTGTCAGTAAGTGTGGCCCACAATAATGTCTCAACCCTAAAAATTTAGAGTTATTTGAAATTCAGAGCAAAACTCACCTATCTTATATGCTGAACTCTGTTTTCTAGGTCTGCCCTTAGTCCATATATTTTGACCAAGTCTGCTTTGCACACTTTTTTGCCTCCAGATATTTTCTTTGCCATTTGAATTACACAAAGATTGATGGTTTTTTTCTTCACTAACATTGCTGAATAAGTAGCTGTTTCAGAGACACTAAGTAAGGATTGCTTATAGGTTATAGACAGCCTTAAATTTTTAATGGCAAAGTATTTTTTTATAGTTTGAAGACTAAAGTAACATTCAGAATATTCTGTATTGCTTGAAGACTGTTAGAAAATGCTGAGTACTAGTTATTTTCAGTAACTTTCTTAGAATGCTGTTTGTTTCCCTTTGGAAATAAAAACTTGGGTCATTGATTGAAAATATTAGGGCAGAAATAACTCTTACAGGATTATTTCATGTCAGTGGCTGATAATGGTAATAGCCTAAGGAGTATTTGCCAGCCTGCTCCATTTAACATTGTCTGAAAATGCCATCTTAGAAATCCTACAACTTTTCAATACTTAATAATACATTTTCAGAGCACTTTTTCCATTCCATATCCCATTTTAATGACTGGTTCAACATAGTGAAATATCATGATACAAAACAAAAGAGTCGTGGATTCCAAAAGGAAAGTCTCCATAAAAACATGGAATTTAGAAAATATGCATTTTTTTAATGAAACAGTGTGTCTTTTAGGGTTGTCAGATGTAGCCAAAAGTTCTGCTTTACTTTCCTTTTTCTATTTTATTATAATAAATTCCCCATACCATTTATTTGGTATTGAAATACCAAGATTCATATTGAAAAATGTATGCTTACATTTAGAACCTCTTGGGTACTCTGACTGCAGGTAAAAATCATGATCTTAAGATGACCTCAGATTCTGTTTAGAATAAGTTTATTTCCACTTTGTAAAGTTCACTTTAACAGAAGTTTGTTTTTCCTTGCACAATCAATGTTCTTTTCTTTCCAGGCTGTGAGGTAAAAGTGCATTGGCCTCCTAGTAAAAGGTGAAAAATTGACCACAGTCAATTTCTATGATGCCTAGGTAAAAGCAGATGCCTTTGTTATGTCCTCAGTTTTCAAAGTTCTTGGTTCTCAGTTTTCAAAGCTGAATGATTACAGCAAATTTTGTCAGTCTTAAAGCAGAAGCCATTTCCTACACTTGATATTTCTCACAGGCTTTTTTCTAATTTCTGCTAGTTCTACTGCACCCTTTCTGCGATGTCAACCTGAACTGGAAAAAACATCTGCTTTGCATGGACTGATGCAATAAGAGAATAAAGTTTCCCTTTTTTCTTTATGTCTTTCTCCTTAATTATTGTCTTTCTCTGGATGTGTTAAGACCTTTAGACAAAAAATGGACAGCAGACCACATAACTTCAAGTCTGTTTGAGTAGCCATGGTTCATCTCACCATTGCTCTGTGGCACATAAAATAATTTTGCTGCTGTTTTGCTGCCTGGCTACTGAATAAAATTGGCATATCCCAACAGCTGAGCAAGTACTCATTTATCTTTATCAGTATTTGCTAAAAGCCTTTAGGTTCCAATTTTCATGACCTAAGTGATGGATTTGTATTCTTTTAGCAGTACTGACTTAGCTCTTACCTTATTGGAAGAGTGTAATATAAGTCATTATAGATTTATAAGTCTACTTATTATCTACTATATATTTATTGCAGCCAATGTAATGTCTTCTTGCTCCCTTTGCTATCATTCCTCTGAGAGAAAGAGCCATACAGAAAATTTTTGGTAGATCCTGTTTTAAATCTTCATATGAAACATATTTGGAATAGCTAAATTACAAATTAAGGCTGCAAAGGAAAATCATCAAGCAGAAAAAGAAAAAAAACTATACTAAGTTTTGAATGTCATAAAAACTGCAAAAAAAAGCTTCTAAGGGATATAAAGGTTCTTGGAAGAAAAACAATGCTTCTTTTCTTTCAATGAACATTTTTTTTCTTCTACTCAAAATGGAACATTCCTTTTTTATATATCTGTAATGCAGTCTGAGGAAAAGAAGAGTTTAGGCTACAAAATTGTTAATAAAGGTGCTGAAATCCCAACCTGGTAAGATACACTTAGAGCAGAATAGGACTCCACAGCTCAAATGTCCCATCTTTTTATTCAGAGAGATTGAGCTTCAGTCACGTTATAGGTATTGAGCACCTTTTCTCACAGAAATCTTCAGTCTGGCATGAACTTTTTCTAGAATTGATTATTTGTATTGGAACAAAACCTTAATTTTAGACAATGACTGTTTATGTCTGGGAACCTTAACCTCTTTGAGAACATATTATATTTTTTATTTTAAATATTGATGTCTTAATTCAAACAACTAAATCTAGATTTAGAGAGACACAACAGAAATTATATTCTGTGGATTTCTCGGCTGTTTAGGTGGCCTGGAAAGGCCCAGGGTGGCCTTGGGCAGCCCGGTGCTTCAAAGGACGAGGAGAGACTTCTGATCTTGTTTCGGTCTCGGTGTTTATTAATTGTTTATCTAAAAGATTTTCTTTCAGCCCAACAGAGGTCTGCACAGCAAGTCAGCCATGGGCACACTGAGAGCCCCCGGGGCGGTCACTTATCTTTATACCCGAAGTTACATGTACAATATTTATAATTTTTCCCCAATACCTTCTCCCCTTATTAACCGGTGCACTTCTAGTAAAGACCAATCCCAAAGTGCCACCATCACCACAGAAGATGGAGGTCAAGAAGAAGAAGAAGAAGGACAGGACACGCCCCAATTCCTCCATCTTACTTCTCTAGACCCCCCTGTACAGAAATCCTAAACCCTGTGTTCTACACCTTAATTAACTTATCCCTTCACCATTCACCCCAGTGAAATCCTCCCAGTCCTCATACAGGTGTCATCTCCTGTGTAGGATCAAAGTCCAGCCACCAGACACTTCTGGCAACATTCCAGGACTCCCGAGCCCCCCAAGGGTGGTCTCGGCCACTCTGCACCTTCATCCTGAGGTGCTGAGATCCCACATATTCCAGCAAACTGTACTGTTTGCGAAATATTTCATGCTCCCAATAAAACATTGTGTTTGTTTAGGTCTGCAATTCTGCCTTTTTTGTTGTTGTTGGAGTTCCAAATACTTCCAGGTTTCAAACATTATATTTTACACTCTCATTGTCCTTGAAATTCAGTCTGGAATCCAATTTACTGGGATCATTTTATTTCCCACCCAGAAAAAAACAGAGCATACTTTCCTATTGGGGTTTTTTTAAAGCAGCATATCCAGTGTTTTTGAAAACATTCTCATTGCAACCACAATTTTCCTCAACAGAGAACATCAAAATAACACATAAAAGTGGATATCCAAAGCTAAGAAATTAGTCTGATCAAGATTATTCAGAATTTGTCTCACTAAAATTTTATCCTTTTTGCCATTGTTATAATTTCCACAATTATACCCCAAGCATCAGAAAGAAGCATTTATCTGCTTTAATTTAGAAAGGGAAAATGAAGTGATGACTTCAGCATGATTGTTGCAGCCACTGCTACTTATGCATAACTTCTTAACCTAGAAAGTAAGCAGTTCAGCACTAAGGACATAGAAATACTTATATAGTGTACCTAATAAATATTTGTATTCTGAAACTACATTTTCAAAGCAAAGGGAGTTTCTATAGAGAACAATCTCAATTATTATTCCAAAAGAGCCCCAAAAAGTAACAATTTACAGTAAGAATCTCAAATCTTCTTCCTACTTTTAAGCATATAATTTTAATCAAGCAAAATATTTATGAGAATAATTTTCTTTATGAGCATTGTAGGATGAAATGATATACAGAAGGAACAAAAGAATATGCAAGGGAAGTGATCAAGATGCTTTGGACAGTAAAAAATTTGGGGATATAAAGGGTTTAGGAGATAAAAATAAGTTTTTTAGGAGATAAAAAGATAACAACTTTTAAAAAATTAGCCCTACATCAAATGAGTATGTTTAGAGACTAAAAGGCTTCATCTGTCATCTGTATTTGCAGGGCAAATAAAGAAGGCGAAATAATTGAAAAATCTAGAAAAAATGAATAAAACCTCAATTATCTGCCTCATTTTAAAGTTTGCTAAGACAACAATATTTCTTTATTGAAAAAGAATTTTTCTCTTTTAAGCTATATCTTTTCTTGCCAAATTTTGTAATTTCAGTCCCATTGTAAATATATTTTTTTTTTGTTTATTATAGAAATAATATGAGAAATTATAGATGCTACAGAAGGAGATTTCAAAAGTTCCCTAGATTATGACACCTATTTGAAAACTCTCTTCTCCCATTTTTATTTTGCATTTCACTATGTAAAAGGAAAGTGATTCTTAGCACAGAATATGATTCTTAGCACACAATTTCAAATAAAAAATTCTCATTAAATACTCTGTCACAGACTTGGCAACTTAATGGAAAACAGACTAACAAAGTACATCTGTGAGCTACTAGAAAATAAAATAGTTGCATTTTCAAGTGTCTCTTTCAAACAGCAAAATTGTCTTTAATGCAATCAAAGACTGTATCTTCCTTTGTACTTCCCAAATGAATATGTCTATTTGGCCTTTGACTTAAATTGATCACTGTTCAGAAAGACTCGAAGTGCAACTTTTTTATCAGTTTTTCATTTAGCAGAGTATCAGAAAGCCATGGGAGATGACAATAATACATTTTTGTTATTTTTTACTTTAAAATTATGGGATTTTGTCCAATGCAGTCACTTGTACATTATAATTTTGTAAAGATCTGAATCAATCTAATACTAGTATTACTTTATTCCTCCTTAGACAACTAAATTAATATAGCTAATACTTTCTCTTAAGCCAGATAGAATAGGAATATATTTTATTTACTTCTTCCCTTCTTCCAGAGAAAATTTCAGCTTCTGCCTAATGCTTCACACCTAATTATTTCCTCTACTACTATCTCACAACAAATTTTGAGTCTTTACACTACTAAAATAACAGAGACTACTTAAAACTGTACTGCAGTCAGTAGAGTCTGCCAGTGCAACCATAATACAGTGGCAAGTCATGGCTCGAGTCATTTACTCATCTCCTGTCACATCTCAACAAGTAGTCAGTCTTACTGAAAACCTGGCTGGGATGCTCAGTGCTCTTGCTAATTTTTTAGGTGTTTTCATCCATCTTTATTCTAAAACATTTGGAAAAAGAGTGAGAAAACGTAGTTGTCCATCTTTCATCTTCCAGTTCAGGAGTATTGACCAAACTTGTTTTATTTTATGATGTTCTAAACAGGAGTGGAACTTGATGTAAAGAGACGTCTCAGTGCTTCGAAATGAATGATGGTGTAGGAATGGGGCTGGTTTGAGTTTGGTATTTTTTTGCAGAAGGTTTATATAAGTATGTTCATAATCATGAGAGGGAATGGGAATGAAAAGAGTGGTATCTAACCTTGATGATAACAGTAGAATCAGATTTAATATTCCCTTCCAAAATCACTGTATATTTAGTTCAAAAAGAGGAGACCTCTAGATTTTTCATGTGTTTTATTTTTTTTATAACATCATAACTACAAATGTATCAGTCTGATATACATTTTCAACTGAAATTCCTTGCAACAAGAAATTGACACCTCAGAAGACTTGAAATTCATCCAGTGAGCTAAAATCCATTTTAAACACTTAAAAAAAATTATTAGTCAATTAGAACATTGTAAGAAGTTAAAAAATTCCAAATCACATATTCCTACTGAATCAGTTTTGCTTTAAGATGTCTAAATTACCTGGAAAGACATATACGTTAATTTGATTTAGTCTCTTTTTTCCTGTTCATGTAATGAATTGACTTCATTCATATAATCAATACTATAAAACTCTGCTGTATATTAATATATGCTATGTAGTGCCACACTGTATTTTGAAGGGGAAGTAGAAATATTTAATAATCCATAGGTGATGAACTTCTTCTAAACATTTGAGTATTCAAAATAGTAAAAAAGAAGTTAAAATTCTTTATTGTTTCTGTCTTTCATAGCATAAAGTTTCAGCTCTGACATATTAACTTGTGGACAATTTTGACTTCACATGCAAACTATGGTTTAGAGTGGTAATCTTGCAGGCAGCCATCACATATTTCCAGGTCTACATTATGAATTAAAAAAAAAACCCAACCAAACTTCTTCTGATAATTATCAGTTAAATTATACAGAATTTCTCCAGAAATAAATGCATCACTTTTTTTAACCAAGTTTAGCTCCAGATCCAAGCGAAATAATAATTTTCCTATGTTGAGAGAAATAGACTGTTCTTTTGTGTCATTTAAACTGGAATGTGAACTTAAACAAGCCCTGAATCTGGCACAGTAAACAAGTCTGAAAAGAAATCTACTTCTGCAACATTTTTAAATAATGTGCTAAAGCACTTAGCACAGATCAAGCCAATGCAGATCACAATGAGCTGCGCACTGTAATGAATGGCTTTTCTATTCCTGGCACTTTCCTTATTGAGTGGTTTTACTCAGGAGTCAAATCCATTAGGAACTGAAATAAAAATATTTTCTCCTGATACTGTCATGGTGTCTCTATGGAGACAGCAAGCAGTAGTTTTGCCCTCTTCATACATTTTGAAAGACCAAGAGAGAAAAGAAAATGTAATTAGACAACATGCATAAACATGGATTTTTTATGCCTTTTAATCACATCATACCACATAATAAAACAAAACATCTTTTTCTTTTAAATCTAATACAAAAATGTAGCACAGCTGATTAACTGAAGAGAGACATCAGATCAGAAAAATGTCTCTGCTACATAGTTTTAGACTTTCGCCTGGAAAGAGTGAAAGATAATAATTATTAGGAAAAGTCAGATTTTTCCTTGTATGATAGACATGATTGGAAAAATTTTTAAGCACAGCGTTAATTTAATGACACTCTGTACACTATTTCTAATAACATGTAACTATTTCTAGTAACATGTGATCAGTACATTTGTGAATGTTTGGAGAAAAAAAAGTAAATTGAAGGACTATAAATGTGTTTCTTTAATGGCAGGAGGCTTTGTTCAAGTAAATAAATAATGTGGAAACTTAAATCTTGATGTTTTATGTGAAATATTTTTATTCTAAGTTCATTCCTATTGCTACCATGTGTTCTGATGTTAAGCATAAATTAATGCCATGAACTAAGTGCTCATATTCTCTTTCAAGTGCAACAATTTCATTCATAGCTTTTGTTTATAGAAGATAAAAACATGGAAGAAATTCTGTTTAATTCCAGCTTGTCATTTTATTGAAAGTTTTTACTGGCAATTGCTAGATTTTCAATATTCGAACTTCTCATAAATGGATTAATTTCTATAATTTCTTCTCATAAATAAATTTTCTCACCTTTTCCTCCTTAATTTCTTAATCTTTTACTCCTTAAGCCTTCGACTGTTGGATTTTACAAGGTGGAACAATCTCTTTTTATTTTATCAAATGTATTTTTTCCAAAAAAACTTCAAGCAATTTTTAAGTTTCTTCTAAGAGTCATACTGGAAACATACAGTGAGAGAAAATATTTCTGTACACTGCCAAGTACTCAAAGCAAAAAGAAACAACACACTGTTCAATAACACGGTGCAGTACTTGATTGGACACAATAAGTTCAAATTGAAAACAATAAGTCCAATTTAACACCAGGTATTTACTGACTTTTAGATAGAAAAGATCAACCTGGAAAAACAATCAGCTAAATGAAAAGTAACAAACGCAGGTACCAATCACCTAACTGATATCTTCAAACTTATCCTTAAATTCACATTAAATATCAGACTTCTATGTTACACAGCCTTTCAGATGGGTAAACCAAAACTGTCTTCACATTTAAAAAAAATAAACCTAAAACTTGAAAATGTTATGAGGAGATCAGAGCTCTTTAACAAAAGTTAATCTCAGAACTTGATCAAATAACTTTAGGAGAACAAAGGTTACCTTGCCATCTCACTTTCAAATCCATTTAAGTCATTGAAAATTGTCAAGATGTAACACTTGTCTTTTTGCCCTT
Organism: Melospiza melodia melodia; assembly: GCF_035770615.1. Taxonomy (NCBI): domain Eukaryota; kingdom Metazoa; phylum Chordata; class Aves; order Passeriformes; family Passerellidae; genus Melospiza; species Melospiza melodia. The sequence goes on from NC_086194.1 coordinate 100,679,024, forward strand.
TTTGTCAGGTTAGAGTGGTCACAGACCTCTTGATTAAGTGCTTTTTCAGCTTATAAATTCACAATAGAAAAATGATTGAAACTAAACCCATTAGTGTAAAACACATGATGTGCAGAACTTTGTAGAGTGAGGTACACAAAGAACAGAATGGGAGATTGCCTGAATTTAGTGAAGAAAAATCAGTTCAATTTTCTTTATAATTAAGCAAAACAGAGTGTTAGCTAAGAATGTGTCATGAAATTGAGACTTCATGTGTGTTCATGTAAAGAATATGAATTAATATATATTGCATGAATATATATTGCATGTTCAGATGAAAAGGCTTGCTGTAATTTGGTTCTTTGAAAATGTATTCTGAGTGTGAAAGATTTTTTTAAAAATAACTATATAATAGAATACAAGCATGGGGAAACAATAAACTCAGCTGTACATAAGAAAGGACAGACTGAGTGCATTTTCTGGGATGCATTAAAATCTAATTGCATGCCTGTCTCTTTAGTTCAGATTTTTTTTCCCCTTGTATAGTGATATGACAGTGACTTCTGTTGATGCATAGGTTACACTTTTGTCCTTCCACAAGAAAAAAAAGGTAGAGTTGTGGAAAGAAAAAAAGACTTGTTGATGTTCCTGATCCTGTAGAGGTCTTTTTGGTTCTCAAGGCCATTTGGGTGCATCAGCCCTGTCACACATTCAGCAAGGCCATTTGTCATTTATAAAACAGATTCTATCTGCCATTTTGCTATGAAAACTTGTTAAAAAGCTTACCTGAAAGATGACACAGTTCCAGAAAATTTATACAGGTAATATGATAATCCGCCGCTGCTAGACAAGGTGTTTCAGTCAGCCTTTCTCCTCCAATAGCAACCTTTTGGCAGCTCTTTCACATCTTAGATCCTTTCATGGCCACTTTAAATACTATTATGTAGGGGAAAATTTTCTGACTGTTTCCTGTCAAGATAATGTTAAAGAAGCTTACAGAAGGCCCAGAAATGTGCAGAATATGGTTCAAGATCAGGAGGAAGGTAAAGGAATGTGAGAAAGGTTTCCTCACTACAAAAACCCTGAGTTATTAGTTCACTTCTACTTCCTATAAATAAAAAAACAATCCCTATGCTGCAGTATTAGCAATCTGAGCTGCGTATTATGTCCTGCTCATTCTAGCATGCTTGAAAGCTTCTATAGCTGAAGTAACACTTATCTTTGTGATGAAAGTCCCAAAGGTGCTACAGAAAAATAGCTTAGTACAGATGAGAAAGATCATGGATGAACATGGATGGCACTTCAAACATTTTGTCAACTATTATAGATAATACAGCCCAACAGAAGTCAATGTATTAATACCTATTAATAAAAAAGGATGGGGTTAACAAGAGTGAATTGAGTCTGTTTATGAGGAGAATACTCTAAGCTTAAACACTAGCTATTTCAAGGCATGGATGCAATTATGACTCTGGAAAGAGTCAGTTCTGAACATGGAATTAGACAGAATGATTGAGTAGAAAGAAGGTGAAACAACATGTGCCAAAAAACAATCCCAGAATATACTGCCCGGAGCCACAGTTTTAGCTACTGTAAACTGAGTTACATTCTATTGAGGAGAAAGCCCTGCATCAATAACAAGAGAACCAAAAAGAAGTAAAACATATCAGCCTCATTTTCTGTATTTGTAAAAAGAAAAAGAAGGAAAGCCACAATGAAACTGGTTTTTATACTTATGGAGTCTCAGTTGGTCATAGCTAAATGTAGCAAACTATAAAGGGATCAGTGAGAGCTACAAGGAAAACTGCACAAGTAAAACCAAGTTTGCCCATTGCCTTATACAATATCTGGCATCAGAAAATATCTTGACTGGTATGACTGAGAGCCTTTCATGCGAACAGGGACTAAAGAAATCATTGCATGAGTCAAACATTTCACACATGCACAGAGGAAAGACTTGTAAGCTTGAACCTGCTACCCAGAGCAGATGGCTGCTTTGTTACCGTAACTGTGAAAGTTTCTTTGCTGTAGAAATAGCTGTCATACCAGAATATTTAGTCCTGAGTTTACATTAGAGCTGTACTGATCTTCCATCCTAATTTTTTACTAGATTTTTTAGTATTTGTCTAATATATTTGTTATAGGTAAATTTTAAACTCATCAAATAAATACATCAATTTGTAACACATCCATAAGAATCATTGAGTCCACCTTCCTACTCCTTTTAAAATGACCTACAATGAAAAAAACCCTAAACCATGGGAATAAAATTATCTAGATATTCTAGAACTCGGGCAGGCTTGGCAGAACCTTTTCTGGAGACCATGTCCCAGTGATTGATCACCCTCTCAGTGAAGAACTGTTTTCTAATACCAAGCCTCAACTTCTCGTGATACAGCTTCACTTCATTTCTTTGTGACTAGTCATCAGAGTCTGGAGCTCAGAACCTTCTCCTCTGCTGGTCCCTTGAAGAAGTTGTAGACTGTGATGAGGATGCCCTCAGCCTTCTCCAAGCTGAACGAATGAAGTGATCCCAAACTCTCCTCAGCAGTTTAACCCTTGAGACCTTTTACCACCTTTGGAGTAGTCCTCCTTTGGATGCTTTCTAAAATGCTTTTCATGTGCTTCACTTATTGTCATGCCCAAAACTGCACACAGACCTTGAGGTGAGGCTGCAGAGCAGCAGAGTGGGACAATCACCTCCTTTAATAAGTCACTTAGCCTTTGTGCTTTGTCTTTGTCCCTATTTTAAGGTGGACTAACCTCATCAAATTAATAATATGATGTTCGTGTTACTAACACTAGATCAGTGTTACTTCTAATCTTCCTTTTGCTTTTAAAAGATGCCAAAAAGCCTTTTTTGGCCTTCACAGGTTGAACTCTACTCAAGCTATGGCCTCATGAACTTTTCTCCTACAGCGGCAAACAGAATCTCTGTAGCCCTCCTGTGTCACGTATCCTGTCTTCCAATGTCCTTAGACTTTCCTTTTCTACCTAAGTTTTAGTCTGGTTTAAGAAAGTTTACAGCAGCCTGAACATCTTAAAGTAGAAGGTAGTGTGCTATTTAAAGATGGGAGTGGATATCTAAGTTTGCCAGTGGAAGGAAGGCAAGCAGAGGAAAATCTTTAGGTACTGGATTTAAGTATCACCATGAAGTCATATTCTGCCATGTTCTCTCATGATGTTTTTTCTTTGTTTCATGAATGGTCTCATTAGCATAATTTAATCTTCATGCATAGCAAATCACTGACTGCTACGAATAAACGTAATGAAATCTAATCCTCGGGGAATGAGTGGCATAAATTGGCACTGTCTATGGAATGTTAAAACCATCTAGGTTAACAGAAAATTAATCATGTCAGTGTAGTATTCACTTAACAGAGACATTTATTATTTTAATAAGACAATGCAATTAATTAAACTAGACTTGTTCTTCAAATTTAACTGTAAGCATATTTTCTTATTTATCAATTCACCCCTCTCTTTGGACTAAGATTGCTTCTTCTCCTCTTTATCCAGGCCACAAATAGGAAACATCTCAGATAGTTTTCCAAGCCCATGTGGGGCTTTCCAACCCATCTAAAAGAAGTCAAACCAGGAGAAAATGCTTATGACATATGCAGTGATACTGACTCCTGTCTTAAGATTCCTTGTGGTTTAAAATTGTAAGATTGGTAGTACAACCTCATAATATATAAGAAAAAATGACAGTACCCAAGGAAGTTCCAAATGACAATATTCCATTTTCCCAGGCCAGAAAAAATTAAAATGGAATATTTCAAGTGTCCCATTAGAACTAAGAGAAGAGAGGTGCTTGATCTTATTCCAATGTGGCTATATGTTCTTTTCAAGTACAATATCCATGGGGTATGAAGTGTTTTTCATGAATTTCAGATAGGTCTGGGAGAAGATTTGTCCAGGAACAGTTGTCATAGAAAAATAAATACATTCAGCAAGCACAACTTTTTTCTTTCTCAGATACAATCATTCATTTACCACTTTTATTCCCACCCCTCCTCCTACCTATGGCACACTTTCTGTGGCCTTCAGAATTCAAGCATGCATCCCAGAGCACATATCAGAATGTGAGGGAAACTCATCCTCTTCTGGTAAGCTCTCTGGGCTACAGAACTCAAACAAGGGCCCATTGTATCTCTCTTTGAATATAGTAGCTAATTAGTTAGGTATCCAAAACACATGGTGTATTTTAGTGTTTCTGTTGTTTGATTGGCTGTGTCTTAGACTTTGCTTTTAACAGTTAGTTGCCTCAATTTGCCTTGAGATAGGGTGAAGTAAAATGTAATGAAATATTCGTTTAAAACATCCTAAGTAGTCTTTGAATCTACTGGTATTTACAGCAGATATTGCTAAAGCCAAAAAGTATTGCTTTACTTTTAGAAAGATATTTATGTATCTTTTCTAGAGTAAGGATCATCCCTGAATACGAACAGCTGGTAGACATCTGGTCTCATTGAAGTTAAAACTCCCTTATTCTTTTTAACTCAATAAGATGTTACAGTTCAAAATATGTTCTTACATGCTATAACCAGTGTATCACAAATACACAGAATACCCTAAAGAAGACAAACACACATACTTATTTTCTGGTATTTGACTGTCACCAGAGACAACATTCATTAGTTGATTTCAAATACTCATCCAAACTTCTTTCTCATTCATGTCCTAATATAAATAAACTTCCTTTCCACCCAGATACTTGATTTGATTAATCATGTACTGCTATTTTTATTAACTTCAATATTCTACTTCAAATGTATTAATAGGAAATGATGTAACAATTTCTAGTGAAAACAAATTCTTAATCATAACTGTAATTTAACAGTGGACTTGATAATCTTAAAGGTCCTTTACAACTTAAACAATCCCATGATTCTAAGATTCCAGTTGAAAACATAAAACCCTAGTGGTTAGAGTAAAATTCTTCAATAACTTTTGCAAATATGCAACTTTTTGGCTTTGGATTATACAGACCACAATTCCCAGAGAGAAAATTTGTTCATATTTCACAGCACATTTTTAGTATGTCTGTTGAGAGATTTCCAGTCTTGCTGTTGCTGCTCAACTTCTTTCTTTTCTGTGGTGTCTCCCAGTATGACAACTTACTGTAACTCTGAGTGAGATTGATTCTGAGAAAGAGAGAGATGGTTGGCTTCCAGTCACTGAAGTTATTTTCTTCCTTTACCTTTCCCAGCCAACTGTTCTGTTAGCAGAATTCTCTCTCAGCAGGCAGCTGTCAGTGCTGTTGCTCAAGTGTTTTTGCTAGTGTGCGCTCTCATTGAGCCATTGAAAATAAATTTCATGATGCTTCCTGTTTAGATATTTTGGCCTTTCCAATGAAACTGCACAGCAAAACACCTAAAAGCTGACCTTTCTTTTTTTTACAGAGATTGCAGCATCTTTTTACAGAGACTGCAGTATCCCAGACTTGTGTACAGAATGGGAGAAACTCCACATGAGATTCCTGTTGTTCATTCTTTTTATACACCCCACATTTTGTAGTCTCTGTTAATTCTGGATTTAATGTAGCACTTCTTTCTGCCACTTCACCACCATATACAGACCTTGCATATTTCCCATATCTCTTTTAAAGAAACAGACCTTCCACCTTCTGAAATCTTAAATTTTGAAATTAACGTGGAAGAAGTAGTAAAGTTTTCAGTAGAAAGAAAATTAGAATAAGTGGTGTGGCTGTGGAACTTGTGTATATAAATATACATATATATATGTGTGTGCATATATATATATATATATATATATATATATATATGATGACTACTAGGATAAAGAGCTTTTAAATGATATTCTAGTTCTGTGCTGAGCTCCCCCTATTTATCCAATTTACACAAAGTAAAATCTCAGTCTTTTTTCAAGTTCCTGATGTACTTTGTCAGTTGCATTTACTTTTACATAATAAGAATTATTTTGTGCTTTTTTCTGCAAAATGGAAAGAACTTTCAATGCATGTCTGCTGTCATATTTTTTTAAAATAATATTTGCCATTTTCTAGTAGTTATAATCATAAAACCTGCTCTTTACCTGGAAGGGAAAAGAACCCAAAAAACTAACTGAATGAAAAAATCCAGTAAAATTTTAGATAATTTTTTTTCATTTGAGAAGCTTACGCTATCTAAATTTTGAAAAGTAGAAATTTAGTGTTCTAGGATACAATGTCTATTGAGATTTGATATGTTAAGACCTTTTGAGAAGTCTGAATTGGATCTAGATTCTTATAAAGTTAAAAGTGATTTTTTTTCCCAAAATTCAGTTGCATTTTATAGAATCCACTGTAAGCCAAGTAATGTAATGATAATATGAATACAGCTGATTATTCATTGTACTTTTTGTGTCTCATATTTAGAAATATGAAAGGGTTGCTTTTTTTTTCAGAAGATTTGTCTGTTTTTCTTAAAATGAGAATATTGACTCAGTGATTCAAGTTGTCTCATGCAGATGTAAATGTGTTTCACTTACAACTCTGCGTGAGTAGAGTCACTCAAATGTTGATGAAATGTTGATGGAAATACTTCTAAAGTATCTTTTTGGATGTTATTAGGATTTTTTTAGAGGTCACCGTTATATTTCCATACTTTAAAATAATTCCTGCTCAGTTGTTCATCTAGACATTTCCTAAATCATCCCTTTCTCCTAATCACTAAGGCATTAGATTTAATGTTACTTATTTCTCATTGTGTGCTCCAGGATTTTTACTATACTTAATTTTTAGCAAATCAGAGTCCCTCTTTTAGGAACTCTGACCAAATATTCTACAGCAACTTCACAGTTCTTCTGGAACAAAATCAAAGTGAATTAAAAGACCTTCAGGGATTGTTTTGAAATCTTGTGTCTATCTTAGCTAAATTCCCCGCTCCAACGTTTGTCTGTGCAAACGAAACTTTTTCAGATATTGCAGAAAAACATTTTGGCATAATTTTTTATTGAATAATTCTGAATATTTTATTTTATTGAATAATATATTTTATTGAATAATTCTGAAATATTAGCTTTGCCAGGATAAGAGTGAGGGTCACCTGTTATCCCCTGAGAGTTCCTGCATTCCTCAGAATATGGCACTGTCAAACTCACTTCTGTTAGCTCCAGAGGATGCCAAGACTGATATTATGGTGTCACTCTCAGTGCCCTTTCCTTAGGTACTTGCTACTGGGCAGATCATTGCATGTTTTTCTGCAATCACCTGATGAAACTCACCAAAGACATGCAAAGGAGCAGTGTTTAACCAGAGTGGCCATGCATTAATTAGCAGCTTGATATAAAGAGTTCTATAACTTTCGTGTATTCATTCAAATGTATTTCTTTTGTGCATCTTGTTTGTATCAATTTTGATCAATGTCCAGCATCATACTGTAGACAGGGTCCCTGACAGCAGCCAGATTTTGTTTTTCAGTGTTGGAACTTCAGCCTGGGCATTCTGACATTCGATATGGAGCTGAGATGTAAAGGTCTGATGGGCAATTATGACTGATCAGAGTTCCATAGCAGTGGTACAGAAACTTAGATGTTTTTACAACTATTATTCGGTGTCAAGTGTTGCAATTTATTTTTCCCCTGTACACTATCAATGGAATAAGCCAAATCATTTGTGATGGAATACATATGAAATGTAAGATATATGTATAATACACCTTACAGATAGGCAAATGTGAATTTGTTTTAATAGAGGAGGGGCTGGGAATAGAAAGGTATTTGTTGTACAAATAACACACTAATTGCAAATATTTCTCCTACCTTCTCTTTTCTTTTTCTGATGGAAGAAGAATTGGTTTTGACCAGCAACAGTGCAGATTACTGTTGCAGTGTCACAAGGAGGATATATCTCAAAAAACAAGCCAAGTATGGTTTAAATATTTTTCCCCAATATTGGCTAAATAAAGATATTTTTAAAGGGTTATCTAGCTTACAACTAACTTTTAGATGCTTAAGAATTTACAGGACAATACATTCATCTTAAATCTCTGCTTTATTTCATCTTCTCTGGATACATAATTTTCAAAAGAAATGGTAAGCTTCTTCACTGAAGAGCATTAGAAAAGTTGACATTTTTTTTCCTAACAAGAAGACAACATTAGACTTCAAGTAATACCCTGGCTAAAAAGCTGCCATGTCAATCTGTGCTGTATGTGAGGTGAAGATAGGACTCAATAGGGAGAATTTAGTAATCAATGACAAGTCAAATACAGAACAAAAATAATCTAATTCCTCATGACATAAATTTATTTCCTGCCAACTCACATCTGGATTCATCCTGGATCAAATTCATCCATCTCTAACAGAGCTATCACAGTTCAGAAATAAAATAAAAATTGCATAAATTATATGTCTACTGAAATATGGAGGCTACAGGATTAGTCATTTAGTGACAGCTCTGAAATATATATTCTGTTGAATACCATATGTTTTTAATGCTTTTAGTCAAACTACTTCTGTGAAGTTTTTCTGGTAAAATCACTTAAGTATGTGCAAAATATTCATGGAAATCAAAATTTTAGGGTTAATTTTAATATTCAGGTATTCATTGTGAGAAGAACTAACTGTAGGAAATTAGTCATTTTCCATACACTCACATAAACAATAATCACTTTAAATGGAACAGTTACATGACAAGGCCACTTTTGTAGTTACCAGGACAACAAAGCTGAAGTTACAGATTCAAACAATTAAGTTAGTTCAATTCACAATAGGAAAATTTTTATTCTTTATAATTGAGGTCTCAAGGGTAGAAGTAACTTTTTTAAATTGTGACACGCTATTCTGAAAGGTTGGCATCCATGATAAGTTCTTGCTCAGCTGCTGTTGTATTTTCTGAAGCTGTTTGGATACCAAAATTTATTAATAATTGACAAAAATAAAGATAGCTTTTATTGGTTGGGAAAAGTTCATAACATGAAATAGGATTTATTAAAATCCCTATCTTGAAATTAGATTGAAACTCTCATTAGGCACGAGAGTTCCTATTCATGATAGGAAATGTTTGTTTAATGTTTAAATTCTGTTACAAACCATGTGCTTTAATTTGAACTCAAGTTGCTTTCAGGTCAGTCTATCTTCTTCCATAAACCACATCCTGAAATTGTGCATATTTATTTGTGACTGTTCTGTTTCCATACATTCACTTTACTACCCATATTTAATCCAAAGAAACAGTAATTTAAATTTAACCCAAACTAATTAATTAAAAAAATACTTCAATTTTAAGCCAGTTTGACAGGAGAGTATTCAAAGTACTGGTGATATGTTTGGTACAGTGATATGTTTGGTATTGACAATATAATTATCTAACTTCTATCATCAAAGGATACCCCTAATTTTCAGTGAATATGTTATGACTTGTGATCTTGCTGATGGAAAATACTGATGTGAGGAGTGCCCTTTCATATTTTTTCACTTTGACAACTAAGAAAAGGTATTGTTCAGTGCAAAATAGTGTAAAAATTGTTTTCATGTGAATAAAAGGATATGAGTGTCTGTATGTCCCAAGAAAAAATGTCTATCCTTCTTCCAATCAATTCTTAAACTTCATGTGAATTTAAGTCCTTTTTAAATATTATTTCAAAGATTTCTCACAATTTTACTATGAAAACATTCAAGTAGAAAACTGGATGTTTTGCCAGAGGATTTTTTAGTTTTGTACACATTTTGTCTTAATTTTTTCAGTGCAACTAACATTGAACTGTAGTGCACAAAATCTTATACTGGTACTGGCTTTTCCAAAAAAATTTGCCAAACCCTGATATTTTCTTCCTTCCTTCATTATTTTTCATTTCTTTCCCACTTTGCATGATCCATATAAAATAAGCTGACATCAAAGAAAATCATGAAAATGAAGAGCACTTTTGACTGCCAGCGGTATCTGCTGAGACAAAATTTTTTTATCTACATTTTTTCTCATGTTTAAGACCATAAGGACTGCAGGAAATATTGTCTATTGCCACCCCACTTCCTATGGTGTCTGTGCTTCTTGCTCTCTTTAAAGTCATTGACTAGACAAAAAAATGTGAAATTCTTACACAAAAACAAAAGTACTCCTTCTTGCAGATTCTCCACTACTACATTTACCTTTCTTCTTAATTTTCCGGTTTCATACGTAGCTTTTCTTTCTAAATGCATTTTGGAATAGAAGGAGATGGAATGAGAATGTGATATTAGATGGAAAAAACATTTTCCTATTTTTCTTAATTCAGCAAACTTGAGCGTGACAGTGGTCAAGCTTAACAAGAATAAACTTGGATAAAATTGAACTCTTTAAAGTAATCCTTTTTTTTTTTTCCTATGTGATAAGGAAAAGGAGTCTTAGAAGTCTAACTCAGACTCCTAAGGAGAAGGCAGTAAGCAAATAGGAAGTGGACAGATAAAGATGCCCTTCTATCTCAGCAGAAACTTGCTGATGAGGAATGTTTTGTATCTTCTAGCTACTGAATTTTTATATATATTTCAACTTGGCCTCATCTAATTTCTACAGCATACTGTCAACTTTGTCATATGAAATGAAAAGGAGGTTAGGATACACATTGTTCAGTCTCATACAAAATAGTCAGTCATAGTTACCCTCATGCTGAAGAATTCTTAGAAATGGCAGAAAATATGTTTTTGTTGTTAAATTGTTGAAGACAGAAACTATCTTTCAAAGTATGTATATACTATCTATTGGAAGCCTCAGGGTAGATATACAAGTAGGAAAAAACCAACCCAGACTACCAACATGCGGACCTTTATGCTAGATATTTATATATATATTTATACTAATTTATTACCTGCATTTGGCAATGTGGATTGCTTGAAGACTATAAGCTTTTCAGAGTTGGGATTGTATTTCATATGGTTTGTATATTATAACTATAATCTATAGTCTATAATCCTGGTAAATAATAAAAAGTTATGTAACTAGTAGAAATTTTTTTGGCACTCTGGTCGGGTAGTTTTTCAGCAGTTTATTATGAAATATCATGTACCCCACTCCAGAAATGTTTACAATTTTGCTGATCTCTTAAAAATAGCTTTAATTTATGTGTTTGATTTTCTCTGAAAATAACCAAGTAATCATTTTCAAACTGTATCTGTTTTAAATCAAACCCCCTAGCACTGAAGACACCACACCTTTTACTCTTCACTGCTTGAAAAACAAAAGTACCATTTTCCTGGGTTTTGCTGGGAAAGTTCATTTTCTTCCTAGCAGCTGGTGCGGTTCTGTGTTTTGGATTTAGGTTGATAATAACGTTGATAACACACTGATGTTTTAGTTGTTGCTGAGCAGTGCTTGCCCTAAGTCAGGGGCTTTTTGGTTTCCCTTGCTCGGACAGTGAGCAGGTGCAAAAAAAAGCTGGAAGACAGCATGGCCAGGGCAGCTGACCCAAACTGGCCAAAAGGATGTTCCACACCATAGAACATTATGTCCAATATATAAACTGAGGGAAGTTGGCCAGGAGAGGCAATTAACTTCTCAGGGACAGGCTGGGCATCAGGCTGGTGAGCAATGGTATTGTGAATCTCTCTTTTTGTTATCTCCCTTCTTATCATAATCATTATTTCTATTATTGGTATGATTGTTATTACTATTATTACATTTTTCCTTATTTAAATTGTTAAACTGTTTTTATCTCAACCCATAGGATTTATCTTTTTCTTATTCTCATCCCTTTCCCACTGGGAGAGGGTAGAGGGGAGGGTAGGAGGGAAGGAGTGAGCAAACATCTGTGTGTTGATTAGTTGGTAGCTGTGATTATACCAAAACACCTGGAAGACCAAGAGTGAAAAGTATCTTGCAACTGACAAATCTTACCCTTTTTGATTAAATAAGCAGTGACACTCTTCAGCCATCTTTGGATCATTGTATTGCAATGTACACTAAGCTTTTTCTGAGTGCAAAAATTACAGTTGACGGAGACTGTTTTGATATGAACATCTGGAGATACTTCTCCTGGTAATGGCTGTAAATTTGTTATAAAACTTTCCTTAAAACAACACAATAAGGTCTTTGATAGAAATTATCAGAAATTTTGCTTTCCAGATTCAGTTCAAAAAATTTAACATTTGTATTCCTAAAATGGTTCAAATATTAGAGACACTTATTTTGAAAGCTAACAACCCTAAGTTTGGTTACTTTTTGTTCTCCATACAAGATAAAAAGCTGGATTTAGATGTTTTTTCTATTTCTTCACCATTAGTGTAAAAGGTATTCTTTTGTTCAGCATTTGACAAAAAATTCTGAATTTTAATGAAATCTTTGTTTCCTTGTTTGCTCTTACTTAAAGTGGTATCTCCAGCTTAAATTTACAAATAAACTACAAATTTAACCTTTGTGTCAGAAAGCACTCTGCAAGCATCTAAGATGCTTTAATCTTTTTTTGCTAACTGAATTTTTGATTTGTGTGGATTTTTGACTTTGTCTATTGGTTATGATAATTCTGCTGCTTTTTGGAATAAAGCAAATCTCCCCCATTTATTTTAAGAATTATTAACTTTAAACATATTACTGATTTTACAAAAAGGTCTTTAGAGTTTTTTTAATAGTACTTTCCAAGGACATGGCACACCCTAGCACTTTTCAGTTCTGTGGCATTTGATATGTATTGCAGAAAAATGCCACTCATTCTTTTATGACAGTTGAGTTGGCCAGCGGTGCTTGCCATCTGTTTTTAGAGGTCTCTAAATATGTTGTGCATGTCTTGTGAACTTCTGTGTCACATTTTTCAAGTGACACAGAAGATAGTCTTCTGACCTTTGAAATGGAAGTAAAATGGAAACTGCCATTTGTTTTCTCATGTTTTCAGTGATGGCTTCAAAGATGAAACATTCAAACTTCCAAAATATTCCATGGGTTGTTTGTTGGGTTTTTTTGTTTGTTTGTTTGTTTGTTTGTTTGTTTTTTACCATTAGAAGTTCCCCATTGTAATGTGGTGTTTTATGCATAAAAGGACACTTTTGAGAAAAATGAAATCTAAGAAGACTCTTTCTAGCATTCAACTTGAATATTGAGAAGTGTGTTTTTCTTTGGACCTAGTTTTCCTTACTTGATCCTGGTTTGCATCCAGAAGCAAACAGAGAAAATGAATATAAGAAAAATTTGGAAATTACCAAGTCATCTGTTCTGAAAACCCCTCTGTTTAATTTTTCAATATTAAAAAAAGCTCTATTACAGTTCTTCATTTTTTGGACACATTTCACTCTTTTATAAGAAGATGGATACATTAATTTATTTCCCTTTATAACTGAGTAGGCAATGTCAGTCTGATAATTTTGCTAGAAAATGCCAGTGGGAACTGAGGCACATTTTATTCTCAAAAAACTGTGTCAGCTGATTCCCACATTATTATTTTTATGTGGCTGCTGACTTTAGTTTCCTGTGTGTTTCCTATCAAGTGATAAAACCAGGACTGGCAGCTATATTTCTCCTGGTCTTCTTTAAAATGAATAAAGGCATTATGGTATTCACCTCCCAATTCTCTGCTATCAAGGTGTTACTGCAGCAGAGTTTTATGTAGAAACTCTTGAACTGACAACTCTGGAGAAAAGCCCAATCTTTCTATGCTCCTCCTTCTTCTGGATGAAAGCAGTCTCAAAGAGCTGTGATGACACTAACTGAAACGGAGCAGGGTAATATTTCACCTGAGCGCCAAAGGATAATTGTGAGGAAGACGTCTGGAAGGTACAGAGAGCTAAGAACAAGAAAACCTGATCACTAGTGGGATGAGGAAAGGAACTGGTCGGTGACGTCCCCTCAAGGATCCTGACCACTGCTCACAGGTTGTTTGAGATATAGGAGTTTTTCAAATAAAAATGGTTTATTTGTTATTCTTTCTGCATCACATTGGCAGTTTATGGAAATAAATACAGAGAAAGAAAACTGAGGGTTCTTCAGCAGTCATAGCACTCTAAGTTTTCCTTACTGCATTTACTGCTATCTTTTCCACCACAATACTGTTCTTGGTGATCAGGGCCAACACAGTACAGTACACAGTACTCTGTGTTTCTTAGATATATTTTTTTGTTCATCTTATATTGATTCTTTAGGAAAAGGTGCTATTTTCTTACAGATATTTTCTCTATTATGGCTTCCTACAGATATTTTCTCTATTATGACTTCAGTTTAATATATAACTGTTGTTAAAGGAAACATTTCTTTCATTGCTTGGAGCCTACCATGGACATCTTGGGTATGGATATTTTAGCAAGTATTGCTGTTCTGCAGAAGAAATTCAACGTTCGCACTCAAAAGTCTTTGTCTTAGCATCTTTTATAAAGCTGTTTCAAAGTATACCTGCTGAGAAAAACTTTACTTAAATGCGTTTTGAATTGTGCTATGTTGGAGAGAACTCAGAGATTTTTTGTTAAAGGTACCACAGAATTGCACGATAGTGTTGCTGTAACTCAGTTGGACTTCTGAATGCCCTTTGCAAGTCCCAATTCAGAATGAAATTATGATTTTTTTTCTTTTCTTTTCCTAATACTTAGACACTTCAGCTGGAATTTGAGTAGGGACTGCAAGCTGCTGTGTACTTATGTCACAAAAGCAGGCAAATTGTGTATATTAAGGACCAAAGAGCTATATCTGTAGAAGTGCGAAAACAAGTTTATTTTAAGAGAAACAGAAGACACTAACAACCATGCATTAGGATGTAAGTTTCAATTATCTTTTCATAAATCAAAACTCTCTGAAATGAATCATTTGTTTATTTTCTTGAAACTGTTTTTAGGTGAAAAAATCTTCCATCATCTATGTGAACAATAATGCTTTCAGCTTATTGTGTCCATCTCCTGTCTAAAACGTCTTTTTTTTTCATTATTCATGTGCAATTTAGATGTGTACTTATCCACTTCTTGAGCATAACAAACTACAGACAAACACACTGGGATGATTTACCTTTCAATCTTCATTTTAGGAGATAAATTTACTTCTTGAGGCTTCTCAGTGGACATTAAATTTACTTCTTGAGGCTTCTCAGTGGACATGTGATTTTTTTTTTAATCTTGTACAAAAAATACTGAAATTAAATCATAACTGACCATCACTGTTTATATAGACAGATTTTAAAATATATGTATTGATTAATATTTTTTGGAAAATAAGTGAAATCTATAATGCTGTTTTATTTGAAGGACTTAGTAGTGAGCTGAGAAGAAATCTGGAATATTGTAGACATCACTATGAAAGATTTTGCATCCTAATAAAAGTTACAGAGAGGAGTTAGATTTAAGAGCACTGGAACAAAGCATTGCCATATTTGTTTCAAGTTATTGAGTGAGATCTCTTTCAGCTCAGCTAATATTTTTTTACATTGAGCTGCACTGTAAATATTTGCCTTATTCCTGAAACATAGTTACTATCTATACTTTGAAAAAATAATTGTGTTTCTTTCTGAGAAATGAGCCTTTGTGACTTTCAAATTATCTAGATGGGACATACCACTTAGTAACCATCTGTATGATGACTCCTCTCACAGTATCACTGACATATTCTGGTATTTCATACCAAATTTAATTTAGAAGCTAAAAGCTGAAGCTAATAAAATACAAGGTATCTATCCATTGCATGTAGATATTAATGTCGGCAGAATGCTGGATATCTAGGGCATTGCTTTATCTTGTGACTTTTCTAATCTACTATTAAGAGTACGTATTAAATCAGCATATTTAAATTATAAAATTATGTCCAAAATAGTATCACGAGCTTAATCTAAAGGCCCATCAAGAGAAGAAAGAACATTTTTTTCAATGGTATGAAGTCTTGTAAAATGGAAAATTTCTGTTTCCAATATGTGATCTTTGAAATTCAATCATAATAGAATGGATATGTGAATTTGTACAAATAAAGTGTCTTCAGAAATAAATCTCTATTCATTAATCTTATGGTGTGCAAAATCCCTGCCTGAGTGAGTGCACAAAGACTGAGTGGAAAATTGTGAAGTCGCTTTCACAATCCAATATAAAGCATTTCTATTTCAGCACCTGAATTTCTATTCCAGCACAAAATGCTCTTGCAAATTCTCATACCAAACACGTAGTTTCAGTATCTTTACCACCCTGTGTTTAGCCTTTAACTTAAGCAATCCTTTTAAAATCTCCTTCACCCAGGGTTGCCTTCCCTTCTGCCTTTCCTGATCTCTTTCAAATGCCCTTTATCCACTAGGTTCAGCAGCCAGCTCTGCTGCCCTCACCTGCTACCTTCACCTGCAGAGACTCAGCTGCAGTGCTTTGTGAAGCTCCCTCTCCCACCTGCAACAGTCAGCAGGAAATGCTGCTGAAAAGGATTGTGAAGTCTCACTTATTTTGCATGCATAACATGAAGATTCCTACTGCTAAGAAAAAAAAGTGTTTGTTGATTTTATTTCAACAATATTTTCTTCTCTGAGGTCACCTGGATAATCTGAATTATTGCACAGTATACAAGGCTAAAAAGAATGGATGGTGGTGTGGTGGCAGTGTTTAGTTGTGAGTTTGGGTCTTGTGTGGGGTTGCTTTGGAAAAGAAAGAAATTTTGCTTTCCAGTTTCAATTTGTGTAAGTATATCCAAATTAAAGGATAACTGCAATCAACAAGAGCTACTTGATCTCAGTTTTCATGTGCTTGGGGTTGTCCATTTGGGTTTTGGTTTATTGTACAAAATCACAGAATTGTAAAATTGTTTAGGTTAGAAAAGACCTTCATGATAATTGAGTCCAACTATTAACCCAACACAACCAAGTGCAGCACTAAACCATATTCCAAGTGCCACATGTTTGTCTTTTAAATATTTCCAGGAATGGTGATTCCACCACTTCCCTGGACAGCCTGTTCCAATGCTTGACAGCCCTTTTGGTGAAGAATTTTTTTGTAACATCCAAACTAAACCTTCCCTTGTGCAACACTAGACCATCCCTCTTGCTTGTTAGTGAGAAGAAGAGACACTTCACTACAATCTTGTTTCACATAGTTGTGGAGGGTGATTAAGGTTGTCTTGATTCTTTTTTTCTCCAGGCTAAACAATTTCAGATCTCTTAGCCACTCCTCCTGAGTCTTGTGCTCCAGACCCTTCCTCAACTTTATTTCCCTTCTCTGGACACACTCCAGCACCTCAATATCTCTTTAGTAGCAAGAGGCCCAGAACTGGACACAAGATTCGAGGTGTGGCCTGGTAAAGGGGACAATCACTGCCCTGCTCCTGCTGGCCACACTATTGCTGATACAGGCCAGGATGTCCTTGGCCTTCTTGGACACCTGGGCACACACTGGATCGTGTTTGGCCCCTATCACCAGCACTCCCAGGTCCTTTTCCACTGGGTAGCTTTCCAGCCACTCTGCCCCAGCCTGTCACACTGCCTGGGGTTGTTGTGACCCAGCTGCAGGACCCAGCACTTGCCCTTTTGAACCTCGTACCATTGACTTGGCCCATTGGTCCAGCCTGTCCAGATCCCTCCAGAGAGCCTTCCTACCCTCCATCAGATCAGCACTCCTGCCCAGCTTGGTGTCATCTGTGAACTGAGAGAGGGTCCACTCCATCTGCTCATCTAGGTCATTGATAAAGGTATTGATGTTGGTTGGTCCCAACACTGAGCTCCAAGGAAAACCATTTGCGGCATGCTATCAGCTGGATTTAACTCCATTTACCACCACTCTCTAAGCCCGGCAG
This sequence comes from Melospiza melodia melodia, assembly GCF_035770615.1. Taxonomy (NCBI): domain Eukaryota; kingdom Metazoa; phylum Chordata; class Aves; order Passeriformes; family Passerellidae; genus Melospiza; species Melospiza melodia. Next base: position 100,696,641 of record NC_086194.1, read on the forward strand.
TCCAGCCAGTTTTTTTCTTACAAACAGTACATATGTCCAGGCCATGAGTTGCCACTGTTTCCACGAAAATGCTATTGGATACAGTAACAAAGATTTTATTAAATTCCTGGTAGACAACACCCTTAGCTT